>NW_026969351.1:0-600000 GCF_028390025.1 Pseudophryne corroboree
ATAGGGGCACTTTTAAAATTTTCATTTTTGACCAATATCGATGGGTCCGGGGCTTAGGGAATTTCTCATATGCCCCAAAACCGTTGAAGCTCCTGTTCAAAAATCATGCTCCGAAATCAACTTTTTTCATCTCAGGGATTCATTTTGGGATGGTAACTAAAGTTTAAAGCAGAAATAGGGGCACTTTTAAAATTTTCATTTTTGACCAAAATCGATCAGTCCGGGGCTTAGGGAATTTCTCATATGCCACAAAACCGTTGAAGGTCCTGTTCAAAAATCATGCTCCGAAATCAACTTTTTCATCTCAGGGATTCATTTTGGGATGGTTACTAAAGTTTAAAGCAGAAATAGGGGCACTTTTAAAATTTTAATTTTTAACAAAATCGATGGGTCCAGGGCTGAGGGAATTTCTCATATGCCCCAAAACCGTTGAAGCTCCTGTTCAAAAATCATGCTCCGAAATCAACTTTTTTCATCTCAGGGATTCATTTTGGGATGGTAACTAAAGTTTAAAGCAGAAATAGGGGCACTTTTAAAATTTTCATTTTTGACTAAAATCGATGAATCCGGGGCTTAGGGATTTCTCATATGCCGCAAAACCGTTGAAGCTCCTGTTCAAAAATCATGCTCCAAAATCAACTTTTTTCATCTCAGGGATTCATTTTGGGATGGTAACTAAAGTTTAAAGCAGAAATAGGGGCACTTTTAAAATGTTCATTTTTGACCAAAATCGATGGGTCCGGGGCTTAGGGAATTTCTCATATGCCACAAAACCGTTGAAGCTCCTGTTCAAAAATCATGCTCCGAAATCAACTTTTTTCATCTCAGGGATTCATTTTGGGATGGTAACTAAAGTTTAAAGCAGAAATAGGGGCACTTTTAAAATTTTCATTTTTGACCAAAATCGATGGGTCCGGGGCTTAGGGAATTTCTCATATGCCCCAAATCCGTTGAAGCTCCTGTTAAAAAATCATGCTCCGAAATCAACTTTTTTCATCTCAGGGATTCATTTTGGGATGGTAACTAAAGTTTAAAGCAGAAATAGGGGCACTTTTAAAATTTTCATTTTTGACCAAAATCGATGGGTCCGGGGCTTAGGGAATTTCTCATATGCCACAAAACCGTTGAAGCTCCTGTTCAAAAATCATGCTCCGAAATCAACTTTTTTCATCTCAGGGATTCATTTTGGGATGGTAACTAAAGTTTAAAGCAGAAATAGGGGCACTTTTAAAATTTTCATTTTTGACCAAAATCGATGGGTCCGGGGCTTAGGGAAATTCTCATAAGCCCCAAAACCGTTGAAGCTCCTGTTCAGAAATCATGCTCTGAAATCAACTTTTTTCATCTCAGGGATTCATTTTGGGATGGTAACTAAAGTTTAAAGCAGAAATAGGGGCATTTTTAAAATTTTAATTTTTGACCAAAATCGATGGGTCCGGGGCTTAGGGAATTTCTCATATGCCACAAAACCGTTGAAGCTCCTGTTCAAAAATCATGCTCCAAAATCAACTTTTTTCATCTCAGGGATTCATTTTGGGATGGTAACTAAAGTTTAAAGCAGAAATAGGGGCACTTTTAAAATTTTCATTTTTGACCAAAATCGATGGGTCCGGGGCTTAGGGAATTTCTCATATGCCACAAAACCATTGAAGCTCCTGTTCAAAAATCATGCTCCAAAATCAACTTTTTTCATCTCAGGGATTCATTTTGGGATGGTAACTAAAGTTTAAAGCAGAAATAGGGGCACTTTTAAAATTTTCATTTTTGACCAAAATCGATGGGTCCGGGGCTTAATGAATTTCTCATATGCCACAAAACCGTTGAAGCTCCTGTTCAAAAATCATGCTCCGAAATCAACTTTTTTCATCTCAGGGATTAATTTTGGGATGGTAACTAAAGTTTAAAGCAGAAATAGGGGCACTTTTAAAATTTTCATTTTTGACCAAAATCGATGGGTCCGGGGCTTAGGGAATTTCTCATATGCCCCAAATCCGTTGAAGCTCCTGTTCAAAAATCATGCTCCGAAATCAACTTTTTTCATCTCAGGGATTCATTTTGGGATGGTAACTATGGTTTAAAGCAGAAATAGGGGCACTTTTAAAATTTTCATTTTTGACCAAAATCGATCAGTCCGGGGCTTAGGGAATTTCTCATATGCCACAAAACCGTTGAAGCTCCTGTTCAAAAATCATGCTCCGAAATCAACTTTTTTCATCTCAGGGATTCATTTTGGGATGGTTACTAAAGTTTAAAGCAGAAATAGGGGCACTTTTAAAATTTTAATTTTTAACAAAATCGATGGGTCCGGGGCTGAGGGAATTTCTCATATGCCCCAAAACCGTTGAAGCTCCTGTTCAAAAATCATGCTCCGAAATCAACTTTTTTCATCTCAGGGATTCATTTTGGGATGGTAACTAAAGTTTAAAGCAGAAATAGGGGCACTTTTAAAATTTTCATTTTTGACCAATATCGATGGGTCCGGGGCTTAGGGAATTTCTCATATGCCCCAAAACCGTTGAAGCTCCTGTTCAAAAATCATGCTCCGAAATCAACTTTTTTCATCTCAGGGATTCATTTTGGGATGGTAACTAAAGTTTAAAGCAGAAATAGGGGCACTTTTAAAATTTTCATTTTTGACCAAAATCGATGGGTCCGGGGCTTAGGGAATTTCTCATATGCCTCAAAACCGTTGAAGCTCCTGTTCAAAAATCATGCTCCAAAATCAACTTTTTTCATCTCAGGGATTCATTTTGGGATGGTAACTAAAGTTTAAAGCAGAAATAGGGGCACTTTTAAAATTTTCATTTTTGACCAAAATCGATGGGTCCGGGGCTTAGGGAATTTCTCATATGCCACAAAACCGTTGAAGCTCCTGTTCAAAAATCATGCTCCGAAATCAACTTTTTTCATCTCAGGGATTAATTTTGGGATGGTAACTAAAGTTTAAAGCAGAAATAGGGCACTTTTAAAATTTTCATTTTTGACCAAAATCGATGGGTCCGGGGCTTAGGGAATTTCTCATATGCCCCAAATCCGTTGAAGCTCCTGTTCAAAAATCATGCTCCGAAATCAACTTTTTTCATATCAGGGATTCATTTTGGGATGGTAACTAAAGTTTAAAGCAGAAATAGGGGCACTTTTAAAATTTTCATTTTTGACCAAAATCGATGGGTCCGGGGCTTAAGGAATTTCTCATATGCCACAAAACCGTTGAAGCTCCTGTTAAAAATCATGCTCCGAAATCAACTTTTTTCATCTCAGGGATTCATTTTGGGATGGTAACTAAAGTTTAAAGCAGAAATAGGGGCACTTTTAAAATTTTCATTTTTGACCAAAATCGATGGGTCCGGGGCTTAGGGAATTTCTCATATGCCACAAAACCGTTGAAGCTCCTGTTCAAAAATCATGCTCCGAAATCAACTTTTTTCATCTCAGGGATTAATTTTGGGATGGTAACTAAAGTTTAAAGCAGAAATAGGGGCACTTTTAAAATTTTCATTTTTGACCAAAATCGATGGGTCCGGGGCTTAGGGAATTTCTCATATGCCCCAAATCCGTTGAAGCTCCTGTTCAAAAATCATGCTCCGAAATCAACTTTTTTCATCTCAGGGATTCATTTTGGGATGGTAACTATGGTTTAAAGCAGAAATAGGGGCACTTTTAAAATTTTCATTTTTGACCAAAATCGATCAGTCCGGGGCTTAGGGAATTTCTCATATGCCACAAAACCGTTGAAGCTCCTGTTCAAAAATCATGCTCCGAAATCAACTTTTTTCATCTCAGGGATTCATTTTGGGATGGTTACTAAAGTTTAAAGCAGAAATAGGGGCACTTTTAAAATTTTAATTTTTAACAAAATCGATGGGTCCGGGGCTGAGGGAATTTCTCATATGCCCCAAAACCGTTGAAGCTCCTGTTCAAAAATCATGCTCCGAAATCAACTTTTTTCATCTCAGGGATTCATTTTGGGATGGTAACTAAAGTTTAAAGCAGAAATAGGGGCACTTTTAAAATTTTCATTTTTGACCAATATCGATGGGTCCGGGGCTTAGGGAATTTCTCATATGCCCCAAAACCGTTGAAGCTCCTGTTCAAAAATCATGCTCCGAAATCAACTTTTTTCATCTCAGGGATTCATTTTGGGATGGTAACTAAAGTTTAAAGCAGAAATAGGGGCACTTTTAAAATTTTCATTTTTGACCAAAATCGATGGGTCCGGGGCTTAGGGAATTTCTCATATGCCTCAAAACCGTTGAAGCTCCTGTTCAAAAATCATGCTCCAAAATCAACTTTTTTCATCTCAGGGATTCATTTTGGGATGGTAACTAAAGTTTAAAGCAGAAATAGGGGCACTTTTAAAATTTTCATTTTTGACCAAAATCGATGGGTCCGGGGCTTAGGGAATTTCTCATATGCCACAAAACCGTTGAAGCTCCTGTTCAAAAATCATGCTCCGAAATCAACTTTTTTCATCTCAGGGATTAATTTTGGGATGGTAACTAAAGTTTAAAGCAGAAATAGGGGCACTTTTAAAATTTTCATTTTTGACCAAAATCGATGGGTCCGGGGCTTAGGGAATTTCTCATATGCCCCAAATCCGTTGAAGCTCCTGTTCAAAAATCATGCTCCGAAATCAACTTTTTTCATATCAGGGATTCATTTTGGGATGGTAACTAAAGTTTAAAGCAGAAATAGGGGCACTTTTAAAATTTTCATTTTTGACCAAAATCGATGGGTCCGGGGCTTAAGGAGTTTCTCATATGCCACAAAACCGTTGAAGCTCCTGTTAAAAATCATGCTCCGAAATCAACTTTTTTCATCTCAGGGATTCATTTTGGGATGGTAACTAAAGTTTAAAGCAGAAATAGGGGCACTTTTAAAATTTTCATTTTTGACCAAAATCGATGGGTCCGGGGCTTAGGGAATTTCTCATATGCCACAAAACCGTTGAAGCTCCTGTTCAAAAATCATGCTCCGAAATCAACTTTTTTCATCTCAGGGATTAATTTTGGGATGGTAACTAAAGTTTAAAGCAGAAATAGGGGCACTTTTAAAATTTTCATTTTTGACCAAAATCGATGGGTCCGGGGCTTAGGGAAATTCTCATATGCCCCAAAACCGTTGAAGCTCCTGTTCAAAAATCATGCTCTGAAATCAACTTTTTTCATCTCATGGATTCATTTTGGGATGGTAACTAAAGTTTAAAGCAGAAATAGGGGCACTTTTAAAATTTTCATTTTTGACTAAAATCGATGGGTCCGGGGCTTAGGGATTTCTCATATGCCGCAAAACCGTTGAAGCTCCTGTTCAAAAATCATGCTCCGAAATCAACTTTTTTCATTTCAGGGATTCATTTTGGGATGGTAACTAAAGTTTAAAGCAGAAATAGGGGCACTTTTAAAATTTTAATTTTTTAACAAAATCGATGGGTCCAGGGCTGAGGGAATTTCTCATATGCCCCAAAACCGTTGAAGCTCCTGTTCAAAAATAATGCTCCGAAATCAACTTTTTTCATCTCAGGGATTAATTTTGGGATGGTAACTAAAGTTTAAAGCAGAAATAGGGGCACTTTTAAAATTTTCATTTTTGACCAAAATCGATGGGTCCGGGGCTTAATGAATTTCTCATATGCCACAAAACCGTTGAAGCTCCTGTTCAAAAATCATGCTCCGAAATCAACTTTTTTCATCTCAGGGATTAATTTTGGGATGGTAACTAAAGTTTAAAGCAGAAATAGGGGCACTTTTAAAATTTTCATTTTTGACCAAAATCGATGGGTCCGGGGCTTAGGGAATTTCTCATATGCCCCAAATCCGTTGAAGCTCCTGTTCAAAAATCATGCTCCGAAATCAACTTTTTTCATCTCAGGGATTCATTTTGGGATGGTAACTATGGTTTAAAGCAGAAATAGGGGCACTTTTAAAATTTTCATTTTTGACCAAAATCGATCAGTCCGGGGCTTAGGGAATTTCTCATATGCCACAAAACCGTTGAAGCTCCTGTTCAAAAATCATGCTCCGAAATCAACTTTTTTCATCTCAGGGATTCATTTTGGGATGGTAACTAAAGTTTAAAGCAGAAATAGGGGCACTTTTAAAATTTTCATTTTTGACCAATATCGATGGGTCCGGGGCTTAGGGAATTTCTCATATGCCCCAAAACCGTTGAAGCTCCTGTTCAAAAATCATGCTCCGAAATCAACTTTTTTCATCTCAGGGATTCATTTTGGGATGGTAACTAAAGTTTAAAGCAGAAATAGGGGCACTTTTAAAATTTTCATTTTTGACCAAAATCGATGGGTCCGGGGCTTAGGGAATTTCTCATATGCCTCAAAACCGTTGAAGCTCCTGTTCAAAAATCATGCTCCAAAATCAACTTTTTTCATCTCAGGGATTCATTTTGGGATGGTAACTAAAGTTTAAAGCAGAAATAGGGGCACTTTTAAAATTTTCATTTTTGACCAAAATCGATGGGTCCGGGGCTTAGGGAATTTCTCATATGCCACAAAACCGTTGAAGCTCCTGTTCAAAAATCATGCTCCGAAATCAACTTTTTTCATCTCAGGGATTAATTTTGGGATGGTAACTAAAGTTTAAAGCAGAAATAGGGGCACTTTTAAAATTTTCATTTTTGACCAAAATCGATGGGTCCGGGGCTTAGGGAATTTCTCATATGCCCCAAATCCGTTGAAGCTCCTGTTCAAAAATCATGCTCCGAAATCAACTTTTTTCATATCAGGGATTCATTTTGGGATGGTAACTAAAGTTTAAAGCAGAAATAGGGGCACTTTTAAAATTTTCATTTTTGACCAAAATCGATGGGTCCGGGGCTTAAGGAATTTCTCATATGCCACAAAACCGTTGAAGCTCCTGTTAAAAATCATGCTCCGAAATCAACTTTTTTCATCTCAGGGATTCATTTTGGGATGGTAACTAAAGTTTAAAGCAGAAATAGGGGCACTTTTAAAATTTTCATTTTTGACCAAAATCGATGGGTCCGGGGCTTAGGGAATTTCTCATATGCCACAAAACCGTTGAAGCTCCTGTTCAAAAATCATGCTCCGAAATCAACTTTTTTCATCTCAGGGATTAATTTTGGGATGGTAACTAAAGTTTAAAGCAGAAATAGGGGCACTTTTAAAATTTTCATTTTTGACCAAAATCGATGGGTCCGGGGCTTAGGGAAATTCTCATATGCCCCAAAACCGTTGAAGCTCCTGTTCAAAAATCATGCTCTGAAATCAACTTTTTTCATCTCATGGATTCATTTTGGGATGGTAACTAAAGTTTAAAGCAGAAATAGGGGCACTTTTAAAATTTTCATTTTTGACTAAAATCGATGGGTCCGGGGCTTAGGGATTTCTCATATGCCGCAAAACCGTTGAAGCTCCTGTTCAAAAATCATGCTCCGAAATCAACTTTTTTCATTTCAGGGATTCATTTTGGGATGGTAACTAAAGTTTAAAGCAGAAATAGGGGCACTTTTAAAATTTTAATTTTTTAACAAAATCGATGGGTCCAGGGCTGAGGGAATTTCTCATATGCCCCAAAACCGTTGAAGCTCCTGTTCAAAAATAATGCTCCGAAATCAACTTTTTTCATCTCAGGGATTCATTTTGGGATGGTAACTAAAGTTTAAAGCAGAAATAGGGGCACTTTTAAAATTTTCATTTTTGACCAAAATCGATGGGTCCGGGGCTTATAGAATTTCTCATATGCCCCAAAACCGTTGAAGCTCCTGTTCAAAAATCATGCTCCGAAATCAACTTTTTTCATCTCAGGGATTCATTTTGGGATGGTAACTAAAGTTTAAAGCAGAAATAGGGGCACTTTTAAAATTTTCATTTTTGACCAAAATCGATGGGTCCGGGGCTTAGGGAATTTCTCATATGCCCCAAAACCGTTGAAGCTCCTGTTCAAAAATCATGCTCCGAAATCAACTTTTTTCATCTCAGGGATTCATTTTGGGATGGTAACTAAAGTTTAAAGCAGAAATAGGGGCACTTTTAAAATTTTCATTTTTGACCAAAATCGATGGGTCCGGGGCTTAGGGAATTTCTCATATGCCCCAAAACCGTTGAAGCTCCTGTTCAAAAATCATGCTCCGAAATCAACTTTTTTCATCTCAGGGATTCATTTTGGGATGGTAACTAAAGTTTAAAGCAGAAATAGGGGCACTTTTAAAATTTTCATTTTTGACCAAAATCGATGGGTCCGGGGCTTAGGGAATTTCTCATATGCCCCAAAACCGTTGAAGCTCCTGTTCAAAAATCATGCTCCGATATCAACTTTTTTCATCTCAGGGATTCATTTTGGGATGGTAACTAAAGTTTAAAGCAGAAATAGGGGCACTTTTAAAATTTTCATTTTTGACCAAAATCGATGGGTCCTGGGCTTAGGGAATTTCTCATATGCCACAAAACCGTTGAAGCTCCTGTTCAAAAATCATGCTCCGAAATCAACTTTTTTCATCTCAGGGATTCATTTTGGGATGGTAACTAAAGTTTAAAGCAGAAATAGGGGCACTTTTAAAATTTTCATTTTTGACCAAAATCGATGGGTCCGGGGCTTAGGGAATTTCTCATATGCCCCAAATCCGTTGAAGCTCCTGTTAAAAAATCATGCTCCGAAATAAACTTTTTTCATCTCAGGGATTCATTTTGGGATGGTTACTAAAGTTTAAAGCAGAAATAGGGGCACTTTTAAAATTTTCATTTTTGACCAAAATCGATGGGTCCGGGGCTTAGGGAATTTCTCATATGCCCCAAAACCGTTGAAGCTCCTGTTCAAAAATCATGCTCCGAAATCAACTTTTTTCATCTCAGGGATTCATTTTGGGATGGTAACTAAAGTTTAAAGCAGAAATAGGGGCACTTTTAAAATTTTCATTTTTGACCAAAATCGATGGGTCCGGGGCTTAGGGAATTTCTCATATGCCACAAAACCGTTGAAGCTCCTGTTCAAAAATTATGCTCCGAAATCAACTTTTTTCATCTCAGGGATTCATTTTGGGATGGTAACTAAAGTTTAAAGCAGAAATAGGGGCACTTTTAAAATTTTCATTTTTGACCAAAATCGATGGGTCCGGGGCTTAGGGAATTTCTCATATGCCACAAAACCGTTGAAGCTCCTGTTCAAAAATCATGCTCCGAAATCAACTTTTTTCATCTCAGGGATTCATTTTGGGATGGTAACTAAAGTTTAAAGCAGAAATAGGGGCACTTTTAAAATTTTCATTTTTGACCAAAATCGATGGGTCCGGGGCTTAGGGAATTTCTCATATGCCCCAAAACCGTTGAAGCTCCTGTTCAAAAATCATGCTCTGAAATAAACTTTTTTCATCTCAGGGATTCATTTTGGGATGGTAACTAAAGTTTAAAGCAGAAATAGGGGCACTTTTAAAATTTTCATTTTTGACCAAAATCGATGGGTCCTGGGCTTAGGGAATTTCTCATATGCCACAAAACCGTTGAAGCTCCTGTTCAAAAATCATGCTCCGAAATCAACTTTTTTCATCTCAGGGATTCATTTTGGGATGGTAACTAAAGTTTAAAGCAGAAATAGGGGCACTTTTAAAATTTTCATTTTTGACCAAAATCGATGGGTCCGGGGCTTAGGGAATTTCTCATATGCCCCAAATCCGTTGAAGCTCCTGTTAAAAAATCATGCTCCGAAATAAACTTTTTTCATCTCAGGGATTCATTTTGGGATGGTTACTAAAGTTTAAAGCAGAAATAGGGGCACTTTTAAAATTTTCATTTTTGACCAAAATCGATGGGTCCGGGGCTTAGGGAATTTCTCATATGCCCCAAAACCGTTGAAGCTCCTGTTCAAAAATCATGCTCCGAAATCAACTTTTTTCATCTCAGGGATTCATTTTGGGATGGTAACTAAAGTTTAAAGCAGAAATAGGGGCACTTTTAAAATTTTCATTTTTGACCAAAATCGATGGGTCCGGGGCTTAGGGAATTTCTCATATGCCACAAAACCGTTGAAGCTCCTGTTCAAAAATTATGCTCCGAAATCAACTTTTTTCATCTCAGGGATTCATTTTGGGATGGTAACTAAAGTTTAAAGCAGAAATAGGGGCACTTTTAAAATTTTCATTTTTGACCAAAATCGATGGGTCCGGGGCTTAGGGAATTTCTCATATGCCACAAAACCGTTGAAGCTCCTGTTCAAAAATCATGCTCCGAAATCAACTTTTTTCATCTCAGGGATTCATTTTGGGATGGTAACTAAAGTTTAAAGCAGAAATAGGGGCACTTTTAAAATGTTAATTTTTGACCAAAATCGATGGGTCCGGGGCTTAGGGAATTTCTCATATGCCCCAAAACCGTTGAAGCTCCTGTTCAAAAATCATGCTCTGAAATAAACTTTTTTCATCTCAGGGATTCATTTTGGGATGGTAACTAAAGTTTAAAGCAGAAATAGGGGCACTTTTAAAATTTTCATTTTTGACTAAAATCGATGGGTCCGGGGCTTAGGGATTTCTCATATGCCGCAAAACCGTTGAAGCTCCTGTTCAAAAATCATGCTCCAAAATCAACTTTTTTCATCTCAGGGATTCATTTTGGGATGGTAACTAAAGTTTAAAGCAGAAATAGGGGCACTTTTAAAATTTTCATTTTTGACCAAAATCGATGGGTCCGGGGCTTAGGGAATTTCTCATATGCCACAAAACCGTTGAAGCTCCTGTTCAAAAATCATGCTCCGAAATCAACTTTTTTCATCTCAGGGATTAATTTTGGGATGGTAACTAAAGTTTAAAGCAGAAATAGGGGCACTTTTAAAATTTTCATTTTTGACCAAAATCGATGGGTCCGGGGCTTAGGGAAATTCTCATATGCCCCAAAACCGTTGAAGCTCCTGTTCAAAAATCATGCTCTGAAATCAACTTTTTTCATCTCAGGGATTCATTTTGGGATGGTAACTAAAGTTTAAAGCAGAAATAGGGGCACTTTTAAAATTTTCATTTTTGACTAAAATCGATGGGTCCGGGGCTTAGGGATTTCTCATATGCCGCAAAACCGTTGAAGCTCCTGTTCAAAAATCATGCTCCGAAATCAAATTTTTTCATCTCAGGGATTCATTTTGGGATGGTAACTAAAGTTTAAAGCAGAAATAGGGGCACTTTTAAAATTTTCATTTTTGACCAAAATCGATCAGTCCGGGGCTTAGGGAATTTCTCATATGCCACAAAACCGTTGAAGCTCCTGTTCAAAAATCATGCTCCGAAATCAACTTTTTTCATCTCAGGGATTCATTTTGGGATGGTAACTAAAGTTTAAAGCAGAAATAGGGGCACTTTTAAAATTTTCATTTTTGACCAAAATCGATGGGTCCGGGGCTTAGGGAATTTTTCATATGCCCCAAATCCGTTGAAGCTCCTGTTCAAAAATCATGCTCCGAAATCAACTTTTTTCATCTCAGGGATTCATTTTGGGATGGTAACTAAAGTTTAAAGCAGAAATAGGGGCACTTTTAAAATTTTCATTTTTGACCAAAATCGATGGGTCCGGGGCTTAGGGAAATTCTCATATGCCCCAAAACCGTTGAAGCTCCTGTTCAAAAATCATGCTCTGAAATCAACTTTTTTCATCTCATGGATTCATTTTGGGATGGTAACTAAAGTTTAAAGCAGAAATAGGGGCACTTTTAAAATTTTCATTTTTGACCAAAATCGATGGGTCCGGGGCTTAAGGAATTTCTCATATGCCACAAAACCGTTGAAGCTCCTGTTCAAAAATCATGCTCCGAAATCAACTTTTTTCATCTCAGGGATTCATTTTGGGATGGTAACTAAAGTTTAAAGCAGAAATAGGGGCACTTTTAAAATTTTCATTTTTGACCAAAATCGATGGGTCCGGGGCTTAGGGAATTTCTCATATGCCACAAAACCGTTGAAGCTCCTGTTCAAAAATCATGCTCCGAAATCAACTTTTTTCATCTCAGGGATTCATTTTGGGATGGTAACTAAAGTTTAAAGCAGAAATAGGGGCACTTTTAAAATTTTCATTTTTGACCAAAATCGATGGGTCCGGGGCTTAGGGAATTTCTCATATGCCACAAAACCGTTGAAGCTCCTGTTCAAAAATCATGCTCCGAAATCAACTTTTTTCATCTCAGGGATTAATTTTGGGATGGTAACTAAAGTTTAAAGCAGAAATAGGGGCACTTTTAAAATTTTCATTTTTGACCAAAATCGATGGGTCCGGGGCTTAGGGAAATTCTCATAAGCCCCAAAACCGTTGAAGCTCCTGTTCAGAAATCATGCTCTGAAATAAACTTTTTTCATCTCAGGGATTCATTTTGGGATGGTAACTAAAGTTTAAAGCAGAAATAGGGGCACTTTTAAAATTTTCATTTTTGACTAAAATCGATGGGTCCGGGGCTTAGGGATTTCTCATATGCCGCAAAACCGTTGAAGCTCCTGTTCAAAAATCATGCTCTGAAATAAACTTTTTTCATCTCAGGGATTCATTTTGGGATGGTAACTAAAGTTTAAAGCAGAAATAAGGGCACTTTTAAAATGTTCATTTTTGACCAAAATCGATGGGTCCGGGGCTTAGGGAATTTCTCATATGCCACAAAACCGTTGAAGCTCCTGTTCAAAAATCATGCTCCAAAATCAACTTTTTTCATCTCAGGGATTCATTTTGGGATGGTAACTAAAGTTTAAAGCAGAAATAGGGGCATTTTTAAAATTTTAATTTTTGACCAAAATCGATGGGTCCGGGGCTTAGGGAATTTCTCATATGCCACAAAACCGTTGAAGCTCCTGTTCAAAAATCATGCTCCAAAATCAACTTTTTTCATCTCAGGGATTCATTTTGGGATGGTAACTAAAGTTTAAAGCAGAAATAGGGGCACTTTTAAAATTTTCATTTTTGACCAAAATCGATGGGTCCGGGGCTTAGGGAATTTCTCATATGCCACAAAACCATTGAAGCTCCTGTTCAAAAATCATGCTCCAAAATCAACTTTTTTCATCTCAGGGATTCATTTTGGGATGGTAACTAAAGTTTAAAGCAGAAATAGGGGCACTTTTAAAATTTTCATTTTTGACCAAAATCGATGGGTCCGGGGCTTAGGGAATTTCTCATATGCCACAAAACCGTTGAAGCTCCTGTTCAAAAATCATGCTCCGAAATCAACTTTTTTCATCTCAGGGATTAATTTTGGGATGGTAACTAAAGTTTAAAGCAGAAATAGGGGCACTTTTAAAATTTTCATTTTTGACCAAAATCGATGGGTCCGGGGCTTAGGGAATTTCTCATATGCCCCAAATCCGTTGAAGCTCCTGTTCAAAAATCATGCTCCGAAATCAACTTTTTTCATCTCAGGGATTCATTTTGGGATGGTAACTATGGTTTAAAGCAGAAATAGGGGCACTTTTAAAATTTTCATTTTTGACCAAAATCGATCAGTCCGGGGCTTAGGGAATTTCTCATATGCCACAAAACCGTTGAAGCTCCTGTTCAAAAATCATGCTCCGAAATCAACTTTTTTCATCTCAGGGATTCATTTTGGGATGGTTACTAAAGCTTAAAGCAGAAATAGGGGCACTTTTAAAATTTAAATTTTTAACAAAATCGATGGGTCCGGGGCTGAGGGAATTTCTCATATGCCCCAAAACCGTTGAAGCTCCTGTTCAAAAATCATGCTCCGAAATCAACTTTTTTCATCTCAGGGATTCATTTTGGGATGGTAACTAAAGTTTAAAGCAGAAATAGGGGCACTTTTAAAATTTTCATTTTTGACCAATATCGATGGGTCCGGGGCTTAGGGAATTTCTCATATGCCCCAAAACCGTTGAAGCTCCTGTTCAAAAATCATGCTCCGAAATCAACTTTTTTCATCTCAGGGATTCATTTTGGGATGGTAACTAAAGTTTAAAGCAGAAATAGGGGCACTTTTAAAATTTTCATTTTTGACCAAAATCGATGGGTCCGGGGCTTAGGGAATTTCTCATATGCCTCAAAACCGTTGAAGCTCCTGTTCAAAAATCATGCTCCAAAATCAACTTTTTTCATCTCAGGGATTCATTTTGGGATGGTAACTAAAGTTTAAAGCAGAAATAGGGGCACTTTTAAAATTTTCATTTTTGACCAAAATCGATGGGTCCGGGGCTTAGGGAATTTCTCATATGCCACAAAACCGTTGAAGCTCCTGTTCAAAAATCATGCTCCGAAATCAACTTTTTTCATCTCAGGGATTAATTTTGGGATGGTAACTAAAGTTTAAAGCAGAAATAGGGGCACTTTTAAAATTTTCATTTTTGACCAAAATCGATGGGTCCGGGGCTTAGGGAATTTCTCATATGCCCCAAATCCGTTGAAGCTCCTGTTCAAAAATCATGCTCCGAAATCAACTTTTTTCATATCAGGGATTCATTTTGGGATGGTAACTAAAGTTTAAAGCAGAAATAGGGGCACTTTTAAAATTTTCATTTTTGACCAATATCGATGGGTCCGGGGCTTAGGGAATTTCTCATATGCCCCAAAACCGTTGAAGCTCCTGTTCAAAAATCATGCTCCGAAATCAACTTTTTTCATCTCAGGGATTCATTTTGGGATGGTAACTAAAGTTTAAAGCAGAAATAGGGGCACTTTTAAAATTTTCATTTTTGACCAAAATCGATGGGTCCGGGGCTTAGGGAATTTCTCATATGCCCCAAATCCGTTGAAGCTCCTGTTCAAAAATCATGCTCCGAAATCAACTTTTTTCATATCAGGGATTCATTTTGGGATGGTAACTAAAGTTTAAAGCAGAAATAGGGGCACTTTTAAAATTTTCATTTTTGACCAAAATCGATGGGTCCGGGGCTTAAGGAATTTCTCATATGCCACAAAACCGTTGAAGCTCCTGTTCAAAAATCATGCTCCGAAATCAACTTTTTTCATCTCAGGGATTCATTTTGGGATGGTAACTAAAGTTTAAAGCAGAAATAGGGGCACTTTTAAAATTTTCATTTTTGACCAAAATCGATGGGTCCGGGGCTTAGGGAATTTCTCATATGCCACAAAACCGTTGAAGCTCCTGTTCAAAAATCATGCTCCGAAATCAACTTTTTTCATCTCAGGGATTAATTTTGGGATGGTAACTAAAGTTTAAAGCAGAAATAGGGGCACTTTTAAAATTTTCATTTTTGACCAAAATCGATGGGTCCGGGGCTTAGGGAAATTCTCATATGCCCCAAAACCGTTGAAGCTCCTGTTCAAAAATCATGCTCTGAAATCAACTTTTTTCATCTCATGGATTCATTTTGGGATGGTAACTAAAGTTTAAAGCAGAAATAGGGGCACTTTTAAAATTTTAATTTTTTAACAAAATCGATGGGTCCGGGGCTGAGGGAATTTCTCATATGCCCCAAAACCGTTGAAGCTCCTGTTCAAAAATAATGCTCCGAAATCAACTTTTTTCATCTCAGGGATTCATTTTGGGATGGTAACTAAAGTTTAAAGCAGAAATAGGGGCACTTTTAAAATTTTCATTTTTGACCAAAATCGATGGGTCCGGGGCTTAGGGATTTCTCATATGCCGCAAAACCGTTGAAGCTCCTGTTCAAAAATCATGCTCCGAAATCAACTTTTTTCATTTCAGGGATTCATTTTGGGATGGTAACTAAAGTTTAAAGCAGAAATAGGGGCACTTTTAAAATTTTAATTTTTTAACAAAATCGATGGGTCCGGGGCTGAGGGAATTTCTCATATGCCCCAAAACCGTTGAAGCTCCTGTTCAAAAATAATGCTCCGAAATCAACTTTTTTCATCTCAGGGATTCATTTTGGGATGGTAACTAAAGTTTAAAGCAGAAATAGGGGCACTTTTAAAATTTTCATTTTTGACCAAAATCGATGGGTCCGGGGCTTAGGGAATTTCTCATATGCCCCAAAACCGTTGAAGCTCCTGTTCAAAAATCATGCTCCGAAATCAACTTTTTTCATCTCAGGGATTCATTTTGGGATGTTAACTAAAGTTTAAAGCAGAAATAGGGGCACTTTTAAAATTTTCATTTTTGACCAAAATCGATGGGTCCGGGGCTTAGGGAATTTCTCATATGCCCCAAAACCGTTGAAGCTCCTGTTCAAAAATCATGCTCCGATATCAACTTTTTTCATCTCAGGGATTCATTTTGGGATGGTAACTAAAGTTTAAAGCAGAAATAGGGGCACTTTTAAAATTTTCATTTTTGACCAAAATCGATGGGTCCTGGGCTTAGGGAATTTCTCATATGCCACAAAACCGTTGAAGCTCCTGTTCAAAAATCATGCTCCGAAATCAACTTTTTTCATCTCAGGGATTCATTTTGGGATGGTAACTAAAGTTTAAAGCAGAAATAGGGGCACTTTTAAAATTTTCATTTTTGACCAAAATCGATGGGTCCGGGGCTTAGGGAATTTCTCATATGCCACAAAACCGTTGAAGCTCCTGTTCAAAAATTATGCTCCGAAATCAACTTTTTTCATCTCAGGGATTCATTTTGGGATGGTAACTAAAGTTTAAAGCAGAAATAGGGGCACTTTTAAAATTTTCATTTTTGACCAAAATCGATGGGTCCGGGGCTTAGGGAATTTCTCATATGCCACAAAACCGTTGAAGCTCCTGTTCAAAAATCATGCTCCGAAATCAACTTTTTTCATCTCAGGGATTCATTTTGGGATGGTAACTAAAGTTTAAAGCAGAAATAGGGGCACTTTTAAAATTTTCATTTTTGACCAAAATCGATGGGTCCGGGGCTTAGGGAATTTCTCATATGCCACAAAACCGTTGAAGCTCCTGTTCAAAAATCATGCTCCGAAATCAACTTTTTTCATCTCAGGGATTAATTTTGGGATGGTAACTAAAGTTTAAAGCAGAAATAGGGACACTTTTAAAATTTTCATTTTTGACCAAAATCGATGGGTCCGGGGCTTAGGGAAATTCTCATATGCCCCAAAACCGTTGAAGCTCCTGTTCAAAAATCATGCTCTGAAATAAACTTTTTTCATCTCAGGGATTCATTTTGGGATGGTAACTAAAGTTTAAAGCAGAAATAGGGGCACTTTTAAAATTTTCATTTTTGACTAAAATCGATGGGTCCGGGGCTTAGGGATTTCTCATATGCCGCAAAACCGTTGAAGCTCCTGTTCAAAAATCATGCTCCAAAATCAACTTTTTTCATCTCAGGGATTCATTTTGGGATGGTAACTAAAGTTTAAAGCAGAAATAGGGGCACTTTTAAAATGTTCATTTTTGACCAAAATCGATGGGTCCGGGGCTTAGGGAATTTCTCATATGCCACAAAACCGTTGAAGCTCCTGTTCAAAAATCATGCTCTGAAATCAACTTTTTTCATCTCAGGGATTCATTTTGGGATGGTAACTAAAGTTTAAAGCAGAAATAGGGGCACTTTTAAAATGTTAATTTTTGACCAAAATCGATGGGTCCGGGGCTTAGGGAATTTCTCATATGCCCCAAAACCGTTGAAGCTCCTGTTCAAAAATCATGCTCTGAAATAAACTTTTTTCATCTCAGGGATTCATTTTGGGATGGTAACTAAAGTTTAAAGCAGAAATAGGGGCACTTTTAAAATTTTCATTTTTGACTAAAATTGATGGGTCCGGGGCTTAGGGATTTCTCATATGCCGCAAAACCGTTGAAGCTCCTGTTCAAAAATCATGCTCCAAAATCAACTTTTTTCATCTCAGGGATTCATTTTGGGATGGTAACTAAAGTTTAAAGCAGAAATAGGGGCACTTTTAAAATTTTCATTTTTGACCAAAATCGATGGGTCCGGGGCTTAGGGAATTTCTCATATGCCACAAAACCGTTGAAGCTCCTGTTCAAAAATCATGCTCCGAAATCAACTTTTTTCATCTCAGGGATTAATTTTGGGATGGTAACTAAAGTTTAAAGCAGAAATAGGGGCACTTTTAAAATTTTCATTTTTGACCAAAATCGATGGGTCCGGGGCTTAGGGAAATTCTCATATGCCCCAAAACCGTTGAAGCTCCTGTTCAAAAATCATGCTCTGAAATCAACTTTTTTCATCTCAGGGATTCATTTTGGGATGGTAACTAAAGTTTAAAGCAGAAATAGGGGCACTTTTAAAATTTTCATTTTTGACTAAAATCGATGGGTCCGGGGCTTAGGGATTTCTCATATGCCGCAAAACCGTTGAAGCTCCTGTTCAAAAATCATGCTCCGAAATCAACTTTTTTCATCTCAGGGATTCATTTTGGGATGGTAACTAAAGTTTAAAGCAGAAATAGGGGCACTTTTAAAATTTTCATTTTTGACCAAAATCGATCAGTCCGGGGCTTAGGGAATTTCTCATATGCCACAAAACCGTTGAAGCTCCTGTTCAAAAATCATGCTCCGAAATCAACTTTTTTCATCTCAGGGATTCATTTTGGGATGGTAACTAAAGTTTAAAGCAGAAATAGGGGCACTTTTAAAATTTTAATTTTTTAACAAAATCGATGGGTCCGGGGCTTAGGGAATTTCTCATATGCCCCAAAACCGTTGAAGCTCCTGTTCAAAAATCATGCTCCGAAATCAACTTTTTTCATCTCAGGGATTCATTTTGGGATGGTAACTAAAGTTTAAAGCAGAAATAGGGGCACTTTTAAAATTTTCATTTTTGACCAAAATCGATGGGTCCGGGGCTTAGGGAATTTCTCAAATGCCACAAAACCGTTGAAGCTCCTGTTCAAAAATCATGCTCCAAAATCAACTTTTTTCATCTCAGGGATTCATTTTGGGATGGTAACTAAAGTTTAAAGCAGAAATAGGGGCACTTTTAAAATTTTCATTTTTGACCAAAATCGATGGGTCCGGGGCTTAGGGAAATTCTCATATGCCCCAAAACCGTTGAAGCTCCTGTTCAAAAATCATGCTCTGAAATCAACTTTTTTCATCTCATGGATTCATTTTGGGATGGTAACTAAAGTTTAAAGCAGAAATAGGGGCACTTTTAAAATTTTCATTTTTTGACCAAAATCGATGGGTCCGGGGCTTAGGGAATTTCTCATATGCCACAAAACCGTTGAAGTTCCTGTTCAAAAATCATGCTCCGAAATCAACTTTTTTCATCTCAGGGATTCATTTTGGGATGGTAACTAAAGTTTAAAGCAGAAATAGGGGCACTTTTAAAATTTTCATTTTTGACCAAAATCGATGGATCCGGGGCTTAGGGAATTTCTCATATGCCACAAAACCGTTGAAGCTCCTGTTCAAAAATCATGCTCTGAAATCAACTTTTTTCATCTCAGGGATTCATTTTGGGATGGTAACTAAAGTTTAAAGCAGAAATAGGGGCACTTTTAAAATTTTAATTTTTGACTAAAATCGATGAATCCGGGGCTTAGGGATTTCTCATATGCCGCAAAACCGTTGAAGCTCCTGTTCAAAAATCATGCTCCAAAATCAACTTTTTTCATCTCAGGGATTAATTTTGGGATGGTAACTAAAGTTTAAAGCAGAAATAGGGGCACTTTTAAAATTTTCATTTTTGACCAAAATCGATGGGTCCGGGGCTTAGGGAAATTCTCATAAGCCCCAAAACCGTTGAAGCTCCTGTTCAGAAATCATGCTCTGAAATAAACTTTTTTCATCTCAGGGATTCATTTTGGGATGGTAACTAAAGTTTAAAGCAGAAATAGGGGCACTTTTAAAATTTTCATTTTTGACTAAAATTGATGGGTCCGGGGCTTAGGGATTTCTCATATGCCGCAAAACCGTTGAAGCTCCTGTTCAAAAATCATGCTCTGAAATAAACTTTTTTCATCTCAGGGATTCATTTTGGGATGGTAACTAAAGTTTAAAGCAGAAATAAGGGCACTTTTAAAATGTTCATTTTTGACCAAAATCGATGGGTTCGGGGCTTAGGGAATTTCTCATATGCCACAAAACCGTTGAAGCTCCTGTTCAAAAATCATGCTCCAAAATCAACTTTTTTCATCTCAGGGATTCATTTTGGGATGGTAACTAAAGTTTAAAGCAGAAATAGGGGCATTTTTAAAATTTTAATTTTTGACCAAAATCGATGGGTCCGGGGCTTAGGGAATTTCTCATATGCCACAAAACCGTTGAAGCTCCTGTTCAAAAATCATGCTCCAAAATCAACTTTTTTCGTCTCAGGGATTCATTTTGGGATGGTAACTAAAGTTTAAAGCAGAAATAGGGGCACTTTTAAAATTTTCATTTTTGACCAAAATCGATGGGTCCGGGGCTTAGGGAATTTCTCATATGCCACAAAACCATTGAAGCTCCTGTTCAAAAATCATGCTCCAAAATCAACTTTTTTCATCTCAGGGATTCATTTTGGGATGGTAACTAAAGTTTAAAGCAGAAATAGGGGCACTTTTAAAATTTTCATTTTTGACCAAAATCGATGGGTCCGGGGCTTAGGGAATTTCTCATATGCCACAAAACCGTTGAAGCTCCTGTTCAAAAATCATGCTCCGAAATCAACTTTTTTCATCTCAGGGATTAATTTTGGGATGGTAACTAAAGTTTAAAGCAGAAATAGGGGCACTTTTAAAATTTTCATTTTTCACCAAAATCGATGGGTCCGGGGCTTAGGGAATTTCTCATATGCCCCAAATCCGTTGAAGCTCCTGTTCAAAAATCATGCTCCGAAATCAACTTTTTTCATCTCAGGGATTCATTTTGGGATGGTAACTAAAGTTTAAAGCAGAAATAGGGGCACTTTTAAAATTTTCATTTTTGACCAAAATCGATCAGTCCGGGGCTTAGGGAATTTCTCATATGCCACAAAACCGTTGAAGCTCCTGTTCAAAAATCATGCTCCGAAATCAACTTTTTCATCTCAGGGATTCATTTTGGGATGGTTACTAAAGTTTAAAGCAGAAATAGGGGCACTTTTAAAATTTTAATTTTTAACAAAATCGATGGGTCCAGGGCTGAGGGAATTTCTCATATGCCCCAAAACCGTTGAAGCTCCTGTTCAAAAATCATGCTCCGAAATCAACTTTTTTCATCTCAGGGATTCATTTTGGGATGGTAACTAAAGTTTAAAGCAGAAATAGGGGCACTTTTAAAATTTTCATTTTTGACTAAAATCGATGAATCCGGGGCTTAGGGATTTCTCATATGCCGCAAAACCGTTGAAGCTCCTGTTCAAAAATCATGCTCCGAAATCAACTTTTTTCATCTCAGGGATTCATTTTGGGATGGTAACTAAAGTTTAAAGCAGAAATAGGGGCACTTTTAAAATTTTCATTTTTGACCAAAATCGATGGGTCCGGGGCTGAGGGAATTTCTCATATGCCCCAAAACCGTTGAAGCTCCTGTTCAAAAATCATGCTCCGAAATCAACTTTTTTCATCTCAGGGATTCATTTTGGGATGGTAACTAAAGTTTAAAGCAGAAATAGGGGCACTTTTAAAATGTTCATTTTTGACCAAAATCGATGGGTCCGGGGCTTAGGGAATTTCTCATATGCCACAAAACCGTTGAAGCTCCTGTTCAAAAATCATGCTCCGAAATCAACTTTTTTCATCTCAGGGATTCATTTTGGGATGGTAACTAAAGTTTAAAGCAGAAATAGGGGCACTTTTAAAATTTTCATTTTTGACCAAAATCGATGGGTCCGGGGCTTAGGGAATTTCTCATATGCCCCAAATCCGTTGAAGCTCCTGTTAAAAAATCATGCTCCGAAATCAACTTTTTTCATCTCAGGGATTCATTTTGGGATGGTAACTAAAGTTTAAAGCAGAAATAGGGGCACTTTTAAAATTTTCATTTTTGACCAAAATCGATGGGTCCGGGGCTTAGGGAATTTCTCATATGCCACAAAACCGTTGAAGCTCCTGTTCAAAAATCATGCTCCGAAATCAACTTTTTTCATCTCAGGGATTAATTTTGGGATGGTAACTAAAGTTTAAAGCAGAAATAGGGGCACTTTTAAAATTTTCATTTTTGACCAAAATCGATGGGTCCGGGGCTTAGGGAAATTCTCATAAGCCCCAAAACCGTTGAAGCTCCTGTTCAGAAATCATGCTCTGAAATAAACTTTTTTCATCTCAGGGATTCATTTTGGGATGGTAACTAAAGTTTAAAGCAGAAATAGGGGCACTTTTAAAATTTTCATTTTTGACTAAAATCGATGGGTCCGGGGCTTAGGGAATTTCTCATATGCCACAAAACCGTTGAAGCTCCTGTTCAAAAATCATGCTCCAAAATCAACTTTTTTCATCTCAGGGATTCATTTTGGGATGGTAACTAAAGTTTAAAGCAGAAATAGGGGCATTTTTAAAATTTTAATTTTTGACCAAAATCGATGGGTCCGGGGCTTAGGGAATTTCTCATATGCCACAAAACCGTTGAAGCTCCTGTTCAAAAATCATGCTCCAAAATCAACTTTTTTCATCTCAGGGATTCATTTTGGGATGGTAACTAAAGTTTAAAGCAGAAATAGGGGCACTTTTAAAATTTTCATTTTTGACCAAAATCGATGGGTCCGGGGCTTAGGGAATTTCTCATATGCCACAAAACCATTGAAGCTCCTGTTCAAAAATCATGCTCCAAAATCAACTTTTTTCATCTCAGGGATTCATTTTGGGATGGTAACTAAAGTTTAAAGCAGAAATAGGGGCACTTTTAAAATTTTCATTTTTGACCAAAATCGATGGGTCCGGGGCTTAGGGAATTTCTCATATGCCACAAAACCGTTGAAGCTCCTGTTCAAAAATCATGCTCCGAAATCAACTTTTTTCATCTCAGGGATTAATTTTGGGATGGTAACTAAAGTTTAAAGCAGAAATAGGGGCACTTTTAAAATTTTCATTTTTGACCAAAATCGATGGGTCCGGGGCTTAGGGAATTTCTCATATGCCCCAAATCCGTTGAAGCTCCTGTTCAAAAATCATGCTCCGAAATCAACTTTTTTCATCTCAGGGATTCATTTTGGGATGGTAACTATGGTTTAAAGCAGAAATAGGGGCACTTTTAAAATTTTCATTTTTGACCAAAATCGATCAGTCCGGGGCTTAGGGAATTTCTCATATGCCACAAAACCGTTGAAGCTCCTGTTCAAAAATCATGCTCCGAAATCAACTTTTTTCATCTCAGGGATTCATTTTGGGATGGTTACTAAAGTTTAAAGCAGAAATAGGGGCACTTTTAAAATTTTAATTTTTAACAAAATCGATGGGTCCGGGGCTGAGGGAATTTCTCATATGCCCCAAAACCGTTGAAGCTCCTGTTCAAAAATCATGCTCCGAAATCAACTTTTTTCATCTCAGGGATTCATTTTGGGATGGTAACTAAAGTTTAAAGCAGAAATAGGGGCACTTTTAAAATTTTCATTTTTGACCAATATCGATGGGTCCGGGGCTTAGGGAATTTCTCATATGCCCCAAAACCGTTGAAGCTCCTGTTCAAAAATCATGCTCCGAAATCAACTTTTTTCATCTCAGGGATTCATTTTGGGATGGTAACTAAAGTTTAAAGCAGAAATAGGGGCACTTTTAAAATTTTCATTTTTGACCAAAATCGATGGGTCCGGGGCTTAGGGAATTTCTCATATGCCTCAAAACCGTTGAAGCTCCTGTTCAAAAATCATGCTCCAAAATCAACTTTTTTCATCTCAGGGATTCATTTTGGGATGGTAACTAAAGTTTAAAGCAGAAATAGGGGCACTTTTAAAATTTTCATTTTTGACCAAAATCGATGGGTCCGGGGCTTAGGGAATTTCTCATATGCCACAAAACCGTTGAAGCTCCTGTTCAAAAATCATGCTCCGAAATCAACTTTTTTCATCTCAGGGATTAATTTTGGGATGGTAACTAAAGTTTAAAGCAGAAATAGGGGCACTTTTAAAATTTTCATTTTTGACCAAAATCGATGGGTCCGGGGCTTAGGGAATTTCTCATATGCCCCAAATCCGTTGAAGCTCCTGTTCAAAAATCATGCTCCGAAATCAACTTTTTTCATATCAGGGATTCATTTTGGGATGGTAACTAAAGTTTAAAGCAGAAATAGGGGCACTTTTAAAATTTTCATTTTTGACCAAAATCGATGGGTCCGGGGCTTAAGGAATTTCTCATATGCCACAAAACCGTTGAAGCTCCTGTTAAAAATCATGCTCCGAAATCAACTTTTTTCATCTCAGGGATTCATTTTGGGATGGTAACTAAAGTTTAAAGCAGAAATAGGGGCACTTTTAAAATTTTCATTTTTGACCAAAATCGATGGGTCCGGGGCTTAGGGAATTTCTCATATGCCACAAAACCGTTGAAGCTCCTGTTCAAAAATCATGCTCCGAAATCAACTTTTTTCATCTCAGGGATTAATTTTGGGATGGTAACTAAAGTTTAAAGCAGAAATAGGGGCACTTTTAAAATTTTCATTTTTGACCAAAATCGATGGGTCCGGGGCTTAGGGAAATTCTCATATGCCCCAAAACCGTTGAAGCTCCTGTTCAAAAATCATGCTCTGAAATCAACTTTTTTCATCTCATGGATTCATTTTGGGATGGTAACTAAAGTTTAAAGCAGAAATAGGGGCACTTTTAAAATTTTCATTTTTGACTAAAATCGATGGGTCCGGGGCTTAGGGATTTCTCATATGCCGCAAAACCGTTGAAGCTCCTGTTCAAAAATCATGCTCCGAAATCAACTTTTTTCATTTCAGGGATTCATTTTGGGATGGTAACTAAAGTTTAAAGCAGAAATAGGGGCACTTTTAAAATTTTAATTTTTTAACAAAATCGATGGGTCCAGGGCTGAGGGAATTTCTCATATGCCCCAAAACCGTTGAAGCTCCTGTTCAAAAATAATGCTCCGAAATCAACTTTTTTCATCTCAGGGATTCATTTTGGGATGGTAACTAAAGTTTAAAGCAGAAATAGGGGCACTTTTAAAATTTTCATTTTTGACCAAAATCGATGGGTCCGGGGCTTATAGAATTTCTCATATGCCCCAAAACCGTTGAAGCTCCTGTTCAAAAATCATGCTCCGAAATCAACTTTTTTCATCTCAAGGATTCATTTTGGGATGGTAACTAAAGTTTAAAGCAGAAATAGGGGCACTTTTAAAATTTTCATTTTTGACCAAAATCGATGGGTCCGGGGCTTAGGGAATTTCTCATATGCCCCAAAACCGTTGAAGCTCCTGTTCAAAAATCATGCTCCGAAATCAACTTTTTTCATCTCAGGGATTCATTTTGGGATGGTAACTAAAGTTTAAAGCAGAAATAGGGGCACTTTTAAAATTTGCATTTTTGACCAAAATCGATGGGTCCGGGGCTTAGGGAATTTCTCATATGCCCCAAAACCGTTGAAGCTCCTGTTCAAAAATCATGCTCCGAAATCAACTTTTTTCATCTCAGGGATTCATTTTGGGATGGTAACTAAAGTTTAAAGCAGAAATAGGGGCACTTTTAAAATTTTCATTTTTGACCAAAATCGATGGGTCCGGGGCTTAGGGAATTTCTCATATGCCCCAAAACCGTTGAAGCTCCTGTTCAAAAATCATGCTCCGATATCAACTTTTTTCATCTCAGGGATTCATTTTGGGATGGTAACTAAAGTTTAAAGCAGAAATAGGGGCACTTTTAAAATTTTCATTTTTGACCAAAATCGATGGGTCCTGGGCTTAGGGAATTTCTCATATGCCACAAAACCGTTGAAGCTCCTGTTCAAAAATCATGCTCCGAAATCAACTTTTTTCATCTCAGGGATTCATTTTGGGATGGTAACTAAAGTTTAAAGCAGAAATAGGGGCACTTTTAAAATTTTCATTTTTGACCAAAATCGATGGGTCCGGGGCTTAGGGAATTTCTCATATGCCCCAAATCCGTTGAAGCTCCTGTTAAAAAATCATGCTCCGAAATAAACTTTTTTCATCTCAGGGATTCATTTTGGGATGGTTACTAAAGTTTAAAGCAGAAATAGGGGCACTTTTAAAATTTTCATTTTTGACCAAAATCGATGGGTCCGGGGCTTAGGGAATTTCTCATATGCCCCAAATCCGTTGAAGCTCCTGTTCAAAAATCATGCTCCGAAATCAACTTTTTTCATCTCAGGGATTCATTTTGGGATGGTAACTAAAGTTTAAAGCAGAAATAGGGGCACTTTTAAAATTTTCATTTTTGACCAAAATCGATGGGTCCGGGGCTTAGGGAATTTCTCATATGCCACAAAACCGTTGAAGCTCCTGTTCAAAAATTATGCTCCGAAATCAACTTTTTTCATCTCAGGGATTCATTTTGGGATGGTAACTAAAGTTTAAAGCAGAAATAGGGGCACTTTTAAAATTTTCATTTTTGACCAAAATCGATGGGTCCGGGGCTTAGGGAATTTCTCATATGCCACAAAACCGTTGAAGCTCCTGTTCAAAAATCATGCTCCGAAATCAACTTTTTTCATCTCAGGGATTAATTTTGGGATGGTAACTAAAGTTTAAAGCAGAAATAGGGACACTTTTAAAATTTTCATTTTTGACCAAAATCGATGGGTCCGGGGCTTAGGGAAATTCTCATATGCCCCAAAACCGTTGAAGCTCCTGTTCAAAAATCATGCTCTGAAATAAACTTTTTTCATCTCAGGGATTCATTTTGGGATGGTAACTAAAGTTTAAAGCAGAAATAGGGGCACTTTTAAAATTTTCATTTTTGACTAAAATCGATGGGTCCGGGGCTTAGGGATTTCTCATATGCCGCAAAACCGTTGAAGCTCCTGTTCAAAAATCATGCTCCAAAATCAACTTTTTTCATCTCAGGGATTCATTTTGGGATGGTAACTAAAGTTTAAAGCAGAAATAGGGGCACTTTTAAAATGTTCATTTTTGACCAAAATCGATGGGTCCGGGGCTTAGGGAATTTCTCATATGCCACAAAACCGTTGAAGCTCCTGTTCAAAAATCATGCTCTGAAATCAACTTTTTTCATCTCAGGGATTCATTTTGGGATGGTAACTAAAGTTTAAAGCAGAAATAGGGGCACTTTTAAAATGTTAATTTTTGACCAAAATCGATGGGTCCGGGGCTTAGGGAATTTCTCATATGCCCCAAAACCGTTGAAGCTCCTGTTCAAAAATCATGCTCTGAAATAAACTTTTTTCATCTCAGGGATTCATTTTGGGATGGTAACTAAAGTTTAAAGCAGAAATAGGGGCACTTTTAAAATTTTCATTTTTGACTAAAATCGATGGGTCCGGGGCTTAGGGATTTCTCATATGCCGCAAAACCGTTGAAGCTCCTGTTCAAAAATCATGCTCCAAAATCAACTTTTTTCATCTCAGGGATTCATTTTGGGATGGTAACTAAAGTTTAAAGCAGAAATAGGGGCACTTTTAAAATTTTCATTTTTGACCAAAATCGATGGGTCCGGGGCTTAGGGAATTTCTCATATGCCACAAAACCGTTGAAGCTCCTGTTCAAAAATCATGCTCCGAAATCAACTTTTTTCATCTCAGGGATTAATTTTGGGATGGTAACTAAAGTTTAAAGCAGAAATAGGGGCACTTTTAAAATTTTCATTTTTGACCAAAATCGATGGGTCCGGGGCTTAGGGAAATTCTCATATGCCCCAAAACCGTTGAAGCTCCTGTTCAAAAATCATGCTCTGAAATCAACTTTTTTCATCTCAGGGATTCATTTTGGGATGGTAACTAAAGTTTAAAGCAGAAATAGGGGCACTTTTAAAATTTTCATTTTTGACTAAAATCGATGGGTCCGGGGCTTAGGGATTTCTCATATGCCGCAAAACCGTTGAAGCTCCTGTTCAAAAATCATGCTCCGAAATCAACTTTTTTCATCTCAGGGATTCATTTTGGGATGGTAACTAAAGTTTAAAGCAGAAATAGGGGCACTTTTAAAATTTTCATTTTTGACCAAAATCGATCAGTCCGGGGCTTAGGGAATTTCTCATATGCCACAAAACCGTTGAAGCTCCTGTTCAAAAATCATGCTCCGAAATCAACTTTTTTCATCTCAGGGATTCATTTTGGGATGGTAACTAAAGTTTAAAGCAGAAATAGGGGCACTTTTAAAATTTTCATTTTTGACCAAAATCGATGGGTCCGGGGCTTAGGGAAATTCTCATAAGCCCCAAAACCGTTGAAGCTCCTGTTCAGAAATCATGCTCTGAAATAAACTTTTTTCATCTCAGGGATTCATTTTGGGATGGTAACTAAAGTTTAAAGCAGAAATAGGGGCACTTTTAAAATTTTCATTTTTGACTAAAATCGATGGGTCCGGGGCTTAGGGATTTCTCATATGCCGCAAAACCGTTGAAGCTCCTGTTCAAAAATCATGCTCTGAAATAAACTTTTTTCATCTCAGGGATTCATTTTGGGATGGTAACTAAAGTTTAAAGCAGAAATAAGGGCACTTTTAAAATGTTCATTTTTGACCAAAATCGATGGGTCCGGGGCTTAGGGAATTTCTCATATGCCACAAAACCGTTGAAGCTCCTGTTCAAAAATCATGCTCCAAAATCAACTTTTTTCATCTCAGGGATTCATTTTGGGATGGTAACTAAAGTTTAAAGCAGAAATAGGGGCATTTTTAAAATTTTAATTTTTGACCAAAATCGATGGGTCCGGGGCTTAGGGAATTTCTCATATGCCACAAAACCGTTGAAGCTCCTGTTCAAAAATCATGCTCCAAAATCAACTTTTTTCATCTCAGGGATTCATTTTGGGATGGTAACTAAAGTTTAAAGCAGAAATAGGGGCACTTTTAAAATTTTCATTTTTGACCAAAATCGATGGGTCCGGGGCTTAGGGAATTTCTCATATGCCACAAAACCATTGAAGCTCCTGTTCAAAAATCATGCTCCAAAATCAACTTTTTTCATCTCAGGGATTCATTTTGGGATGGTAACTAAAGTTTAAAGCAGAAATAGGGGCACTTTTAAAATTTTCATTTTTGACCAAAATCGATGGGTCCGGGGCTTAGGGAATTTCTCATATGCCACAAAACCGTTGAAGCTCCTGTTCAAAAATCATGCTCCGAAATCAACTTTTTTCATCTCAGGGATTCATTTTGGGATGGTAACTAAAGTTTAAAGCAGAAATAGGGGCACTTTTAAAATTTTCATTTTTGACCAAAATCGATGGGTCCGGGGCTTAGGGAATTTCTCATATGCCCCAAATCCGTTGAAGCTCCTGTTCAAAAATCATGCTCCGAAATCAACTTTTTTCATCTCAGGGATTCATTTTGGGATGGTAACTATGGTTTAAAGCAGAAATAGGGGCACTTTTAAAATTTTCATTTTTGACCAAAATCGATCAGTCCGGGGCTTAGGGAATTTCTCATATGCCACAAAACCGTTGAAGCTCCTGTTCAAAAATCATGCTCCGAAATCAACTTTTTTCATCTCAGGGATTCATTTTGGGATGGTTACTAAAGTTTAAAGCAGAAATAGGGGCACTTTTAAAATTTTAATTTTTAACAAAATCGATGGGTCCGGGGCTGAGGGAATTTCTCATATGCCCCAAAACCGTTGAAGCTCCTGTTCAAAAATCATGCTCCGAAATCAACTTTTTTCATCTCAGGGATTCATTTTGGGATGGTAACTAAAGTTTAAAGCAGAAATAGGGGCACTTTTAAAATTTTCATTTTTGACCAATATCGATGGGTCCGGGGCTTAGGGAATTTCTCATATGCCCCAAAACCGTTGAAGCTCCTGTTCAAAAATCATGCTCCGAAATCAACTTTTTTCATCTCAGGGATTCATTTTGGGATGGTAACTAAAGTTTAAAGCAGAAATAGGGGCACTTTTAAAATTTTCATTTTTGACCAAAATCGATGGGTCCGGGGCTTAGGGAATTTCTCATATGCCTCAAAACCGTTGAAGCTCCTGTTCAAAAATCATGCTCCAAAATCAACTTTTTTCATCTCAGGGATTCATTTTGGGATGGTAACTAAAGTTTAAAGCAGAAATAGGGGCACTTTTAAAATTTTCATTTTTGACCAAAATCGATGGGTCCGGGGCTTAGGGAATTTCTCATATGCCACAAAACCGTTGAAGCTCCTGTTCAAAAATCATGCTCCGAAATCAACTTTTTTCATCTCAGGGATTCATTTTGGGATGGTAACTAAAGTTTAAAGCAGAAATAGGGGCACTTTTAAAATTTTCATTTTTGACCAAAATCGATGGGTCCGGGGCTTAGGGAATTTCTCATATGCCCCAAATCCGTTGAAGCTCCTGTTCAAAAATCATGCTCCGAAATCAACTTTTTTCATATCAGGGATTCATTTTGGGATGGTAACTAAAGTTTAAAGCAGAAATAGGGGCACTTTTAAAATTTTCATTTTTGACCAAAATCGATGGGTCCGGGGCTTAAGGAATTTCTCATATGCCACAAAACCGTTGAAGCTCCTGTTCAAAAATCATGCTCCGAAATCAACTTTTTTCATCTCAGGGATTCATTTTGGGATGGTAACTAAAGTTTAAAGCAGAAATAGGGGCACTTTTAAAATTTTCATTTTTGACCAAAATCGATGGGTCCGGGGCTTAGGGAATTTCTCATATGCCACAAAACCGTTGAAGCTCCTGTTCAAAAATCATGCTCCGAAATCAACTTTTTTCATCTCAGGGATTAATTTTGGGATGGTAACTAAAGTTTAAAGCAGAAATAGGGGCACTTTTAAAATTTTCATTTTTGACCAAAATCGATGGGTCCGGGGCTTAGGGAAATTCTCATATGCCCCAAAACCGTTGAAGCTCCTGTTCAAAAATCATGCTCTGAAATCAACTTTTTTCATCTCATGGATTCATTTTGGGATGGTAACTAAAGTTTAAAGCAGAAATAGGGGCACTTTTAAAATTTTCATTTTTGACTAAAATCGATGGGTCCGGGGCTTAGGGATTTCTCATATGCCGCAAAACCGTTGAAGCTCCTGTTCAAAAATCATGCTCCGAAATCAACTTTTTTCATTTCAGGGATTCATTTTGGGATGGTAACTAAAGTTTAAAGCAGAAATAGGGGCACTTTTAAAATTTTAATTTTTTAACAAAATCGATGGGTCCGGGGCTGAGGGAATTTCTCATATGCCCCAAAACCGTTGAAGCTCCTGTTCAAAAATAATGCTCCGAAATCAACTTTTTTCATCTCAGGGATTCATTTTGGGATGGTAACTAAAGTTTAAAGCAGAAATAGGGGCACTTTTAAAATTTTCATTTTTGACCAAAATCGATGGGTCCGGGGCTTATAGAATTTCTCATATGCCCCAAAACCGTTGAAGCTCCTGTTCAAAAATCATGCTCCGAAATCAACTTTTTTCATCTCAGGGATTCATTTTGGGATGGTAACTAAAGTTTAAAGCAGAAATAGGGGCACTTTTAAAATTTTCATTTTTGACCAAAATCGATGGGTCCGGGGCTTAGGGAATTTCTCATATGCCCCAAAACCGTTGAAGCTCCTGTTCAAAAATCATGCTCCGAAATCAACTTTTTTCATCTCAGGGATTCATTTTGGGATGGTAACTAAAGTTTAAAGCAGAAATAGGGGCACTTTTAAAATTTTCATTTTTGACCAAAATCGATGGGTCCGGGGCTTAGGGAATTTCTCATATGCCCCAAAACCGTTGAAGCTCCTGTTCAAAAATCATGCTCCGAAATCAACTTTTTTCATCTCAGGGATTCATTTTGGGATGTTAACTAAAGTTTAAAGCAGAAATAGGGGCACTTTTAAAATTTTAATTTTTGACCAAAATCGATGGGTCCGGGGCTTAGGGAATTTCTCATATGCCCCAAAACCGTTGAAGCTCCTGTTCAAAAATCATGCTCCGATATCAACTTTTTTCATCTCAGGGATTCATTTTGGGATGGTAACTAAAGTTTAAAGCAGAAATAGGGGCACTTTTAAAATTTTCATTTTTGACCAAAATCGATGGGTCCTGGGCTTAGGGAATTTCTCATATGCCACAAAACCGTTGAAGCTCCTGTTCAAAAATCATGCTCCGAAATCAACTTTTTTCATCTCAGGGATTCATTTTGGGATGGTAACTAAAGTTTAAAGCAGAAATAGGGGCACTTTTAAAATTTTCATTTTTGACCAAAATCGATGGGTCCGGGGCTTAGGGAATTTCTCATATGCCACAAAACCGTTGAAGCTCCTGTTCAAAAATTATGCTCCGAAATCAACTTTTTTCATCTCAGGGATTCATTTTGGGATGGTAACTAAAGTTTAAAGCAGAAATAGGGGCACTTTTAAAATTTTCATTTTTGACCAAAATCGATGGGTCCGGGGCTTAGGGAATTTCTCATATGCCACAAAACCGTTGAAGCTCCTGTTCAAAAATCATGCTCCGAAATCAACTTTTTTCATCTCAGGGATTCATTTTGGGATGGTAACTAAAGTTTAAAGCAGAAATAGGGGCACTTTTAAAATTTTCATTTTTGACCAAAATCGATGGGTCCGGGGCTTAGGGAATTTCTCATATGCCACAAAACCGTTGAAGCTCCTGTTCAAAAATCATGCTCCGAAATCAACTTTTTTCATCTCAGGGATTAATTTTGGGATGGTAACTAAAGTTTAAAGCAGAAATAGGGACACTTTTAAAATTTTCATTTTTGACCAAAATCGATGGGTCCGGGGCTTAGGGAAATTCTCATATGCCCCAAAACCGTTGAAGCTCCTGTTCAAAAATCATGCTCTGAAATAAACTTTTTTCATCTCAGGGATTCATTTTGGGATGGTAACTAAAGTTTAAAGCAGAAATAGGGGCACTTTTAAAATTTTCATTTTTGACTAAAATCGATGGGTCCGGGGCTTAGGGATTTCTCATATGCCGCAAAACCGTTGAAGCTCCTGTTCAAAAATCATGCTCCGAAATCAACTTTTTTCATCTCAGGGATTCATTTTGGGATGGTAACTAAAGTTTAAAGCAGAAATAGGGGCACTTTTAAAATGTTCATTTTTGACCAAAATCGATGGGTCCGGGGCTTAGGGAATTTCTCATATGCCACAAAACCGTTGAAGCTCCTGTTCAAAAATCATGCTCTGAAATCAACTTTTTTCATCTCAGGGATTCATTTTGGGATGGTAACTAAAGTTTAAAGCAGAAATAGGGGCACTTTTAAAATGTTAATTTTTGACCAAAATCGATGGGTCCGGGGCTTAGGGAATTTCTCATATGCCCCAAAACCGTTGAAGCTCCTGTTCAAAAATCATGCTCTGAAATAAACTTTTTTCATCTCAGGGATTCATTTTGGGATGGTAACTAAAGTTTAAAGCAGAAATAGGGGCACTTTTAAAATTTTCATTTTTGACTAAAATTGATGGGTCCGGGGCTTAGGGATTTCTCATATGCCGCAAAACCGTTGAAGCTCCTGTTCAAAAATCATGCTCCAAAATCAACTTTTTTCATCTCAGGGATTCATTTTGGGATGGTAACTAAAGTTTAAAGCAGAAATAGGGGCACTTTTAAAATTTTCATTTTTGACCAAAATCGATGGGTCCGGGGCTTAGGGAATTTCTCATATGCCACAAAACCGTTGAAGCTCCTGTTCAAAAATCATGCTCCGAAATCAACTTTTTTCATCTCAGGGATTAATTTTGGGATGGTAACTAAAGTTTAAAGCAGAAATAGGGGCACTTTTAAAATTTTCATTTTTGACCAAAATCGATGGGTCCGGGGCTTAGGGATTTCTCATATGCCGCAAAACCGTTGAAGCTCCTGTTCAAAAATCATGCTCCGAAATCAACTTTTTTCATCTCAGGGATTCATTTTGGGATGGTAACTAAAGTTTAAAGCAGAAATAGGGGCACTTTTAAAATTTTCATTTTTGACCAAAATCGATCAGTCCGGGGCTTAGGGAATTTCTCATATGCCACAAAACCGTTGAAGCTCCTGTTCAAAAATCATGCTCCGAAATCAACTTTTTTCATCTCAGGGATTCATTTTGGGATGGTAACTAAAGTTTAAAGCAGAAATAGGGGCACTTTTAAAATTTAAATTTTTTAACAAAATCGATGGGTCCGGGGCTTAGGGAATTTCTCATATGCCCCAAAACCGTTGAAGCTCCTGTTCAAAAATCATGCTCCGAAATCAACTTTTTTCATCTCAGGGATTCATTTTGGGATGGTAACTAAAGTTTAAAGCAGAAATAGGGGCACTTTTAAAATTTTCATTTTTGACCAAAATCGATGGGTCCGGGGCTTAGGGAATTTCTCAAATGCCACAAAACCGTTGAAGCTCCTGTTCAAAAATCATGCTCCAAAATCAACTTTTTTCATCTCAGGGATTCATTTTGGGATGGTAACTAAAGTTTAAAGCAGAAATAGGGGCACTTTTAAAATTTTCATTTTTGACCAAAATCGATGGGTCCGGGGCTTAGGGAATTTTTCATATGCCCCAAATCCGTTGAAGCTCCTGTTCAAAAATCATGCTCCGAAATCAACTTTTTTCATCTCAGGGATTCATTTTGGGATGGTAACTAAAGTTTAAAGCAGAAATAGGGGCACTTTTAAAATTTTCATTTTTGACCAAAATCGATGGGTCCGGGGCTTAGGGAAATCCTCATATGCCCCAAAACCGTTGAAGCTCCTGTTCAAAAATCATGCTCTGAAATCAACTTTTTTCATCTCATGGATTCATTTTGGGATGGTAACTAAAGTTTAAAGCAGAAATAGGGGCACTTTTAAAATTTTCATTTTTGACCAAAATCGATGGGTCCGGGGCTTAAGGAATTTCTCATATGCCACAAAACCGTTGAAGCTCCTGTTCAAAAATCATGCTCCGAAATCAACTTTTTTCATCTCAGGGATTCATTTTGGGATGGTAACTAAAGTTTAAAGCAGAAATAGGGGCACTTTTAAAATTTTCATTTTTGACCAAAATCGATGGGTCCGGGGCTTAGGGAATTTCTCATATGCCACAAAACCGTTGAAGCTCCTGTTCAAAAATCATGCTCCGAAATCAACTTTTTTCATCTCAGGGATTAATTTTGGGATGGTAACTAAAGTTTAAAGCAGAAATAGGGGCACTTTTAAAATTTTCATTTTTGACCAAAATCGATGGGTCCGGGGCTTAGGGAAATTCTCATATGCCCCAAAACCGTTGAAGCTCCTGTTCAAAAATCATGCTCTGAAATCAACTTTTTTCATCTCAGGGATTAATTTTGGGATGGTAACTAAAGTTTAAAGCAGAAATAGGGGCACTTTTAAAATTTTCATTTTTGACCAAAATCGATGGGTCCGGGGCTTAGGGAATTTCTCATATGCCCCAAATCCGTTGAAGCTCCTGTTCAAAAATCATGCTCCGAAATCAACTTTTTTCATCTCAGGGATTCATTTTGGGATGGTAACTAAAGTTTAAAGCAGAAATAGGGGCATTTTTAAAATTTTCATTTTTGACCAAAATCGATGGGTCCGGGGCTTAAGGAATTTCTCATATGCCACAAAACCGTTGAAGCGCCTGTTCAAAAATCATGCTCCGAAATCAACTTTTTTCATCTCAGGGATTCATTTTGGGATGGTAACTAAAGTTTAAAGCAGAAATAGGGGCACTTTTAAAATTTTCATTTTTGACCAAAATCGATGGGTCCGGGGCTTAGGGAATTTCTCATATGCCACAAAACCGTTGAAGCTCCTGTTCAAAAATCATGCTCCGAAATCAACTTTTTTCATCTCAGGGATTAATTTTGGGATGGTAACTAAAGTTTAAAGCAGAAATAGGGGCACTTTTAAAATTTTCATTTTTGACCAAAATCGATGGGTCCGGGGCTTAGGGAAATTCTCATATGCCCCAAAACCGTTGAAGCTCCTGTTCAAAAATCATGCTCTGAAATCAACTTTTTTCATCTCATGGATTCATTTTGGGATGGTAACTAAAGTTTAAAGCAGAAATAGGGGCACTTTTAAAATTTTCATTTTTGACCAAAATCGATGGGTCCGGGGCTTAAGGAATTTCTCATATGCCACAAAACCGTTGAAGCTCCTGTTCAAAAATCATGCTCCGAAATCAACTTTTTTCATCTCAGGGATTCATTTTGGGATGGTAACTAAAGTTTAAAGCAGAAATAGGGGCACTTTTAAAATTTTCATTTTTGACCAAAATCGATGGGTCCGGGGCTTAGGGAATTTCTCATATGCCACAAAACCGTTGAAGCTCCTGTTCAAAAATCATGCTCCAAAATCAACTTTTTTCATCTCAGGGATTCATTTTGGGATGGTAACTAAAGTTTAAAGCAGAAATAGGGGCACTTTTAAAATTTTCATTTTTGACCAAAATCGATGGGTCCGGGGCTTAGGGAATTTCTCATATGCCACAAAACCGTTGAAGCTCCTGTTCAAAAATCATGCTCCGAAATCAACTTTTTTCATCTCAGGGATTCATTTTGGGATGGTAACTAAAGTTTAAAGCAGAAATAGGGGCACTTTTAAAATTTTCATTTTTGACCAAAATCGATGGGTCCGGGGCTTAAGGAATTTCTCATATGCCACAAAACCGTTGAAGCTCCTGTTCAAAAATCATGCTCCGAAATCAACTTTTTTCATCTCAGGGATTCATTTTGGGATGGTAACTAAAGTTTAAAGCAGAAATAGGGGCACTTTTAAAATTTTCATTTTTGACCAAAATCGATGGGCTCGGGGCTTAGGGAATTTCTCATATGCCACAAAACCGTTGAAGCTCCTGTTCAAAAATCATGCTCCGAAATCAACTTTTTTCATCTCAGGGATTTATTTTGGGATGGTAACTAAAGTTTAAAGCAGAAATAGGGGCACTTTTAAAATTTTCATTTTTGACCAAAATCGAAGGGTCCTGGGCTTAGGGAATTTCTCATATGCCACAAAACCGTTGAAGCTCCTGTTTAAAAATCATGCTCCGAAATCAACTTTTTTCATCTCAGGGATTCATTTTGGGATGGTAACTAAAGTTTAAAGCAGAAATAGGGGCACTTTTAAAATTTTCATTTTTGACCAAAATCGATGGGTCCGGGGCTTAGGGAATTTCTCATATGCCACAAAACCGTTGAAGCTCCTGTACAAAAATCATGCTCCAAAATCAACTTTTTTCACATCAGGGATTCATTTTGGGATGGTAACTAAAGTTTAAAGCAGAAATAGGGGCACTTTTAAAATTTTCATTTTTGACCAAAATCGATGGGTCCGGGGCTTAGGGAATTTCTCATATGCCCCAAATCCGTTGAAGCTCCTGTTCAAAAATCATGCTCCGAAATCAACTTTTTTCATCTCAGGGATTCATTTTGGGATGGTAACTAAAGTTTAAAGCAGAAATAGGGGCACTTTTAAAATTTTAATTTTTGACCAAAATCGATGGGTCCGGGGCTTAAGGAATTTCTCATATGCCACAAAACCGTTGAAGCTCCTGTTCAAAAATCATGCTCCGAAATCAACTTTTTTCATCTCAGGGATTCATTTTGGGATGGTAACTAAAGTTTAAAGCAGAAATAGGGGCACTTTTAAAATTTTAATTTTTGACCAAAATCGATGGGTCCGGGGCTTAGGGAATTTCTCATATGCCACAAAACCGTTGAAGCTCCTGTTCAAAAATCATGCTCCGAAATCAACTTTTTTCATCTCAGGGATTCATTTTGGGATGGTAACTAAAGTTTAAAGCAGAAATAGGGGCACTTTTAAAATTTTCATTTTTGACCAAAATCGATGGGTCCGGGGCTTAGGGAATTTCTCATATGCCACAAAACCGTTGAAGCTCCTGTTCAAAAATCATGCTCCGAAATCAACTTTTTTCATCTCAGGGATTCATTTTGGGATGGTAACTAAAGTTTAAAGCAGAAATAGGGGCACTTTTAAAATTTTCATTTTTGACCAAAATCGATGGGTCCGGGGCTTAGGGAATTTCTCATATGCCACAAAACCGTTGAAGCTCCTGTTCAAAAATCATGCTCCAAAATCAACTTTTTTCATCTCAGGGATTCATTTTGGGATGGTAACTAAAGTTTAAAGCAGAAATAGGGGCACTTTTAAAATTTTCATTTTTGACCAAAATCGATGGGTCCGGGGCTTAGGGAATTTCTCATATGCCACAAAACCGTTGAAGCTCCTGTTCAAAAATCATGCTCCAAAATCAACTTTTTTCATCTCAGGGATTCATTTTGGGATGGTAACTAAAGTTTAAAGCAGAAATAGGGGCACTTTTAAAATTTTCATTTTTGACCAAAATCGATGGGTCCGGGGCTTAAGGAATTTCTCATATGCCACAAAACCGTTGAAGCTCCTGTTCAAAAATCATGCTCCGAAATCAACTTTTTTCATCTCAGGGATTCATTTTGGGATGGTAACTAAAGTTTAAAGCAGAAATAGGGGCACTTTTAAAATTTTCATTTTTGACCAAAATCGATGGGTCCGGGGCTTAGGGAATTTCTCATATGCCACAAAACCGTTGAAGCTCCTGTTCAAAAATCATGCTCCGAAATCAACTTTTTTCATCTCAGGGATTCATTTTGGGATGGTAACTAAAGTTTAAAGCAGAAATAGGGGCACTTTTAAAATTTTAATTTTTGACCAAAATCGATGGGTCCGGGGCTTAAGGAATTTCTCATATGCCACAAAACCGTTGAAGCTCCTGTTCAAAAATCATGCTCCGAAATCAACTTTTTTCATCTCAGGGATTAATTTTGGGATGGTAACTAAAGTTTAAAGCAGAATTAGGGGCACTTTTAAAATTTTCATTTTTGACCAAAATCGATGGGTCCGGGGCTTAGGGAAATTCTCATATGCCCCAAAACCGTTGAAGCTCCTGTTCAAAAATCATGCTCTGAAATCAACTTTTTTCATCTCAGGGATTAATTTTGGGATGGTAACTAAAGTTTAAAGCAGAAATAGGGGCACTTTTAAAATTTTCATTTTTGACCAAAATCGATGGGTCCGGGGCTTAGGGAATTTCTCATATGCCCCAAATCCGTTGAAGCTCCTGTTCAAAAATCATGCTCCGAAATCAACTTTTTTCATCTCAGGGATTCATTTTGGGATGGTAACTAAAGTTTAAAGCAGAAATAGGGGCATTTTTAAAATTTTCATTTTTGACCAAAATCGATGGGTCCGGGGCTTAAGGAATTTCTCATATGCCACAAAACCGTTGAAGCTCCTGTTCAAAAATCATGCTCCGAAATCAACTTTTTTCATCTCAGGGATTAATTTTGGGATGGTAACTAAAGTTTAAAGCAGAAATAGGGGCACTTTTAAAATTTTCATTTTTGACCAAAATTGATGGGTCCGGGGCTTAGGGAAATTCTCATATGCCCCAAAACCGTTGAAGCTCCTGTTCAAAAATCATGCTCTGAAATCAACTTTTTTCATCTCATGGATTCATTTTGGGATGGTAACTAAAGTTTAAAGCAGAAATAGGGGCACTTTTAAAATTTTCATTTTTGACCAAAATCGATAGGTCCGGGGCTTAAGGAATTTCTCATATGCCACAAAACCGTTGAAGCTCCTGTTCAAAAATCATGCTCCGAAATCAACTTTTTTCATCTCAGGGATTCATTTTGGGATGGTAACTAAAGTTTAAAGCAGAAATAGGGGCACTTTTAAAATTTTCATTTTTGACCAAAATCGATGGGTCCGGGGCTTAGGGAATTTCTCATATGCCACAAAACCGTTGAAGCTCCTGTTCAAAAATCATGCTCCGAAATCAACTTTTTTCATCTCAGGGATTAATTTTGGGATGGTAACTAAAGTTTAAAGCAGAAATAGGGGCACTTTTAAAATTTTCATTTTTGACCAAAATCGATGGGTCCGGGGCCTCGGGAAATTCTCATATGCACCAAAACCGTTGAAGCTCCTGTTCAAAAATCATGCTCTGAAATCAACTTTTTTCATCTCATGGATTCATTTTGGGATGGTAACTAAAGTTTAAAGCAGAAATAGGGGCACTTTTAAAATTTTCATTTTTGACCAAAATCGATGGGTCCGGGGCTTAAGGAATTTCTCATATGCCACAAAACCGTTGAAGCTCCTGTTCAAAAATCATGCTCCGAAATCAACTTTTTTCATCTCAGGGATTCATTTTGGGATGGTAACTAAAGTTTAAAGCAGAAATAGGGGCACTTTTAAAATTTTCATTTTTGACCAAAATCGATGGGTCCGGGGCTTAGGGAATTTCTCATATGCCACAAAACCGTTGAAGCTCCTGTTCAAAAATCATGCTCCAAAATCAACTTTTTTCATCTCAGGGATTCATTTTGGGATGGTAACTAAAGTTTAAAGCAGAAATAGGGGCACTTTTAAAATTTTCATTTTTGACCAAAATCGATGGGTCCGGGGCTTAAGGAATTTCTCATATGCCACAAAACCGTTGAAGCTCCTGTTCAAAAATCATGCTCCGAAATCAACTTTTTTCATCTCAGGGATTCATTTTGGGATGGTAACTAAAGTTTAAAGCAGAAATAGGGGCACTTTTAAAATTTTCATTTTTGACCAAAATCGATGGGTCCGGGGCTTAGGGAATTTCTCATATGCCACAAAACCGTTGAAGCTCCTGTTCAAAAATCATGCTCCGAAATCAACTTTTTTCATCTCAGGGATTTATTTTGGGATGGTAACTAAAGTTTAAAGCAGAAATAGGGGCACTTTTAAAATTTTCATTTTTGACCAAAATCGATGGGTCCTGGGCTTAGGGAATTTCTCATATGCCACAAAACCGTTGAAGCTCCTGTTTAAAAATCATGCTCCGAAATCAACTTTTTTCATCTCAGGGATTCATTTTGGGATGGTAACTAAAGTTTAAAGCAGAAATAGGGGCACTTTTAAAATTTTCATTTTTGACCAAAATCGATGGGTCCGGGGCTTAGGGAATTTCTCATATGCCACAAAACCGTTGAAGCTCCTGTTCAAAAATCATGCTCCGAAATCAACTTTTTTCATCTCAGGGATTTATTTTGGGATGGTAACTAAAGTTTAAAGCAGAAATAGGGGCACTTTTAAAATTTTCATTTTTGACCAAAATCGATGGGTCCTGGGCTTAGGGAATTTCTCATATGCCACAAAACCGTTGAAGCTCCTGTTTAAAAATCATGCTCCGAAATCAACTTTTTTCATCTCAGGGATTCATTTTGGGATGGTAACTAAAGTTTAAAGCAGAAATAGGGGCACTTTTAAAATTTTCATTTTTGACCAAAATCGATGGGTCCGGGGCTTAGGGAATTTCTCATATGCCACAAAACCGTTGAAGCTCCTGTACAAAAATCATGCTCCAAAATCAACTTTTTTCACATCAGGGATTCATTTTGGGATGGTAACTAAAGTTTAAAGCAGAAATAGGGGCACTTTTAAAATTTTCATTTTTGACCAAAATCGATGGGTCCGGGGCTTAGGGAATTTCTCATATGCCCCAAATCCGTTGAAGCTCCTGTTCAAAAATCATGCTCCGAAATCAACTTTTTTCATCTCAGGGATTCATTTTGGGATGGTAACTAAAGTTTAAAGCAGAAATAGGGGCACTTTTAAAATTTTCATTTTTGACCAAAATCGATGGGTCCGGGGCTTAGGGAATTTCTCATATGCCACAAAACCGTTGAAGCTCCTGTTCAAAAATCATGCTCCGAAATCAACTTTTTTCATCTCAGGGATTCATTTTGGGATGGTAACTAAAGTTTAAAGCAGAAATAGGGGCACTTTTAAAATTTTCATTTTTGACCAAAATCGATGGGTCCGGGGCTTAGGGAATTTCTCATATGCCACAAAACCGTTGAAGCTCCTGTTCAAAAATCATGCTCCGAAATCAACTTTTTTCATCTCAGGGATTCATTTTGGGATGGTAACTAAAGTTTAAAGCAGAAATAGGGGCACTTTTAAAATTTTCATTTTTGACCAAAATCGATGGGTCCGGGGCTTAGGGAATTTCTCATATGCCACAAAACCATTGAAGCTCCTGTTCAAAAATCATGCTCCGAAATCAACTTTTTTCATCTCAGGGATTCATTTTGGGATGGTAACTAAAGTTTAAAGCAGAAATAGGGGCACTTTTAAAATTTTCATTTTTGACCAAAATCGATGGGTCCGGGGCTTAGGGAATTTCTCATATGCAACAAAACCGTTGAAGCTCCTGTTCAAAAATCATGCTCCAAAATCAACTTTTTCATCTCAGGGATTCATTTTGGGATGGTAACTAAAGTTTAAAGCAGAAATAGGGGCACTTTTAAAATTTTCATTTTTGACCAAAATCGATGGGTCCGGGGCTTAGGGAATTTCTCATATGCCCCAAATCCGTTGAAGCTCCTGTTCAAAAATCATGCTCCGAAATCAACTTTTTTCATCTCAGGGATTCATTTTCGGATGGTAACTAAAGTTTAAAGCAGAAATAGGGGCACTTTTAAAATTTTCATTTTTGACCAAAATCGATGGGTCCGGGGCTTAAGGAATTTCTCATATGCCACAAAACCGTTGAAGCTCCTGTTCAAAAATCATGCTCCGAAATCAACTTTTTTCATCTCAGGGATTCATTTTGGGATGGTAACTAAAGTTTAAAGCAGAAATAGGGGCACTTTTAAAATTTTCATTTTTGACCAAAATCGATGGGTCCGGGGTTTAGGGAATTTCTCATATGCCACAAAACCGTTGAAGCTCCTGTTCAAAAATCATGCTCCGAAATCAACTTTTTTCATCTCAGGGATTAATTTTGGGATGGTAACTAAAGTTTAAAGCAGAAATAGGGGCACTTTTAAAATTTTCATTTTTGACCAAAATCGATGGGTCCGGGGCTTAGGGAATTTCTCATATGCCCCAAATCCGTTGAAGCTCCTGTTCAAAAATCATGCTCCGAAATCAACTTTTTTCATCTCAGGGATTCATTTTGGGATGGTAACTAAAGTTTAAAGCAGAAATAGGGGCACTTTTAAAATTTTCATTTTTGACCAAAATCGATGGGTCCGGGGCTTAAGGAATTTCTCATATGCCACAAAACCGTTGAAGCTCCTGTTCAAAAATCATGCTCCGAAATCAACTTTTTTCATCTCAGGGATTCATTTTGGGATGGTAACTAAAGTTTAAAGCAGAAATAGGGGCACTTTTAAAATTTTCATTTTTGACCAAAATCGATGGGTCCGGGGCTTAGGGAATTTCTCATATGCCACAAAACCGTTGAAGCTCCTGTTCAAAAATCATGCTCCGAAATCAACTTTTTTCATCTCAGGGATTCATTTTGGGATGGTAACTAAAGTTAAAAGCAGAAATAGGGGCACTTTTAAAATTTTCATTTTTGACCAAAATCGATGGGTCCGGGGCTTAGGGAATTTCTCATATGCCCCAAATCCGTTGAAGCTCCTGTTCAAAAATCATGCTCCGAAATCAACTTTTTTCATCTCAGGGATTCATTTTGGGATGGTAACTAAAGTTTAAAGCAGAAATAGGGGCACTTTTAAAATTTTCATTTTTGACCAAAATCGATGGGTCCGGGGCTTAAGGAATTTCTCATATGCCACAAAACCGTTGAAGCTCCTGTTCAAAAATCATGCTCCGAAATCAACTTTTTTCATCTCAGGGATTCATTTTGGGATGGTAACTAAAGTTTAAAGCAGAAATAGGGGCACTTTTAAAATTTTCATTTTTGACCAAAATCGATGGGTCCGGGGCTTAGGGAATTTCTCATATGCCACAAAACCGTTGAAGCTCCTGTTCAAAAATCATGCTCCGAAATCAACTTTTTTCATCTCAGGGATTCATTTTGGGATGGTAACTAAAGTTTAAAGCAGAAATAGGGGCACTTTTAAAATTTTCATTTTTGACCAAAATCGATGGGTCCGGGGCTTACGGAATTTCTCATATGCCACAAAACCGTTGAAGCTCCTGTTCAAAAATCATGCTCCAAAATCAACTTTTTTCATCTCAGGGATTCATTTTGGGATGGTAACTAAAGTTTAAAGCAGAAATAGGGGCACTTTTAAAATTTTCATTTTTGACCAAAATCGATGGGTCCGGGGCTTAGGGAATTTCTCATATGCCCCAAATCCGTTGAAGCTCCTGTTCAAAAATCATGCTCCGAAATCAACTTTTTTCATCTCAGGGATTCATTTTGGGATGGTAACTAAAGTTTAAAGCAGAAATAGGGGCACTTTTAAAATTTTCATTTTTGACCAAAATCGATGGGTCCGGGGCTTAAGGAATTTCTCATATGCCACAAAACCGTTGAAGCTCCTGTTCAAAAATCATGCTCCGAAATCAACTTTTTTCATCTCAGGGATTCATTTTGGGATGGTAACTAAAGTTTAAAGTAGAAATAGGGGCACTTTTAAAATTTTCATTTTTGACCAAAATCGATGGGTCCGGGGCTTAAGGAATTTCTCATATGCCACAAAACCGTTGAAGCTCCTGTTCAAAAATCATGCTCCGAAATCAACTTTTTTCATCTCAGGGATTCATTTTGGGATGGTAACTAAAGTTTAAAGCAGAAATAGGGGCACTTTTAAAATTTTCATTTTTGACCAAAATCGATGGGTCCGGGGCTTAGGGAATTTCTCATATGCCCCAAATCCGTTGAAGCTCCTGTTCAAAAATCATGCTCCGAAATCAACTTCTGTCAACTTAGTGATACATTTTGGGATAGTACCTAAAGTTTAAAGCAGAAATTGGGGCACTTTTGAAATTTTAATTTTTGACCAAAATCGACAGGTCCGGGGTTTAGGGAATTTCTCATATGCCACAAAACGGTTGAAGCTTCTGTTCAAAAATGATGCTCCGAAATCAACTTCTGTCAACTTAGTGATACATTTTGGGATAGTACCTAAAGTTTAAAGCAGAAATTGGGGCACTTTTGAAATTTCATTTTTGACCAAAATCGACAGGTCCGGGGCTTAGGGAATTTCTCATATGCCACAAAACGGTTGAAGATTCTGTTCAATAATGATGCTCCGAAATCAAGTTCTGTCACCTTAGTGATATATTTTGGGATAGAACCTAAAGTTTAAAGCAGAAATTGGGGCACTTTTGAAATTTTAATTTTTGACCAAAATCGACAGGTCCGGGGTTTAGGGAATTTATCATATGCCACAAAACGGTTGAAGCTCCTGTTCAAAGATGATGCTCCGAAATCAACTTCTGTCAACTTAGTGATACATTTTGGGATAGTACCTAAAGTTTAAAGCAGAAATTGGGGCACTTTTGAAATTTTAATTTTTGACCAAAATAGACAGGTCCGGGGCTTAGGGAATTTCTCATATGCCACAAAACGGTTGAAGCTCCTGTTCAAAAATGATGCTCCGAAATCAACTTCTGTCACCTTAGTGATACATTTTGGGATAGTACCTAAAGTTTAAAGCAGAAATTAGGGCACTTTTGAAATTTTGATATTTTTGACCAAAATCGACAGGTCCGGGGCTTAGGGAATTTCTCATATGCCACAAAACGGTTGAAGCTTCTGTTCAAAAATGATGCTCCGAAATCAACTTCTGTCAACTTAGTGATACATTTTGGGATAGTACCTAAAGTTTAAAGCAGAAATTAGGGCACTTTTGAAATTTTCATTTTTGACCAAATTCGACAGGTCCGGGGCTTAGGGAATTTCTCATATGCCACAAAACGGTTGAAGCTCCTGTTCAAAAATGATGCTCCGAAATCAACTTCTGTCACCTTAGTGATACATTTTGGGATAGTACCTAAAGTTTAAAGCAGAAATTGGGGCACTTTTGAAATTTTCATTTTTGACCAAAATTGACAGGTCCGGGGCTTAGGGAATTTCTCATATGCCACAAAACGGTTGAAGCTTCTGTTCAAAAATGATGCTCCGAAATCAACTTCTGTCAACTTAGTGATACATTTTGGGATAGTACCTAAAGTTTAAAGCAGAAATTGGGGCACTTTTGAAATTTTCATTTTTGACCAAAATCGACAGGTCCGGGGCTTAGGGAATTTCTCATATGCCACAAAACGGTTGAAGCTTCTGTTCAAAAATGATGCTCCGAAATCAACTTCTGTCAACTTAGTGATACATTTTGGGATAGTACCTAAAGTTTAAAGCAGAAATTGGGGCACTTTTGAAATTTTGATATTTTTGACCAAAATCGACAGGTCCGGGGCTTAGGGAATTTCTCATATGCCACAAAACGGTTGAAGCTTCTGTTCAAAAATGATGCTCCGAAATCAACTTCTGTCAACTTAGTGATACATTTTGGGATAGTACCTAAAGTTTAAAGCAGAAATTAGGGCACTTTTGAAATTTTCATTTTTGACCAAAATCGACAGGTCCGGGGCTTAGGGAATTTCTCATATGCCGCAAAACGGTTGAAGCTTCTGTTCAAAAATGATGCTCCGAAATCAACTTCTGTCAACTTAGTGATACATTTTGGGAAAGTACCTAAAGTTTAAAGCAGAAATTATGGCACTTTTGAAATTTTCATTTTTGACCAAAATCGACAGGTCCGGGGCTTAGGGAATTTCTCATATGCCACAAAACGGTTGAAGCTCCTGTTCAAAAATGATGCTCCGAAATAAACTTCTGTCACCTTAGTGATACATTTTGGGATAGTACCTAAAGTTTAAAGCAGAAATTAGGGCACTTTTGAAATTTTCATTTTTGACCAAAATCGACAGGTCCGGGGCTTAGGGAATTTCTCATATGCCACAAAACGGTTGAAGCTCCTGTTCAAAGATGATGCTCCGAAATCAACTTCTGTCACCTTAGTGATACATTTTGGGATAGTACCTAAAGTTTAAAGCAGAAATTGGGGCACTTTTGAAATTTTCATTTTTGACCAAAATAGACAGGTCCGGGGCTTAGGGAATTTCTCATATGCCACAAAACGGTTGAAGCTCCTGTTCAAAAATGATGCTCCGAAATCAACTTCTGTCACCTTAGTGATACATTTTGGGATAGTACCTAAAGTTTAAAGCAGAAATTAGGGCACTTTTGAAATTTTGATATTTTTGACCAAAATCGACAGGTCCGGGGCTTAGGGAATTTCTCATATGCCACAAAACGGTTGAAGCTTCTGTTCAAAAATGATGCTCCGAAATCAACTTCTGTCAACTTAGTGATACATTTTGGGATAGTACCTAAAGTTTAAAGTAGAAATTAGGGCACTTTTGAAATTTTCATTTTTGACCAAAATCGACAGGTCCGGGGCTTAGGGAATTTCTCATATGCCACAAAACGGTTGAAGCTCCTGTTCAAAAATGATGCTCCGAAATCAACTTCTGTCACCTTAGTGATACATTTTGGGATAGTACCTAAAGTTTAAAGCAGAAATTGGGGCACTTTTGAAATTTTCATTTTTGACCAAAATCGATGGGTCCGGGGCTTAAGGAATTTCTCATATGCCACAAAACCGTTGAAGCTCCTGTTCAAAAATCATGCTCCGAAATCAACTTTTTTCATCTCAGGGATTCATTTTGGGATGGTAACTAAAGTTTAAAGCAGAAATAGGGGCACTTTTAAAATTTTCATTTTTGACCAAAATCGATGGGTCCGGGGCTTAGGGAATTTCTCATATGCCACAAAACCGTTGAAGCTCCTGTTCAAAAATCATGCTCCGAAATCAACTTTTTTCATCTCAGGGATTCATTTTGGGATGGTAACTAAAGTTAAAAGCAGAAATAGGGGCACTTTTAAAATTTTCATTTTTGACCAAAATCGATGGGTCCGGGGCTTAGGGAATTTCTCATATGCCCCAAATCCGTTGAAGCTCCTGTTCAAAAATCATGCTCCGAAATCAACTTTTTTCATCTCAGGGATTCATTTTGGGATGGTAACTAAAGTTTAAAGCAGAAATAGGGGCACTTTTAAAATTTTCATTTTTGACCAAAATCGATGGGTCCGGGGCTTAAGGAATTTCTCATATGCCACAAAACCGTTGAAGCTCCTGTTCAAAAATCATGCTCCGAAATCAACTTTTTTCATCTCAGGGATTCATTTTGGGATGGTAACTAAAGTTTAAAGCAGAAATAGGGGCACTTTTAAAATTTTCATTTTTGACCAAAATCGATGGGTCCGGGGCTTAGGGAATTTCTCATATGCCACAAAACCGTTGAAGCTCCTGTTCAAAAATCATGCTCCGAAATCAACTTTTTTCATCTCAGGGATTCATTTTGGGATGGTAACTAAAGTTTAAAGCAGAAATAGGGGCACTTTTAAAATTTTCATTTTTGACCAAAATCGATGGGTCCGGGGCTTACGGAATTTCTCATATGCCACAAAACCGTTGAAGCTCCTGTTCAAAAATCATGCTCCAAAATCAACTTTTTTCATCTCAGGGATTCATTTTGGGATGGTAACTAAAGTTTAAAGCAGAAATAGGGGCACTTTTAAAATTTTCATTTTTGACCAAAATCGATGGGTCCGGGGCTTAGGGAATTTCTCATATGCCCCAAATCCGTTGAAGCTCCTGTTCAAAAATCATGCTCCGAAATCAACTTTTTTCATCTCAGGGATTCATTTTGGGATGGTAACTAAAGTTTAAAGCAGAAATAGGGGCACTTTTAAAATTTTCATTTTTGACCAAAATCGATGGGTCCGGGGCTTAAGGAATTTCTCATATGCCACAAAACCGTTGAAGCTCCTGTTCAAAAATCATGCTCCGAAATCAACTTTTTTCATCTCAGGGATTCATTTTGGGATGGTAACTAAAGTTTAAAGTAGAAATAGGGGCACTTTTAAAATTTTCATTTTTGACCAAAATCGATGGGTCCGGGGCTTAAGGAATTTCTCATATGCCACAAAACCGTTGAAGCTCCTGTTCAAAAATCATGCTCCGAAATCAACTTTTTTCATCTCAGGGATTCATTTTGGGATGGTAACTAAAGTTTAAAGCAGAAATAGGGGCACTTTTAAAATTTTCATTTTTGACCAAAATCGATGGGTCCGGGGCTTAGGGAATTTCTCATATGCCCCAAATCCGTTGAAGCTCCTGTTCAAAAATCATGCTCCGAAATCAACTTCTGTCAACTTAGTGATACATTTTGGGATAGTACCTAAAGTTTAAAGCAGAAATTGGGGCACTTTTGAAATTTTAATTTTTGACCAAAATCGACAGGTCCGGGGTTTAGGGAATTTCTCATATGCCACAAAACGGTTGAAGCTTCTGTTCAAAAATGATGCTCCGAAATCAACTTCTGTCAACTTAGTGATACATTTTGGGATAGTACCTAAAGTTTAAAGCAGAAATTGGGGCACTTTTGAAATTTCATTTTTGACCAAAATCGACAGGTCCGGGGCTTAGGGAATTTCTCATATGCCACAAAACGGTTGAAGATTCTGTTCAATAATGATGCTCCGAAATCAAGTTCTGTCACCTTAGTGATATATTTTGGGATAGAACCTAAAGTTTAAAGCAGAAATTGGGGCACTTTTGAAATTTTAATTTTTGACCAAAATCGACAGGTCCGGGGTTTAGGGAATTTATCATATGCCACAAAACGGTTGAAGCTCCTGTTCAAAGATGATGCTCCGAAATCAACTTCTGTCAACTTAGTGATACATTTTGGGATAGTACCTAAAGTTTAAAGCAGAAATTGGGGCACTTTTGAAATTTTAATTTTTGACCAAAATAGACAGGTCCGGGGCTTAGGGAATTTCTCATATGCCACAAAACGGTTGAAGCTCCTGTTCAAAAATGATGCTCCGAAATCAACTTCTGTCACCTTAGTGATACATTTTGGGATAGTACCTAAAGTTTAAAGCAGAAATTAGGGCACTTTTGAAATTTTGATATTTTTGACCAAAATCGACAGGTCCGGGGCTTAGGGAATTTCTCATATGCCACAAAACGGTTGAAGCTTCTGTTCAAAAATGATGCTCCGAAATCAACTTCTGTCAACTTAGTGATACATTTTGGGATAGTACCTAAAGTTTAAAGCAGAAATTAGGGCACTTTTGAAATTTTCATTTTTGACCAAAATCGACAGGTCCGGGGCTTAGGGAATTTCTCATATGCCACAAAACGGTTGAAGCTCCTGTTCAAAAATGATGCTCCGAAATCAACTTCTGTCACCTTAGTGATACATTTTGGGATAGTACCTAAAGTTTAAAGCAGAAATTGGGGCACTTTTGAAATTTTCATTTTTGACCAAAATTGACAGGTCCGGGGCTTAGGGAATTTCTCATATGCCACAAAACGGTTGAAGCTTCTGTTCAAAAATGATGCTCCGAAATCAACTTCTGTCAACTTAGTGATACATTTTGGGATAGTACCTAAAGTTTAAAGCAGAAATTGGGGCACTTTTGAAATTTTCATTTTTGACCAAAATCGACAGGTCCGGGGCTTAGGGAATTTCTCATATGCCACAAAACGGTTGAAGCTTCTGTTCAAAAATGATGCTCCGAAATCAACTTCTGTCAACTTAGTGATACATTTTGGGATAGTACCTAAAGTTTAAAGCAGAAATTGGGGCACTTTTGAAATTTTGATATTTTTGACCAAAATCGACAGGTCCGGGGCTTAGGGAATTTCTCATATGCCACAAAACGGTTGAAGCTTCTGTTCAAAAATGATGCTCCGAAATCAACTTCTGTCAACTTAGTGATACATTTTGGGATAGTACCTAAAGTTTAAAGCAGAAATTAGGGCACTTTTGAAATTTTCATTTTTGACCAAAATCGACAGGTCCGGGGCTTAGGGAATTTCTCATATGCCGCAAAACGGTTGAAGCTTCTGTTCAAAAATGATGCTCCGAAATCAACTTCTGTCAACTTAGTGATACATTTTGGGAAAGTACCTAAAGTTTAAAGCAGAAATTATGGCACTTTTGAAATTTTCATTTTTGACCAAAATCGACAGGTCCGGGGCTTAGGGAATTTCTCATATGCCACAAAACGGTTGAAGCTCCTGTTCAAAAATGATGCTCCGAAATAAACTTCTGTCACCTTAGTGATACATTTTGGGATAGTACCTAAAGTTTAAAGCAGAAATTAGGGCACTTTTGAAATTTTCATTTTTGACCAAAATCGACAGGTCCGGGGCTTAGGGAATTTCTCATATGCCACAAAACGGTTGAAGCTCCTGTTCAAAGATGATGCTCCGAAATCAACTTCTGTCACCTTAGTGATACATTTTGGGATAGTACCTAAAGTTTAAAGCAGAAATTGGGGCACTTTTGAAATTTTCATTTTTGACCAAAATAGACAGGTCCGGGGCTTAGGGAATTTCTCATATGCCACAAAACGGTTGAAGCTCCTGTTCAAAAATGATGCTCCGAAATCAACTTCTGTCACCTTAGTGATACATTTTGGGATAGTACCTAAAGTTTAAAGTAGAAATTAGGGCACTTTTGAAATTTTCATTTTTGACCAAAATCGACAGGTCCGGGGCTTAGGGAATTTCTCATATGCCACAAAACGGTTGAAGCTCCTGTTCAAAAATGATGCTCCGAAATCAACTTCTGTCACCTTAGTGATACATTTTGGGATAGTACCTAAAGTTTAAAGTAGAAATTAGGGCACTTTTGAAATTTTCATTTTTGACCAAAATCGACAGGTCCGGGGCTTAGGGAATTTCTCATATGCCACAAAACGGTTGAAGCTCCTGTTCAAAAATGATGCTCCGAAATCAACTTCTGTCACCTTAGTGATACATTTTGGGATAGTACCTAAAGTTTAAAGCAGAAATTGGGGCACTTTTGAAATTTTCATTTTTGACCAAAATCGACAGGTCCGGGGCTTAGGGAATTTCTCATATGCCACAAAACGGTTGAAGCTTCTGTTCAAAAATGATGCTCCGAAATCAACTTCTGTCAACTTAGTGATACATTTTGGGATAGTACCTAAAGTTTAAAGCAGAAATTATGGCACTTTTGAAATTTTCATTTTTGACCAAAATCGACAGGTCCGGGGCTTAGGGAATTTCTCATATGCCACAAAACGGTTGAAGCTCCTGTTCAAAAATGATGCTCCGAAATCAACTTCTGTCACCTTAGTGATACATTTTGGGATAGTACCTAAAGTTTAAAGCAGAAATTGGGGCACTTTTGAAATTTTCATTTTTGACCAAAATCGACAGGTCCGGGGCTTAGGGAATTACTCATATGCCACAAAACGGTTGAAGCTTCTGTTCAAAAATGATGCTCCGAAATCAACTTCTGTCAACTTAGTGATACATTTTGGGATAGTACCTAAAGTTTAAAGCAGAAATTATGGCACTTTTGAAATTTTCATTTTTGACCAAAATCGACAGGTCCGGGGCTTAGGGAATTTCTCATATGCCACAAAACGGTTGAAGCTCCTGTTCAAAAATGATGCTCCGAAATCAACTTCTGTCACCTTAGTGATACATTTTGGGATAGTACCTAAAGTTTAAAGCAGAAATTGGGGCACTTTTGAAATTTCATTTTTGACCAAAATCGACAGGTCCGGGGCTTAGGGAATTTCTCATATGCCACAAAATGGTTGAAGCTTCTGTTCAATAATGGTGCTCCGAAATCAACTTCTGTCACCTTAGTGATATATTTTGGGATAGTACCTAAAGTTTAAAGCAGAAATTGGGGCACTTTTGAAATTTTCATTTTTGACCAAAATCGACAGGTCCGGGGTTTAGGGAATGTCTCATATGCCACAAAACGGTTGAAGCTCCTGTTCAAAGATGATGCTCCGAAATCAACTTCTGTCACCTTAGTGATACATTTTGGGATAGTACCTAAAGTTTAAAGCAGAAATTGGGGCACTTTTGAAATTTTCATTTTTGACCAAAATAGACAGGTCCGGGGCTTAGGGAATTTCTCATATGCCACAAAACGGTTGAAGCTCCTGTTCAAAAATGATGCTCCGAAATCAACTTCTGTCACCTTAGTGATACATTTTGGGATAGTACCTAAAGTTTAAAGCAGAAATTAGGGCACTTTTGAAATTTTGATATTTTTGACCAAAATCGACAGGTCCGGGGCTTAGGGAATTTCTCATATGCCACAAAACGGTTGAAGCTCCTGTTCAAAAATGATGCTCCGAAATCAACTTCTGTCACCTTAGTGATACATTTTGGGATAGTACCTAAAGTTTAAAGCAGAAATTGGGGCACTTTTGAAATTTTCATTTTTGACCAAAATCGACAGGTCCGGGGCTTAGGGAATTTCTCATATGCCACAAAACGGTTGAAGCTTCTGTTCAAAAATGATGCTCCGAAATCAACTTCTGTCAACTTAGTGATACATTTTGGGATAGTACCTAAAGTTTAAAGCAGAAATTATGGCACTTTTGAAATTTTCATTTTTGACCAAAATCGACAGGTCCGGGGCTTAGGGAATTTCTCATATGCCACAAAACGGTTGAAGCTCCTGTTCAAAAATGATGCTCCGAAATCAACTTCTGTCACCTTAGTGATACATTTTGGGATAGTACCTAAAGTTTAAAGCAGAAATTAGGGCACTTTTGAAATTTTGATATTTTTGACCAAAATCGACAGGTCCGGGGCTTAGGGAATTTCTCATATGCCACAAAACGGTTGAAGCTTCTGTTCAAAAATGATGCTCCGAAATCAACTTCTGTCAACTTAGTGATACATTTTGGGATAGTACCTAAAGTTTAAAGCAGAAATTAGGGCACTTTTGAAATTTTCATTTTTGACCAAAATCGACAGGTCCGGGGCTTAGGGAATTTCTCATATGCCACAAAACGGTTGAAGCTCCTGTTCAAAAATGATGCTCCGAAATCAACTTCTGTCACCTTAGTGATACATTTTGGGATAGTACCTAAAGTTTAAAGCAGAAATTGGGGCACTTTTGAAATTTTCATTTTTGACCAAAATTGACAGGTCCGGGGCTTAGGGAATTTCTCATATGCCACAAAACGGTTGAAGCTTCTGTTCAAAAATGATGCTCCGAAATCAACTTCTGTCAACTTAGTGATACATTTTGGGATAGTACCTAAAGTTTAAAGCAGAAATTGGGGCACTTTTGAAATTTTCATTTTTGACCAAAATCGACAGGTCCGGGGCTTAGGGAATTTCTCATATGCCACAAAACGGTTGAAGCTTCTGTTCAAAAATGATGCTCCGAAATCAACTTCTGTCAACTTAGTGATACATTTTGGGATAGTACCTAAAGTTTAAAGCAGAAATTGGGGCACTTTTGAAATTTTCATTTTTGACCAAAATCAACAGGTCTGGGGCTTAGGGAATTTCTCATATGCCACAAAACGGTTGAAGCTCCTGTTCAAAAATGATGCTCCGAAATCAACTTCTGTCACCTTAGTGATACATTTTGGGATAGTACCTAAAGTTTAAAGCAGAAATTAGGGCACTTTTGAAATTTTGATATTTTTGACCAAAATCGACAGGTCCGGGGCTTAGGGAATTTCTCATATGCCACAAAACGGTTGAAGCTTCTGTTCAAAAATGATGCTCCGAAATCAACTTCTGTCAACTTAGTGATACATTTTGGGATAGTACCTAAAGTTTAAAGCAGAAATTAGGGCACTTTTGAAATTTTCATTTTTGACCAAAATCGACAGGTCCGGGGCTTAGGGAATTTCTCATATGCCACAAAACGGTTGAAGCTTCTGTTCAAAAATGATGCTCCGAAATCAACTTCTGTCAACTTAGTGATACATTTTGGGAAAGTACCTAAAGTTTAAAGCAGAAATTATGGCACTTTTGAAATTTTCATTTTTGACCAAAATCGACAGGTCCGGGGCTTAGGGAATTTCTCATATGCCACAAAACGGTTGAAGCTCCTGTTCAAAAATGATGCTCCGAAATAAACTTCTGTCACCTTAGTGATACATTTTGGGATAGTACCTAAAGTTTAAAGCAGAAATTAGGGCACTTTTGAAATTTTCATTTTTGACCAAAATCGACAGGTCCGGGGCTTAGGGAATTTCTCATATGCCACAAAACGGTTGAAGCTCCTGTTCAAAGATGATGCTCCGAAATCAACTTCTGTCACCTTAGTGATACATTTTGGGATAGTACCTAAAGTTTAAAGCAGAAATTGGGGCACTTTTGAAATTTTCATTTTTGACCAAAATAGACAGGTCCGGGGCTTAGGGAATTTCTCATATGCCACAAAACGGTTGAAGCTCCTGTTCAAAAATGATGCTCCGAAATCAACTTCTGTCACCTTAGTGATACATTTTGGGATAGTACCTAAAGTTTAAAGCAGAAATTAGGGCACTTTTGAAATTTTGATATTTTTGACCAAAATCGACAGGTCCGGGGCTTAGGGAATTTCTCATATGCCACAAAACGGTTGAAGCTTCTGTTCAAAAATGATGCTCCGAAATCAACTTCTGTCAACTTAGTGATACATTTTGGGATAGTACCTAAAGTTTAAAGTAGAAATTAGGGCACTTTTGAAATTTTCATTTTTGACCAAAATCGACAGGTCCGGGGCTTAGGGAATTTCTCATATGCCACAAAACGGTTGAAGCTCCTGTTCAAAAATGATGCTCCGAAATCAACTTCTGTCACCTTAGTGATACATTTTGGGATAGTACCTAAAGTTTAAAGCAGAAATTGGGGCACTTTTGAAATTTTCATTTTTGACCAAAATCGACAGGTCCGGGGCTTAGGGAATTTCTCATATGCCACAAAACGGTTGAAGCTTCTGTTCAAAAATGATGCTCCGAAATCAACTTCTGTCAACTTAGTGATACATTTTGGGATAGTACCTAAAGTTTAAAGCAGAAATTATGGCACTTTTGAAATTTTCATTTTTGACCAAAATCGACAGGTCCGGGGCTTAGGGAATTTCTCATATGCCACAAAACGGTTGAAGCTCCTGTTCAAAAATGATGCTCCGAAATCAACTTCTGTCACCTTAGTGATACATTTTGGGATAGTACCTAAAGTTTAAAGCAGAAATTGGGGCACTTTTGAAATTTTCATTTTTGACCAAAATCGACAGGTCCGGGGCTTAGGGAATTACTCATATGCCACAAAACGGTTGAAGCTTCTGTTCAAAAATGATGCTCCGAAATCAACTTCTGTCAACTTAGTGATACATTTTGGGATAGTACCTAAAGTTTAAAGCAGAAATTATGGCACTTTTGAAATTTTCATTTTTGACCAAAATCGACAGGTCCGGGGCTTAGGGAATTTCTCATATGCCACAAAACGGTTGAAGCTCCTGTTCAAAAATGATGCTCCGAAATCAACTTCTGTCACCTTAGTGATACATTTTGGGATAGTACCTAAAGTTTAAAGCAGAAATTGGGGCACTTTTGAAATTTCATTTTTGACCAAAATCGACAGGTCCGGGGCTTAGGGAATTTCTCATATGCCACAAAATGGTTGAAGCTTCTGTTCAATAATGGTGCTCCGAAATCAACTTCTGTCACCTTAGTGATATATTTTGGGATAGTACCTAAAGTTTAAAGCAGAAATTGGGGCACTTTTGAAATTTTCATTTTTGACCAAAATCGACAGGTCCGGGGTTTAGGGAATTTCTCATATGCCACAAAACGGTTGAAGCTCCTGTTCAAAGATGATGCTCCGAAATCAACTTCTGTCACCTTAGTGATACATTTTGGGATAGTACCTAAAGTTTAAAGCAGAAATTGGGGCACTTTTGAAATTTTCATTTTTGACCAAAATAGACAGGTCCGGGGCTTAGGGAATTTCTCATATGCCACAAAACGGTTGAAGCTCCTGTTCAAAAATGATGCTCCGAAATCAACTTCTGTCACCTTAGTGATACATTTTGGGATAGTACCTAAAGTTTAAAGCAGAAATTAGGGCACTTTTGAAATTTTGATATTTTTGACCAAAATCGACAGGTCCGGGGCTTAGGGAATTTCTCATATGCCACAAAACGGTTGAAGCTCCTGTTCAAAAATGATGCTCCGAAATCAACTTCTGTCACCTTAGTGATACATTTTGGGATAGTACCTAAAGTTTAAAGCAGAAATTGGGGCACTTTTGAAATTTTCATTTTTGACCAAAATCGACAGGTCCGGGGCTTAGGGAATTTCTCATATGCCACAAAACGGTTGAAGCTTCTGTTCAAAAATGATGCTCCGAAATCAACTTCTGTCAACTTAGTGATACATTTTGGGATAGTACCTAAAGTTTAAAGCAGAAATTATGGCACTTTTGAAATTTTCATTTTTGACCAAAATCGACAGGTCCGGGGCTTAGGGAATTTCTCATATGCCACAAAACGGTTGAAGCTCCTGTTCAAAAATGATGCTCCGAAATCAACTTCTGTCACCTTAGTGATACATTTTGGGATAGTACCTAAAGTTTAAAGCAGAAATTGGGGCACTTTTGAAATTTTCATTTTTGACCAAAATCGACAGGTCCGGGGTTTAGGGAATTTCTCATATGCCACAAAACGGTTGAAGCTCCTGTTCAAAGATGATGCTCCGAAATCAACTTCTGTCACCTTAGTGATACATTTTGGGATAGTACCTAAAGTTTAAACAGAAATTAGGGCACTTTTGAAATTTTGATATTTTTGACCAAAATCGACAGGTCCGGGGCTTAGGGAATTTCTCATATGCCACAAAACGGTTGAAGCTTCTGTTCAAAAATGATGCTCCGAAATCAACTTCTGTCAACTTCGTGATACATTTTGGGATAGTACCTAAAGTTTAAAGCAGAAATTATGGCACTTTTGAAATTTTCATTTTTGACCAAAATCGACAGGTCCGGGGCTTAGGGAATTTCTCATATGCCACAAAACGGTTGAAGCTCCTGTTCAAAAATGATGCTCCGAAATCAACTTCTGTCACTTTAGTGATACATTTTGGGATAGCACCTAAAGTTTAAAGCAGAAATTGGGGCACTTTCGAAATTTTCATTTTTGACCAAAATCGACAGGTCCGCGGCTTAGGGAATTTCTCATATGCCACAAAACGGTTGAAGCTTCTGTTCAAAAATGATGCTCCGAAATCAACTTCTGTCAACTTAGTGATACATTTTGGGATAGTACCTAGTTTAAAGCAGAAATTGGGGCACTTTTGAAACTTTCATTTTTGACCAAAATCGACAGGTCTGGGGCTTAGGGAATTTCTCATATGCCACAAAACGGTTGAAGCTCCTGTTCAAAAATGATGCTCCGAAATCAACTTCTGTCACCTTAGTGATACATTTTGGGATAGTACCTAAAGTTTAAAGCAGAAATTGGGGCACTTTTGAAATTTTCATTTTTGACCAAAATCGACAGGTCCGGGGCTTAGGGAATTTCTCATATGCCACAAAACGGTTGAAGCTTCTGTTCAAAAATGATGCTCCGAAATCAACTTCTGTCAACTTAGTGATACATTTTGGGATAGTACCTAAAGTTTAAAGCAGAAATTATGGCACTTTTGAAATTTTCATTTTTGACCAAAATCGACAGGTCCGGGGCTTAGGGAATTTCTCATATGCCACAAAACGGTTGAAGCTCCTGTTCAAAAATGATGCTCCGAAATCAACTTCTGTCACCTTAGTGATACATTTTGGGATAGTACCTAGTTTAAAGCAGAAATTGGGGCACTTTTGAAACTTTCATTTTTGACCAAAATCGACAGGTCTGGGGCTTAGGGAATTTCTCATATGCCACAAAACGGTTGAAGCTCCTGTTCAAAAATGATGCTCCGAAATCAACTTCTGTCACCTTAGTGATACATTTTGGGATAGTACCTAAAGTTTAAAGCAGAAATTGGGGCACTTTTGAAATTTTCATTTTTGACCAAAATCGACAGGTCCGGGGCTTAGGGAATTTCTCATATGCCACAAAACGGTTGAAGCTTCTGTTCAAAAATGATGCTCCGAAATCAACTTCTGTCAACTTAGTGATACATTTTGGGATAGTACCTAAAGTTTAAAGCAGAAATTATGGCACTTTTGAAATTTTCATTTTTGACCAAAATCGACAGGTCCGGGGCTTAGGGAATTTCTCATATGCCACAAAACGGTTGAAGCTCCTGTTCAAAAATGATGCTCCGAAATCAACTTCTGTCACCTTAGTGATACATTTTGGGATAGTACCTAAAGTTTAAAGCAGAAATTGGGGCACTTTTGAAATTTTCATTTTTGACCAAAATCGACAGGTCCGGGGTTTAGGGAATTTCTCATATGCCACAAAACGGTTGAAGCTCCTGTTCAAAGATGATGCTCCGAAATCAACTTCTGTCACCTTAGTGATACATTTTGGGATAGTACCTAGTTTAAAGCAGAAATTGGGGCACTTTTGAAATTTTCATTTTTGACCAAAATCGACAGGTCTGGGGCTTAGGGAATTTCTCATATGCCACAAAACGGTTGAAGCTCCTGTTCAAAAATGATGCTCCGAAATCAACTTCTGTCACTTTAGTGATACATTTTGGGATAGCACCTAAAGTTTAAAGCAGAAATTGGGGCACTTTTGAAATTTTCATTTTTGACCAAAATCGACAGGTCCGGGGCTTAGGGAATTTCTCATATGCCACAAAACGGTTGAAGCTTCTGTTCAAAAATGATGCTCCGAAATCAACTTCTGTCACCTTAGTGATACATTTTGGGACAACACCTAAAGTTTAAAGCAGAAATTGGGGCACTTTTGAAATTTTCATTTTTGACCAAAATCAACAGGTCCGCGGCTTAGGGAATTTCTCATATGCCACAAAACGGTTGAAGCTTCTGTTCAAAAATGATGCTCCGAAATCAACTTCTGTCAACTTAGTGATACATTTTGGGATAGTACCTAGTTTAAAGCAGAAATTGGGGCACTTTTGAAATTTTCATTTTTGACCAAAATCGACAGGTCTGGGGCTTAGGGAATTTCTCATATGCCACAAAACGGTTGAAGCTTCTGTTCAAAAATGATGCTCCGAAATCAACTTCTGTCAACTTAGTGATACATTTTGAGATAGTACCTAAAGTTTAAAGCAGAAATTGGGGCACTTTTGAAATTTTCATTTTTGACCAAAATCAACAGGTCCGGGGCTTAGGGAATTTCTTATATGCCACAAAACGGTTGAAGCTCCTGTTCAAAGATGATGCTCCGAAATCAACTTCTGTCACCTTAGTGATACATTTTGGGATAGTACCTAAAGTTTAAAGCAGAAATTGGGGCACTTTTGAAATTTTCATTTTTGACCAAAATAGACAGGTCCGGGGCTTAGGGAATTTCTCATATGCCACAAAACGGTTGAAGCTCCTGTTCAAAAATGATGCTCCGAAATCAACTTCTGTCACCTTAGTGATACATTTTGGGATAGTACCTAAAGTTTAAAGCAGAAATTAGGGCACTTTTGAAATTTTCATTTTTGACCAAAATCGACAGGGCCGGGGCTTAGGGAATTTCTCATATGCCACAAAACGGTTGAAGCTCCTGTTCAAAAATGATGCTCCGAAATCAACTTCTGTCACCTTAGTGATACATTTTGGGATAGTACCTAAAGTTTAAAGCAGAAATTGGGGCACTTTTGAAATTTTCATTTTTGACCAAAATCGACAGGTCCGGGGCTTAGGGAATTTCTCATATGCCACAAAACGGTTGAAGCTTCTGTTCAAAAATGATGCTCCGAAATCAACTTCTGTCAACTTAGTGATACATTTTGGGATAGTACCTAAAGTTTAAAGCAGAAATTATGGCACTTTTGAAATTTTCATTTTTGACCAAAATCGACAGGTCCGGGGCTTAGGGAATTTCTCATATGCCACAAAACGGTTGAAGCTCCTGTTCAAAAATGATGCTCCGAAATCAACTTCTGTCACCTTAGTGATACATTTTGGGATAGTACCTAAAGTTTAAAGCAGAAATTGGGGCACTTTTGAAATTTTCATTTTTGACCAAAATCGACAGGTCCGGGGCTTAGGGAATTTCTCATATGCCACAAAACGGTTGAAGCTCCTGTTCAAAAATGATGCTCCGAAATCAACTTCTGTCACTTTAGTGATACATTTTGGGATAGCACCTAAAGTTTAAAGCAGAAATTGGGGCACTTTTGAAATTTTCATTTTTGACCAAAATCAACAGGTCCGCGGCTTAGGGAATTTCTCATATGCCACAAAACGGTTGAAGCTTCTGTTCAAAAATGATGCTCCGAAATCAACTTCTGTCAACTTAGTGATACATTTTGGGATAGTACCTAGTTTAAAGCAGAAATTGGGGCACTTTTGAAATTTTCATTTTTGACCAAAATCGACAGGTCTGGGGCTTAGGGAATTTCTCATATGCCACAAAACGGTTGAAGCTTCTGTTCAAAAATGATGCTCCGAAATCAACTTCTGTCAACTTAGTGATACATTTTGGGATAGTACCTAAAGTTTAAAGCAGAAATTGGGGCACTTTTGAAATTTTCATTTTTGACCAAAATCGACAGGTCTGGGGCTTAGGGAATTTCTCATATGCCACAAAACGGTTGAAGCTTCTGTTCAAAAATGATGCTCCGAAATCAACTTCTGTCAACTTAGTGATACATTTTGGGATAGTACCTAAAGTTTAAAGCAGAAATTGGGGCACTTTTGAAATTTTCATTTTTGACCAAAATCAACAGGTCCGGGGCTTAGGGAATTTCTCATATGCCACAAAACGGTTGAAGCTCCTGTTCAAAGATGATGCTCCGAAATCAACTTCTGTCACCTTAGTGATACATTTTGGGATAGTACCTAAAGTTTAAAGCAGAAATTGGGGCACTTTTGAAATTTTCATTTTTGACCAAAATAGACAGGTCCGGGGCTTAGGGAATTTCTCATATGCCACAAAACGGTTGAAGCTCCTGTTCAAAAATGATGCTCCGAAATCAACTTCTGTCACCTTAGTGATACATTTTGGGATAGTACCTAAAGTTTAAAGCAGAAATTAGGGCACTTTTGAAATTTTGATATTTTTGACCAAAATCGACAGGTCCGGGGCTTAGGGAATTTCTCATATGCCACAAAACGGTTGAAGCTTCTGTTCAAAAATGATGCTCCGAAATCAACTTCTGTCAACTTAGTGATACATTTTGGGATAGTACCTAAAGTTTAAAGCAGAAATTATGGCACTTTTGAAATTTTCATTTTTGACCAAAATCGACAGGTCCGGGGCTTAGGGAATTTCTCATATGCCACAAAACGGTTGAAGCTTCTGTTCAAAAATGATGCTCCGAAATCAACTTCTGTCACCTTAGTGATACATTTTGGAATAGTACCTAAAGTTTAAAGCAGAAATTATGGCACTTTTGAAATTTTCATTTTTGACCAAAATCGACAGGTCCGGGGCTTAGGGAATTTCTCATATGCCACAAAACGGTTGAAGCTTCTGTTCAAAAATGATGCTCCGAAATCAACTTCTGTCACCTTAGTGATACATTTTGGGACAACACCTAAAGTTTAAAGCAGAAATTGGGGCACTTTTGAAATTTTCATTTTTGACCAAAATCAACAGGTCCGCGGCTTAGGGAATTTCTCATATGCCACAAAACGGTTGAAGCTTCTGTTCAAAAATGATGCTCCGAAATCAACTTCTGTCAACTTAGTGATACATTTTGGGATAGTACCTAGTTTAAAGCAGAAATTGGGGCACTTTTGAAATTTTCATTTTTGACCAAAATCGACAGGTCTGGGGCTTAGGGAATTTCTCATATGCCACAAAACGGTTGAAGCTTCTGTTCAAAAATGATGCTCCGAAATCAACTTCTGTCAACTTAGTGATACATTTTGGGATAGTACCTAAAGTTTAAAGCAGAAATTGGGGCACTTTTGAAATTTTCATTTTTGACCAAAATCAACAGGTGCGGGGCTTAGGGAATTTCTCATATGCCACAAAACGGTTGAAGCTCCTGTTCAAAGATGATGCTCCGAAATCAACTTCTGTCACCTTAGTGATACATTTTGGGATAGTACCTAAAGTTTAAAGCAGAAATTGGGGCACTTTTGAAATTTTCATTTTTGACCAAAATAGACAGGTCCGGGGCTTAGGGAATTTCTCATATGCCACAAAACGGTTGAAGCTCCTGTTCAAAAATGATGCTCCGAAATCAACTTCTGTCACCTTAGTGATACATTTTGGGATAGTACCTAAAGTTTAAAGCAGAAATTAGGGCACTTTTGAAATTTTGATATTTTTGACCAAAATCGACAGGTCCGGGGCTTAGGGAATTTCTCATATGCCACAAAACGGTTGAAGCTTCTGTTCAAAAATGATGCTCCGAAATCAACTTCTGTCAACTTAGTGATACATTTTGGGATAGTACCTAGTTTAAAGCAGAAATTGGGGCACTTTTGAAATTTTCATTTTTGACCAAAATCGACAGGTCTGGGGCTTAGGGAATTTCTCATATGCCACAAAACGGTTGAAGCTTCTGTTCAAAAATGATGCTCCGAAATCAACTTCTGTCAACTTAGTGATACATTTTGGGATAGTACCTAAAGTTTAAAGCAGAAATTGGGGCACTTTTGAAATTTTCATTTTTGACCAAAATCAACAGGTCCGGGGCTTAGGGAATTTCTCATATGCCACAAAACGGTTGAAGCTCCTGTTCAAAGATGATGCTCCGAAATCAACTTCTGTCACCTTAGTGATACATTTTGGGATAGTACCTAAAGTTTAAAGCAGAAATTGGGGCACTTTTGAAATTTTCATTTTTGACCAAAATAGACAGGTCCGGGGCTTAGGGAATTTCTCATATGCCACAAAACGGTTGAAGCTCCTGTTCAAAAATGATGCTCCGAAATCAACTTCTGTCACCTTAGTGATACATTTTGGGATAGTACCTAAAGTTTAAAGCAGAAATTAGGGCACTTTTGAAATTTTGATATTTTTGACCAAAATCGACAGGTCCGGGGCTTAGGGAATTTCTCATATGCCACAAAACGGTTGAAGCTTCTGTTCAAAAATGATGCTCCGAAATCAACTTCTGTCAACTTAGTGATACATTTTGGGATAGTACCTAAAGTTTAAAGCAGAAATTAGGGCACTTTTGAAATTTTCATTTTTGACCAAAATTGACAGGTCCGGGGCTTAGGGAATTTCTCATATGCCACAAAACGGTTGAAGCTTCTGTTCAAAAATGATGCTCCGAAATCAACTTCTGTCAACTTAGTGATACATTTTGGGATAGTACCTAAAGTTTAAAGCAGAAATTAGGGCACTTTTGAAATTTTCATTTTTGACCAAAATCGACAGGTCCGGGGCTTAGGGAATTTCTCATATGCCACAAAACGGTTGAAGCTTCTGTTCAAAAATGATGCTCCGAAATCAACTTCTGTCAACTTAGTGATACATTTTGGGATAGTACCTAAAGTTTAAAGCAGAAATTATGGCACTTTTGAAATTTTCATTTTTGACCAAAATCGACAGGTCCGGGGCTTAGGGAATTTCTCATATGCCACAAAACGGTTGAAGCTCCTGTTCAAAAATGATGCTCCGAAATCAACTTCTGTCACCTTAGTGATATATTTTGGGATAGTACCTAAAGTTTAAAGCAGAAATTAGGGCACTTTTGAAATTTTCATTTTTGACCAAAATCGACAGGTCCGGGGCTTAGGGAATTTCTCATATGCCACAAAACGGTTGAAGCTCCTGTTCAAAAATGATGCTCCGAAATCAACTTCTGTCACCTTAGTGATACATTTTGGGATAGTACCTAAAGTTTAAAGCAGAAATTGGGGCACTTTTGAAATTTCATTTTTGACCAAAATCGACAGGTCCGGGGCTTAGGGAATTTCTCATATGCCACAAAACGGTTGAAGCTCCTGTTCAAAAATGATGCTCCGAAATCAACTTCTGTCACCTTAGTGATACATTTTGGGATAGTACCTAAAGTTTAAAGCAGAAATTAGGGCACTTTTGAAATTTTGATATTTTTGACCAAAATCGACAGGTCCGGGGCTTAGGGAATTTCTCATATGCCACAAAACGGTTGAAGCTCCTGTTCAAAAATGATGCTCCGAAATCAACTTCTGTCACCTTAGTGATACATTTTGGGATAGTACCTAAAGTTTAAAGCAGAAATTATGGCACTTTTGAAATTTTCATTTTTGACCAAAATCGACAGGTCCGGGGCTTAGGGAATTTCTCATATGCCACAAAACGGTTGAAGCTCCTGTTCAAAAATGATGCTCCGAAATCAACTTCTGTCACTTTAGTGATACATTTTGGGATAGCACCTAAAGTTTAAAGCAGAAATTGGGGCACTTTTGAAATTTTCATTTTTGACCAAAATCGACAGGTCCGGGGCTTAGGGAATTTCTCATATGCCACAAAACGGTTGAAGCTTCTGTTCAAAAATGATGCTCCGAAATCAACTTCTGTCACCTTAGTGATACATTTTGGGACAACACCTAAAGTTTAAAGCAGAAATTGGGGCACTTTTGAAATTTTCATTTTTGACCAAAATCAACAGGTCCGCGGCTTAGGGAATTTCTCATATGCCACAAAACGGTTGAAGCTTCTGTTCAAAAATGATGCTCCGAAATCAACTTCTGTCAACTTAGTGATACATTTTGGGATAGTACCTAGTTTAAAGCAGAAATTGGGGCACTTTTGAAATTTTCATTTTTGACCAAAATCGACAGGTCTGGGGCTTAGGGAATTTCTCATATGCCACAAAACGGTTGAAGCTTCTGTTCAAAAATGATTCTCCGAAATCAACTTCTGTCAACTTAGTGATACATTTTGGGATAGTACCTAAAGTTTAAAGCAGAAATTGGGGCACTTTTGAAATTTTCATTTTTGACCAAAATCAACAGGTCCGGGGCTTAGGGAATTTCTCATATGCCACAAAACGGTTGAAGCTCCTGTTCAAAGATGATGCTCCGAAATCAACTTCTGTCACCTTAGTGATACATTTTGGGATAGTACCTAAAGTTTAAAGCAGAAATTGGGGCACTTTTGAAATTTTCATTTTTGACCAAAATAGACAGGTCCGGGGCTTAGGGAATTTCTCATATGCCACAAAACGGTTGAAGCTCCTGTTCAAAAATGATGCTCCGAAATCAACTTCTGTCACCTTAGTGATACATTTTGGGATAGTACCTAAAGTTTAAAGCAGAAATTAGGGCACTTTTGAAATTTTGATATTTTTGACCAAAATCGACAGGTCCGGGGCTTAGGGAATTTCTCATATGCCACAAAACGGTTGAAGCTTCTGTTCAAAAATGATGCTCCGAAATCAACTTCTGTCAACTTAGTGATACATTTTGGGATAGTACCTAAAGTTTAAAGCAGAAATTAGGGCACTTTTGAAATTTTCATTTTTGACCAAAATCGACAGGTCCGGGGCTTAGGGAATTTCTCATATGCCACAAAACGGTTGAAGCTTCTGTTCAAAAATGATGCTCCGAAATCAACTTCTGTCAACTTAGTGATACATTTTGGGATAGTACCTAAAGTTTAAAGCAGAAATTATGGCACTTTTGAAATTTTCATTTTTGACCAAAATCGACAGGTCCGGGGCTTAGGGAATTTCTCATATGCCACAAAACGGTTGAAGCTCCTGTTCAAAAATGATGCTCCGAAATCAACTTCTGTCACCTTAGTGATACATTTTGGGATAGTACCTAAAGTTTAAAGCAGAAATTAGGGCACTTTTGAAATTTTGATATTTTTGACCAAAATCGACAGGTCCGGGGCTTAGGGAATTTCTCATATGCCACAAAACGGTTGAAGCTTCTGTTCAAAAATGATGCTCCGAAATCAACTTCTGTCAACTTAGTGATACATTTTGGGATAGTACCTAAAGTTTAAAGCAGAAATTAGGGCACTTTTGAAATTTTCATTTTTGACCAAAATCGACAGGTCCGGGGCTTAGGGAATTTCTCATATGCCACAAAACGGTTGAAGCTCCTGTTCAAAAATGATGCTCCGAAATCAACTTCTGTCACCTTAGTGATACATTTTGGGATAGTACCTAAAGTTTAAAGCAGAAATTGGGGCACTTTTGAAATTTCATTTTTGACCAAAATCGACAGGTCCGGGGCTTAGGGAATTTCTCATATGCCACAAAATGGTTGAAGCTTCTGTTCAATAATGGTGCTCCGAAATCAACTTCTGTCACCTTAGTGATATATTTTGGGATAGTACCTAAAGTTTAAAGCAGAAATTGGGGCACTTTTGAAATTTTCATTTTTGACCAAAATAGACAGGTCCGGGGCTTAGGGAATTTCTCATATGCCACAAAACGGTTGAAGCTCCTGTTCAAAGATGATGCTCCGAAATCAACTTCTGTCACCTTAGTGATACATTTTGGGATAGTACCTAAAGTTTAAAGCAGAAATTGGGGCACTTTTGAAATTTTCATTTTTGACCAAAATAGACAGGTCCGGGGCTTAGGGAATTTCTCATATGCCACAAAACGGTTGAAGCTCCTGTTAAAAAATGATGCTCCGAAATCAACTTCTGTCACCTTAGTGATACATTTTGGAATAGTACCTAAAGTTTAAAGCAGAAATTAGGGCACTTTTGAAATTTTGATATTTTTGACCAAAATCGACAGGTCCGGGGCTTAGGGAATTTCTCATATGCCACAAAACGGTTGAAGCTTCTGTTCAAAAATGATGCTCCGAAATCAACTTCTGTCAACTTAGTGATACATTTTGGGATAGTACCTAAAGTTTAAAGCAGAAATTAGGGCACTTTTGAAATTTTCATTTTTGACCAAAATCGACAGGTCCGGGGCTTAGGGAATTTCTCATATGCCACAAAACGGTTGAAGCTCCTGTTCAAAAATGATGCTCCGAAATCAACTTCTGTCACCTTAGTGATACATTTTGGGATAGTACCTAAAGTTTAAAGCAGAAATTGGGGCACTTTTGAAATTTCATTTTTGACCAAAATCGACAGGTCCGGGGCTTAGGGAATTTCTCATATGCCACAAAACGGTTGAAGCTCCTGTTCAAAAATGATGCTCCGAAATCAACTTCTGTCACCTTAGTGATACATTTTGGGATAGTACCTAAAGTTTAAAGCAGAAATTAGGGCACTTTTGAAATTTTGATATTTTTGACCAAAATCGACAGGTCCGGGGCTTAGGGAATTTCTCATATGCCACAAAACGGTTGAAGCTCCTGTTCAAAAATGATGCTCCGAAATCAACTTCTGTCACCTTAGTGATACATTTTGGGATAGTACCTAAAGTTTAAAGCAGAAATTATGGCACTTTTGAAATTTTCATTTTTGACCAAAATCGACAGGTCCGGGGCTTAGGGAATTTCTCATATGCCACAAAATGGTTGAAGCTTCTGTTCAATAATGGTGCTCCGAAATCAACTTCTGTCACCTTAGTGATACATTTTGGGATAGTACCTAAAGTTTAAAGCAGAAATTGGGGCACTTTTGAAATTTCATTTTTGACCAAAATCGACAGGTCCGGGGCTTAGGGAATTTCTCATATGCCACAAAACGGTTGAAGCTCCTGTTCAAAAATGATGCTCCGAAATCAACTTCTGTCACCTTAGTGATACATTTTGGGATAGTACCTAAAGTTTAAAGCAGAAATTATGGCACTTTTGAAATTTTCATTTTTGACCAAAATCGACAGGTCCGGGGTTTAGGGAATTTCTCATATGCCACAAAACGGTTGAAGCTCCTGTTCAAAGATGATGCTCCGAAATCAACTTCTGTCACCTTAGTGATACATTTTGGGATAGTACCTAAAGTTTAAAGCAGAAATTGGGGCACTTTTGAAATTTCATTTTTGACCAAAATCGACAGGTCCGGGGCTTAGGGAATTTCTCATATGCCACAAAACGGTTGAAGCTCCTGTTCAAAAATGATGCTCCGAAATCAACTTCTGTCACCTTAGTGATACATTTTGGGATAGTACCTAAAGTTTAAAGCAGAAATTAGGGCACTTTTGAAATTTTGATATTTTTTACCAAAATCGACAGGTCCGGGGCTTAGGGAATTTCTCATATGCCACAAAACGGTTGAAGCTCCTGTTCAAAAATGATGCTCCGAAATCAACTTCTGTCACCTTAGTGATACATTTTGGGATAGTACCTAAAGTTTAAAGCAGAAATTGGGGCACTTTTGAAATTTTCATTTTTGACCAAAATCGACAGGTCCGGGGCTTAGGGAATTACTCATATGCCACAAAACGGTTGAAGCTTCTGTTCAAAAATGATGCTCCGAAATCAACTTCTGTCAACTTAGTGATACATTTTGGGATAGTACCTAAAGTTTAAAGCAGAAATTATGGCACTTTTGAAATTTTCATTTTTGACCAAAATCGACAGGTCCGGGGCTTAGGGAATTTCTCATATGCCACAAAATGGTTGAAGCTTCTGTTCAATAATGGTGCTCCGAAATCAACTTCTGTCACCTTAGTGATATATTTTGGGATAGTACCTAAAGTTTAAAGCAGAAATTGGGGCACTTTTGAAATTTTCATTTTTGACCAAAATCGACAGGACCGGGGTTTAGGGAATTTCTCATATGCCTCAAAACGGTTGAAGCTCCTGTTCAAAGATGATGCTCCGAAATCAACTTCTGTCACCTTAGTGATACATTTTGGGATAGTACCTAAAGTTTAAAGCAGAAATTGGGGCACTTTTGAAATTTTCATTTTTGACCAAAATAGACAGGTCCGGGGCTTAGGGAATTTCTCATATGCCACAAAACGGTTGAAGCTCCTGTTCAAAAATGATGCTCCGAAATCAACTTCTGTCAACTTAGTGATACATTTTGGGATAGTACCTAGTTTAAAGCAGAAATTGGGGCACTTTTGAAATTTTCATTTTTGACCAAAATCGACTGGTCTGGGGCTTAGGGAATTTCTCAAATGCCACAAAACGGTTGAAGCTTCTGTTCAAAAATGATGCTCCGAAATCAACTTCTGTCAACTTAGTGATACATTTTGGGATAGTACCTAGTTTAAAGCAGAAATTGGGGCACTTTTGAAATTTTCATTTTTGACCAAAATAGACAGGTCCGGGGCTTAGGGAATTTCTCATATGCCACAAAACGGTTGAAGCTCCTGTTCAAAAATGATGCTCCGAAATCAACTTCTGTCAACTTAGTGATACATTTTGGGATAGTACCTAGTTTAAAGCAGAAATTGGGGCACTTTTGAAATTTTCATTTTTGACCAAAATCGACAGGTCTGGGGTTTAGGGAATTTCTCATATGCCACAAAACGGTTGAAGCTTCTGTTCAAAAATGATGCTCCGAAATCAACTTCTGTCACCTTAGTGATACATTTTGGGATAGTACCTAAAGTTTAAAGCAGAAATTGGGGCACTTTTGAAATTTCATTTTTGACCAAAATCGACAGGTCCGGGGCTTAGGGAATTTCTCATATGCCACAAAATGGTTGAAGCTTCTGTTCAATAATGGTGCTCCGAAATCAACTTCTGTCACCTTAGTGATATATTTTGGGATAGTACCTAAAGTTTAAAGAAGAAATTGGGGCACTTTTGAAATTTTCATTTTTGACCAAAATCGACAGGTCCGGGGCTTAGGGAATTACTCATATGCCACAAAACGGTTGAAGCTTCTGTTCAAAAATGATGCTCCGAAATCAACTTCTGTCAACTTAGTGATACATTTTGGGATAGTACCTAAAGTTTAAAGCAGAAATTATGGCACTTTTGAAATTTTCATTTTTGACCAAAATCGACAGGTCCGGGGCTTAGGGAATTTCTCATATGCCACAAAATGGTTGAAGCTTCTGTTCAATAATGGTGCTCCGAAATCAACTTCTGTCACCTTAGTGATATATTTTGGGATAGTACCTAAAGTTTAAAGCAGAAATTGGGGCCCTTTTGAAATTTTCATTTTTGACCAAAATCGACAGGTCCGGGGTTTAGGGAATTTCTCATATGCCACAAAACGGTTGAAGCTCCTGTTCAAAGATGATGCTCCGAAATCAACTACTGTCACCTTAGTGATACATTTTGGGATAGTACCTAAAGTTTAAAGCAGAAATTGGGGCACTTTTGAAATTTCATTTTTGACCAAAATCGACAGGTCCGGGGCTTAGGGAATTTCTCATATGCCACAAAACGGTTGAAGCTCCTGTTCAAAAATGATGCTCCGAAATCAACTTCTGTCACCTTAGTGATACATTTTGGGATAGTACCTAAAGTTTAAAGCAGAAATTAGGGCACTTTTGAAATTTTGATATTTTTTACCAAAATCGACAGGTCCGGGGCTTAGGGAATTTCTCATATGCCACAAAACGGTTGAAGCTCCTGTTCAAAAATGATGCTCCGAAATCAACTTCTGTCACCTTAGTGATACATTTTGGGATAGTACCTAAAGTTTAAAGCAGAAATTGGGGCACTTTTGAAATTTTCATTTTTGACCAAAATCGACAGGTCCGGGGCTTAGGGAATTACTCATATGCCACAAAACGGTTGAAGCTTCTGTTCAAAAATGATGCTCCGAAATCAACTTCTGTCACCTTAGTGATACATTTTGGGATAGTACCTAAAGTTTAAAGCAGAAATTGGGGCACTTTTGAAATTTCATTTTTGACCAAAATCGACAGGTCCGGGGCTTAGGGAATTTCTCATATGCCACAAAATGGTTGAAGCTTCTGTTCAATAATGGTGCTCCGAAATCAACTTCTGTCACCTTAGTGATATATTTTGGGATAGTACCTAAAGTTTAAAGCAGAAATTGGGGCACTTTTGAAATTTTCATTTTTGACCAAAATCGACAGGTCCGGGGTTTAGGGAATTTCTCATATGCCACAAAACGGTTGAAGCTCCTGTTCAAAAATGATGCTCCGAAATCAACTTCTGTCAACTTAGTGATACATTTTGGGATAGTACCTAAAGTTTAAAGCAGAAATTATGGCACTTTTGAAATTTTCATTTTTGACCAAAATCGACAGGTCCGGGGCTTAGGGAATTTCTCATATGCCACAAAATGGTTGAAGCTTCTGTTCAATAATGGTGCTCCGAAATCAACTTCTGTCACCTTAGTGATATATTTTGGGATAGTACCTAAAGTTTAAAGCAGAAATTGGGGCACTTTTGAAATTTTCATTTTTGACCAAAATCGACAGGACCGGGGTTTAGGGAATTTCTCATATGCCTCAAAACGGTTGAAGCTCCTGTTCAAAGATGATGCTCCGAAATCAACTTCTGTCACCTTAGTGATACATTTTGGGATAGTACCTAAAGTTTAAAGCAGAAATTGGGGCACTTTTGAAATTTTCATTTTTGACCAAAATAGACAGGTCCGGGGCTTAGGGAATTTCTCATATGCCACAAAACGGTTGAAGCTCCTGTTCAAAAATGATGCTCCGAAATCAACTTCTGTCAACTTAGTGATACATTTTGGGATAGTACCTAGTTTAAAGCAGAAATTGGGGCACTTTTGAAATTTTCATTTTTGACCAAAATTGACAGGTCTGGGGCTTAGGGAATTTCTCATATGCCACAAAACGGTTGAAGCTTCTGTTCAAAAATGATGCTCCGAAATCAACTTCTGTCACCTTAGTGATACATTTTGGGATAGTACCTAAAGTTTAAAGCAGAAATTGGGGCACTTTTGAAATTTTCATTTTTGACCAAAATCGACAGGTCCGGGGCTTAGGGAATTACTCATATGCCACAAAACGGTTGAAGCTTCTGTTCAAAAATGATGCTCCGAAATCAACTTCTGTCAACTTAGTGATACATTTTGGGATAGTACCTAAAGTTTAAAGCAGAAATTATGGCACTTTTGAAATTTTCATTTTTGACCAAAATCGACAGGTCCGGGGCTTAGGGAATTTCTCATATGCCACAAAATGGTTGAAGCTTCTGTTCAATAATGGTGCTCCGAAATCAACTTCTGTCACCTTAGTGATATATTTTGGGATAGTACCTAAAGTTTAAAGCAGAAATTGGGGCACTTTTGAAATTTTCATTTTTGACCAAAATCGACAGGTCCGGGGTTTAGGGAATTTCTCATATGCCACAAAACGGTTGAAGCTCCTGTTCAAAGATGATGCTCCGAAATCAACTTCTGTCACCTTAGTGATACATTTTGGGATAGTACCTAAAGTTTAAAGCAGAAATTGGGGCACTTTTGAAATTTCATTTTTGACCAAAATCGACAGGTCCGGGGCTTAGGGAATTTCTCATATGCCACAAAACGGTTGAAGCTCCTGTTCAAAAATGATGCTCCGAAATCAACTTCTGTCACCTTAGTGATACATTTTGGGATAGTACCTAAAGTTTAAAGCAGAAATTAGGGCACTTTTGAAATTTTGATATTTTTTACCAAAATCGACAGGTCCGGGGCTTAGGGAATTTCTCATATGCCACAAAACGGTTGAAGCTCCTGTTCAAAAATGATGCTCCGAAATCAACTTCTGTCACCTTAGTGATACATTTTGGGATAGTACCTAAAGTTTAAAGCAGAAATTGGGGCACTTTTGAAATTTTCATTTTTGACCAAAATCGACAGGTCCGGGGCTTAGGGAATTACTCATATGCCACAAAACGGTTGAAGCTTCTGTTCAAAAATGATGCTCCGAAATCAACTTCTGTCAACTTAGTGATACATTTTGGGATAGTACCTAAAGTTTAAAGCAGAAATTATGGCACTTTTGAAATTTTCATTTTTGACCAAAATCGACAGGTCCGGGGCTTAGGGAATTTCTCATATGCCACAAAATGGTTGAAGCTTCTGTTCAATAATGGTGCTCCGAAATCAACTTCTGTCACCTTAGTGATATATTTTGGGATAGTACCTAAAGTTTAAAGCAGAAATTGGGGCACTTTTGAAATTTTCATTTTTGACCAAAATCGACAGGACCGGGGTTTAGGGAATTTCTCATATGCCTCAAAACGGTTGAAGCTCCTGTTCAAAGATGATGCTCCGAAATCAACTTCTGTCACCTTAGTGATACATTTTGGGATAGTACCTAAAGTTTAAAGCAGAAATTGGGGCACTTTTGAAATTTCATTTTTGACCAAAATCGACAGGTCCGGGGCTTAGGGAATTTCTCATATGCCACAAAATGGTTGAAGCTTCTGTTCAATAATGGTGCTCCGAAATCAACTTCTGTCACCTTAGTGATATATTTTGGGATAGTACCTAAAGTTTAAAGCAGAAATTGGGGCACTTTTGAAATTTTCATTTTTGACCAAAATCGACAGGTCCGGGGTTTAGGGAATTTCTCATATGCCACAAAACGGTTGAAGCTCCTGTTCAAAGATGATGCTCCGAAATCAACTTCTGTCACCTTAGTGATACATTTTGGGATAGTACCTAAAGTTTAAAGCAGAAATTGGGGCACTTTTGAAATTTTCATTTTTGACCAAAATAGACAGGTCCGGGGCTTAGGGAATTTCTCATATGCCACAAAACGGTTGAAGCTCCTGTTCAAAAATGATACTACGAAATCAACTTCTGTCAACTTAGTGATACATTTTGGGATAGTACCTAGTTTAAAGCAGAAATTGGGGCACTTTTGAAATTTTCATTTTTGACCAAAATCGACAGGTCTGGGGCTTAGGGAATTTCTCATATGCCACAAAACGGTTGAAGCTTCTGTTCAAAAATGATGCTCCGAAATCAACTTCTGTCAACTTAGTGATACATTTTGGGATAGTACCTAAAGTTTAAAGCAGAAATTGGGGCAGTTTTGAAATTTTCATTTTTGACCAAAATCGATAGGTTCGTGGCTTAGGGAATTTCTCATATGCCACAAAACGGTTGAAGCTCCTGTTCAAAGATGATGCTCCGAAATCAACTTCTGTCACCTTAGTGATACATTTTGGGATAGTACCTAAAGTTTAAAGCAGAAATTGGGGCACTTTTGAAATTTTCATTTTTGACCAAAATAGACAGGTCCGGGGCTTAGGGAATTTCTCATATGCCACAAAACGGTTGAAGCTCCTGTTCAAAAATGATGCTCCGAAATCAACTTCTGTCACCTTAGTGATACATTTTGGGATAGTACCTAAAGTTTAAAGCAGAAATTAGGGCACTTTTGAAATTTTGATATTTTTGACCAAAATCGACAGGTCCGGGGCTTAGGGAATTTCTCATATGCCACAAAACGGTTGAAGCTTCTGTTCAAAAATGATGCTCCGAAATCAACTTCTGTCAACTTAGTGATACATTTTGGGATAGTACCTAAAGTTTAAAGCAGAAATTAGGGCACTTTTGAAATTTTCATTTTTGACCAAAATCGACAGGTCCGGGGCTTAGGGAATTTCTCATATGCCACAAAACGGTTGAAGCTCCTGTTCAAAAATGATGCTCCGAAATCAACTTCTGTCACCTTAGTGATACATTTTGGGATAGTACCTAAAGTTTAAAGCAGAAATTAGGGCACTTTTGAAATTTTGATATTTTTGACCAAAATCGACAGGTCCGGGGCTTAGGGAATTTCTCATATGCCACAAAACGGTTGAAGCTTCTGTTCAAAAATGATGCTCCGAAATCAACTTCTGTCAACTTAGTGATACATTTTGGGATAGTACCTAAAGTTTAAAGCAGAAATTAGGGCACTTTTGAAATTTTCATTTTTGACCAAAATCGACAGGTCCGGGGCTTAGGGAATTTCTCATATGCCACAAAACGGTTGAAGCTTCTGTTCAAAAATGATGCTCCGAAATCAACTTCTGTCAACTTAGTGATACATTTTGGGATAGTACCTAAAGTTTAAAGCAGAAATTATGGCACTTTTGAAATTTTCATTTTTGACCAAAATCGACAGGTCCGGGGCTTAGGGAATTTCTCATATGCCACAAAACGGTTGAAGCTCCTGTTCAAAAATGATGCTCCGAAATCAACTTCTGTCACCTTAGTGATACATTTTGGGATAGTACCTAAAGTTTAAAGCAGAAATTGGGGCACTTTTGAAATTTCATTTTTGACCAAAATCGACAGGTCCGGGGCTTAGGGAATTTCTCATATGCCACAAAATGGTTGAAGCTTCTGTTCAATAATGGTGCTCCGAAATCAACTTCTGTCACCTTAGTGATACATTTTGGGATAGTACCTAAAGTTTAAAGCAGAAATTAGGGCACTTTTGAAATTTTGATATTTTTGACCAAAATCGACAGGTCCGGGGCTTAGGGAATTTCTCATATGCCACAAAACGGTTGAAGCTTCTGTTCAAAAATGATGCTCCGAAATCAACTTCTGTCAACTTAGTGATACATTTTGGGATAGTACCTAAAGTTTAAAGCAGAAATTAGGGCACTTTTGAAATTTTCATTTTTGACCAAAATCGACAGGTCCGGGGCTTAGGGAATTTCTCATATGCCACAAAACGGTTGAAGCTTCTGTTCAAAAATGATGCTCCGAAATCAACTTCTGTCAACTTAGTGATACATTTTGGGATAGTACCTAAAGTTTAAAGCAGAAATTATGGCACTTTTGAAATTTTCATTTTTGACCAAAATCGACAGGTCCGGGGCTTAGGGAATTTCTCATATGCCACAAAACGGTTGAAGCTCCTGTTTAAAAATGATGCTCCGAAATCAACTTCTGTCACCTTAGTGATACATTTTGGGATAGTACCTAAAGTTTAAAGCAGAAATTGGGGCACTTTTGAAATTTCATTTTTGACCAAAATCGACAGGTCCGGGGCTTAGGGAATTTCTCATATGCCACAAAATGGTTGAAGCTTCTGTTCAATATTGGTGCTCCGAAATCAACTTCTGTCACCTTAGTGATATATTTTGGGATAGTACCTAAAGTTTAAAGCAGAAATTGGGGCACTTTTGAAATTTTCATTTTTGACCAAAATCGACAGGTCCGGGGTTTAGGGAATTTCTCATATGCCACAAAACGGTTGAAGCTCCTGTTTAAAGATGATGCTCCGAAATCAACTTCTGTCACCTTAGTGATACATTTTGGGATAGTACCTAAAGTTTAAAGCAGAAATTGGGGCACTTTTGAAATTTTCATTTTTGACCAAAATAGACAGGTACGGGGCTTAGGGAATTTCTCATATGCCACAAAACGGTTGAAGCTTCTGTTCAAAAATGATGCTCCGAAATCAACTTCTGTCAACTTAGTGATACATTTTGGGATAGTACCTAAAGTTTAAAGCAGAAATTAGGGCACTTTGAAATTTTCATTTTTGACCAAAATCGACAGGTCCGGGGCTTAGGGAATTTCTCATATGCCACAAAACGGTTGAAGCTCCTGTTCAAAAATGATGCTCCGAAATCAACTTCTGTCACCTTAGTGATACATTTTGGGATAGTACCTAAAGTTTAAAGCAGAAATTGGGGCACTTTTGAAATTTCATTTTTGACCAAAATCGACAGGTCCGGGGCTTAGGGAATTTCTCATATGCCACAAAACGGTTGAAGCTCCTGTTCAAAAATGATGCTCCGAAATCAACTTCTGTCACCTTAGTGATACATTTTGGGATAGTACCTAAAGTTTAAAGCAGAAATTGGGGCACTTTTGAAATTTCATTTTTGACCAAAATCGACAGGTCCGGGGCTTAGGGAATTTCTCATATGCCACAAAACGGTTGAAGCTCCTGTTCAAAAATGATGCTCCGAAATCAACTTCTGTCACCTTAGTGATACATTTTGGGATAGTACCTAAAGTTTAAAGCAGAAATTGGGGCACTTTTGAAATTTTCATTTTTGACCAAAAATCGACAGGTCCGGGGCTTAGGGAATTACTCATATGCCACAAAACGGTTGAAGCTTCTGTTCAAAAATGATGCTCCGAAATCAACTTCTGTCACCTTAGTGATACATTTTGGGATAGTACCTAAAGTTTAAAGCAGAAATTATGGCACTTTTGAAATGTTCATTTTTGACCAAAATCGACAGGTCCGGGGCTTAGGGAATTTCTCATATGCCACAAAACGGTTGAAGCTCCTGTTCAAAAATGATGCTCCGAAATCAACTTCTGTCACCTTAGTGATACATTTTGGGATAGTACCTAAAGTTTAAAGCAGAAATTGGGGCACTTTTGAAATTTCATTTTTGACCAAAATCGACAGGTCCGGGGCTTAGGGAATTTCTCATATGCCACAAAATGGTTGAAGCTTCTGTTCAATAATGGTGCTCCGAAATCAACTTCTGTCACCTTAGTGATATATTTTGGGATAGTACCTAAAGTTTAAAGCAGAAATTGGGGCACTTTTGAAATTTTCATTTTTGACCAAAATCGACAGGTCCGGGGTTTAGGGAATTTCTCATATGCCACAAAACGGTTGAAGCTCCTGTTCAAAGATGATGCTCCGAAATCAACTTCTGTCACCTTAGTGATACATTTTGGGATAGTACCTAAAGTTTAAAGCAGAAATTGGGGCACTTTTGAAATTTTCATTTTTGACCAAAATAGACAGGTCAGGGGCTTAGGGAATTTCTCATATGCCACAAAACGGTTGAAGCTCCTGTTCAAAAATGATGCTCCGAAATCAACTTCTGTCACCTTAGTGATACATTTTGGGATAGTACCTAAAGTTTAAAGCAGAAATTAGGGCACTTTTGAAATTTTGATATTTTTGACCAAAATCGACAGGTCCGGGGCTTAGGGAATTTCTCATATGCCACAAAACGGTTGAAGCTTCTGTTCAAAAATGATGCTCCGAAATCAACTTCTGTCAACTTAGTGATACATTTTGGGATAGTACCTAAAGTTTAAAGCAGAAATTGGGGCACTTTTGAAATTTTCATTTTTGACCAAAATCGACAGGTCCGGGGCTTAGGGAATTTCTCATATGCCACAAAACGGTTGAAGCTTCTGTTCAAAAATGATGCTCCGAAATCAACTTCTGTCACCTTAGTGATACATTTTGGGACAACACCTAAAGTTTAAAGCAGAAATTGGGGCACTTTTGAAATTTTCATTTTTGACCAAAATCAACAGGTCCGCGGCTTAGGGAATTTCTCATATGCCACAAAACGGTTGAAGCTTCTGTTCAAAAATGATGCTCCGAAATCAACTTCTGTCAACTTAGTGATACATTTTGGGATAGTACCTAGTTTAAAGCAGAAATTGGGGCACTTTTGAAATTTTCATTTTTGACCAAAATCGACAGGTCCGGGGCTTAGGGAATTTCTCATATGCCACAAAACGGTTGAAGCTCCTGTTCAAAAATGATGCTCCGAAATCAACTTCTGTCAACTTAGTGATACATTTTGGGATAGTACCTAGTTTAAAGCAGAAATTGGGGCACTTTTGAAATTTTCATTTTTGACCAAAATCGACAGGTCTGGGGCTTAGGGAATTTCTCATATGCCACAAAACGGTTGAAGCTTCTGTTCAAAAATGATGCTCCGAAATCAACTTCTGTCACCTTAGTGATACATTTTGGGATAGTACCTAAAGTTTAAAGCAGAAATTGGGGCACTTTTGAAATTTCATTTTTGACCAAAATCGACAGGTCCGGGGCTTAGGGAATTTCTCATATGCCACAAAATGGTTGAAGCTTCTGTTCAATAATGGTGCTCCGAAATCAACTTCTGTCACCTTAGTGATATATTTTGGGATAGTACCTAAAGTTTAAAGCAGAAATTGGGGCACTTTAGAAATTTTCATTTTTGACCAAAATCGACAGGTCCGGGGTTTAGGGAATTTCTCATATGCCACAAAACGGTTGAAGCTCCTGTTCAAAGATGATGCTCCGAAATCAACTTCTGTCACCTTAGTGATACATTTTGGGATAGTACCTAAAGTTTAAAGCAGAAATTGGGGCACTTTTGAAATTTTCATTTTTGACCAAAATAGACAGGTCCGGGGCTTAGGGAATTTCTCATATGCCACAAAACGGTTGAAGCTCCTGTTCAAAAATGATGCTCCGAAATCAACTTCTGTCAACTTAGTGATACATTTTGGGATAGTACCTAGTTTAAAGCAGAAATTGGGGCACTTTTGAAATTTTCATTTTTGACCAAAATCGACAGGTCTGGGGCTTAGGGAATTTCTCATATGCCACAAAACGGTTGAAGCTTCTGTTCAAAAATGATGCTCCGAAATCAACTTCTGTCAACTTAGTGATACATTTTGGGATAGTACCTAAAGTTTAAAGCAGAAATTGGGGCACTTTTGAAATTTTCATTTTTGACCAAAATCAACAGGTTCGTGGCTTAGGGAATTTCTCATATGCCACAAAACGGTTGAAGCTCCTGTTCAAAGATGATGCTCCGAAATCAACTTCTGTCACCTTAGTGATACATTTTGGGATAGTACCTAAAGTTTAAAGCAGAAATTGGGGCACTTTTGAAATTTTGATATTTTTGACCAAAATCGACATGTCCGGGGCTTAGGGAATTTCTCATATGCCACAAAACGGTTGAAGCTCCTGTTCAAAAATGATGCTCCGAAATCAACTTCTGTCACCTTAGTGATACATTTTGGGATAGTACCTAAAGTTTAAAGCAGAAATTAGGGCACTTTTGAAATTTTGATATTTTTGACCAAAATCGACAGGTCCGGGGCTTAGGGAATTTCTCATATGCCACAAAACGGTTGAAGCTCCTGTTCAACAATGATGCTCCGAAATCAACTTCTGTCACCTTAGTGATACATTTTGGGACAGCACCTAAAGTTTAAAGCAGAAATTGGGGCACTTTTGAAATTTTCATTTTTGACCAAAATTGAAAGGTCCGGGGCTTAGGGAATTTCTCATATGCCACAAAACGGTTGAAGCTTCTGTTCAAAAATGATGCTCCGAAATCAACTTCTGTCAACTTAGTGATACATTTTGGGATAGTACCTGAAGTTTAAAGCAGAAATTGGGGCACTTTTGACATTTTCATTTTTGACCATAATCGACAGGTCCGGGGCTTAGGGAATTTCTCATATGCCACAAAATGGTTGAAGCTCCTGTTCAAAAATGATGCTCCGAAATCAACTTCTGTCAACTTAGTGATACATTTTGGGATAGTACCTAAAGTTTAAAGCAGAAATTGGGGCACTTTTGAAATTTTCATTTTTGACCAAAATCGACAGGTCCGGGGCTTAGAGAATTTCTCATATGCCACAAAACGGTTGAAGCTTCTGTTCAAAAATGATGCTCCGAAATCAACTTCTGTCAACTTAGTGATACATTTTGGGATAGTACCTAAAGTTTAAAGTATAAATTGGGGCACTTTTGAAATTTTCATTTCTGACCAAAATCGACAGGTCCGGGGCTTAGGGAATTTCTCATATGCCACAAAATGGTTGAAGCTCCTGTTCAAAAATGATGCTCCGAAATCAACTTCTGTCACCTTAGTGATACATTTTGGGATAGTACCTAAAGTTTAAAGCAGAAATTGGGGCACTTTTGAAATTTTCATTTTTGACCAAAATCGACAGGTCCGGGGCTTAGGGAATTTCTCATATGCCACAAAATGGTTGAAGCTCCTGTTCAAAAATGATGCTCCGAAATCAACTTCTGTCACCTTAGTGATACATTTTGGGACAGCACCTAAAGTTTAAAGCAGAAATTGGGGCACTTTTGAAATCTTCATTTTTGACCAAAATTGACAGGTCTGGGGCTTAGGGAATTTCTCATATGCCACAAAACGGTTGAAGCTTCTGTTCAAAAATGATGCTCCAAAATCAACTTCTGTCAACTTAGTGATACATTTTGGGATAGTACCTAAAGTTTAAAGCAGAAATTGGGGCACTTTTGACATTTTCATTTTTGACCATAATCGACAGGTCCGGGGCTTAGGGAATTTCTCATATGCCACAAAATGGTTGAAGCTCCTGTTCAAAAATGATGCTCCGAAATCAACTTCTGTCACCTTAGTGATACATTTTGGGATAGTACCTAAAGTTTAAAGCAGAAATTGGGGCACTTTTGAAATTTTCATTTTTGACCAAAATCGACAGGTCCGGGGCTTAGGGAATTTCTCATATGCCACAAAACGGTTGAAGCTTCTGTTCAAAAATGATGCTCCGAAATCAACTTCTGTCACCTTAGTGATACATTTTGGGACAACACCTAAAGTTTAAAGCAGAAATTGGGGCACTTTTGAAATTTTCATTTTTGACCAAAATCGACAGGTCCGGGGCTTAGGGAATTTCTCATATGCCACAAAACGGTTGAAGCTTCTGTTCAAAAATGATGCTCCGAAATCAACTTCTGTCACCTTAGTGATACATTTTGGGACAACACCTAAAGTTTAAAGCAGAAATTGAGGCACTTTTGAAATTTTAATTTTTGACCAAAATCGACAGGTCCGGGGCTTAGGGAATTTCTCATATGCCACAAAACGGTTGAAGCTTCTGTTCAAAAATGATGCTCCGAAATCAACTTCTGTCAACTTAGTGATACATTTTGGGATAGTACCTAAAGTTTAAAGCAGAAATTGGGGCACTTTTGAAATTTTCATTTTTGACCAAAATCGACAGGTCCGGGGCTTAGGGAATTTCTCATATGCCACAAAACGGTTGAAGCTCCTGTTCAACAATGATGCTCCGAAATCAACTTCTGTCACCTTAGTGATACATTATGGGACAGCACCTTAAGTTTAAAGCAGAAATTGGGGCACTTTTGAAATCTTCATTTTTTGACCAAAATTGACAGGTTCGGGGCTTAGGGAATTTCTCATATGCCACAAAACGGTTGAAGCTTCTGTTCAAAAATGATGCTCCAAAATCAACTTCTGTCAACTTAGTGATACATTTTGGGATAGTACCTAAAGTTTAAAGCAGAAATTGGGGCACTTTTGAAATTTTCATTTTTGACCAAAATCAACAGGTCCGGGGCTTAGGGAATTTCTCATATGCCACAAAACGGTTGAAGCTCCTGTTCAACAATGATGCTCCGAAATCAACTTCTGTCACCTTAGTGATACATTTTGGGACAGCACCTAAAGTTTAAAGCAGAAATTGGGGCACTTTTGAAATTTTCATTTTTGACCAAAATTGAAAGGTCCGGGGCTTAGGGAATTTATCATATGCCACAAAACGGTTGAAGCTTCTGTTCAAAAATGATGCTCCGAAATCAACTTCTGTCAACTTAGTGATACATTTTGGGATAGTACCTGAAGTTTAAAGCAGAAATTGGGGCACTTTTGACATTTTCATTTTTGACCATAATCGACAGGTCCGGGGCTTAGGGAATTTCTCATATGCCACAAAATGGTTGAAGCTCCTGTTCAAAAATGATGCTCCGAAATCAACTTCTGTCACCTTAGTGATACATTTTGGGATAGTACCTAAAGTTTAAAGCAGAAATTGGGGCACTTTTGAAATTTTCATTTTTGACCAAAATCGACAGGTCCGGGGCTTAGAGAATTTCTCATATGCCACAAAACGGTTGAAGCTTCTGTTCAAAAATGATGCTCCGAAATCAACTTCTGTCAACTTAGTGATACATTTTGGGATAGTACCTAAAGTTTAAAGTATAAATTGGGGCACTTTTGAAATTTTCATTTTTGACCAAAATCGACAGGTCCGGGGCTTAGGGAATTTCTCATATGCCACAAAATGGTTGAAGCTCCTGTTCAAAAATGATGCTCCGGAATCAACTTCTGTCACCTTAGTGATACATTTTGGGATAGTACCTAAAGTTTAAAGAAGAAATTGGGGCACTTTTGAAATTTTCATTTTTGACCAAAATCGACAGGTCCGGGGCTTAGGGAATTTCTCATATGCCACAAAATGGTTGAAGCTCCTGTTCAAAAATGATGCTCCGAAATCAACTTCTGTCACCTTAGTGATACATTTTGGGACAGCACCTAAAGTTTAAAGCAGAAATTGGGGCACTTTTGAAATCTTCATTTTTGACCAAAATTGACAGGTCTGGGGCTTAGGGAATTTCTCATATGCCACAAAACGGTTGAAGCTTCTGTTCAAAAATGATGCTCCAAAATCAACTTCTGTCAACTTAGTGATACATTTTGGGATAGTACCTAAAGTTTAAAGCAGAAATTGGGGCACTTTTGACATTTTCATTTTTGACCATAATCGACAGGTCCGGGGCTTAGGGAATTTCTCATATGCCACAAAATGGTTGAAGCTCCTGTTCAAAAATGATGCTCCGAAATCAACTTCTGTCACCTTAGTGATACATTTTGGGACAGCACCTAAAGTTTAAAGCAGAAATTGGGGCACTTTTGAAATCTTCATTTTTGACCAAAATTGACAGGTCTGGGGCTTAGGGAATTTCTCATATGCCACAAAACGGTTGAAGCTTCTGTTCAAAAATGATGCTCCAAAATCAACTTCTGTCAACTTAGTGATACATTTTGGGATAGTACCTAAAGTTTAAAGCAGAAATTGGGGCACTTTTGACATTTTCATTTTTGACCATAATCGACAGGTCCGGGGCTTAGGGAATTTCTCATATGCCACAAAATGGTTGAAGCTCCTGTTCAAAAATGATGCTCCGAAATCAACTTCTGTCACCTTAGTGATACATTTTGGGATAGTACCTAAAGTTTAAAGCAGAAATTGGGGCACTTTTGAAATTTTCATTTTTGACCAAAATCGACAGGTCCGGGGCTTAGGGAATTTCTCATATGCCACAAAACGGTTGAAGCTTCTGTTCAAAAATGATGCTCCGAAATCAACTTCTGTCACCTTAGTGATACATTTTGGGACAACACCTAAAGTTTAAAGCAGAAATTGGGGCACTTTTGAAATTTTCATTTTTGACCAAAATCGACAGGTCCGGGGCTTAGGGAATTTCTCATATGCCACAAAACGGTTGAAGCTTCTGTTCAAAAATGATGCTCCGAAATCAACTTCTGTCACCTTAGTGATACATTTTGGGACAACACCTAAAGTTTAAAGCAGAAATTGAGGCACTTTTGAAATTTTAATTTTTGACCAAAATCGACAGGTCCGGGGCTTAGGGAATTTCTCATATGCCACAAAACGGTTGAAGCTTCTGTTCAAAAATGATGCTCCGAAATCAACTTCTGTCAACTTAGTGATACATTTTGGGATAGTACCTAAAGTTTAAAGCAGAAATTGGGGCACTTTTGAAATTTTCATTTTTGACCAAAATCGACAGGTCCGGGGCTTAGGGAATTTCTCATATGCCACAAAACGGTTGAAGCTTCTGTTAAAAAATGATGCTCCGAAATCAACTTCTGTCAACTTAGTGATACATTTTGGGATAGCACCTAAAGTTTAAAGCAGAAATTGGGGCACTTTTGAAATTTTCATTTTTGACCAAAATCGACAGGTCCAGGGCTTATGGAATTTCTCATATGCCACAAATCGGTTGAAGCTTCTGTTCAAAAATGATGCTCCGAAATCAACTTCTGTCAACTTAGTGATACATTTTGGGATAGTACCTAAAGTTTAAAGCAGAAATCGGGGCACTTTTGAAATTTTCATTTTTGATCAAAATCGACAGGTCCGGGGCTTAGGGAATTTCTCATATGCCACAAAACGGTTGAAGCTTCTGTTCAAAAATGATGCTCCGAAATCAACTTCTGTCAACTTAGTGATACATTTTGGGATAGTACCTAAAGTTTAAAGCAGAAATTGGGGCACTTTTGAAATTTTCATTTTTGACCAAAATCGACAGGTCCGGGGCTTAGGGAATTTCTCATATGCCACAAAACGGTTGAAGCTTCTGTTCAAAAATGATGCTCCGAAATCAACTTCTGTCACCTTAGTGATACATTTTGGGATAGTACCTAAAGTTTAAAGCAGAAATTGGGGCACTTTTGAAATTTTCATTTTTGACCAAAATCGACAGGTCCGGGGCTTAGGGAATTTCTCATAAGCCACAAAACGGTTGAAGCTCCTGTTCAACAATGATGCTCCGAAATCAACTTCTGTCACCTTAGTGATACATTTTGGGATAGTACCTAAAGTTGAAAGCAGAAATTGGGGCACTTTTGAAATTTTCATTTTTGACCAAAATCGACAGGTCCGGGGCTTAGGGAATTTCTCATATGCCACAAAACGGTTGAAGCTTCTGTTCAAAAATGATGCTCCGAAATCAACTTCTGTCACCTTAGTGATACATTTTGGGACAACACCTAAAGTTTAAAGCAGAAATTGGGGCACTTTTGAAATTTTCATTTTTGACCAAAATCGACAGGTCCGGGGCTTAGGGAATTTCTCATATGCCACAAAACGGTTGAAGCTCCTGTTCAAATATGATGCTCCGAAATCAACTTCTGTCACCTTAGTGATACATTTTGGGATAGTACCTAAAGTTTAAAGCAGAAATTGGGGCACTTTTGAAATTTTCATTTTTGACCAAAATCGACAGGTCCGGGGCTTAGGGAATTTCTCATATGCCACAAAACGGTTGAAGCTCCTGTTCAAAAATGATGCTCCGAAATCAACTTCTGTCACCTTAGTGATACATTTTGGGATAGTACCTAAAGTTTAAAGCAGAAATTAGGGCACTTTTGAAATTTTGATATTTTTGACCAAAATCGACAGGTCCGGGGCTTAGGGAATTTCTCATATGCCACAAAACGGTTGAAGCTTCTGTTCAAAAATGATGCTCCGAAATCAACTTCTGTCAACTTAGTGATACATTTTGGGATAGTACCTAAAGTTTAAAGCAGAAATTAGGGCACTTTTGAAATTTTCATTTTTGACCAAAATCGACAGGTCCGGGGCTTAGGGAATTTCTCATATGCCACAAAACGGTTGAAGCTTCTGTTCAAAAATGATGCTCCGAAATCAACTTCTGTCAACTTAGTGATACATTTTGGGATAGTACCTAAAGTTTAAAGCAGAAATTATGGCACTTTTGAAATTTTCATTTTTGACCAAAATCGACAGGTCCGGGGCTTAGGGAATTTCTCATATGCCACAAAACGGTTGAAGCTCCTGTTCAAAAATGATGCTCCGAAATCAACTTCTGTCACCTTAGTGATACATTTTGGGATAGTACCTAAAGTTTAAAGCAGAAATTGGGGCACTTTTGAAATTTCATTTTTGACCAAAATCGACAGGTCCGGGGCTTAGGGAATTTCTCATATGCCACAAAATGGTTGAAGCTTCTGTTCAATAATGGTGCTCCGAAATCAACTTCTGTCACCTTAGTGATACATTTTGGGATAGTACCTAAAGTTTAAAGCAGAAATTAGGGCACTTTTGAAATTTTGATATTTTTGACCAAAATCGACAGGTCCGGGGCTTAGGGAATTTCTCATATGCCACAAAACGGTTGAAGCTTCTGTTCAAAAATGATGCTCCGAAATCAACTTCTGTCAACTTAGTGATACATTTTGGGATAGTACCTAAAGTTTAAAGCAGAAATTAGGGCACTTTTGAAATTTTCATTTTTGACCAAAATCGACAGGTCCGGGGCTTAGGGAATTTCTCATATGCCACAAAACGGTTGAAGCTTCTGTTCAAAAATGATGCTCCGAAATCAACTTCTGTCAACTTAGTGATACATTTTGGGATAGTACCTAAAGTTTAAAGCAGAAATTATGGCACTTTTGAAATTTTCATTTTTGACCAAAATCGACAGGTCCGGGGCTTAGGGAATTTCTCATATGCCACAAAACGGTTGAAGCTCCTGTTTAAAAATGATGCTCCGAAATCAACTTCTGTCACCTTAGTGATACATTTTGGGATAGTACCTAAAGTTTAAAGCAGAAATTGGGGCACTTTTGAAATTTCATTTTTGACCAAAATCGACAGGTCCGGGGCTTAGGGAATTTCTCATATGCCACAAAATGGTTGAAGCTTCTGTTCAATATTGGTGCTCCGAAATCAACTTCTGTCACCTTAGTGATATATTTTGGGATAGTACCTAAAGTTTAAAGCAGAAATTGGGGCACTTTTGAAATTTTCATTTTTGACCAAAATCGACAGGTCCGGGGTTTAGGGAATTTCTCATATGCCACAAAACGGTTGAAGCTCCTGTTTAAAGATGATGCTCCGAAATCAACTTCTGTCACCTTAGTGATACATTTTGGGATAGTACCTAAAGTTTAAAGCAGAAATTGGGGCACTTTTGAAATTTTCATTTTTGACCAAAATAGACAGGTACGGGGCTTAGGGAATTTCTCATATGCCACAAAACGGTTGAAGCTTCTGTTCAAAAATGATGCTCCGAAATCAACTTCTGTCAACTTAGTGATACATTTTGGGATAGTACCTAAAGTTTAAAGCAGAAATTAGGGCACTTTGAAATTTTCATTTTTGACCAAAATCGACAGGTCCGGGGCTTAGGGAATTTCTCATATGCCACAAAACGGTTGAAGCTCCTGTTCAAAAATGATGCTCCGAAATCAACTTCTTTCACCTTAGTGATACATTTTGGGATAGTACCTAAAGTTTAAAGCAGAAATTAGGGCACTTTTGAAATTTTGATATTTTTGACCAAAATCGACAGGTCCGGGGCTTAGGGAATTTCTCATATGCCACAAAACGGTTGAAGCTCCTGTTCAACAATGATGCTCCGAAATCAACTTCTGTCACCTTAGTGATACATTTTGGGACAGCACCTAAAGTTTAAAGCAGAAATTGGGGCACTTTTGAAATTTTCATTTTTGACCAAAATTGAAAGGTCCGGGGCTTAGGGAATTTCTCATATGCCACAAAACGGTTGAAGCTTCTGTTCAAAAATGATGCTCCGAAATCAACTTCTGTCAACTTAGTGATACATTTTGGGATAGTACCTGAAGTTTAAAGCAGAAATTGGGGCACTTTTGACATTTTCATTTTTGACCATAATCGACAGGTCCGGGGCTTAGAGAATTTCTCATATGCCACAAAACGGTTGAAGCTTCTGTTCAAAAATGATGCTCCGAAATCAACTTCTGTCAACTTAGTGATACATTTTGGGATAGTACCTAAAGTTTAAAGTATAAATTGGGGCACTTTTGAAATTTTCATTTCTGACCAAAATCGACAGGTCCGGGGCTTAGGGAATTTCTCATATGCCACAAAATGGTTGAAGCTCCTGTTCAAAAATGATGCTCCGAAATCAACTTCTGTCACCTTAGTGATACATTTTGGGATAGTACCTAAAGTTTAAAGCAGAAATTGGGGCACTTTTGAAATTTTCATTTTTGACCAAAATCGACAGGTCCGGGGCTTAGGGAATTTCTCATATGCCACAAAATGGTTGAAGCTCCTGTTCAAAAATGATGCTCCGAAATCAACTTCTGTCACCTTAGTGATACATTTTGGGACAGCACCTAAAGTTTAAAGCAGAAATTGGGGCACTTTTGAAATCTTCATTTTTGACCAAAATTGACAGGTCTGGGGCTTAGGGAATTTCTCATATGCCACAAAACGGTTGAAGCTTCTGTTCAAAAATGATGCTCCAAAATCAACTTCTGTCAACTTAGTGATACATTTTGGGATAGTACCTAAAGTTTAAAGCAGAAATTGGGGCACTTTTGACATTTTCATTTTTGACCATAATCGACAGGTCCGGGGCTTAGGGAATTTCTCATATGCCACAAAATGGTTGAAGCTCCTGTTCAAAAATGATGCTCCGAAATCAACTTCTGTCACCTTAGTGATACATTTTGGGATAGTACCTAAAGTTTAAAGCAGAAATTGGGGCACTTTTGAAATTTTCATTTTTGACCAAAATCGACAGGTCCGGGGCTTAGGGAATTTCTCATATGCCACAAAACGGTTGAAGCTTCTGTTCAAAAATGATGCTCCGAAATCAACTTCTGTCACCTTAGTGATACATTTTGGGACAACACCTAAAGTTTAAAGCAGAAATTGGGGCACTTTTGAAATTTTCATTTTTGACCAAAATCGACAGGTCCGGGGCTTAGGGAATTTCTCATATGCCACAAAACGGTTGAAGCTTCTGTTCAAAAATGATGCTCCGAAATCAACTTCTGTCACCTTAGTGATACATTTTGGGACAACACCTAAAGTTTAAAGCAGAAATTGAGGCACTTTTGAAATTTTAATTTTTGACCAAAATCGACAGGTCCGGGGCTTAGGGAATTTCTCATATGCCACAAAACGGTTGAAGCTTCTGTTCAAAAATGATGCTCCGAAATCAACTTCTGTCAACTTAGTGATACATTTTGGGATAGTACCTAAAGTTTAAAGCAGAAATTGGGGCACTTTTGAAATTTTCATTTTTGACCAAAATCGACAGGTCCGGGGCTTAGGGAATTTCTCATATGCCACAAAACGGTTGAAGCTCCTGTTCAACAATGATGCTCCGAAATCAACTTCTGTCACCTTAGTGATACATTATGGGACAGCACCTTAAGTTTAAAGCAGAAATTGGGGCACTTTTGAAATCTTCATTTTTTGACCAAAATTGACAGGTTCGGGGCTTAGGGAATTTCTCATATGCCACAAAACGGTTGAAGCTTCTGTTCAAAAATGATGCTCCAAAATCAACTTCTGTCAACTTAGTGATACATTTTGGGATAGTACCTAAAGTTTAAAGCAGAAATTGGGGCACTTTTGAAATTTTCATTTTTGACCAAAATCAACAGGTCCGGGGCTTAGGGAATTTCTCATATGCCACAAAACGGTTGAAGCTCCTGTTCAACAATGATGCTCCGAAATCAACTTCTGTCACCTTAGTGATACATTTTGGGACAGCACCTAAAGTTTAAAGCAGAAATTGGGGCACTTTTGAAATTTTCATTTTTGACCAAAATTGAAAGGTCCGGGGCTTAGGGAATTTATCATATGCCACAAAACGGTTGAAGCTTCTGTTCAAAAATGATGCTCCGAAATCAACTTCTGTCAACTTAGTGATACATTTTGGGATAGTACCTGAAGTTTAAAGCAGAAATTGGGGCACTTTTGACATTTTCATTTTTGACCATAATCGACAGGTCCGGGGCTTAGGGAATTTCTCATATGCCACAAAATGGTTGAAGCTCCTGTTCAAAAATGATGCTCCGAAATCAACTTCTGTCACCTTAGTGATACATTTTGGGATAGTACCTAAAGTTTAAAGCAGAAATTGGGGCACTTTTGAAATTTTCATTTTTGACCAAAATCGACAGGTCCGGGGCTTAGAGAATTTCTCATATGCCACAAAACGGTTGAAGCTTCTGTTCAAAAATGATGCTCCGAAATCAACTTCTGTCAACTTAGTGATACATTTTGGGATAGTACCTAAAGTTTAAAGTATAAATTGGGGCACTTTTGAAATTTTCATTTTTGACCAAAATCGACAGGTCCGGGGCTTAGGGAATTTCTCATATGCCACAAAATGGTTGAAGCTCCTGTTCAAAAATGATGCTCCGGAATCAACTTCTGTCACCTTAGTGATACATTTTGGGATAGTACCTAAAGTTTAAAGAAGAAATTGGGGCACTTTTGAAATTTTCATTTTTGACCAAAATCGACAGGTCCGGGGCTTAGGGAATTTCTCATATGCCACAAAATGGTTGAAGCTCCTGTTCAAAAATGATGCTCCGAAATCAACTTCTGTCACCTTAGTGATACATTTTGGGACAGCACCTAAAGTTTAAAGCAGAAATTGGGGCACTTTTGAAATCTTCATTTTTGACCAAAATTGACAGGTCTGGGGCTTAGGGAATTTCTCATATGCCACAAAACGGTTGAAGCTTCTGTTCAAAAATGATGCTCCAAAATCAACTTCTGTCAACTTAGTGATACATTTTGGGATAGTACCTAAAGTTTAAAGCAGAAATTGGGGCACTTTTGACATTTTCATTTTTGACCATAATCGACAGGTCCGGGGCTTAGGGAATTTCTCATATGCCACAAAATGGTTGAAGCTCCTGTTCAAAAATGATGCTCCGAAATCAACTTCTGTCACCTTAGTGATACATTTTGGGACAGCACCTAAAGTTTAAAGCAGAAATTGGGGCACTTTTGAAATCTTCATTTTTGACCAAAATTGACAGGTCTGGGGCTTAGGGAATTTCTCATATGCCACAAAACGGTTGAAGCTTCTGTTCAAAAATGATGCTCCAAAATCAACTTCTGTCAACTTAGTGATACATTTTGGGATAGTACCTAAAGTTTAAAGCAGAAATTGGGGCACTTTTGACATTTTCATTTTTGACCATAATCGACAGGTCCGGGGCTTAGGGAATTTCTCATATGCCACAAAATGGTTGAAGCTCCTGTTCAAAAATGATGCTCCGAAATCAACTTCTGTCACCTTAGTGATACATTTTGGGATAGTACCTAAAGTTTAAAGCAGAAATTGGGGCACTTTTGAAATTTTCATTTTTGACCAAAATCGACAGGTCCGGGGCTTAGGGAATTTCTCATATGCCACAAAACGGTTGAAGCTTCTGTTCAAAAATGATGCTCCGAAATCAACTTCTGTCACCTTAGTGATACATTTTGGGACAACACCTAAAGTTTAAAGCAGAAATTGGGGCACTTTTGAAATTTTCATTTTTGACCAAAATCGACAGGTCCGGGGCTTAGGGAATTTCTCATATGCCACAAAACGGTTGAAGCTTCTGTTCAAAAATGATGCTCCGAAATCAACTTCTGTCACCTTAGTGATACATTTTGGGACAACACCTAAAGTTTAAAGCAGAAATTGAGGCACTTTTGAAATTTTAATTTTTGACCAAAATCGACAGGTCCGGGGCTTAGGGAATTTCTCATATGCCACAAAACGGTTGAAGCTTCTGTTCAAAAATGATGCTCCGAAATCAACTTCTGTCAACTTAGTGATACATTTTGGGATAGTACCTAAAGTTTAAAGCAGAAATTGGGGCACTTTTGAAATTTTCATTTTTGACCAAAATCGACAGGTCCGGGGCTTAGGGAATTTCTCATATGCCACAAAACGGTTGAAGCTTCTGTTAAAAAATGATGCTCCGAAATCAACTTCTGTCAACTTAGTGATACATTTTGGGATAGCACCTAAAGTTTAAAGCAGAAATTGGGGCACTTTTGAAATTTTCATTTTTGACCAAAATCGACAGGTCCAGGGCTTATGGAATTTCTCATATGCCACAAATCGGTTGAAGCTTCTGTTCAAAAATGATGCTCCGAAATCAACTTCTGTCAACTTAGTGATACATTTTGGGATAGTACCTAAAGTTTAAAGCAGAAATCGGGGCACTTTTGAAATTTTCATTTTTGATCAAAATCGACAGGTCCGGGGCTTAGGGAATTTCTCATATGCCACAAAACGGTTGAAGCTTCTGTTCAAAAATGATGCTCCGAAATCAACTTCTGTCAACTTAGTGATACATTTTGGGATAGTACCTAAAGTTTAAAGCAGAAATTGGGGCACTTTTGAAATTTTCATTTTTGACCAAAATCGACAGGTCCGGGGCTTAGGGAATTTCTCATATGCCACAAAACGGTTGAAGCTTCTGTTCAAAAATGATGCTCCGAAATCAACTTCTGTCACCTTAGTGATACATTTTGGGATAGTACCTAAAGTTTAAAGCAGAAATTGGGGCACTTTTGAAATTTTCATTTTTGACCAAAATCGACAGGTCCGGGGCTTAGGGAATTTCTCATAAGCCACAAAACGGTTGAAGCTCCTGTTCAACAATGATGCTCCGAAATCAACTTCTGTCACCTTAGTGATACATTTTGGGATAGTACCTAAAGTTGAAAGCAGAAATTGGGGCACTTTTGAAATTTTCATTTTTGACCAAAATCGACAGGTCCGGGGCTTAGGGAATTTCTCATATGCCACAAAACGGTTGAAGCTTCTGTTCAAAAATGATGCTCCGAAATCAACTTCTGTCACCTTAGTGATACATTTTGGGACAACACCTAAAGTTTAAAGCAGAAATTGGGGCACTTTTGAAATTTTCATTTTTGACCAAAATCGACAGGTCCGGGGCTTAGGGAATTTCTCATATGCCACAAAACGGTTGAAGCTCCTGTTCAAATATGATGCTCCGAAATCAACTTCTGTCACCTTAGTGATACATTTTGGGATAGTACCTAAAGTTTAAAGCAGAAATTGGGGCACTTTTGAAATTTTCATTTTTGACCAAAATCGACAGGTCCGGGGCTTAGGGAATTTCTCATATGCCACAAAACGGTTGAAGCTCCTGTTCAAAAATGATGCTCCGAAATCAACTTCTGTCACCTTAGTGATACATTTTGGGATAGTACCTAAAGTTTAAAGCAGAAATTAGGGCACTTTTGAAATTTTGATATTTTTGACCAAAATCGACAGGTCCGGGGCTTAGGGAATTTCTCATATGCCACAAAACGGTTGAAGCTTCTGTTCAAAAATGATGCTCCGAAATCAACTTCTGTCAACTTAGTGATACATTTTGGGATAGTACCTAAAGTTTAAAGCAGAAATTAGGGCACTTTTGAAATTTTCATTTTTGACCAAAATCGACAGGTCCGGGGCTTAGGGAATTTCTCATATGCCACAAAACGGTTGAAGCTTCTGTTCAAAAATGATGCTCCGAAATCAACTTCTGTCAACTTAGTGATACATTTTGGGATAGTACCTAAAGTTTAAAGCAGAAATTATGGCACTTTTGAAATTTTCATTTTTGACCAAAATCGACAGGTCCGGGGCTTAGGGAATTTCTCATATGCCACAAAACGGTTGAAGCTCCTGTTCAAAAATGATGCTCCGAAATCAACTTCTGTCACCTTAGTGATACATTTTGGGATAGTACCTAAAGTTTAAAGCAGAAATTGGGGCACTTTTGAAATTTCATTTTTGACCAAAATCGACAGGTCCGGGGCTTAGGGAATTTCTCATATGCCACAAAATGGTTGAAGCTTCTGTTCAATAATGGTGCTCCGAAATCAACTTCTGTCACCTTAGTGATACATTTTGGGATAGTACCTAAAGTTTAAAGCAGAAATTAGGGCACTTTTGAAATTTTGATATTTTTGACCAAAATCGACAGGTCCGGGGCTTAGGGAATTTCTCATATGCCACAAAACGGTTGAAGCTTCTGTTCAAAAATGATGCTCCGAAATCAACTTCTGTCAACTTAGTGATACATTTTGGGATAGTACCTAAAGTTTAAAGCAGAAATTAGGGCACTTTTGAAATTTTCATTTTTGACCAAAATCGACAGGTCCGGGGCTTAGGGAATTTCTCATATGCCACAAAACGGTTGAAGCTTCTGTTCAAAAATGATGCTCCGAAATCAACTTCTGTCAACTTAGTGATACATTTTGGGATAGTACCTAAAGTTTAAAGCAGAAATTATGGCACTTTTGAAATTTTCATTTTTGACCAAAATCGACAGGTCCGGGGCTTAGGGAATTTCTCATATGCCACAAAACGGTTGAAGCTCCTGTTTAAAAATGATGCTCCGAAATCAACTTCTGTCACCTTAGTGATACATTTTGGGATAGTACCTAAAGTTTAAAGCAGAAATTGGGGCACTTTTGAAATTTCATTTTTGACCAAAATCGACAGGTCCGGGGCTTAGGGAATTTCTCATATGCCACAAAATGGTTGAAGCTTCTGTTCAATATTGGTGCTCCGAAATCAACTTCTGTCACCTTAGTGATATATTTTGGGATAGTACCTAAAGTTTAAAGCAGAAATTGGGGCACTTTTGAAATTTTCATTTTTGACCAAAATCGACAGGTCCGGGGTTTAGGGAATTTCTCATATGCCACAAAACGGTTGAAGCTCCTGTTTAAAGATGATGCTCCGAAATCAACTTCTGTCACCTTAGTGATACATTTTGGGATAGTACCTAAAGTTTAAAGCAGAAATTGGGGCACTTTTGAAATTTTCATTTTTGACCAAAATAGACAGGTACGGGGCTTAGGGAATTTCTCATATGCCACAAAACGGTTGAAGCTTCTGTTCAAAAATGATGCTCCGAAATCAACTTCTGTCAACTTAGTGATACATTTTGGGATAGTACCTAAAGTTTAAAGCAGAAATTAGGGCACTTTGAAATTTTCATTTTTGACCAAAATCGACAGGTCCGGGGCTTAGGGAATTTCTCATATGCCACAAAACGGTTGAAGCTCCTGTTCAAAAATGATGCTCCGAAATCAACTTCTTTCACCTTAGTGATACATTTTGGGATAGTACCTAAAGTTTAAAGCAGAAATTGGGGCACTTTTGAAATTTCATTTTTGACCAAAATCGACAGGTCCGGGGCTTAGGGAATTTCTCATATGCCACAAAACGGTTGAAGCTCCTGTTCAAAAATGATGCTCCGAAATCAACTTCTGTCACCTTAGTGATACATTTTGGGATAGTACCTAAAGTTTAAAGCAGAAATTGGGGCACTTTTGAAATTTCATTTTTGACCAAAATCGACAGGTCCGGGGCTTAGGGAATTTCTCATATGCCACAAAACGGTTGAAGCTCCTGTTCAAAAATGATGCTCCGAAATCAACTTCTGTCACCTTAGTGATACATTTTGGGATAGTACCTAAAGTTTAAAGCAGAAATTGGGGCACTTTTGAAATTTTCATTTTTGACCAAAAATCGACAGGTCCGGGGCTTAGGGAATTACTCATATGCCACAAAACGGTTGAAGCTTCTGTTCAAAAATGATGCTCCGAAATCAACTTCTGTCACCTTAGTGATACATTTTGGGATAGTACCTAAAGTTTAAAGCAGAAATTATGGCACTTTTGAAATGTTCATTTTTGACCAAAATCGACAGGTCCGGGGCTTAGGGAATTTCTCATATGCCACAAAACGGTTGAAGCTCCTGTTCAAAAATGATGCTCCGAAATCAACTTCTGTCACCTTAGTGATACATTTTGGGATAGTACCTAAAGTTTAAAGCAGAAATTGGGGCACTTTTGAAATTTCATTTTTGACCAAAATCGACAGGTCCGGGGCTTAGGGAATTTCTCATATGCCACAAAATGGTTGAAGCTTCTGTTCAATAATGGTGCTCCGAAATCAACTTCTGTCACCTTAGTGATATATTTTGGGATAGTACCTAAAGTTTAAAGCAGAAATTGGGGCACTTTTGAAATTTTCATTTTTGACCAAAATCGACAGGTCCGGGGTTTAGGGAATTTCTCATATGCCACAAAACGGTTGAAGCTCCTGTTCAAAGATGATGCTCCGAAATCAACTTCTGTCACCTTAGTGATACATTTTGGGATAGTACCTAAAGTTTAAAGCAGAAATTGGGGCACTTTTGAAATTTTCATTTTTGACCAAAATAGACAGGTCAGGGGCTTAGGGAATTTCTCATATGCCACAAAACGGTTGAAGCTCCTGTTCAAAAATGATGCTCCGAAATCAACTTCTGTCAACTTAGTGATACATTTTGGGATAGTACCTAAAGTTTAAAGCAGAAATTGGGGCACTTTTGAAATTTTCATTTTTGACCAAAATCGACAGGTCCGGGGCTTAGGGAATTTCTCATAAGCCACAAAACGGTTGAAGCTCCTGTTCAACAATGATGCTCCGAAATCAACTTCTGTCACCTTAGTGATACATTTTGGGATAGTACCTAAAGTTGAAAGCAGAAATTGGGGCACTTTTGAAATTTTCATTTTTGACCAAAATCGACAGGTCCGGGGCTTAGGGAATTTCTCATATGCCACAAAACGGTTGAAGCTTCTGTTCAAAAATGATGCTCCGAAATCAACTTCTGTCACCTTAGTGATACATTTTGGGACAACACCTAAAGTTTAAAGCAGAAATTGGGGCACTTTTGAAATTTTCATTTTTGACCAAAATCAACAGGTCCGCGGCTTAGGGAATTTCTCATATGCCACAAAACGGTTGAAGCTTCTGTTCAAAAATGATGCTCCGAAATCAACTTCTGTCAACTTAGTGATACATTTTGGGATAGTACCTAGTTTAAAGCAGAAATTGGGGCACTTTTGAAATTTTCATTTTTGACCAAAATCGACAGGTCCGGGGCTTAGGGAATTTCTCATATGCCACAAAACGGTTGAAGCTCCTGTTCAAAAATGATGCTCCGAAATCAACTTCTGTCAACTTAGTGATACATTTTGGGATAGTACCTAGTTTAAAGCAGAAATTGGGGCACTTTTGAAATTTTCATTTTTGACCAAAATCGACAGGTCTGGGGCTTAGGGAATTTCTCATATGCCACAAAACGGTTGAAGCTTCTGTTCAAAAATGATGCTCCGAAATCAACTTCTGTCACCTTAGTGATACATTTTGGGATAGTACCTAAAGTTTAAAGCAGAAATTGGGGCACTTTTGAAATTTCATTTTTGACCAAAATCGACAGGTCCGGGGCTTAGGGAATTTCTCATATGCCACAAAATGGTTGAAGCTTCTGTTCAATAATGGTGCTCCGAAATCAACTTCTGTCACCTTAGTGATATATTTTGGGATAGTACCTAAAGTTTAAAGCAGAAATTGGGGCACTTTTGAAATTTTCATTTTTGACCAAAATCGACAGGTCCGGGGTTTAGGGAATTTCTCATATGCCACAAAACGGTTGAAGCTCCTGTTCAAAGATGATGCTCCGAAATCAACTTCTGTCACCTTAGTGATACATTTTGGGATAGTACCTAAAGTTTAAAGCAGAAATTGGGGCACTTTTGAAATTTTCATTTTTGACCAAAATAGACAGGTCAGGGGCTTAGGGAATTTCTCATATGCCACAAAACGGTTGAAGCTCCTGTTCAACAATGATGCTCCGAAATCAACTTCTGTCACCTTAGTGATACATTTTGGGATAGTACCTAAAGTTGAAAGCAGAAATTGGGGCACTTTTGAAATTTTCATTTTTGACCAAAATCGACAGGTCCGGGGCTTAGGGAATTTCTCATATGCCACAAAACGGTTGAAGCTTCTGTTCAAAAATGATGCTCCGAAATCAACTTCTGTCACCTTAGTGATACATTTTGGGACAACACCTAAAGTTTAAAGCAGAAATTGGGGCACTTTTGAAATTTTCATTTTTGACCAAAATCGACAGGTCCGGGGCTTAGGGAATTTCTCATATGCCACAAAACGGTTGAAGCTCCTGTTCAAATATGATGCTCCGAAATCAACTTCTGTCACCTTAGTGATACATTTTGGGATAGTACCTAAAGTTTAAAGCAGAAATTGGGGCACTTTTGAAATTTTCATTTTTGACCAAAATCGACAGGTCCGGGGCTTAGGGAATTTCTCATATGCCACAAAACGGTTGAAGCTCCTGTTCAAAAATGATGCTCCGAAATCAACTTCTGTCACCTTAGTGATACATTTTGGGATAGTACCTAAAGTTTAAAGCAGAAATTAGGGCACTTTTGAAATTTTGATATTTTTGACCAAAATCGACAGGTCCGGGGCTTAGGGAATTTCTCATATGCCACAAAACGGTTGAAGCTTCTGTTCAAAAATGATGCTCCGAAATCAACTTCTGTCAACTTAGTGATACATTTTGGGATAGTACCTAAAGTTTAAAGCAGAAATTAGGGCACTTTTGAAATTTTCATTTTTGACCAAAATCGACAGGTCCGGGGCTTAGGGAATTTCTCATATGCCACAAAACGGTTGAAGCTTCTGTTCAAAAATGATGCTCCGAAATCAACTTCTGTCAACTTAGTGATACATTTTGGGATAGTACCTAAAGTTTAAAGCAGAAATTATGGCACTTTTGAAATTTTCATTTTTGACCAAAATCGACAGGTCCGGGGCTTAGGGAATTTCTCATATGCCACAAAACGGTTGAAGCTCCTGTTCAAAAATGATGCTCCGAAATCAACTTCTGTCACCTTAGTGATACATTTTGGGATAGTACCTAAAGTTTAAAGCAGAAATTGGGGCACTTTTGAAATTTCATTTTTGACCAAAATCGACAGGTCCGGGGCTTAGGGAATTTCTCATATGCCACAAAATGGTTGAAGCTTCTGTTCAATAATGGTGCTCCGAAATCAACTTCTGTCACCTTAGTGATACATTTTGGGATAGTACCTAAAGTTTAAAGCAGAAATTAGGGCACTTTTGAAATTTTGATATTTTTGACCAAAATCGACAGGTCCGGGGCTTAGGGAATTTCTCATATGCCACAAAACGGTTGAAGCTTCTGTTCAAAAATGATGCTCCGAAATCAACTTCTGTCAACTTAGTGATACATTTTGGGATAGTACCTAAAGTTTAAAGCAGAAATTAGGGCACTTTTGAAATTTTCATTTTTGACCAAAATCGACAGGTCCGGGGCTTAGGGAATTTCTCATATGCCACAAAACGGTTGAAGCTCCTGTTCAACAATGATGCTCCGAAATCAACTTCTGTCACCTTAGTGATACATTATGGGACAGCACCTTAAGTTTAAAGCAGAAATTGGGGCACTTTTGAAATCTTCATTTTTTGACCAAAATTGACAGGTTCGGGGCTTAGGGAATTTCTCATATGCCACAAAACGGTTGAAGCTTCTGTTCAAAAATGATGCTCCAAAATCAACTTCTGTCAACTTAGTGATACATTTTGGGATAGTACCTAAAGTTTAAAGCAGAAATTGGGGCACTTTTGAAATTTTCATTTTTGACCAAAATCAACAGGTCCGGGGCTTAGGGAATTTCTCATATGCCACAAAACGGTTGAAGCTCCTGTTCAACAATGATGCTCCGAAATCAACTTCTGTCACCTTAGTGATACATTTTGGGACAGCACCTAAAGTTTAAAGCAGAAATTGGGGCACTTTTGAAATTTTCATTTTTGACCAAAATTGAAAGGTCCGGGGCTTAGGGAATTTATCATATGCCACAAAACGGTTGAAGCTTCTGTTCAAAAATGATGCTCCGAAATCAACTTCTGTCAACTTAGTGATACATTTTGGGATAGTACCTGAAGTTTAAAGCAGAAATTGGGGCACTTTTGACATTTTCATTTTTGACCATAATCGACAGGTCCGGGGCTTAGGGAATTTCTCATATGCCACAAAATGGTTGAAGCTCCTGTTCAAAAATGATGCTCCGAAATCAACTTCTGTCACCTTAGTGATACATTTTGGGATAGTACCTAAAGTTTAAAGCAGAAATTGGGGCACTTTTGAAATTTTCATTTTTGACCAAAATCGACAGGTCCGGGGCTTAGAGAATTTCTCATATGCCACAAAACGGTTGAAGCTTCTGTTCAAAAATGATGCTCCGAAATCAACTTCTGTCAACTTAGTGATACATTTTGGGATAGTACCTAAAGTTTAAAGTATAAATTGGGGCACTTTTGAAATTTTCATTTTTGACCAAAATCGACAGGTCCGGGGCTTAGGGAATTTCTCATATGCCACAAAATGGTTGAAGCTCCTGTTCAAAAATGATGCTCCGGAATCAACTTCTGTCACCTTAGTGATACATTTTGGGATAGTACCTAAAGTTTAAAGAAGAAATTGGGGCACTTTTGAAATTTTCATTTTTGACCAAAATCGACAGGTCCGGGGCTTAGGGAATTTCTCATATGCCACAAAATGGTTGAAGCTCCTGTTCAAAAATGATGCTCCGAAATCAACTTCTGTCACCTTAGTGATACATTTTGGGACAGCACCTAAAGTTTAAAGCAGAAATTGGGGCACTTTTGAAATCTTCATTTTTGACCAAAATTGACAGGTCTGGGGCTTAGGGAATTTCTCATATGCCACAAAACGGTTGAAGCTTCTGTTCAAAAATGATGCTCCAAAATCAACTTCTGTCAACTTAGTGATACATTTTGGGATAGTACCTAAAGTTTAAAGCAGAAATTGGGGCACTTTTGACATTTTCATTTTTGACCATAATCGACAGGTCCGGGGCTTAGGGAATTTCTCATATGCCACAAAATGGTTGAAGCTCCTGTTCAAAAATGATGCTCCGAAATCAACTTCTGTCACCTTAGTGATACATTTTGGGACAGCACCTAAAGTTTAAAGCAGAAATTGGGGCACTTTTGAAATCTTCATTTTTGACCAAAATTGACAGGTCTGGGGCTTAGGGAATTTCTCATATGCCACAAAACGGTTGAAGCTTCTGTTCAAAAATGATGCTCCAAAATCAACTTCTGTCAACTTAGTGATACATTTTGGGATAGTACCTAAAGTTTAAAGCAGAAATTGGGGCACTTTTGACATTTTCATTTTTGACCATAATCGACAGGTCCGGGGCTTAGGGAATTTCTCATATGCCACAAAATGGTTGAAGCTCCTGTTCAAAAATGATGCTCCGAAATCAACTTCTGTCACCTTAGTGATACATTTTGGGATAGTACCTAAAGTTTAAAGCAGAAATTGGGGCACTTTTGAAATTTTCATTTTTGACCAAAATCGACAGGTCCGGGGCTTAGGGAATTTCTCATATGCCACAAAACGGTTGAAGCTTCTGTTCAAAAATGATGCTCCGAAATCAACTTCTGTCACCTTAGTGATACATTTTGGGACAACACCTAAAGTTTAAAGCAGAAATTGGGGCACTTTTGAAATTTTCATTTTTGACCAAAATCGACAGGTCCGGGGCTTAGGGAATTTCTCATATGCCACAAAACGGTTGAAGCTTCTGTTCAAAAATGATGCTCCGAAATCAACTTCTGTCACCTTAGTGATACATTTTGGGACAACACCTAAAGTTTAAAGCAGAAATTGAGGCACTTTTGAAATTTTAATTTTTGACCAAAATCGACAGGTCCGGGGCTTAGGGAATTTCTCATATGCCACAAAACGGTTGAAGCTTCTGTTCAAAAATGATGCTCCGAAATCAACTTCTGTCAACTTAGTGATACATTTTGGGATAGTACCTAAAGTTTAAAGCAGAAATTGGGGCACTTTTGAAATTTTCATTTTTGACCAAAATCGACAGGTCCGGGGCTTAGGGAATTTCTCATATGCCACAAAACGGTTGAAGCTTCTGTTAAAAAATGATGCTCCGAAATCAACTTCTGTCAACTTAGTGATACATTTTGGGATAGCACCTAAAGTTTAAAGCAGAAATTGGGGCACTTTTGAAATTTTCATTTTTGACCAAAATCGACAGGTCCAGGGCTTATGGAATTTCTCATATGCCACAAATCGGTTGAAGCTTCTGTTCAAAAATGATGCTCCGAAATCAACTTCTGTCAACTTAGTGATACATTTTGGGATAGTACCTAAAGTTTAAAGCAGAAATCGGGGCACTTTTGAAATTTTCATTTTTGATCAAAATCGACAGGTCCGGGGCTTAGGGAATTTCTCATATGCCACAAAACGGTTGAAGCTTCTGTTCAAAAATGATGCTCCGAAATCAACTTCTGTCAACTTAGTGATACATTTTGGGATAGTACCTAAAGTTTAAAGCAGAAATTGGGGCACTTTTGAAATTTTCATTTTTGACCAAAATCGACAGGTCCGGGGCTTAGGGAATTTCTCATATGCCACAAAACGGTTGAAGCTTCTGTTCAAAAATGATGCTCCGAAATCAACTTCTGTCACCTTAGTGATACATTTTGGGATAGTACCTAAAGTTTAAAGCAGAAATTGGGGCACTTTTGAAATTTTCATTTTTGACCAAAATCGACAGGTCCGGGGCTTAGGGAATTTCTCATAAGCCACAAAACGGTTGAAGCTCCTGTTCAACAATGATGCTCCGAAATCAACTTCTGTCACCTTAGTGATACATTTTGGGATAGTACCTAAAGTTGAAAGCAGAAATTGGGGCACTTTTGAAATTTTCATTTTTGACCAAAATCGACAGGTCCGGGGCTTAGGGAATTTCTCATATGCCACAAAACGGTTGAAGCTTCTGTTCAAAAATGATGCTCCGAAATCAACTTCTGTCACCTTAGTGATACATTTTGGGACAACACCTAAAGTTTAAAGCAGAAATTGGGGCACTTTTGAAATTTTCATTTTTGACCAAAATCGACAGGTCCGGGGCTTAGGGAATTTCTCATATGCCACAAAACGGTTGAAGCTCCTGTTCAAATATGATGCTCCGAAATCAACTTCTGTCACCTTAGTGATACATTTTGGGATAGTACCTAAAGTTTAAAGCAGAAATTGGGGCACTTTTGAAATTTTCATTTTTGACCAAAATCGACAGGTCCGGGGCTTAGGGAATTTCTCATATGCCACAAAACGGTTGAAGCTCCTGTTCAAAAATGATGCTCCGAAATCAACTTCTGTCACCTTAGTGATACATTTTGGGATAGTACCTAAAGTTTAAAGCAGAAATTAGGGCACTTTTGAAATTTTGATATTTTTGACCAAAATCGACAGGTCCGGGGCTTAGGGAATTTCTCATATGCCACAAAACGGTTGAAGCTTCTGTTCAAAAATGATGCTCCGAAATCAACTTCTGTCAACTTAGTGATACATTTTGGGATAGTACCTAAAGTTTAAAGCAGAAATTAGGGCACTTTTGAAATTTTCATTTTTGACCAAAATCGACAGGTCCGGGGCTTAGGGAATTTCTCATATGCCACAAAACGGTTGAAGCTTCTGTTCAAAAATGATGCTCCGAAATCAACTTCTGTCAACTTAGTGATACATTTTGGGATAGTACCTAAAGTTTAAAGCAGAAATTATGGCACTTTTGAAATTTTCATTTTTGACCAAAATCGACAGGTCCGGGGCTTAGGGAATTTCTCATATGCCACAAAACGGTTGAAGCTCCTGTTCAAAAATGATGCTCCGAAATCAACTTCTGTCACCTTAGTGATACATTTTGGGATAGTACCTAAAGTTTAAAGCAGAAATTGGGGCACTTTTGAAATTTCATTTTTGACCAAAATCGACAGGTCCGGGGCTTAGGGAATTTCTCATATGCCACAAAATGGTTGAAGCTTCTGTTCAATAATGGTGCTCCGAAATCAACTTCTGTCACCTTAGTGATACATTTTGGGATAGTACCTAAAGTTTAAAGCAGAAATTAGGGCACTTTTGAAATTTTGATATTTTTGACCAAAATCGACAGGTCCGGGGCTTAGGGAATTTCTCATATGCCACAAAACGGTTGAAGCTTCTGTTCAAAAATGATGCTCCGAAATCCACTTCTGTCAACTTAGTGATACATTTTGGGATAGTACCTAAAGTTTAAAGCAGAAATTAGGGCACTTTTGAAATTTTCATTTTTGACCAAAATCGACAGGTCCGGGGCTTAGGGAATTTCTCATATGCCACAAAACGGTTGAAGCTTCTGTTCAAAAATGATGCTCCGAAATCAACTTCTGTCAACTTAGTGATACATTTTGGGATAGTACCTAAAGTTTAAAGCAGAAATTGGGGCACTTTTGAAATTTTCATTTTTGACCAAAATCGACAGGTCCGGGGCTTAGGGAATTTCTCATATGCCACAAAACGGTTGAAGCTCCTGTTCAACAATGATGCTCCGAAATCAACTTCTGTCACCTTAGTGATACATTATGGGACAGCACCTTAAGTTTAAAGCAGAAATTGGGGCACTTTTGAAATCTTCATTTTTTGACCAAAATTGACAGGTTCGGGGCTTAGGGAATTTCTCATATGCCACAAAACGGTTGAAGCTTCTGTTCAAAAATGATGCTCCAAAATCAACTTCTGTCAACTTAGTGATACATTTTGGGATAGTACCTAAAGTTTAAAGCAGAAATTGGGGCACTTTTGAAATTTTCATTTTTGACCAAAATCAACAGGTCCGGGGCTTAGGGAATTTCTCATATGCCACAAAACGGTTGAAGCTCCTGTTCAACAATGATGCTCCGAAATCAACTTCTGTCACCTTAGTGATACATTTTGGGACAGCACCTAAAGTTTAAAGCAGAAATTGGGGCACTTTTGAAATTTTCATTTTTGACCAAAATTGAAAGGTCCGGGGCTTAGGGAATTTATCATATGCCACAAAACGGTTGAAGCTTCTGTTCAAAAATGATGCTCCGAAATCAACTTCTGTCAACTTAGTGATACATTTTGGGATAGTACCTGAAGTTTAAAGCAGAAATTGGGGCACTTTTGACATTTTCATTTTTGACCATAATCGACAGGTCCGGGGCTTAGGGAATTTCTCATATGCCACAAAATGGTTGAAGCTCCTGTTCAAAAATGATGCTCCGAAATCAACTTCTGTCACCTTAGTGATACATTTTGGGATAGTACCTAAAGTTTAAAGCAGAAATTGGGGCACTTTTGAAATTTTCATTTTTGACCAAAATCGACAGGTCCGGGGCTTAGAGAATTTCTCATATGCCACAAAACGGTTGAAGCTTCTGTTCAAAAATGATGCTCCGAAATCAACTTCTGTCAACTTAGTGATACATTTTGGGATAGTACCTAAAGTTTAAAGTATAAATTGGGGCACTTTTGAAATTTTCATTTTTGACCAAAATCGACAGGTCCGGGGCTTAGGGAATTTCTCATATGCCACAAAATGGTTGAAGCTCCTGTTCAAAAATGATGCTCCGGAATCAACTTCTGTCACCTTAGTGATACATTTTGGGATAGTACCTAAAGTTTAAAGAAGAAATTGGGGCACTTTTGAAATTTTCATTTTTGACCAAAATCGACAGGTCCGGGGCTTAGGGAATTTCTCATATGCCACAAAATGGTTGAAGCTCCTGTTCAAAAATGATGCTCCGAAATCAACTTCTGTCACCTTAGTGATACATTTTGGGACAGCACCTAAAGTTTAAAGCAGAAATTGGGGCACTTTTGAAATCTTCATTTTTGACCAAAATTGACAGGTCTGGGGCTTAGGGAATTTCTCATATGCCACAAAACGGTTGAAGCTTCTGTTCAAAAATGATGCTCCAAAATCAACTTCTGTCAACTTAGTGATACATTTTGGGATAGTACCTAAAGTTTAAAGCAGAAATTGGGGCACTTTTGACATTTTCATTTTTGACCATAATCGACAGGTCCGGGGCTTAGGGAATTTCTCATATGCCACAAAATGGTTGAAGCTCCTGTTCAAAAATGATGCTCCGAAATCAACTTCTGTCACCTTAGTGATACATTTTGGGACAGCACCTAAAGTTTAAAGCAGAAATTGGGGCACTTTTGAAATCTTCATTTTTGACCAAAATTGACAGGTCTGGGGCTTAGGGAATTTCTCATATGCCACAAAACGGTTGAAGCTTCTGTTCAAAAATGATGCTCCAAAATCAACTTCTGTCAACTTAGTGATACATTTTGGGATAGTACCTAAAGTTTAAAGCAGAAATTGGGGCACTTTTGACATTTTCATTTTTGACCATAATCGACAGGTCCGGGGCTTAGGGAATTTCTCATATGCCACAAAATGGTTGAAGCTCCTGTTCAAAAATGATGCTCCGAAATCAACTTCTGTCACCTTAGTGATACATTTTGGGATAGTACCTAAAGTTTAAAGCAGAAATTGGGGCACTTTTGAAATTTTCATTTTTGACCAAAATCGACAGGTCCGGGGCTTAGGGAATTTCTCATATGCCACAAAACGGTTGAAGCTTCTGTTCAAAAATGATGCTCCGAAATCAACTTCTGTCACCTTAGTGATACATTTTGGGACAACACCTAAAGTTTAAAGCAGAAATTGGGGCACTTTTGAAATTTTCATTTTTGACCAAAATCGACAGGTCCGGGGCTTAGGGAATTTCTCATATGCCACAAAACGGTTGAAGCTTCTGTTCAAAAATGATGCTCCGAAATCAACTTCTGTCACCTTAGTGATACATTTTGGGACAACACCTAAAGTTTAAAGCAGAAATTGAGGCACTTTTGAAATTTTAATTTTTGACCAAAATCGACAGGTCCGGGGCTTAGGGAATTTCTCATATGCCACAAAACGGTTGAAGCTTCTGTTCAAAAATGATGCTCCGAAATCAACTTCTGTCAACTTAGTGATACATTTTGGGATAGTACCTAAAGTTTAAAGCAGAAATTGGGGCACTTTTGAAATTTTCATTTTTGACCAAAATCGACAGGTCCAGGGCTTATGGAATTTCTCATATGCCACAAATCGGTTGAAGCTTCTGTTCAAAAATGATGCTCCGAAATCAACTTCTGTCAACTTAGTGATACATTTTGGGATAGTACCTAAAGTTTAAAGCAGAAATCGGGGCACTTTTGAAATTTTCATTTTTGATCAAAATCGACAGGTCCGGGGCTTAGGGAATTTCTCATATGCCACAAAACGGTTGAAGCTTCTGTTCAAAAATGATGCTCCGAAATCAACTTCTGTCAACTTAGTGATACATTTTGGGATAGTACCTAAAGTTTAAAGCAGAAATTGGGGCACTTTTGAAATTTTCATTTTTGACCAAAATCGACAGGTCCGGGGCTTAGGGAATTTCTCATATGCCACAAAACGGTTGAAGCTTCTGTTCAAAAATGATGCTCCGAAATCAACTTCTGTCACCTTAGTGATACATTTTGGGATAGTACCTAAAGTTTAAAGCAGAAATTGGGGCACTTTTGAAATTTTCATTTTTGACCAAAATCGACAGGTCCGGGGCTTAGGGAATTTCTCATAAGCCACAAAACGGTTGAAGCTCCTGTTCAACAATGATGCTCCGAAATCAACTTCTGTCACCTTAGTGATACATTTTGGGATAGTACCTAAAGTTGAAAGCAGAAATTGGGGCACTTTTGAAATTTTCATTTTTGACCAAAATCGACAGGTCCGGGGCTTAGGGAATTTCTCATATGCCACAAAACGGTTGAAGCTTCTGTTCAAAAATGATGCTCCGAAATCAACTTCTGTCACCTTAGTGATACATTTTGGGACAACACCTAAAGTTTAAAGCAGAAATTGGGGCACTTTTGAAATTTTCATTTTTGACCAAAATCGACAGGTCCGGGGCTTAGGGAATTTCTCATATGCCACAAAACGGTTGAAGCTCCTGTTCAAATATGATGCTCCGAAATCAACTTCTGTCACCTTAGTGATACATTTTGGGATAGTACCTAAAGTTTAAAGCAGAAATTGGGGCACTTTTGAAATTTTCATTTTTGACCAAAATCGACAGGTCCGGGGCTTAGGGAATTTCTCATATGCCACAAAACGGTTGAAGCTCCTGTTCAAAAATGATGCTCCGAAATCAACTTCTGTCACCTTAGTGATACATTTTGGGATAGTACCTAAAGTTTAAAGCAGAAATTAGGGCACTTTTGAAATTTTGATATTTTTGACCAAAATCGACAGGTCCGGGGCTTAGGGAATTTCTCATATGCCACAAAACGGTTGAAGCTTCTGTTCAAAAATGATGCTCCGAAATCAACTTCTGTCAACTTAGTGATACATTTTGGGATAGTACCTAAAGTTTAAAGCAGAAATTAGGGCACTTTTGAAATTTTCATTTTTGACCAAAATCGACAGGTCCGGGGCTTAGGGAATTTCTCATATGCCACAAAACGGTTGAAGCTTCTGTTCAAAAATGATGCTCCGAAATCAACTTCTGTCAACTTAGTGATACATTTTGGGATAGTACCTAAAGTTTAAAGCAGAAATTATGGCACTTTTGAAATTTTCATTTTTGACCAAAATCGACAGGTCCGGGGCTTAGGGAATTTCTCATATGCCACAAAACGGTTGAAGCTCCTGTTCAAAAATGATGCTCCGAAATCAACTTCTGTCACCTTAGTGATACATTTTGGGATAGTACCTAAAGTTTAAAGCAGAAATTGGGGCACTTTTGAAATTTCATTTTTGACCAAAATCGACAGGTCCGGGGCTTAGGGAATTTCTCATATGCCACAAAATGGTTGAAGCTTCTGTTCAATAATGGTGCTCCGAAATCAACTTCTGTCACCTTAGTGATACATTTTGGGATAGTACCTAAAGTTTAAAGCAGAAATTAGGGCACTTTTGAAATTTTGATATTTTTGACCAAAATCGACAGGTCCGGGGCTTAGGGAATTTCTCATATGCCACAAAACGGTTGAAGCTTCTGTTCAAAAATGATGCTCCGAAATCAACTTCTGTCAACTTAGTGATACATTTTGGGATAGTACCTAAAGTTTAAAGCAGAAATTAGGGCACTTTTGAAATTTTCATTTTTGACCAAAATCGACAGGTCCGGGGCTTAGGGAATTTCTCATATGCCACAAAACGGTTGAAGCTCCTGTTCAACAATGATGCTCCGAAATCAACTTCTGTCACCTTAGTGATACATTATGGGACAGCACCTTAAGTTTAAAGCAGAAATTGGGGCACTTTTGAAATCTTCATTTTTTGACCAAAATTGACAGGTTCGGGGCTTAGGGAATTTCTCATATGCCACAAAACGGTTGAAGCTTCTGTTCAAAAATGATGCTCCGAAATCAACTTCTGTCAACTTAGTGATACATTTTGGGATAGTACCTGAAGTTTAAAGCAGAAATTGGGGCACTTTTGACATTTTCATTTTTGACCATAATCGACAGGTCCGGGGCTTAGGGAATTTCTCATATGCCACAAAATGGTTGAAGCTCCTGTTCAAAAATGATGCTCCGAAATCAACTTCTGTCACCTTAGTGATACATTTTGGGATAGTACCTAAAGTTTAAAGCAGAAATTGGGGCACTTTTGAAATTTTCATTTTTGACCAAAATCGACAGGTCCGGGGCTTAGAGAATTTCTCATATGCCACAAAACGGTTGAAGCTTCTGTTCAAAAATGATGCTCCGAAATCAACTTCTGTCAACTTAGTGATACATTTTGGGATAGTACCTAAAGTTTAAAGTATAAATTGGGGCACTTTTGAAATTTTCATTTTTGACCAAAATCGACAGGTCCGGGGCTTAGGGAATTTCTCATATGCCACAAAATGGTTGAAGCTCCTGTTCAAAAATGATGCTCCGGAATCAACTTCTGTCACCTTAGTGATACATTTTGGGATAGTACCTAAAGTTTAAAGAAGAAATTGGGGCACTTTTGAAATTTTCATTTTTGACCAAAATCGACAGGTCCGGGGCTTAGGGAATTTCTCATATGCCACAAAATGGTTGAAGCTCCTGTTCAAAAATGATGCTCCGAAATCAACTTCTGTCACCTTAGTGATACATTTTGGGACAGCACCTAAAGTTTAAAGCAGAAATTGGGGCACTTTTGAAATCTTCATTTTTGACCAAAATTGACAGGTCTGGGGCTTAGGGAATTTCTCATATGCCACAAAACGGTTGAAGCTTCTGTTCAAAAATGATGCTCCAAAATCAACTTCTGTCAACTTAGTGATACATTTTGGGATAGTACCTAAAGTTTAAAGCAGAAATTGGGGCACTTTTGACATTTTCATTTTTGACCATAATCGACAGGTCCGGGGCTTAGGGAATTTCTCATATGCCACAAAATGGTTGAAGCTCCTGTTCAAAAATGATGCTCCGAAATCAACTTCTGTCACCTTCGTGATACATTTTGGGACAGCACCTAAAGTTTAAAGCAGAAATTGGGGCACTTTTGAAATCTTCATTTTTGACCAAAATTGACAGGTCTGGGGCTTAGGGAATTTCTCATATGCCACAAAACGGTTGAAGCTTCTGTTCAAAAATGATGCTCCAAAATCAACTTCTGTCAACTTAGTGATACATTTTGGGATAGTACCTAAAGTTTAAAGCAGAAATTGGGGCACTTTTGACATTTTCATTTTTGACCATAATCGACAGGTCCGGGGCTTAGGGAATTTCTCATATGCCACAAAATGGTTGAAGCTCCTGTTCAAAAATGATGCTCCGAAATCAACTTCTGTCACCTTAGTGATACATTTTGGGATAGTACCTAAAGTTTAAAGCAGAAATTGGGGCACTTTTGAAATTTTCATTTTTGACCAAAATCGACAGGTCCGGGGCTTAGGGAATTTCTCATATGCCACAAAACGGTTGAAGCTTCTGTTCAAAAATGATGCTCCGAAATCAACTTCTGTCACCTTAGTGATACATTTTGGGACAACACCTAAAGTTTAAAGCAGAAATTGGGGCACTTTTGAAATTTTCATTTTTGACCAAAATCGACAGGTCCGGGGCTTAGGGAATTTCTCATATGCCACAAAACGGTTGAAGCTTCTGTTCAAAAATGATGCTCCGAAATCAACTTCTGTCACCTTAGTGATACATTTTGGGACAACACCTAAAGTTTAAAGCAGAAATTGAGGCACTTTTGAAATTTTAATTTTTGACCAAAATCGACAGGTCCGGGGCTTAGGGAATTTCTCATATGCCACAAAACGGTTGAAGCTTCTGTTCAAAAATGATGCTCCGAAATCAACTTCTGTCAACTTAGTGATACATTTTGGGATAGTACCTAAAGTTTAAAGCAGAAATTGGGGCACTTTTGAAATTTTCATTTTTGACCAAAATCGACAGGTCCGGGGCTTAGGGAATTTCTCATATGCCACAAAACGGTTGAAGCTTCTGTTAAAAAATGATGCTCCGAAATCAACTTCTGTCAACTTAGTGATACATTTTGGGATAGCACCTAAAGTTTAAAGCAGAAATTGGGGCACTTTTGAAATTTTCATTTTTGACCAAAATCGACAGGTCCAGGGCTTATGGAATTTCTCATATGCCACAAATCGGTTGAAGCTTCTGTTCAAAAATGATGCTCCGAAATCAACTTCTGTCAACTTAGTGATACATTTTGGGATAGTACCTAAAGTTTAAAGCAGAAATCGGGGCACTTTTGAAATTTTCATTTTTGATCAAAATCGACAGGTCCGGGGCTTAGGGAATTTCTCATATGCCACAAAACGGTTGAAGCTTCTGTTCAAAAATGATGCTCCGAAATCAACTTCTGTCAACTTAGTGATACATTTTGGGATAGTACCTAAAGTTTAAAGCAGAAATTGGGGCACTTTTGAAATTTTCATTTTTGACCAAAATCGACAGGTCCGGGGCTTAGGGAATTTCTCATATGCCACAAAACGGTTGAAGCTTCTGTTCAAAAATGATGCTCCGAAATCAACTTCTGTCACCTTAGTGATACATTTTGGGATAGTACCTAAAGTTTAAAGCAGAAATTGGGGCACTTTTGAAATTTTCATTTTTGACCAAAATCGACAGGTCCGGGGCTTAGGGAATTTCTCATAAGCCACAAAACGGTTGAAGCTCCTGTTCAACAATGATGCTCCGAAATCAACTTCTGTCACCTTAGTGATACATTTTGGGATAGTACCTAAAGTTGAAAGCAGAAATTGGGGCACTTTTGAAATTTTCATTTTTGACCAAAATCGACAGGTCCGGGGCTTAGGGAATTTCTCATATGCCACAAAACGGTTGAAGCTTCTGTTCAAAAATGATGCTCCGAAATCAACTTCTGTCACCTTAGTGATACATTTTGGGACAACACCTAAAGTTTAAAGCAGAAATTGGGGCACTTTTGAAATTTTCATTTTTGACCAAAATCGACAGGTCCGGGGCTTAGGGAATTTCTCATATGCCACAAAACGGTTGAAGCTCCTGTTCAAATATGATGCTCCGAAATCAACTTCTGTCACCTTAGTGATACATTTTGGGATAGTACCTAAAGTTTAAAGCAGAAATTGGGGCACTTTTGAAATTTTCATTTTTGACCAAAATCGACAGGTCCGGGGCTTAGGGAATTTCTCATATGCCACAAAACGGTTGAAGCTCCTGTTCAAAAATGATGCTCCGAAATCAACTTCTGTCACCTTAGTGATACATTTTGGGATAGTACCTAAAGTTTAAAGCAGAAATTAGGGCACTTTTGAAATTTTGATATTTTTGACCAAAATCGACAGGTCCGGGGCTTAGGGAATTTCTCATATGCCACAAAACGGTTGAAGCTTCTGTTCAAAAATGATGCTCCGAAATCAACTTCTGTCAACTTAGTGATACATTTTGGGATAGTACCTAAAGTTTAAAGCAGAAATTAGGGCACTTTTGAAATTTTCATTTTTGACCAAAATCGACAGGTCCGGGGCTTAGGGAATTTCTCATATGCCACAAAACGGTTGAAGCTTCTGTTCAAAAATGATGCTCCGAAATCAACTTCTGTCAACTTAGTGATACATTTTGGGATAGTACCTAAAGTTTAAAGCAGAAATTATGGCACTTTTGAAATTTTCATTTTTGACCAAAATCGACAGGTCCGGGGCTTAGGGAATTTCTCATATGCCACAAAACGGTTGAAGCTCCTGTTCAAAAATGATGCTCCGAAATCAACTTCTGTCACCTTAGTGATACATTTTGGGATAGTACCTAAAGTTTAAAGCAGAAATTGGGGCACTTTTGAAATTTCATTTTTGACCAAAATCGACAGGTCCGGGGCTTAGGGAATTTCTCATATGCCACAAAATGGTTGAAGCTTCTGTTCAATAATGGTGCTCCGAAATCAACTTCTGTCACCTTAGTGATACATTTTGGGATAGTACCTAAAGTTTAAAGCAGAAATTAGGGCACTTTTGAAATTTTGATATTTTTGACCAAAATCGACAGGTCCGGGGCTTAGGGAATTTCTCATATGCCACAAAACGGTTGAAGCTTCTGTTCAAAAATGATGCTCCGAAATCAACTTCTGTCAACTTAGTGATACATTTTGGGATAGTACCTAAAGTTTAAAGCAGAAATTAGGGCACTTTTGAAATTTTCATTTTTGACCAAAATCGACAGGTCCGGGGCTTAGGGAATTTCTCATATGCCACAAAACGGTTGAAGCTTCTGTTCAAAAATGATGCTCCGAAATCAACTTCTGTCAACTTAGTGATACATTTTGGGATAGTACCTAAAGTTTAAAGCAGAAATTGGGGCACTTTTGAAATTTTCATTTTTGACCAAAATCGACAGGTCCGGGGCTTAGGGAATTTCTCATATGCCACAAAACGGTTGAAGCTCCTGTTCAACAATGATGCTCCGAAATCAACTTCTGTCACCTTAGTGATACATTATGGGACAGCACCTTAAGTTTAAAGCAGAAATTGGGGCACTTTTGAAATCTTCATTTTTTGACCAAAATTGACAGGTTCGGGGCTTAGGGAATTTCTCATATGCCACAAAACGGTTGAAGCTTCTGTTCAAAAATGATGCTCCAAAATCAACTTCTGTCAACTTAGTGATACATTTTGGGATAGTACCTAAAGTTTAAAGCAGAAATTGGGGCACTTTTGAAATTTTCATTTTTGACCAAAATCAACAGGTCCGGGGCTTAGGGAATTTCTCATATGCCACAAAACGGTTGAAGCTCCTGTTCAACAATGATGCTCCGAAATCAACTTCTGTCACCTTAGTGATACATTTTGGGACAGCACCTAAAGTTTAAAGCAGAAATTGGGGCACTTTTGAAATTTTCATTTTTGACCAAAATTGAAAGGTCCGGGGCTTAGGGAATTTATCATATGCCACAAAACGGTTGAAGCTTCTGTTCAAAAATGATGCTCCGAAATCAACTTCTGTCAACTTAGTGATACATTTTGGGATAGTACCTGAAGTTTAAAGCAGAAATTGGGGCACTTTTGACATTTTCATTTTTGACCATAATCGACAGGTCCGGGGCTTAGGGAATTTCTCATATGCCACAAAATGGTTGAAGCTCCTGTTCAAAAATGATGCTCCGAAATCAACTTCTGTCACCTTAGTGATACATTTTGGGATAGTACCTAAAGTTTAAAGCAGAAATTGGGGCACTTTTGAAATTTTCATTTTTGACCAAAATCGACAGGTCCGGGGCTTAGAGAATTTCTCATATGCCACAAAACGGTTGAAGCTTCTGTTCAAAAATGATGCTCCGAAATCAACTTCTGTCAACTTAGTGATACATTTTGGGATAGTACCTAAAGTTTAAAGTATAAATTGGGGCACTTTTGAAATTTTCATTTTTGACCAAAATCGACAGGTCCGGGGCTTAGGGAATTTCTCATATGCCACAAAATGGTTGAAGCTCCTGTTCAAAAATGATGCTCCGGAATCAACTTCTGTCACCTTAGTGATACATTTTGGGATAGTACCTAAAGTTTAAAGAAGAAATTGGGGCACTTTTGAAATTTTCATTTTTGACCAAAATCGACAGGTCCGGGGCTTAGGGAATTTCTCATATGCCACAAAATGGTTGAAGCTCCTGTTCAAAAATGATGCTCCGAAATCAACTTCTGTCACCTTAGTGATACATTTTGGGACAGCACCTAAAGTTTAAAGCAGAAATTGGGGCACTTTTGAAATCTTCATTTTTGACCAAAATTGACAGGTCTGGGGCTTAGGGAATTTCTCATATGCCACAAAACGGTTGAAGCTTCTGTTCAAAAATGATGCTCCAAAATCAACTTCTGTCAACTTAGTGATACATTTTGGGATAGTACCTAAAGTTTAAAGCAGAAATTGGGGCACTTTTGACATTTTCATTTTTGACCATAATCGACAGGTCCGGGGCTTAGGGAATTTCTCATATGCCACAAAATGGTTGAAGCTCCTGTTCAAAAATGATGCTCCGAAATCAACTTCTGTCACCTTAGTGATACATTTTGGGACAGCACCTAAAGTTTAAAGCAGAAATTGGGGCACTTTTGAAATCTTCATTTTTGACCAAAATTGACAGGTCTGGGGCTTAGGGAATTTCTCATATGCCACAAAACGGTTGAAGCTTCTGTTCAAAAATGATGCTCCAAAATCAACTTCTGTCAACTTAGTGATACATTTTGGGATAGTACCTAAAGTTTAAAGCAGAAATTGGGGCACTTTTGACATTTTCATTTTTGACCATAATCGACAGGTCCGGGGCTTAGGGAATTTCTCATATGCCACAAAATGGTTGAAGCTCCTGTTCAAAAATGATGCTCCGAAATCAACTTCTGTCACCTTAGTGATACATTTTGGGATAGTACCTAAAGTTTAAAGCAGAAATTGGGGCACTTTTGAAATTTTCATTTTTGACCAAAATCGACAGGTCCGGGGCTTAGGGAATTTCTCATATGCCACAAAACGGTTGAAGCTTCTGTTCAAAAATGATGCTCCGAAATCAACTTCTGTCACCTTAGTGATACATTTTGGGACAACACCTAAAGTTTAAAGCAGAAATTGGGGCACTTTTGAAATTTTCATTTTTGACCAAAATCGACAGGTCCGGGGCTTAGGGAATTTCTCATATGCCACAAAACGGTTGAAGCTTCTGTTCAAAAATGATGCTCCGAAATCAACTTCTGTCACCTTAGTGATACATTTTGGGACAACACCTAAAGTTTAAAGCAGAAATTGAGGCACTTTTGAAATTTTAATTTTTGACCAAAATCGACAGGTCCGGGGCTTAGGGAATTTCTCATATGCCACAAAACGGTTGAAGCTTCTGTTCAAAAATGATGCTCCGAAATCAACTTCTGTCAACTTAGTGATACATTTTGGGATAGTACCTAAAGTTTAAAGCAGAAATTGGGGCACTTTTGAAATTTTCATTTTTGACCAAAATCGACAGGTCCGGGGCTTAGGGAATTTCTCATATGCCACAAAACGGTTGAAGCTTCTGTTAAAAAATGATGCTCCGAAATCAACTTCTGTCAACTTAGTGATACATTTTGGGATAGCACCTAAAGTTTAAAGCAGAAATTGGGGCACTTTTGAAATTTTCATTTTTGACCAAAATCGACAGGTCCAGGGCTTATGGAATTTCTCATATGCCACAAATCGGTTGAAGCTTCTGTTCAAAAATGATGCTCCGAAATCAACTTCTGTCAACTTAGTGATACATTTTGGGATAGTACCTAAAGTTTAAAGCAGAAATCGGGGCACTTTTGAAATTTTCATTTTTGATCAAAATCGACAGGTCCGGGGCTTAGGGAATTTCTCATATGCCACAAAACGGTTGAAGCTTCTGTTCAAAAATGATGCTCCGAAATCAACTTCTGTCAACTTAGTGATACATTTTGGGATAGTACCTAAAGTTTAAAGCAGAAATTGGGGCACTTTTGAAATTTTCATTTTTGACCAAAATCGACAGGTCCGGGGCTTAGGGAATTTCTCATATGCCACAAAACGGTTGAAGCTTCTGTTCAAAAATGATGCTCCGAAATCAACTTCTGTCACCTTAGTGATACATTTTGGGATAGTACCTAAAGTTTAAAGCAGAAATTGGGGCACTTTTGAAATTTTCATTTTTGACCAAAATCGACAGGTCCGGGGCTTAGGGAATTTCTCATAAGCCACAAAACGGTTGAAGCTCCTGTTCAACAATGATGCTCCGAAATCAACTTCTGTCACCTTAGTGATACATTTTGGGATAGTACCTAAAGTTGAAAGCAGAAATTGGGGCACTTTTGAAATTTTCATTTTTGACCAAAATCGACAGGTCCGGGGCTTAGGGAATTTCTCATATGCCACAAAACGGTTGAAGCTTCTGTTCAAAAATGATGCTCCGAAATCAACTTCTGTCACCTTAGTGATACATTTTGGGACAACACCTAAAGTTTAAAGCAGAAATTGGGGCACTTTTGAAATTTTCATTTTTGACCAAAATCGACAGGTCCGGGGCTTAGGGAATTTCTCATATGCCACAAAACGGTTGAAGCTCCTGTTCAAATATGATGCTCCGAAATCAACTTCTGTCACCTTAGTGATACATTTTGGGATAGTACCTAAAGTTTAAAGCAGAAATTGGGGCACTTTTGAAATTTTCATTTTTGACCAAAATCGACAGGTCCGGGGCTTAGGGAATTTCTCATATGCCACAAAACGGTTGAAGCTCCTGTTCAAAAATGATGCTCCGAAATCAACTTCTGTCACCTTAGTGATACATTTTGGGATAGTACCTAAAGTTTAAAGCAGAAATTAGGGCACTTTTGAAATTTTGATATTTTTGACCAAAATCGACAGGTCCGGGGCTTAGGGAATTTCTCATATGCCACAAAACGGTTGAAGCTTCTGTTCAAAAATGATGCTCCGAAATCAACTTCTGTCAACTTAGTGATACATTTTGGGATAGTACCTAAAGTTTAAAGCAGAAATTAGGGCACTTTTGAAATTTTCATTTTTGACCAAAATCGACAGGTCCGGGGCTTAGGGAATTTCTCATATGCCACAAAACGGTTGAAGCTTCTGTTCAAAAATGATGCTCCGAAATCAACTTCTGTCAACTTAGTGATACATTTTGGGATAGTACCTAAAGTTTAAAGCAGAAATTATGGCACTTTTGAAATTTTCATTTTTGACCAAAATCGACAGGTCCGGGGCTTAGGGAATTTCTCATATGCCACAAAACGGTTGAAGCTCCTGTTCAAAAATGATGCTCCGAAATCAACTTCTGTCACCTTAGTGATACATTTTGGGATAGTACCTAAAGTTTAAAGCAGAAATTGGGGCACTTTTGAAATTTCATTTTTGACCAAAATCGACAGGTCCGGGGCTTAGGGAATTTCTCATATGCCACAAAATGGTTGAAGCTTCTGTTCAATAATGGTGCTCCGAAATCAACTTCTGTCACCTTAGTGATACATTTTGGGATAGTACCTAAAGTTTAAAGCAGAAATTAGGGCACTTTTGAAATTTTGATATTTTTGACCAAAATCGACAGGTCCGGGGCTTAGGGAATTTCTCATATGCCACAAAACGGTTGAAGCTTCTGTTCAAAAATGATGCTCCGAAATCAACTTCTGTCAACTTAGTGATACATTTTGGGATAGTACCTAAAGTTTAAAGCAGAAATTAGGGCACTTTTGAAATTTTCATTTTTGACCAAAATCGACAGGTCCGGGGCTTAGGGAATTTCTCATATGCCACAAAACGGTTGAAGCTTCTGTTCAAAAATGATGCTCCGAAATCAACTTCTGTCAACTTAGTGATACATTTTGGGATAGTACCTAAAGTTTAAAGCAGAAATTATGGCACTTTTGAAATTTTCATTTTTGACCAAAATCGACAGGTCCGGGGCTTAGGGAATTTCTCATATGCCACAAAACGGTTGAAGCTCCTGTTTAAAAATGATGCTCCGAAATCAACTTCTGTCACCTTAGTGATACATTTTGGGATAGTACCTAAAGTTTAAAGCAGAAATTGGGGCACTTTTGAAATTTCATTTTTGACCAAAATCGACAGGTCCGGGGCTTAGGGAATTTCTCATATGCCACAAAATGGTTGAAGCTTCTGTTCAATATTGGTGCTCCGAAATCAACTTCTGTCACCTTAGTGATATATTTTGGGATAGTACCTAAAGTTTAAAGCAGAAATTGGGGCACTTTTGAAATTTTCATTTTTGACCAAAATCGACAGGTCCGGGGTTTAGGGAATTTCTCATATGCCACAAAACGGTTGAAGCTCCTGTTTAAAGATGATGCTCCGAAATCAACTTCTGTCACCTTAGTGATACATTTTGGGATAGTACCTAAAGTTTAAAGCAGAAATTGGGGCACTTTTGAAATTTTCATTTTTGACCAAAATAGACAGGTACGGGGCTTAGGGAATTTCTCATATGCCACAAAACGGTTGAAGCTCCTGTTCAAAAATGATGCTCCGAAATCAACTTCTGTCACCTTAGTGATACATTTTGGGATAGTACCTAAAGTTTAAAGCAGAAATTGGGGCACTTTTGAAATTTCATTTTTGACCAAAATCGACAGGTCCGGGGCTTAGGGAATTTCTCATATGCCACAAAACGGTTGAAGCTCCTGTTCAAAAATGATGCTCCGAAATCAACTTCTGTCACCTTAGTGATACATTTTGGGATAGTACCTAAAGTTTAAAGCAGAAATTGGGGCACTTTTGAAATTTTCATTTTTGACCAAAAATCGACAGGTCCGGGGCTTAGGGAATTACTCATATGCCACAAAACGGTTGAAGCTTCTGTTCAAAAATGATGCTCCGAAATCAACTTCTGTCACCTTAGTGATACATTTTGGGATAGTACCTAAAGTTTAAAGCAGAAATTATGGCACTTTTGAAATGTTCATTTTTGACCAAAATCGACAGGTCCGGGGCTTAGGGAATTTCTCATATGCCACAAAACGGTTGAAGCTCCTGTTCAAAAATGATGCTCCGAAATCAACTTCTGTCACCTTAGTGATACATTTTGGGATAGTACCTAAAGTTTAAAGCAGAAATTGGGGCACTTTTGAAATTTTCATTTTTGACCAAAATCGACAGGTCCGGGGTTTAGGGAATTTCTCATATGCCACAAAACGGTTGAAGCTCCTGTTCAAAGATGATGCTCCGAAATCAACTTCTGTCACCTTAGTGATACATTTTGGGATAGTACCTAAAGTTTAAAGCAGAAATTGGGGCACTTTTGAAATTTTCATTTTTGACCAAAATAGACAGGTCAGGGGCTTAGGGAATTTCTCATATGCCACAAAACGGTTGAAGCTCCTGTTCAAAAATGATGCTCCGAAATCAACTTCTGTCACCTTAGTGATACATTTTGGGATAGTACCTAAAGTTTAAAGCAGAAATTAGGGCACTTTTGAAATTTTGATATTTTTGACCAAAATCGACAGGTCCGGGGCTTAGGGAATTTCTCATATGCCACAAAACGGTTGAAGCTTCTGTTCAAAAATGATGCTCCGAAATCAACTTCTGTCAACTTAGTGATACATTTTGGGATAGTACCTAAAGTTTAAAGCAGAAATTGGGGCACTTTTGAAATTTTCATTTTTGACCAAAATCGACAGGTCCGGGGCTTAGGGAATTTCTCATATGCCACAAAACGGTTGAAGCTTCTGTTCAAAAATGATGCTCCGAAATCAACTTCTGTCACCTTAGTGATACATTTTGGGACAACACCTAAAGTTTAAAGCAGAAATTGGGGCACTTTTGAAATTTTCATTTTTGACCAAAATCAACAGGTCCGCGGCTTAGGGAATTTCTCATATGCCACAAAACGGTTGAAGCTTCTGTTCAAAAATGATGCTCCGAAATCAACTTCTGTCAACTTAGTGATACATTTTGGGATAGTACCTAGTTTAAAGCAGAAATTGGGGCACTTTTGAAATTTTCATTTTTGACCAAAATCGACAGGTCCGGGGCTTAGGGAATTTCTCATATGCCACAAAACGGTTGAAGCTCCTGTTCAAAAATGATGCTCCGAAATCAACTTCTGTCAACTTAGTGATACATTTTGGGATAGTACCTAGTTTAAAGCAGAAATTGGGGCACTTTTGAAATTTTCATTTTTGACCAAAATCGACAGGTCTGGGGCTTAGGGAATTTCTCATATGCCACAAAACGGTTGAAGCTTCTGTTCAAAAATGATGCTCCGAAATCAACTTCTGTCACCTTAGTGATACATTTTGGGATAGTACCTAAAGTTTAAAGCAGAAATTGGGGCACTTTTGAAATTTCATTTTTGACCAAAATCGACAGGTCCGGGGCTTAGGGAATTTCTCATATGCCACAAAATGGTTGAAGCTTCTGTTCAATAATGGTGCTCCGAAATCAACTTCTGTCACCTTAGTGATATATTTTGGGATAGTACCTAAAGTTTAAAGCAGAAATTGGGGCACTTTAGAAATTTTCATTTTTGACCAAAATCGACAGGTCCGGGGTTTAGGGAATTTCTCATATGCCACAAAACGGTTGAAGCTCCTGTTCAAAGATGATGCTCCGAAATCAACTTCTGTCACCTTAGTGATACATTTTGGGATAGTACCTAAAGTTTAAAGCAGAAATTGGGGCACTTTTGAAATTTTCATTTTTGACCAAAATAGACAGGTCCGGGGCTTAGGGAATTTCTCATATGCCACAAAACGGTTGAAGCTCCTGTTCAAAAATGATGCTCCGAAATCAACTTCTGTCAACTTAGTGATACATTTTGGGATAGTACCTAGTTTAAAGCAGAAATTGGGGCACTTTTGAAATTTTCATTTTTGACCAAAATCGACAGGTCTGGGGCTTAGGGAATTTCTCATATGCCACAAAACGGTTGAAGCTTCTGTTCAAAAATGATGCTCCGAAATCAACTTCTGTCAACTTAGTGATACATTTTGGGATAGTACCTAAAGTTTAAAGCAGAAATTGGGGCACTTTTGAAATTTTCATTTTTGACCAAAATCAACAGGTTCGTGGCTTAGGGAATTTCTCATATGCCACAAAACGGTTGAAGCTCCTGTTCAAAGATGATGCTCCGAAATCAACTTCTGTCACCTTAGTGATACATTTTGGGATAGTACCTAAAGTTTAAAGCAGAAATTGGGGCACTTTTGAAATTTTGATATTTTTGACCAAAATCGACATGTCCGGGGCTTAGGGAATTTCTCATATGCCACAAAACGGTTGAAGCTCCTGTTCAAAAATGATGCTCCGAAATCAACTTCTGTCACCTTAGTGATACATTTTGGGATAGTACCTAAAGTTTAAAGCAGAAATTAGGGCACTTTTGAAATTTTGATATTTTTGACCAAAATCGACAGGTCCGGGGCTTAGGGAATTTCTCATATGCCACAAAACGGTTGAAGCTCCTGTTCAACAATGATGCTCCGAAATCAACTTCTGTCACCTTAGTGATACATTTTGGGACAGCACCTAAAGTTTAAAGCAGAAATTGGGGCACTTTTGAAATTTTCATTTTTGACCAAAATTGAAAGGTCCGGGGCTTAGGGAATTTCTCATATGCCACAAAACGGTTGAAGCTTCTGTTCAAAAATGATGCTCCGAAATCAACTTCTGTCAACTTAGTGATACATTTTGGGATAGTACCTGAAGTTTAAAGCAGAAATTGGGGCACTTTTGACATTTTCATTTTTGACCATAATCGACAGGTCCGGGGCTTAGGGAATTTCTCATATGCCACAAAATGGTTGAAGCTCCTGTTCAAAAATGATGCTCCGAAATCAACTTCTGTCAACTTAGTGATACATTTTGGGATAGTACCTAAAGTTTAAAGCAGAAATTGGGGCACTTTTGAAATTTTCATTTTTGACCAAAATCGACAGGTCCGGGGCTTAGAGAATTTCTCATATGCCACAAAACGGTTGAAGCTTCTGTTCAAAAATGATGCTCCGAAATCAACTTCTGTCAACTTAGTGATACATTTTGGGATAGTACCTAAAGTTTAAAGTATAAATTGGGGCACTTTTGAAATTTTCATTTCTGACCAAAATCGACAGGTCCGGGGCTTAGGGAATTTCTCATATGCCACAAAATGGTTGAAGCTCCTGTTCAAAAATGATGCTCCGAAATCAACTTCTGTCACCTTAGTGATACATTTTGGGATAGTACCTAAAGTTTAAAGCAGAAATTGGGGCACTTTTGAAATTTTCATTTTTGACCAAAATCGACAGGTCCGGGGCTTAGGGAATTTCTCATATGCCACAAAATGGTTGAAGCTCCTGTTCAAAAATGATGCTCCGAAATCAACTTCTGTCACCTTAGTGATACATTTTGGGACAGCACCTAAAGTTTAAAGCAGAAATTGGGGCACTTTTGAAATCTTCATTTTTGACCAAAATTGACAGGTCTGGGGCTTAGGGAATTTCTCATATGCCACAAAACGGTTGAAGCTTCTGTTCAAAAATGATGCTCCAAAATCAACTTCTGTCAACTTAGTGATACATTTTGGGATAGTACCTAAAGTTTAAAGCAGAAATTGGGGCACTTTTGACATTTTCATTTTTGACCATAATCGACAGGTCCGGGGCTTAGGGAATTTCTCATATGCCACAAAATGGTTGAAGCTCCTGTTCAAAAATGATGCTCCGAAATCAACTTCTGTCACCTTAGTGATACATTTTGGGATAGTACCTGAAGTTTAAAGCAGAAATTGGGGCACTTTTGACATTTTCATTTTTGACCATAATCGACAGGTCCGGGGCTTAGGGAATTTCTCATATGCCACAAAATGGTTGAAGCTCCTGTTCAAAAATGATGCTCCGAAATCAACTTCTGTCACCTTAGTGATACATTTTGGGATAGTACCTAAAGTTTAAAGCAGAAATTGGGGCACTTTTGAAATTTTCATTTTTGACCAAAATCGACAGGTCCGGGGCTTAGAGAATTTCTCATATGCCACAAAACGGTTGAAGCTTCTGTTCAAAAATGATGCTCCGAAATCAACTTCTGTCAACTTAGTGATACATTTTGGGATAGTACCTAAAGTTTAAAGTATAAATTGGGGCACTTTTGAAATTTTCATTTTTGACCAAAATCGACAGGTCCGGGGCTTAGGGAATTTCTCATATGCCACAAAATGGTTGAAGCTCCTGTTCAAAAATGATGCTCCGGAATCAACTTCTGTCACCTTAGTGATACATTTTGGGATAGTACCTAAAGTTTAAAGAAGAAATTGGGGCACTTTTGAAATTTTCATTTTTGACCAAAATCGACAGGTCCGGGGCTTAGGGAATTTCTCATATGCCACAAAATGGTTGAAGCTCCTGTTCAAAAATGATGCTCCGAAATCAACTTCTGTCACCTTAGTGATACATTTTGGGACAGCACCTAAAGTTTAAAGCAGAAATTGGGGCACTTTTGAAATCTTCATTTTTGACCAAAATTGACAGGTCTGGGGCTTAGGGAATTTCTCATATGCCACAAAACGGTTGAAGCTTCTGTTCAAAAATGATGCTCCAAAATCAACTTCTGTCAACTTAGTGATACATTTTGGGATAGTACCTAAAGTTTAAAGCAGAAATTGGGGCACTTTTGACATTTTCATTTTTGACCATAATCGACAGGTCCGGGGCTTAGGGAATTTCTCATATGCCACAAAATGGTTGAAGCTCCTGTTCAAAAATGATGCTCCGAAATCAACTTCTGTCACCTTAGTGATACATTTTGGGACAGCACCTAAAGTTTAAAGCAGAAATTGGGGCACTTTTGAAATCTTCATTTTTGACCAAAATTGACAGGTCTGGGGCTTAGGGAATTTCTCATATGCCACAAAACGGTTGAAGCTTCTGTTCAAAAATGATGCTCCAAAATCAACTTCTGTCAACTTAGTGATACATTTTGGGATAGTACCTAAAGTTTAAAGCAGAAATTGGGGCACTTTTGACATTTTCATTTTTGACCATAATCGACAGGTCCGGGGCTTAGGGAATTTCTCATATGCCACAAAATGGTTGAAGCTCCTGTTCAAAAATGATGCTCCGAAATCAACTTCTGTCACCTTAGTGATACATTTTGGGATAGTACCTAAAGTTTAAAGCAGAAATTGGGGCACTTTTGAAATTTTCATTTTTGACCAAAATCGACAGGTCCGGGGCTTAGGGAATTTCTCATATGCCACAAAACGGTTGAAGCTTCTGTTCAAAAATGATGCTCCGAAATCAACTTCTGTCACCTTAGTGATACATTTTGGGACAACACCTAAAGTTTAAAGCAGAAATTGGGGCACTTTTGAAATTTTCATTTTTGACCAAAATCGACAGGTCCGGGGCTTAGGGAATTTCTCATATGCCACAAAACGGTTGAAGCTTCTGTTCAAAAATGATGCTCCGAAATCAACTTCTGTCACCTTAGTGATACATTTTGGGACAACACCTAAAGTTTAAAGCAGAAATTGAGGCACTTTTGAAATTTTAATTTTTGACCAAAATCGACAGGTCCGGGGCTTAGGGAATTTCTCATATGCCACAAAACGGTTGAAGCTTCTGTTCAAAAATGATGCTCCGAAATCAACTTCTGTCAACTTAGTGATACATTTTGGGATAGTACCTAAAGTTTAAAGCAGAAATTGGGGCACTTTTGAAATTTTCATTTTTGACCAAAATCGACAGGTCCGGGGCTTAGGGAATTTCTCATATGCCACAAAACGGTTGAAGCTTCTGTTAAAAAATGATGCTCCGAAATCAACTTCTGTCAACTTAGTGATACATTTTGGGATAGCACCTAAAGTTTAAAGCAGAAATTGGGGCACTTTTGAAATTTTCATTTTTGACCAAAATCGACAGGTCCAGGGCTTATGGAATTTCTCATATGCCACAAATCGGTTGAAGCTTCTGTTCAAAAATGATGCTCCGAAATCAACTTCTGTCAACTTAGTGATACATTTTGGGATAGTACCTAAAGTTTAAAGCAGAAATCGGGGCACTTTTGAAATTTTCATTTTTGATCAAAATCGACAGGTCCGGGGCTTAGGGAATTTCTCATATGCCACAAAACGGTTGAAGCTTCTGTTCAAAAATGATGCTCCGAAATCAACTTCTGTCAACTTAGTGATACATTTTGGGATAGTACCTAAAGTTTAAAGCAGAAATTGGGGCACTTTTGAAATTTTCATTTTTGACCAAAATCGACAGGTCCGGGGCTTAGGGAATTTCTCATATGCCACAAAACGGTTGAAGCTTCTGTTCAAAAATGATGCTCCGAAATCAACTTCTGTCACCTTAGTGATACATTTTGGGATAGTACCTAAAGTTTAAAGCAGAAATTGGGGCACTTTTGAAATTTTCATTTTTGACCAAAATCGACAGGTCCGGGGCTTAGGGAATTTCTCATAAGCCACAAAACGGTTGAAGCTCCTGTTCAACAATGATGCTCCGAAATCAACTTCTGTCACCTTAGTGATACATTTTGGGATAGTACCTAAAGTTGAAAGCAGAAATTGGGGCACTTTTGAAATTTTCATTTTTGACCAAAATCGACAGGTCCGGGGCTTAGGGAATTTCTCATATGCCACAAAACGGTTGAAGCTTCTGTTCAAAAATGATGCTCCGAAATCAACTTCTGTCACCTTAGTGATACATTTTGGGACAACACCTAAAGTTTAAAGCAGAAATTGGGGCACTTTTGAAATTTTCATTTTTGACCAAAATCGACAGGTCCGGGGCTTAGGGAATTTCTCATATGCCACAAAACGGTTGAAGCTCCTGTTCAAATATGATGCTCCGAAATCAACTTCTGTCACCTTAGTGATACATTTTGGGATAGTACCTAAAGTTTAAAGCAGAAATTGGGGCACTTTTGAAATTTTCATTTTTGACCAAAATCGACAGGTCCGGGGCTTAGGGAATTTCTCATATGCCACAAAACGGTTGAAGCTCCTGTTCAAAAATGATGCTCCGAAATCAACTTCTGTCACCTTAGTGATACATTTTGGGATAGTACCTAAAGTTTAAAGCAGAAATTAGGGCACTTTTGAAATTTTGATATTTTTGACCAAAATCGACAGGTCCGGGGCTTAGGGAATTTCTCATATGCCACAAAACGGTTGAAGCTTCTGTTCAAAAATGATGCTCCGAAATCAACTTCTGTCAACTTAGTGATACATTTTGGGATAGTACCTAAAGTTTAAAGCAGAAATTAGGGCACTTTTGAAATTTTCATTTTTGACCAAAATCGACAGGTCCGGGGCTTAGGGAATTTCTCATATGCCACAAAACGGTTGAAGCTTCTGTTCAAAAATGATGCTCCGAAATCAACTTCTGTCAACTTAGTGATACATTTTGGGATAGTACCTAAAGTTTAAAGCAGAAATTATGGCACTTTTGAAATTTTCATTTTTGACCAAAATCGACAGGTCCGGGGCTTAGGGAATTTCTCATATGCCACAAAACGGTTGAAGCTCCTGTTCAAAAATGATGCTCCGAAATCAACTTCTGTCACCTTAGTGATACATTTTGGGATAGTACCTAAAGTTTAAAGCAGAAATTGGGGCACTTTTGAAATTTCATTTTTGACCAAAATCGACAGGTCCGGGGCTTAGGGAATTTCTCATATGCCACAAAATGGTTGAAGCTTCTGTTCAATAATGGTGCTCCGAAATCAACTTCTGTCACCTTAGTGATACATTTTGGGATAGTACCTAAAGTTTAAAGCAGAAATTAGGGCACTTTTGAAATTTTGATATTTTTGACCAAAATCGACAGGTCCGGGGCTTAGGGAATTTCTCATATGCCACAAAACGGTTGAAGCTTCTGTTCAAAAATGATGCTCCGAAATCAACTTCTGTCAACTTAGTGATACATTTTGGGATAGTACCTAAAGTTTAAAGCAGAAATTAGGGCACTTTTGAAATTTTCATTTTTGACCAAAATCGACAGGTCCGGGGCTTAGGGAATTTCTCATATGCCACAAAACGGTTGAAGCTTCTGTTCAAAAATGATGCTCCGAAATCAACTTCTGTCAACTTAGTGATACATTTTGGGATAGTACCTAAAGTTTAAAGCAGAAATTATGGCACTTTTGAAATTTTCATTTTTGACCAAAATCGACAGGTCCGGGGCTTAGGGAATTTCTCATATGCCACAAAACGGTTGAAGCTCCTGTTTAAAAATGATGCTCCGAAATCAACTTCTGTCACCTTAGTGATACATTTTGGGATAGTACCTAAAGTTTAAAGCAGAAATTGGGGCACTTTTGAAATTTCATTTTTGACCAAAATCGACAGGTCCGGGGCTTAGGGAATTTCTCATATGCCACAAAATGGTTGAAGCTTCTGTTCAATATTGGTGCTCCGAAATCAACTTCTGTCACCTTAGTGATATATTTTGGGATAGTACCTAAAGTTTAAAGCAGAAATTGGGGCACTTTTGAAATTTTCATTTTTGACCAAAATCGACAGGTCCGGGGTTTAGGGAATTTCTCATATGCCACAAAACGGTTGAAGCTCCTGTTTAAAGATGATGCTCCGAAATCAACTTCTGTCACCTTAGTGATACATTTTGGGATAGTACCTAAAGTTTAAAGCAGAAATTGGGGCACTTTTGAAATTTTCATTTTTGACCAAAATAGACAGGTACGGGGCTTAGGGAATTTCTCATATGCCACAAAACGGTTGAAGCTCCTGTTCAAAAATGATGCTCCGAAATCAACTTCTGTCACCTTAGTGATACATTTTGGGATAGTACCTAAAGTTTAAAGCAGAAATTGGGGCACTTTTGAAATTTCATTTTTGACCAAAATCGACAGGTCCGGGGCTTAGGGAATTTCTCATATGCCACAAAACGGTTGAAGCTCCTGTTCAAAAATGATGCTCCGAAATCAACTTCTGTCACCTTAGTGATACATTTTGGGATAGTACCTAAAGTTTAAAGCAGAAATTGGGGCACTTTTGAAATTTTCATTTTTGACCAAAAATCGACAGGTCCGGGGCTTAGGGAATTACTCATATGCCACAAAACGGTTGAAGCTTCTGTTCAAAAATGATGCTCCGAAATCAACTTCTGTCACCTTAGTGATACATTTTGGGATAGTACCTAAAGTTTAAAGCAGAAATTATGGCACTTTTGAAATGTTCATTTTTGACCAAAATCGACAGGTCCGGGGCTTAGGGAATTTCTCATATGCCACAAAACGGTTGAAGCTCCTGTTCAAAAATGATGCTCCGAAATCAACTTCTGTCACCTTAGTGATACATTTTGGGATAGTACCTAAAGTTTAAAGCAGAAATTGGGGCACTTTTGAAATTTCATTTTTGACCAAAATCGACAGGTCCGGGGCTTAGGGAATTTCTCATATGCCACAAAATGGTTGAAGCTTCTGTTCAATAATGGTGCTCCGAAATCAACTTCTGTCACCTTAGTGATATATTTTGGGATAGTACCTAAAGTTTAAAGCAGAAATTGGGGCACTTTTGAAATTTTCATTTTTGACCAAAATCGACAGGTCCGGGGTTTAGGGAATTTCTCATATGCCACAAAACGGTTGAAGCTCCTGTTCAAAGATGATGCTCCGAAATCAACTTCTGTCAACTTAGTGATACATTTTGGGATAGTACCTAAAGTTTAAAGCAGAAATTGGGGCACTTTTGAAATTTTCATTTTTGACCAAAATCGACAGGTCCGGGGCTTAGGGAATTTCTCATATGCCACAAAACGGTTGAAGCTTCTGTTCAAAAATGATGCTCCGAAATCAACTTCTGTCACCTTAGTGATACATTTTGGGACAACACCTAAAGTTTAAAGCAGAAATTGGGGCACTTTTGAAATTTTCATTTTTGACCAAAATCAACAGGTCCGCGGCTTAGGGAATTTCTCATATGCCACAAAACGGTTGAAGCTTCTGTTCAAAAATGATGCTCCGAAATCAACTTCTGTCAACTTAGTGATACATTTTGGGATAGTACCTAGTTTAAAGCAGAAATTGGGGCACTTTTGAAATTTTCATTTTTGACCAAAATCGACAGGTCCGGGGCTTAGGGAATTTCTCATATGCCACAAAACGGTTGAAGCTCCTGTTCAAAAATGATGCTCCGAAATCAACTTCTGTCAACTTAGTGATACATTTTGGGATAGTACCTAGTTTAAAGCAGAAATTGGGGCACTTTTGAAATTTTCATTTTTGACCAAAATCGACAGGTCTGGGGCTTAGGGAATTTCTCATATGCCACAAAACGGTTGAAGCTTCTGTTCAAAAATGATGCTCCGAAATCAACTTCTGTCACCTTAGTGATACATTTTGGGATAGTACCTAAAGTTTAAAGCAGAAATTGGGGCACTTTTGAAATTTCATTTTTGACCAAAATCGACAGGTCCGGGGCTTAGGGAATTTCTCATATGCCACAAAATGGTTGAAGCTTCTGTTCAATAATGGTGCTCCGAAATCAACTTCTGTCACCTTAGTGATATATTTTGGGATAGTACCTAAAGTTTAAAGCAGAAATTGGGGCACTTTAGAAATTTTCATTTTTGACCAAAATCGACAGGTCCGGGGTTTAGGGAATTTCTCATATGCCACAAAACGGTTGAAGCTCCTGTTCAAAGATGATGCTCCGAAATCAACTTCTGTCACCTTAGTGATACATTTTGGGATAGTACCTAAAGTTTAAAGCAGAAATTGGGGCACTTTTGAAATTTTCATTTTTGACCAAAATAGACAGGTCCGGGGCTTAGGGAATTTCTCATATGCCACAAAACGGTTGAAGCTCCTGTTCAAAAATGATGCTCCGAAATCAACTTCTGTCAACTTAGTGATACATTTTGGGATAGTACCTAGTTTAAAGCAGAAATTGGGGCACTTTTGAAATTTTCATTTTTGACCAAAATCGACAGGTCTGGGGCTTAGGGAATTTCTCATATGCCACAAAACGGTTGAAGCTTCTGTTCAAAAATGATGCTCCGAAATCAACTTCTGTCAACTTAGTGATACATTTTGGGATAGTACCTAAAGTTTAAAGCAGAAATTGGGGCACTTTTGAAATTTTCATTTTTGACCAAAATCAACAGGTTCGTGGCTTAGGGAATTTCTCATATGCCACAAAACGGTTGAAGCTCCTGTTCAAAGATGATGCTCCGAAATCAACTTCTGTCACCTTAGTGATACATTTTGGGATAGTACCTAAAGTTTAAAGCAGAAATTGGGGCACTTTTGAAATTTTGATATTTTTGACCAAAATCGACATGTCCGGGGCTTAGGGAATTTCTCATATGCCACAAAACGGTTGAAGCTCCTGTTCAAAAATGATGCTCCGAAATCAACTTCTGTCACCTTAGTGATACATTTTGGGATAGTACCTAAAGTTTAAAGCAGAAATTAGGGCACTTTTGAAATTTTGATATTTTTGACCAAAATCGACAGGTCCGGGGCTTAGGGAATTTCTCATATGCCACAAAACGGTTGAAGCTCCTGTTCAACAATGATGCTCCGAAATCAACTTCTGTCACCTTAGTGATACATTTTGGGACAGCACCTAAAGTTTAAAGCAGAAATTGGGGCACTTTTGAAATTTTCATTTTTGACCAAAATTGAAAGGTCCGGGGCTTAGGGAATTTCTCATATGCCACAAAACGGTTGAAGCTTCTGTTCAAAAATGATGCTCCGAAATCAACTTCTGTCAACTTAGTGATACATTTTGGGATAGTACCTGAAGTTTAAAGCAGAAATTGGGGCACTTTTGACATTTTCATTTTTGACCATAATCGACAGGTCCGGGGCTTAGGGAATTTCTCATATGCCACAAAATGGTTGAAGCTCCTGTTCAAAAATGATGCTCCGAAATCAACTTCTGTCAACTTAGTGATACATTTTGGGATAGTACCTAAAGTTTAAAGCAGAAATTGGGGCACTTTTGAAATTTTCATTTTTGACCAAAATCGACAGGTCCGGGGCTTAGAGAATTTCTCATATGCCACAAAACGGTTGAAGCTTCTGTTCAAAAATGATGCTCCGAAATCAACTTCTGTCAACTTAGTGATACATTTTGGGATAGTACCTAAAGTTTAAAGTATAAATTGGGGCACTTTTGAAATTTTCATTTCTGACCAAAATCGACAGGTCCGGGGCTTAGGGAATTTCTCATATGCCACAAAATGGTTGAAGCTCCTGTTCAAAAATGATGCTCCGAAATCAACTTCTGTCACCTTAGTGATACATTTTGGGATAGTACCTAAAGTTTAAAGCAGAAATTGGGGCACTTTTGAAATTTTCATTTTTGACCAAAATCGACAGGTCCGGGGCTTAGGGAATTTCTCATATGCCACAAAATGGTTGAAGCTCCTGTTCAAAAATGATGCTCCGAAATCAACTTCTGTCACCTTAGTGATACATTTTGGGACAGCACCTAAAGTTTAAAGCAGAAATTGGGGCACTTTTGAAATCTTCATTTTTGACCAAAATTGACAGGTCTGGGGCTTAGGGAATTTCTCATATGCCACAAAACGGTTGAAGCTTCTGTTCAAAAATGATGCTCCAAAATCAACTTCTGTCAACTTAGTGATACATTTTGGGATAGTACCTAAAGTTTAAAGCAGAAATTGGGGCACTTTTGACATTTTCATTTTTGACCATAATCGACAGGTCCGGGGCTTAGGGAATTTCTCATATGCCACAAAATGGTTGAAGCTCCTGTTCAAAAATGATGCTCCGAAATCAACTTCTGTCACCTTAGTGATACATTTTGGGATAGTACCTAAAGTTTAAAGCAGAAATTGGGGCACTTTTGAAATTTTCATTTTTGACCAAAATCGACAGGTCCGGGGCTTAGGGAATTTCTCATATGCCACAAAACGGTTGAAGCTTCTGTTCAAAAATGATGCTCCGAAATCAACTTCTGTCACCTTAGTGATACATTTTGGGACAACACCTAAAGTTTAAAGCAGAAATTGGGGCACTTTTGAAATTTTCATTTTTGACCAAAATCGACAGGTCCGGGGCTTAGGGAATTTCTCATATGCCACAAAACGGTTGAAGCTTCTGTTCAAAAATGATGCTCCGAAATCAACTTCTGTCACCTTAGTGATACATTTTGGGACAACACCTAAAGTTTAAAGCAGAAATTGAGGCACTTTTGAAATTTTAATTTTTGACCAAAATCGACAGGTCCGGGGCTTAGGGAATTTCTCATATGCCACAAAACGGTTGAAGCTTCTGTTCAAAAATGATGCTCCGAAATCAACTTCTGTCAACTTAGTGATACATTTTGGGATAGTACCTAAAGTTTAAAGCAGAAATTGGGGCACTTTTGAAATTTTCATTTTTGACCAAAATCGACAGATCCGGGGCTTAGGGAATTTCTCATATGCCACAAAACGGTTGAAGCTCCTGTTCAACAATGATGCTCCGAAATCAACTTCTGTCACCTTAGTGATACATTATGGGACAGCACCTTAAGTTTAAAGCAGAAATTGGGGCACTTTTGAAATCTTCATTTTTTGACCAAAATTGACAGGTTCGGGGCTTAGGGAATTTCTCATATGCCACAAAACGGTTGAAGCTTCTGTTCAAAAATGATGCTCCAAAATCAACTTCTGTCAACTTAGTGATACATTTTGGGATAGTACCTAAAGTTTAAAGCAGAAATTGGGGCACTTTTGAAATTTTCATTTTTGACCAAAATCAACAGGTCCGGGGCTTAGGGAATTTCTCATATGCCACAAAACGGTTGAAGCTCCTGTTCAACAATGATGCTCCGAAATCAACTTCTGTCACCTTAGTGATACATTTTGGGACAGCACCTAAAGTTTAAAGCAGAAATTGGGGCACTTTTGAAATTTTCATTTTTGACCAAAATTGAAAGGTCCGGGGCTTAGGGAATTTATCATATGCCACAAAACGGTTGAAGCTTCTGTTCAAAAATGATGCTCCGAAATCAACTTCTGTCAACTTAGTGATACATTTTGGGATAGTACCTGAAGTTTAAAGCAGAAATTGGGGCACTTTTGACATTTTCATTTTTGACCATAATCGACAGGTCCGGGGCTTAGGGAATTTCTCATATGCCACAAAATGGTTGAAGCTCCTGTTCAAAAATGATGCTCCGAAATCAACTTCTGTCACCTTAGTGATACATTTTGGGATAGTACCTAAAGTTTAAAGCAGAAATTGGGGCACTTTTGAAATTTTCATTTTTGACCAAAATCGACAGGTCCGGGGCTTAGAGAATTTCTCATATGCCACAAAACGGTTGAAGCTTCTGTTCAAAAATGATGCTCCGAAATCAACTTCTGTCAACTTAGTGATACATTTTGGGATAGTACCTAAAGTTTAAAGTATAAATTGGGGCACTTTTGAAATTTTCATTTTTGACCAAAATCGACAGGTCCGGGGCTTAGGGAATTTCTCATATGCCACAAAATGGTTGAAGCTCCTGTTCAAAAATGATGCTCCGGAATCAACTTCTGTCACCTTAGTGATACATTTTGGGATAGTACCTAAAGTTTAAAGAAGAAATTGGGGCACTTTTGAAATTTTCATTTTTGACCAAAATCGACAGGTCCGGGGCTTAGGGAATTTCTCATATGCCACAAAATGGTTGAAGCTCCTGTTCAAAAATGATGCTCCGAAATCAACTTCTGTCACCTTAGTGATACATTTTGGGACAGCACCTAAAGTTTAAAGCAGAAATTGGGGCACTTTTGAAATCTTCATTTTTGACCAAAATTGACAGGTCTGGGGCTTAGGGAATTTCTCATATGCCACAAAACGGTTGAAGCTTCTGTTCAAAAATGATGCTCCAAAATCAACTTCTGTCAACTTAGTGATACATTTTGGGATAGTACCTAAAGTTTAAAGCAGAAATTGGGGCACTTTTGACATTTTCATTTTTGACCATAATCGACAGGTCCGGGGCTTAGGGAATTTCTCATATGCCACAAAATGGTTGAAGCTCCTGTTCAAAAATGATGCTCCGAAATCAACTTCTGTCACCTTAGTGATACATTTTGGGACAGCACCTAAAGTTTAAAGCAGAAATTGGGGCACTTTTGAAATCTTCATTTTTGACCAAAATTGACAGGTCTGGGGCTTAGGGAATTTCTCATATGCCACAAAACGGTTGAAGCTTCTGTTCAAAAATGATGCTCCAAAATCAACTTCTGTCAACTTAGTGATACATTTTGGGATAGTACCTAAAGTTTAAAGCAGAAATTGGGGCACTTTTGACATTTTCATTTTTGACCATAATCGACAGGTCCGGGGCTTAGGGAATTTCTCATATGCCACAAAATGGTTGAAGCTCCTGTTCAAAAATGATGCTCCGAAATCAACTTCTGTCACCTTAGTGATACATTTTGGGATAGTACCTAAAGTTTAAAGCAGAAATTGGGGCACTTTTGAAATTTTCATTTTTGACCAAAATCGACAGGTCCGGGGCTTAGGGAATTTCTCATATGCCACAAAACGGTTGAAGCTTCTGTTCAAAAATGATGCTCCGAAATCAACTTCTGTCACCTTAGTGATACATTTTGGGACAACACCTAAAGTTTAAAGCAGAAATTGGGGCACTTTTGAAATTTTCATTTTTGACCAAAATCGACAGGTCCGGGGCTTAGGGAATTTCTCATATGCCACAAAACGGTTGAAGCTTCTGTTCAAAAATGATGCTCCGAAATCAACTTCTGTCACCTTAGTGATACATTTTGGGACAACACCTAAAGTTTAAAGCAGAAATTGAGGCACTTTTGAAATTTTAATTTTTGACCAAAATCGACAGGTCCGGGGCTTAGGGAATTTCTCATATGCCACAAAACGGTTGAAGCTTCTGTTCAAAAATGATGCTCCGAAATCAACTTCTGTCAACTTAGTGATACATTTTGGGATAGTACCTAAAGTTTAAAGCAGAAATTGGGGCACTTTTGAAATTTTCATTTTTGACCAAAATCGACAGGTCCGGGGCTTAGGGAATTTCTCATATGCCACAAAACGGTTGAAGCTTCTGTTAAAAAATGATGCTCCGAAATCAACTTCTGTCAACTTAGTGATACATTTTGGGATAGCACCTAAAGTTTAAAGCAGAAATTGGGGCACTTTTGAAATTTTCATTTTTGACCAAAATCGACAGGTCCAGGGCTTATGGAATTTCTCATATGCCACAAATCGGTTGAAGCTTCTGTTCAAAAATGATGCTCCGAAATCAACTTCTGTCAACTTAGTGATACATTTTGGGATAGTACCTAAAGTTTAAAGCAGAAATCGGGGCACTTTTGAAATTTTCATTTTTGATCAAAATCGACAGGTCCGGGGCTTAGGGAATTTCTCATATGCCACAAAACGGTTGAAGCTTCTGTTCAAAAATGATGCTCCGAAATCAACTTCTGTCAACTTAGTGATACATTTTGGGATAGTACCTAAAGTTTAAAGCAGAAATTGGGGCACTTTTGAAATTTTCATTTTTGACCAAAATCGACAGGTCCGGGGCTTAGGGAATTTCTCATATGCCACAAAACGGTTGAAGCTTCTGTTCAAAAATGATGCTCCGAAATCAACTTCTGTCACCTTAGTGATACATTTTGGGATAGTACCTAAAGTTTAAAGCAGAAATTGGGGCACTTTTGAAATTTTCATTTTTGACCAAAATCGACAGGTCCGGGGCTTAGGGAATTTCTCATAAGCCACAAAACGGTTGAAGCTCCTGTTCAACAATGATGCTCCGAAATCAACTTCTGTCACCTTAGTGATACATTTTGGGATAGTACCTAAAGTTGAAAGCAGAAATTGGGGCACTTTTGAAATTTTCATTTTTGACCAAAATCGACAGGTCCGGGGCTTAGGGAATTTCTCATATGCCACAAAACGGTTGAAGCTTCTGTTCAAAAATGATGCTCCGAAATCAACTTCTGTCACCTTAGTGATACATTTTGGGACAACACCTAAAGTTTAAAGCAGAAATTGGGGCACTTTTGAAATTTTCATTTTTGACCAAAATCGACAGGTCCGGGGCTTAGGGAATTTCTCATATGCCACAAAACGGTTGAAGCTCCTGTTCAAATATGATGCTCCGAAATCAACTTCTGTCACCTTAGTGATACATTTTGGGATAGTACCTAAAGTTTAAAGCAGAAATTGGGGCACTTTTGAAATTTTAATTTTTGACCAAAATCGACAGGTCCGGGGCTTTGGGAATTTCTCATATGCCACAAAACGGTTGAAGCTCCTGTTCAACAATGATGCTCCGAAATCAACTTCTGTCACCTTAGTGATACATTTTGGGACAGCACCTAAAGTTTAAAGCAGAAATTGGGGCACTTTTGAAATTTTCATTTTTGACCAAAATCGACAGGTCCGGGGCTTAGGGAATTTCTCATATGCCACAAAACGGTTGAAGCTTCTGTTAAAAAATGATGCTCCGAAATCAACTTCTGTCAACTTAGTGATACATTTTGGGATAGCACCTAAAGTTTAAAGCAGAAATTGGGGCACTTTTGAAATTTTCATTTTTGACCAAAATCGACAGGTCCGGGGCTTAGGGAATTTCTCATATGCCACAAAACGGTTGAAGCTTCTGTTCAAAAATGATGCTCCGAAATCAACTTCTGTCACCTTAGTGATACATTTTGGGATAGCACCTAAAGTTTAAAGCAGAAATTGGGGCACTTTTGAAATTTTCATTTTTGACCAAAATCGACAGGTCCAGGGCTTATGGAATTTCTCATATGCCACAAATCGTTTGAAGCTTCTGTTCAAAAATGATGCTCCGAAATCAACTTCTGTCAACTTAGTGATACATTTTGGGATAGTACCTAAAGTTTAAAGCAGAAATTGGGGCACTTTTGAAATATTCATTTTTGAGCAAAATTGACAGGTCCGGGGCTTAGGGAATTTCTCATATGCCACAAAACGGTTGAAGCTTCTGTTCAAAAATGATGCTCCGAAATCAACTTCTGTCACCTTAGTGATACATTTTGGGATAGTACCTAAAGTTTAAAGCAGAAATTGGGGCACTTTTGAAATTTTCATTTTTGACCAAAATCGACAGGTTCGGGGCTTAGGGAATTTCTCATATGCCACAAAACGGTTGAAGCTTCTGTTCAAAAATGATGCTCCGAAATCAACTTCTGTCACCTTAGTGATACATTTTGGGATAGTACCTAAAGTTTAAAGCAGAAATTGGGGCACTTTTGAAATTTTCATTTTTGACCAAAATCGACAGGTCCGGGGCTTAGGGAATTTCTCATATGCCACAAAATGGTTGAAGCTCCTGTTCAAAAATGATGCTCCGAAATCAACTTCTGTCACCTTAGTGATACATTTTGGGATAGTACCTAAAGTTTAAAGCAGAAATTGGGGCACTTTTGAAATTTTCATTTTTGACCAAAATTGACAGGTCCGGGGCTTAGGGAATTTCTCATATGCCACAAAACGGTTGAAGCTTCTGTTCAAAAATGATGCTCCGAAATCAACTTCTGTCACCTTAGTGATACATTTTGGGATAGCACCTAAAGTTTAAAGCAGAAATTGGGGCACTTTTGAAATTTTCATTTTTGACCAAAATCGACAGGTCCGGGGCTTAGGGAATTTCTCATATGCCACAAAACGGTTGAAGCTCCTGTTCAACAATGATGCTCCGAAATCAACTTCTGTCACCTTAGTGATACATTTTGGGATAGCACCTAAAGTTTAAAGCAAAAATTGGGGCACTTTTAAAATTTTAATTTTTGACCAAAATTGACAGGTACGGGGCTTAGGGAATTTTTCATATGCCACAAAACGGTTGAAGCTCCTGTTCAAACATGATGCTCCGAAATCAACTTCTGTCACCTTAGTGATACATCTTGGGATAGTACCTAAAGTTTAAAGCAGAAATTGGGGCACTTTTGAAATTTTCATTTTTTACCAAAATTGACAGGTCCGGGGCTTAGGGAATTTCTCATATGCCACAAAACGGTTGAAGCTCCTGTTCAACAATGATGCTCCAAAATCAACTTCTATCACCTTAGTGATACATTTTGGGATAGCACCTAAAGTTTAAAGCAGAAATTGGGGCACTTTTGACATTTTCATTTTTGACCAAAATCGACAGGTCCGGGGCTTAGGGAAATTCTCATATGCCACAAAACGGATGAAGCTCCTGTTCAAAAATGATGCTCCGAAATCAACTTCTGTCACCTTAGTGGTACATTTTGGGATAGTACCTAAAGTTTAAAGCAGAAATTGGGGCACTTTTGAAATTTTCATTTTTGACCAAAATCGACAGGTCCGGGGCTTAGGGAATTTCTCATATGCCACAAAACGGTTGAAGCTCCTGTTCAAAAATGATGCTCCGGAATCAACTTCTGTCACCTTAGTGATACATCTTGGGATAGTACCTAAAGTTTAAAGCAGAAATTGGGGCACTTTTGAAATTTTCATTTTTGATCAAAATCGACAGGTCCGGGGCTTAGGGAATTTCTCATATGCCACAAAACGGTTGAAGCTTCTGTTCAAAAATGATGCTCCGAAATCAACTTCTGTCAACTTAGTGATACATTTTGGGATAGTACCTAAAGTTTAAAGCAGAAATTGGGGCACTTTTGAAATTTTCATTTTTGACCAAAATCGACAGGTCCGGGGCTTAGGGAATTTCTCATATGCCACAAAACGGTTGAAGCTTCTGTTCAAAAATGATGCTCCGAAATCAACTTCTGTCAACTTAGTGATACATTTTGGGATAGTACCTAAAGTTTAAAGCAGAAATTGGGGCACTTTTGAAATTTTCATTTTTGACCAAAATCGACAGGTCCGGGGCTTAGGGAATTTCTCATATGCCACAAAATGGTTGAAGCTCCTGTTCAAAAATGATGCTCCGAAATCAACTTCTGTCACCTTAGTGATACATTTTGGGATAGTACCTAAAGTTTAAAGCAGAAATTGGGGCACTTTTGAAATTTTCATTTTTGACCAAAATCGACAGGTCCGGGGCTTAGGGAATTTCTCATATGCCACAAAACGGTTGAAGCTTCTGTTCAAAAATGATGCTCCGAAATCAACTTCTGTCACCTTAGTGATACATTTTGGGACAACACCTAAAGTTTAAAGCAGAAATTGGGGCACTTTTGAAATTTTAATTTTTGACCAAAATCGACAGGTCCGGGGCTTAGGGAATTTCTCATATGCCACAAAACGGTTGAAGCTTCTGTTCAAAAATGATGCTCCAAAATCAACTTCTGTCAACTTAGTGATACATTTTGGGATAGTACCTAAAGTTTAAAGCAGAAATTGGGGCACTTTTGAAATTTTCATTTTTGACCAAAATCGACAGGTCCGGGGCTTAGGGAATTTCTCATATGCCACAAAACGGTTGAAGCTCCTGTTCAACAATGATGCTCCGAAATCAACTTCTGTCACCTTAGTGATACATTTTGGGACAGCACCTAAAGTTTAAAGCAGAAATTGGGGAACTTTTGAAATTTTCATTTTTGACCAAAATTGAAAGGTCCGGGGCTTAGGGAATTTCTCATATGCCACAAAACGGTTGAAGCTTCTGTTCAAAAATGATGCTCCGAAATCAACTTCTGTCAACTTAGTGATACATTTTGGGATAGTACCTGAAGTTTAAAGCAGAAATTGGGGCACTTTTGACATTTTCATTTTTGACCATAATCGACAGGTCCGGGGCTTAGGGAATTTCTCATATGCCACAAAATGGTTGAAGCTCCTGTTCAAAAATGATGCTCCGAAATCAACTTCTGTCACCTTAGTGATACATTTTGGGATAGTACCTAAAGTTTAAAGCAGAAATTGGGGCACTTTTGAAATTTTCATTTTTGACCAAAATCGACAGGTCCGGGGCTTAGGGAATTTCTCATATGCCACAAAATGGTTGAAGCTCCTGTTCAAAAATGATGCTCCGAAATCAACTTCTGTCAACTTAGTGATACATTTTGGGATAGTACCTAAAGTTTAAAGCAGAAATTGGGGCACTTTTGAAATTTTCATTTTTGACCAAAATCGACAGGTCCGGGGCTTAGAGAATTTCTCATATGCCACAAAACGGTTGAAGCTTCTGTTCAAAAATGATGCTCCGAAATCAACTTCTGTCAACTTAGTGATACATTTTGGGATAGTACCTAAAGTTTAAAGTATAAATTGGGGCACTTTTGAAATTTTCATTTCTGACCAAAATCGACAGGTCCGGGGCTTAGGGAATTTCTCATATGCCACAAAATGGTTGAAGCTCCTGTTCAAAAATGACGCTCCGAAATCAACTTCTGTCACCTTAGTGATACATTTTGGGATAGTACCTAAAGTTTAAAGCAGAAATTGGGGCACTTTTGAAATTTTCATTTTTGACCAAAATCGACAGGTCCGGGGCTTAGGGAATTTCTCATATGCCACAAAATGGTTGAAGCTCCTGTTCAAAAATGATGCTCCGAAATCAACTTCTGTCACCTTAGTGATACATTTTGGGACAGCACCTAAAGTTTAAAGCAGAAATTGGGGCACTTTTGAAATCTTCATTTTTGACCAAAATTGACAGGTCTGGGGCTTAGGGAATTTCTCATATGCCACAAAACGGTTGAAGCTTCTGTTCAAAAATGATGCTCCAAAATCAACTTCTGTCAACTTAGTGATACATTTTGGGATAGTACCTAAAGTTTAAAGCAGAAATTGGGGCACTTTTGACATTTTCATTTTTGACCATAATCGACAGGTCCGGGGCTTAGGGAATTTCTCATATGCCACAAAATGGTTGAAGCTCCTGTTCAAAAATGATGCTCCGAAATCAACTTCTGTCACCTTAGTGATACATTTTGGGATAGTACCTAAAGTTTAAAGCAGAAATTGGGGCACTTTTGAAATTTTCATTTTTGACCAAAATCGACAGGTCCGGGGCTTAGGGAATTTCTCATATGCCACAAAACGGTTGAAGCTTCTGTTCAAAAATGATGCTCCGAAATCAACTTCTGTCACCTTAGTGATACATTTTGGGACAACACCTAAAGTTTAAAGCAGAAATTGGGGCACTTTTGAAATTTTCATTTTTGACCAAAATCGACAGGTCCGGGGCTTAGGGAATTTCTCATATGCCACAAAACGGTTGAAGCTTCTGTTCAAAAATGATGCTCCGAAATCAACTTCTGTCACCTTAGTGATACATTTTGGGACAACACCTAAAGTTTAAAGCAGAAATTGAGGCACTTTTGAAATTTTAATTTTTGACCAAAATCGACAGGTCCGGGGCTTAGGGAATTTCTCATATGCCACAAAACGGTTGAAGCTTCTGTTCAAAAATGATGCTCCGAAATCAACTTCTGTCAACTTAGTGATACATTTTGGGATAGTACCTAAAGTTTAAAGCAGAAATTGGGGCACTTTTGAAATTTTCATTTTTGACCAAAATCGACAGGTCCGGGGCTTAGGGAATTTCTCATATGCCACAAAACGGTTGAAGCTCCTGTTCAACAATGATGCTCCGAAATCAACTTCTGTCACCTTAGTGATACATTATGGGACAGCACCTTAAGTTTAAAGCAGAAATTGGGGCACTTTTGAAATCTTCATTTTTTGACCAAAATTGACAGGTCCGGGGCTTAGGGAATTTCTCATATGCCACAAAACGGTTGAAGCTTCTGTTCAAAAATGATGCTCCAAAATCAACTTCTGTCAACTTAGTGATACATTTTGGGATAGTACCTAAAGTTTAAAGCAGAAATTGGGGCACTTTTGAAATTTTCATTTTTGACCAAAATCAACAGGTCCGGGGCTTAGGGAATTTCTCATATGCCACAAAACGGTTGAAGCTCCTGTTCAACAATGATGCTCCGAAATCAACTTCTGTCACCTTAGTGATACATTTTGGGACAGCACCTAAAGTTTAAAGCAGAAATTGGGGCACTTTTGAAATTTTCATTTTTGACCAAAATTGAAAGGTCCGGGGCTTAGGGAATTTATCATATGCCACAAAACGGTTGAAGCTTCTGTTCAAAAATGATGCTCCGAAATCAACTTCTGTCAACTTAGTGATACATTTTGGGATAGTACCTGAAGTTTAAAGCAGAAATTGGGGCACTTTTGACATTTTCATTTTTGACCATAATCGACAGGTCCGGGGCTTAGAGAATTTCTCATATGCCACAAAACGGTTGAAGCTTCTGTTCAAAAATGATGCTCCGAAATCAACTTCTGTCAACTTAGTGATACATTTTGGGATAGTACCTAAAGTTTAAAGTATAAATTGGTGCACTTTTGAAATTTTCATTTTTGACCAAAATCGACAGGTCCGGGGCTTAGGGAATTTCTCATATGCCACAAAATGGTTGAAGCTCCTGTTCAAAAATGATGCTCCGGAATCAACTTCTGTCACCTTAGTGATACATTTTGGGATAGTACCTAAAGTTTAAAGAAGAAATTGGGGCACTTTTGAAATTTTCATTTTTGACCAAAATCGACAGGTCCGGGGCTTAGGGAATTTCTCATATGCCACAAAATGGTTGAAGCTCCTGTTCAAAAATGATGCTCCGAAATCAACTTCTGTCACCTTAGTGATACATTTTGGGACAGCACCTAAAGTTTAAAGCAGAAATTGGGGCACTTTTGAAATCTTCATTTTTGACCAAAATTGACAGGTCTGGGGCTTAGGGAATTTCTCATATGCCACAAAACGGTTGAAGCTTCTGTTCAAAAATGATGCTCCAAAATCAACTTCTGTCAACTTAGTGATACATTTTGGGATAGTACCTAAAGTTTAAAGCAGAAATTGGGGCACTTTAGACATTTTCATTTTTGACCATAATCGACAGGTCCGGGGCTTAGGGAATTTCTCATATGCCACAAAATGGTTGAAGCTCCTGTTCAAAAATGATGCTCCGAAATCAACTTCTGTCACCTTAGTGATACATTTTGGGATAGTACCTAAAGTTTAAAGCAGAAATTGGGGCACTTTTGAAATTTTCATTTTTGACCAAAATCGACAGGTCCGGGGCTTAGGGAATTTCTCATATGCCACAAAACGGTTGAAGCTTCTGTTCAAAAATGATGCTCCGAAATCAACTTCTGTCACCTTAGTGATACATTTTGGGACAACACCTAAAGTTTAAAGCAGAAATTGGGGCACTTTTGAAATTTTCATTTTTGACCAAAATCGACAGGTCCGGGGCTTAGGGAATTTCTCATATGCCACAAAACGGTTGTAGCTCCTGTTCAAATATGATGCTCCGAAATCAACTTCTGTCACCTTAGTGACACATTTTGGGATAGTACCTAAAGTTTAAAGCAGAAATTGGGGCACTTTTGAAATTTTAATTTTTGACCAAAATCGACAGGTCCGGGGCTTAGGGAATTTCTCATATGCCACAAAACGGTTGAAGCTCCTGTTCAACAATGATGCTCCGAAATCAACTTCTGTCACCTTAGTGATACATTTTGGGACAGCACCTAAAGTTTAAAGCAGAAATTGGGGCACTTTTGAAATTTTCATTTTTGACCAAAATTGACAGGTCCGGGGCTTAGGGAATTTCTCATATGCCACAAAACGGTTGAAGCTTCTGTTCAAAAATGATGCTCCGAAATCAACTTCTGTCAACTTAGTGATACATTTTGGGACAGCACCTAAAGTTTAAAGCAGAAATTGGGGCACTTTTGAAATTTTCATTTTTGACCAAAATCGACAGGTTCGGGGCTTAGGGAATTTCTCATATGCCACAAAACGGTTGAAGCGTCTGTTCAAAAATGATGCTCCGAAATCAACTTCTGTCACCTTAGTGATACATTTTGGGATAGCACCTAAAGTTTAAAGCAGAAATTGGGGCACTTTTGAAATTTTCATTTTTGACCAAAATCGACAGGTCCGGGGCTTAGGGAATTTCTCATATGCCACAAAACGGTTGAAGCTTCTGTTAAAAAATGATGCTCCGAAATCAACTTCTGTCAACTTAGTGATACATTTTGGGATAGTACCTAAAGTTTAAAGCAGAAATTGGGGCACTTTTGACATTTTCATTTTTGACCAAAATCAACAGGTCCGGGGCTTAGGGAATTTCTCATATGCCACAAAACGGTTGAAGCTTCTGTTCAAAAATGATGCTCCGAAATCAACTTCTGTCACCTTAGTGATACATTTTGGGACAGCACCTAAAGTTTAAAGTATAAATTGGGGCACTTTTGAAATTTTCATTTTTGACCAAAATCGACAGGTCCGGGGCTTAGGGAATTTCTCATATGCCACAAAATGGTTGAAGCTCCTGTTCAAAAATGATGCTCCGGAATCAACTTCTGTCACCTTAGTGATACATTTTGGGATAGTACCTAAAGTTTAAAGAAGAAATTGGGGCACTTTTGAAATTTTCATTTTTGACCAAAATCGACAGGTCCGGGGCTTAGGGAATTTCTCATATGCCACAAAATGGTTGAAGCTCCTGTTCAAAAATGATGCTCCGAAATCAACTTCTGTCACCTTAGTGATACATTTTGGGACAGCACCTAAAGTTTAAAGCAGAAATTGGGGCACTTTTGAAATCTTCATTTTTGACCAAAATTGACAGGTCTGGGGCTTAGGGAATTTCTCATATGCCACAAAACGGTTGAAGCTTCTGTTCAAAAATGATGCTCCAAAATCAACTTCTGTCAACTTAGTGATACATTTTGGGATAGTACCTAAAGTTTAAAGCAGAAATTGGGGCACTTTTGACATTTTCATTTTTGACCATAATCGACAGGTCCGGGGCTTAGGGAATTTCTCATATGCCACAAAATGGTTGAAGCTCCTGTTCAAAAATGATGCTCCGAAATCAACTTCTGTCACCTTAGTGATACATTTTGGGATAGTACCTAAAGTTTAAAGCAGAAATTGGGGCACTTTTGAAATTTTCATTTTTGACCAAAATCGACAGGTCCGGGGCTTAGGGAATTTCTCATATGCCACAAAACGGTTGAAGCTTCTGTTCAAAAATGATGCTCCGAAATCAACTTCTGTCACCTTAGTGATACATTTTGGGACAACACCTAAAGTTTAAAGCAGAAATTGGGGCACTTTTGAAATTTTCATTTTTGACCAAAATCGACAGGTCCGGGGCTTAGGGAATTTCTCATATGCCACAAAACGGTTGTAGCTCCTGTTCAAATATGATGCTCCGAAATCAACTTCTGTCACCTTAGTGACACATTTTGGGATAGTACCTAAAGTTTAAAGCAGAAATTGGGGCACTTTTGAAATTTTAATTTTTGACCAAAATCGACAGGTCCGGGGCTTAGGGAATTTCTCATATGCCACAAAACGGTTGAAGCTCCTGTTCAACAATGATGCTCCGAAATCAACTTCTGTCACCTTAGTGATACATTTTGGGACAGCACCTAAAGTTTAAAGCAGAAATTGGGGCACTTTTGAAATTTTCATTTTTGACCAAAATTGACAGGTCCGGGGCTTAGGGAATTTCTCATATGCCACAAAACGGTTGAAGCTTCTGTTAAAAAATGATGCTCCGAAATCAACTTCTGTCAACTTAGTGATACATTTTGGGATAGTACCTAAAGTTTAAAGCAGAAATTGGGGCACTTTTGACATTTTCATTTTTGACCAAAATCGACAGGTCCGGGGCTTAGGGAATTTCTCATATGCCACAAAATGGTTGAAGCTCCTGTTCAAAAATGATGCTCCGAAATCAACTTCTGTCACCTTAGTAATACATTTTGGGATAGTACCTAAAGTTTAAAGCAGAAATTGGGGCACTTTTGAAATTTTCATTTTTGACCAAAATCGACAGGTCCGGGCTTAGGGAATTTCTCATATGCCACAAAACGGTTGAAGCTTCTGTTCAAAAATGATGCTCCGAAATCAACTTCTGTCACCTTAGTGATACATTTTGGGATAGCACCTAAAGTTTAAAGCAGAAATTGGGGCACTTTTGAAATTTTCATTTTTGACCAAAATCGACAGGTCCGGGGCTTAGGGAATTTCTCATATGCCACAAAATGGTTGAAGCTCCTGTTCAAAAATGATGCTCCGAAATCAACTTCTGTCACCTTAGTGATACATTTTGGGATAGTACCTAAAGTTTAAAGCAGAAATTGGGGCACTTTTGAAATTTTCATTTTTGACCAAAATCGACAGGTCCGGGGCTTAGAGAATTTCTCATATGCCACAAAACGGTTGAAGCTTCTGTTCAAAAATGATGCTCCGAAATCAACTTCTGTCAACTTAGTGATACATTTTGGGATAGTACCTAAAGTTTAAAGTATAAATTGGGGCACTTTTGAAATTTTCATTTTTGACCAAAATCGACAGGTCCGGGGCTTAGGGAATTTCTCATATGCCACAAAATGGTTGAAGCTCCTGTTCAAAAATGATGCTCCGGAATCAACTTCTGTCACCTTAGTGATACATTTTGGGATAGTACCTAAAGTTTAAAGAAGAAATTGGGGCACTTTTGAAATTTTCATTTTTGACCAAAATCGACAGGTCCGGGGCTTAGGGAATTTCTCATATGCCACAAAATGGTTGAAGCTCCTGTTCAAAAATGATGCTCCGAAATCAACTTCTGTCACCTTAGTGATACATTTTGGGACAGCACCTAAAGTTTAAAGCAGAAATTGGGGCACTTTTGAAATCTTCATTTTTGACCAAAATTGACAGGTCTGGGGCTTAGGGAATTTCTCATATGCCACAAAACGGTTGAAGCTTCTGTTCAAAAATGATGCTCCAAAATCAACTTCTGTCAACTTAGTGATACATTTTGGGATAGTACCTAAAGTTTAAAGCAGAAATTGGGGCACTTTTGACATTTTCATTTTTGACCATAATCGACAGGTCCGGGGCTTAGGGAATTTCTCATATGCCACAAAATGGTTGAAGCTCCTGTTCAAAAATGATGCTCCGAAATCAACTTCTGTCACCTTAGTGATACATTTTGGGATAGTACCTAAAGTTTAAAGCAGAAATTGGGGCACTTTTGAAATTTTCATTTTTGACCAAAATCGACAGGTCCGGGGCTTAGGGAATTTCTCATATGCCACAAAACGGTTGAAGCTTCTGTTCAAAAATGATGCTCCGAAATCAACTTCTGTCACCTTAGTGATACATTTTGGGACAACACCTAAAGTTTAAAGCAGAAATTGGGGCACTTTTGAAATTTTCATTTTTGACCAAAATCGACAGGTCCGGGGCTTAGGGAATTTCTCATATGCCACAAAACGGTTGTAGCTCCTGTTCAAATATGATGCTCCGAAATCAACTTCTGTCACCTTAGTGACACATTTTGGGATAGTACCTAAAGTTTAAAGCAGAAATTGGGGCACTTTTGAAATTTTAATTTTTGACCAAAATCGACAGGTCCGGGGCTTAGGGAATTTCTCATATGCCACAAAACGGTTGAAGCTCCTGTTCAACAATGATGCTCCGAAATCAACTTCTGTCACCTTAGTGATACATTTTGGGACAGCACCTAAAGTTTAAAGCAGAAATTGGGGCACTTTTGAAATTTTCATTTTTGACCAAAATTGACAGGTCCGGGGCTTAGGGAATTTCTCATATGCCACAAAACGGTTGAAGCTTCTGTTAAAAAATGATGCTCCGAAATCAACTTCTGTCAACTTAGTGATACATTTTGGGATAGTACCTAAAGTTTAAAGCAGAAATTGGGGCACTTTTGACATTTTCATTTTTGACCAAAATCGACAGGTCCGGGGCTTAGGGAATTTCTCATATGCCACAAAATGGTTGAAGCTCCTGTTCAAAAATGATGCTCCGAAATCAACTTCTGTCACCTTAGTAATACATTTTGGGATAGTACCTAAAGTTTAAAGCAGAAATTGGGGCACTTTTGAAATTTTCATTTTTGACCAAAATCGACAGGTCCGGGCTTAGGGAATTTCTCATATGCCACAAAACGGTTGAAGCTTCTGTTCAAAAATGATGCTCCGAAATCAACTTCTGTCACCTTAGTGATACATTTTGGGATAGCACCTAAAGTTTAAAGCAGAAATTGGGGCACTTTTGAAATTTTCATTTTTGACCAAAATCGACAGGTCCGGGGCTTAGGGAATTTCTCATATGCCACAAAATGGTTGAAGCTCCTGTTCAAAAATGATGCTCCGAAATCAACTTCTGTCACCTTAGTGATACATTTTGGGATAGTACCTAAAGTTTAAAGCAGAAATTGGGGCACTTTTGAAATTTTCATTTTTGACCAAAATCGACAGGTTCGGGGCTTAGGGAATTTCTCATATGCCACAAAACGGTTGAAGCGTCTGTTCAAAAATGATGCTCCGAAATCAACTTCTGTCACCTTAGTGATACATTTTGGGATAGCACCTAAAGTTTAAAGCAGAAATTGGGGCACTTTTGAAATTTTCATTTTTGACCAAAATCGACAGGTCCGGGGCTTAGGGAATTTCTCATATGCCACAAAACGGTTGAAGCTTCTGTTCAAAAATGATGCTCCGAAATCAACTTCTGTCACCTTAGTGATACATTTTGGGACAACACCTAAAGTTTAAAGCAGAAATTGGGGCACTTTTGAAATTTTAATTTTTGACCAAAATCGACAGGTCCGGGGCTTAGGGAATTTCTCATATGCCACAAAACGGTTGAAGCTTCTGTTCAAAAATGATGCTCCGAAATCAACTTCTGTCACCTTAGTGATACATTTTGGGACAACACCTAAAGTTTAAAGCAGAAATTGGGGCACTTTTGAAATTTTAATTTTTGACCAAAATCGACAGGTCCGGGGCTTAGGGAATTTCTCATATGCCACAAAACGGTTGAAGCTTCTGTTCAAAAATGATGTTCCGAAATCAACTTCTGTCAACTTAGTGATACATTTTGGGATAGTACCTAAAGTTTAAAGCAGAAATTGGGGCACTTTTGAAATTTTCATTTTTGACCAAAATCGACAGGTCCGGGGCTTAGGGAATTTCTCATATGCCACAAAACGGTTGAAGCTTCTGTTCAAAAATGATGCTCCGAAATCAACTTCTGTCACCTTAGTGATACATTTTGGGACAACACCTAAAGTTTAAAGCAGAAATTGGGGCACTTTTGAAATTTTAATTTTTGACCAAAATCGACAGGTCCGGGGCTTAGGGAATTTCTCATATGCCACAAAACGGTTGTAGCTCCTGTTCAAATATGATGCTCCGAAATCAACTTCTGTCACCTTAGTGATACATTTTGGGATAGTACCTAAAGTTTAAAGCAGAAATTGGGGCACTTTTGAAATTTTAATTTTTGACCAAAATCGACAGGTCCGGGGCTTAGGGAATTTCTCATATGCCACAAAACGGTTGAAGCTCCTGTTCAACAATGATGCTCCGAAATCAACTTCTGTCACCTTAGTGATACATTTTGGGACAGCACCTAAAGTTTAAAGCAGAAATTGGGGCACTTTTGAAATTTTCATTTTTGACCAAAATTGACAGGTCCGGGGCTTAGGGAATTTCTCATATGCCACAAAACGGTTGAAGCTTCTGTTAAAAAATGATGCTCCGAAATCAACTTCTGTCAACTTAGTGATACATTTTGGGATAGTACCTAAAGTTTAAAGCAGAAATTGGGGCACTTTTGACATTTTCATTTTTGACCAAAATCAACAGGTCCGGGGCTTAGGGAATTTCTCATATGCCACAAAATGGTTGAAGCTCCTGTTCAAAAATGATGCTCCGAAATCAACTTCTGTCACCTTAGTGATACATTTTGGGATAGTACCTAAAGTTTAAAGCAGAAATTGGGGCACTTTTGAAATTTTCATTTTTGACCAAAATCGACAGGTCCGGGCTTAGGGAATTTCTCATATGCCACAAAACGGTTGAAGCTACTGTTCAAAAATGATGCTCCGAAATCAACTTCTGTCACCTTAGTGATACATTTTGGGATAGCACCTAAAGTTTAAAGCAGAAATTGGGGCACTTTTGAAATTTTCATTTTTGACCAAAATCGACAGGTCCGGGGCTTAGGGAATTTCTCATATGCCACAAAATGGTTGAAGCTCCTGTTCAAAAATGATGCTCCGAAATCAACTTCTGTCACCTTAGTGATACATTTTGGGATAGTACCTAAAGTTTAAAGCAGAAATTGGGGCACTTTTGAAATTTTCATTTTTGACCAAAATCGACAGGTTCGGGGCTTAGGGAATTTCTCATATGCCACAAAACGGTTGAAGCTTCTGTTCAAAAATGATGCTCCGAAATCAACTTCTGTCACCTTAGTGATACATTTTGGGATAGCAGCTAAAGTTTAAAGCAGAAATTGGGGCACTTTTGAAATTTTCATTTTTGACCAAAATCGACAGGTCCGGGGCTTAGGGAATTTCTCATATGCCACAAAACGGTTGAAGCTTCTGTTCAAAAATGATGCTCCGAAATCAACTTCTGTCACCTTAGTGATACATTTTGGGACAACACCTAAAGTTTAAAGCAGAAATTGGGGCACTTTTGAAATTTTAATTTTTGACCAAAATCGACAGGTCCGGGGCTTAGGGAATTTCTCATATGCCACAAAACGGTTGAAGCTTCTGTTCAAAAATGATGCTCTGAAATCAACTTCTGTCAACTTAGTGATACATTTTGGGATAGTACCTAAAGTTTAAAGCAGAAATTGGGGCACTTTTGAAATTTTCATTTTTGACAAAATCGACAGGTCCGGGGCTTAGGGAATTTCTCATATGCCACAAAACGGTTGAAGCTTCTGTTCAAAAATGATGCTCCGAAATCAACTTCTGTCACCTTAGTGATACATTTTGGGACAACACCTAAAGTTTAAAGCAGAAATTGGGGCACTTTTGAAATTTTCATTTTTGACCAAAATCGACAGGTCCGGGGCTTAGGGAATTTCTCATATGCCACAAAACGGTTGAAGCTCCTGTTCAAATATGATGCTCCGAAATCAACTTCTGTCACCTTAGTGATACATTTTGGGATAGTACCTAAAGTTTAAAGCAGAAATTGGGGCACTTTTGACATTTTCATTTTTGACCAAAATAGACAGGTCCGGGGCTTAGGGTATTTCTCATATGCCACAAAACGGTTGAAGCTCCTGTTCAACAATGATGCTCCGAAATCAACTTCTGTCACCTTAGTGATACATTTTGGGACAGCACCTAAAGTTTAAAGCAGAAATTGGGGCACTTTTGAAATTTTCATTTTTGACCAAAATCGACAGGTCCGGGGCTTAGGGAATTTCTCATATGCCTCAAAACGGTTGAAGCTTCTGTTAAAAAATGATGCTCCGAAATCAACTTCTGTCAACTTAGTGATACATTTTGGGATAGCACCTAAAGTTTAAAGCAGAAATTGGGGCACTTTTGAAATTTTCATTTTTGACCAAAATCTACAGGTCCGGGGCTTAGGGAATTTCTCATATGCCACAAAACGGTTGAAGCTTCTGTTCAAAAATGATGCTCCGAAATCAACTTCTGTCACCTTAGTGATACATTTTGGGATAGCACCTAAAGTTTAAAGCAGAAATTGGGGCACTTTTGAAATTTTCATTTTTGACCAAAATCGACAGGTCCAGGGCTTATGGAATTTCTCATATGCCACAAATCGGTTGAAGCTTCTGTTCAAAAATGATGCTCCGAAATCAACTTCTGTCAACTTAGTGATACATTTTGGGATAGTACCTAAAGTTTAAAGCAGAAATTGGGGCACTTTTGAAATTTTCATTTTTGACCAAAATCGACAGGTCCGGGGCTTAGGGAATTTCTCATATGCCACAAAACGGTTGAAGCTTCTGTTCAAAAATGATGCTCCGAAATCAACTTCTGTCACCTTAGTGATACATTTTGGGATAGTACCTAAAGTTTAAAGCAGAAATTGGGGCACTTTTGAAATTTTCATTTTTGACCAAAATCGACAGGTCCGGGGCTTAGGGAATTTCTCATATGCCACAAAACGGTTGAAGCTTCTGTTCAAAAATGATGCTCCGAAATCAACTTCTGTCACCTTAGTGATACATTTTGGGACAACACCTAAAGTTTAAAGCAGAAATTGGGGCACTTTTGAAATTTTCATTTTTGACCAAAATCGACAGGTCCGGGGCTTAGGGAATTTCTCATATGCCACAAAATGGTTGAAGCTCCTGTTCAAAAATGATGCTCCGAAATCAACTTCTGTCACCTTAGTGATACATTTTGGGATAGTACCTAAAGTTTAAAGCAGAAATTGGGGCACTTTTGAAATTTTCATTTTTGACCAAAATCGACAGGTTCGGGGCTTAGGGAATTTCTCATATGCCACAAAACGGTTGAAGCGTCTGTTCAAAAATGATGCTCCGAAATCAACTTCTGTCACCTTAGTGATACATTTTGGGATAGCACCTAAAGTTTAAAGCAGAAATTGGGGCACTTTTGAAATTTTCATTTTTGACCAAAATCGACAGGTCCGGGGCTTAGGGAATTTCTCATATGCCACAAAACGGTTGAAGCTTCTGTTCAAAAATGATGCTCCGAAATCAACTTCTGTCACCTTAGTGATACATTTTGGGACAACACCTAAAGTTTAAAGCAGAAATTGGGGCACTTTTGAAATTTTAATTTTTGACCAAAATCGACAGGTCCGGGGCTTAGGGAATTTCTCATAAGCCACAAAACGGTTGAAGCTTCTGTTCAAAAATGATGTTCCGAAATCAACTTCTGTCAACTTAGTGATACATTTTGGGATAGTACCTAAAGTTTAAAGCAGAAATTGGGGCACTTTTGAAATTTTCATTTTTGACCAAAATCGACAGGTCCGGGGCTTAGGGAATTTCTCATATGCCACAAAACGGTTGAAGCTTCTGTTCAAAAATGATGCTCCGAAATCAACTTCTGTCACCTTAGTGATACATTTTGGGACAACACCTAAAGTTTAAAGCAGAAATTGGGGCACTTTTGAAATTTTCATTTTTGACCAAAATCGACAGGTCCGGGGCTTAGGGAATTTCTCATATGCCACAAAACGGTTGTAGCTCCTGTTCAAATATGATGCTCCGAAATCAACTTCTGTCACCTTAGTGATACATTTTGGGATAGTACCTAAAGTTTAAAGCAGAAATTGGGGCACTTTTGAAATTTTAATTTTTGACCAAAATCGACAGGTCCGGGGCTTAGGGAATTTCTCATATGCCACAAAACGGTTGAAGCTCCTGTTCAACAATGATGCTCCGAAATCAACTTCTGTCACCTTAGTGATACATTTTGGGACAGCACCTAAAGTTTAAAGCAGAAATTGGGGCACTTTTGAAATTTTCATTTTTGACCAAAATTGACAGGTCCGGGGCTTAGGGAATTTCTCATATGCCACAAAACGGTTGAAGCTTCTGTAAAAAAATGATGCTCCGAAATCAACTTCTGTCAACTTAGTGATACATTTTGGGATAGTACCTAAAATTTAAAGCAGAAATTGGGGCACTTTTGACATTTTCATTTTTTGACCAAAATCAACAGGTCCGGGGCTTAGGGAATTTCTCATATGCCACAAAATGGTTGAAGCTCCTGTTCAAAAATGATGCTCCGAAATCAACTTCTGTCACCTTAGTGATACATTTTGGGATAGTACCTAAAGTTTAAAGCAGAAATTGGGGCACTTTTGAAATTTTCATTTTTGACCAAAATCGACAGGTCCGGGCTTAGGGAATTTCTCATATGCCACAAAACGGTTGAAGCTTCTGTTCAAAAATGATGCTCCGAAATCAACTTCTGTCACCTTAGTGATACATTTTGGGATAGCACCTAAAGTTTAAAGCAGAAATTGGGGCACTTTTGAAATTTTCATTTTTGACCAAAATCGACAGGTCCGGGGCTTAGGGAATTTCTCATATGCCACAAAACGGTTGAAGCTTCTGTTCAAAAATGATGCTCCGAAATCAACTTCTGTCACCTTAGTGATACATTTTGGGACAACACCTAAAGTTTAAAGCAGAAATTGGGGCACTTTTGAAATTTTCATTTTTGACCAAAATCGACAGGTTCGGGGCTTAGGGAATTTCTCATATGCCACAAAACGGTTGAAGCTTCTGTTCAAAAATGATGCTCCGAAATCAACTTCTGTCACCTTAGTGATACATTTTGGGATAGCACCTAAAGTTTAAAGCAGAAATTGGGGCACTTTTGAAATTTTCATTTTTGACCAAAATCGACAGGTCCGGGGCTTAGGGAATTTCTCATATGCCACAAAACGGTTGAAGCTTCTGTTCAAAAATGATGCTCCGAAATCAACTTCTGTCACCTTAGTGATACATTTTGGGACAACACCTAAAGTTTAAAGCAGAAATTGGGGCACTTTTGAAATTTTCATTTTTGACCAAAATCGACAGGTCCGGGGCTTAGGGAATTTCTCATATGCCACAAAATGGTTGAAGCTCCTGTTCAAAAATGATGCTCCGAAATCAACTTCTGTCACCTTAGTGATACATTTTGGGATAGTACCTAAAGTTTAAAGCAGAAATTGGGGCACTTTTGAAATTTTCATTTTTGACCAAAATCGACAGGTTCGGGGCTTAGGGAATTTCTCATATGCCACAAAACGGTTGAAGCGTCTGTTCAAAAATGATGCTCCGAAATCAACTTCTGTCACCTTAGTGATACATTTTGGGATAGCACCTAAAGTTTAAAGCAGAAATTGGGGCACTTTTGAAATTTTCATTTTTGACCAAAATCGACAGGTCCGGGGCTTAGGGAATTTCTCATATGCCACAAAACGGTTGAAGCTTCTGTTCAAAAATGATGCTCCGAAATCAACTTCTGTCACCTTAGTGATACATTTTGGGACAACACCTAAAGTTTAAAGCAGAAATTGGGGCACTTTTGAAATTTTAATTTTTGACCAAAATCGACAGGTCCGGGGCTTAGGGAATTTCTCATATGCCACAAAACGGTTGAAGCTTCTGTTCAAAAATGATGTTCCGAAATCAACTTCTGTCAACTTAGTGATACATTTTGGGATAGTACCTAAAGTTTAAAGCAGAAATTGGGGCACTTTTGAAATTTTCATTTTTGACCAAAATCGACAGGTCCGGGGCTTAGGGAATTTCTCATATGCCACAAAACGGTTGAAGCTTCTGTTCAAAAATGATGCTCCGAAATCAACTTCTGTCACCTTAGTGATACATTTTGGGACAACACCTAAAGTTTAAAGCAGAAATTGGGGCACTTTTGAAATTTTAATTTTTGACCAAAATCGACAGGTCCGGGGCTTAGGGAATTTCTCATATGCCACAAAACGGTTGAAGCTCCTGTTCAACAATGATGCTCCGAAATCAACTTCTGTCACCTTAGTGATACATTTTGGGACAGCACCTAAAGTTTAAAGCAGAAATTGGGGCACTTTTGAAATTTTCATTTTTGACCAAAATTGACAGGTCCGGGGCTTAGGGAATTTCTCATATGCCACAAAACGGTTGAAGCTTCTGTTAAAAAATGATGCTCCGAAATCAACTTCTGTCAACTTAGTGATACATTTTGGGATAGTACCTAAAGTTTAAAGCAGAAATTGGGGCACTTTTGACATTTTCATTTTTGACCAAAATCAACAGGTCCGGGGCTTAGGGAATTTCTCATATGCCACAAAATGGTTGAAGCTCCTGTTCAAAAATGATGCTCCGAAATCAACTTCTGTCACCTTAGTGATACATTTTGGGATAGTACCTAAAGTTTAAAGCAGAAATTGGGGCACTTTTGAAATGTTCATTTTTGACCAAAATCGACAGGTCCGGGCTTAGGGAATTTCTCATATGCCACAAAACGGTTGAAGCTTCTGTTCAAAAATGATGCTCCGAAATCAACTTCTGTCACCTTAGTGATACATTTTGGGATAGCACCTAAAGTTTAAAGCAGAAATTGGGGCACTTTTGAAATTTTCATTTTTGACCAAAATCGACAGGTCCGGGGCTTAGGGAATTTCTCATATGCCACAAAACGGTTGAAGCTTCTGTTCAAAAATGATGCTCCGAAATCAACTTCTGTCACCTTAGTGATACATTTTGGGATAGTACCTAAAGTTTAAAGCAGAAATTGGGGCACTTTTGAAATTTTAATTTTTGACCAAAATCGACAGGTCCGGGGCTTAGGGAATTTCTCATATGCCACAAAACGGTTGAAGCTCCTGTTCAACAATGATGCTCCGAAATCAACTTCTGTCACCTTAGTGATACATTTTGGGACAGCACCTAAAGTTTAAAGCAGAAATTGGGGCACTTTTGAAATTTTCATTTTTGACCAAAATTGACAGGTCCGGGGCTTAGGGAATTTCTCATATGCCACAAAACGGTTGAAGCTTCTGTAAAAAAATGATGCTCCGAAATCAACTTCTGTCAACTTAGTGATACATTTTGGGATAGTACCTAAAATTTAAAGCAGAAATTGGGGCACTTTTGACATTTTCATTTTTTGACCAAAATCAACAGGTCCAGGGCTTAGGGAATTTCTCATATGCCACAAAATGGTTGAAGCTCCTGTTCAAAAATGATGCTCCGAAATCAACTTCTGTCACCTTAGTGATACATTTTGGGATAGTACCTAAAGTTTAAAGCAGAAATTGGGGCACTTTTGAAATTTTCATTTTTGACCAAAATCGACAGGTCCGGGCTTAGGGAATTTCTCATATGCCACAAAACGGTTGAAGCTTCTGTTCAAAAATGATGCTCCGAAATCAACTTCTGTCACCTTAGTGATACATTTTGGGATAGCACCTAAAGTTTAAAGCAGAAATTGGGGCACTTTTGAAATTTTCATTTTTGACCAAAATCGACAGGTCCGGGGCTTAGGGAATTTCTCATATGCCACAAAACGGTTGAAGCTTCTGTTCAAAAATGATGCTCCGAAATCAACTTCTGTCACCTTAGTGATACATTTTGGGACAACACCTAAAGTTTAAAGCAGAAATTGGGGCACTTTTGAAATTTTCATTTTTGACCAAAATCGACAGGTTCGGGGCTTAGGGAATTTCTCATATGCCACAAAACGGTTGAAGCTTCTGTTCAAAAATGATGCTCCGAAATCAACTTCTGTCACCTTAGTGATACATTTTGGGATAGCACCTAAAGTTTAAAGCAGAAATTGGGGCACTTTTGAAATTTTCATTTTTGACCAAAATCGACAGGTCCGGGGCTTAGGGAATTTCTCATATGCCACAAAACGGTTGAAGCTTCTGTTCAAAAATGATGCTCCGAAATCAACTTCTGTCACCTTAGTGATACATTTTGGGACAACACCTAAAGTTTAAAGCAGAAATTGGGGCACTTTTGAAATTTTCATTTTTGACCAAAATCGACAGGTCCGGGGCTTAGGGAATTTCTCATATGCCACAAAATGGTTGAAGCTCCTGTTCAAAAATGATGCTCCGAAATCAACTTCTGTCACCTTAGTGATACATTTTGGGATAGTACCTAAAGTTTAAAGCAGAAATTGGGGCACTTTTGAAATTTTCATTTTTGACCAAAATCGACAGGTTCGGGGCTTAGGGAATTTCTCATATGCCACAAAACGGTTGAAGCGTCTGTTCAAAAATGATGCTCCGAAATCAACTTCTGTCACCTTAGTGATACATTTTGGGATAGCACCTAAAGTTTAAAGCAGAAATTGGGGCACTTTTGAAATTTTCATTTTTGACCAAAATCGACAGGTCCGGGGCTTAGGGAATTTCTCATATGCCACAAAACGGTTGAAGCTTCTGTTCAAAAATGATGCTCCGAAATCAACTTCTGTCACCTTAGTGATACATTTTGGGACAACACCTAAAGTTTAAAGCAGAAATTGGGGCACTTTTGAAATTTTAATTTTTGACCAAAATCGACAGGTCCGGGGCTTAGGGAATTTCTCATATGCCACAAAACGGTTGAAGCTTCTGTTCAAAAATGATGTTCCGAAATCAACTTCTGTCAACTTAGTGATACATTTTGGGATAGTACCTAAAGTTTAAAGCAGAAATTGGGGCACTTTTGAAATTTTCATTTTTGACCAAAATCGACAGGTCCGGGGCTTAGGGAATTTCTCATATGCCACAAAACGGTTGAAGCTTCTGTTCAAAAATGATGCTCCGAAATCAACTTCTGTCACCTTAGTGATACATTTTGGGACAACACCTAAAGTTTAAAGCAGAAATTGGGGCACTTTTGAAATTTTAATTTTTGACCAAAATCGACAGGTCCGGGGCTTAGGGAATTTCTCATATGCCACAAAACGGTTGAAGCTCCTGTTCAACAATGATGCTCCGAAATCAACTTCTGTCACCTTAGTGATACATTTTGGGACAGCACCTAAAGTTTAAAGCAGAAATTGGGGCACTTTTGAAATTTTCATTTTTGACCAAAATTGACAGGTCCGGGGCTTAGGGAATTTCTCATATGCCACAAAACGGTTGAAGCTTCTGTTAAAAAATGATGCTCCGAAATCAACTTCTGTCAACTTAGTGATACATTTTGGGATAGTACCTAAAGTTTAAAGCAGAAATTGGGGCACTTTTGACATTTTCATTTTTGACCAAAATCAACAGGTCCGGGGCTTAGGGAATTTCTCATATGCCACAAAATGGTTGAAGCTCCTGTTCAAAAATGATGCTCCGAAATCAACTTCTGTCACCTTAGTGATACATTTTGGGATAGTACCTAAAGTTTAAAGCAGAAATTGGGGCACTTTTGAAATGTTCATTTTTGACCAAAATCGACAGGTCCGGGCTTAGGGAATTTCTCATATGCCACAAAACGGTTGAAGCTTCTGTTCAAAAATGATGCTCCGAAATCAACTTCTGTCACCTTAGTGATACATTTTGGGATAGCACCTAAAGTTTAAAGCAGAAATTGGGGCACTTTTGAAATTTTCATTTTTGACCAAAATCGACAGGTCCGGGGCTTAGGGAATTTCTCATATGCCACAAAACGGTTGAAGCTTCTGTTCAAAAATGATGCTCCGAAATCAACTTCTGTCACCTTAGTGATACATTTTGGGACAACACCTAAAGTTTAAAGCAGAAATTGGGGCACTTTTGAAATTTTCATTTTTGACCAAAATCGACAGGTCCGGGGCTTAGGGAATTTCTCATATGCCACAAAATGGTTGAAGCTCCTGTTCAAAAATGATGCTCCGAAATCAACTTCTGTCACCTTAGTGATACATTTTGGGATAGTACCTAAAGTTTAAAGCAGAAATTGGGGCACTTTTGAAATTTTCATTTTTGACCAAAATCGACAGGTTCGGGGCTTAGGGAATTTCTCATATGCCACAAAACGGTTGAAGCTTCTGTTCAAAAATGATGCTCCGAAATCAACTTCTGTCACCTTAGTGATACATTTTGGGATAGCACCTAAAGTTTAAAGCAGAAATTGGGGCACTTTTGAAATTTTCATTTTTGACCAAAATCGACAGGTCCGGGGCTTAGGGAATTTCTCATATGCCACAAAACGGTTGAAGCTTCTGTTCAAAAATGATGCTCCGAAATCAACTTCTGTCACCTTAGTGATACATTTTCGGATAGCACCTAAAGTTTAAAGCAGAAATTGGGGCACTTTTGAAATTTTCATTTTTGACCAAAATCGACAGGTCCGGGGCTTAGGGAATTTCTCATATGCCACAAAACGGTTGAAGCTTCTGTTCAAAACTGATGCTCCGAAATCAACTTCTGTCAACTTAGTGATACATTTTGGGATAGTACCTAAAGTTTAAAGCAGAAATTGGGGCTCTTTTGAAATTTTCATTTTTGACAAAATCGACAGGTCCGGGGCTTAGGGAATTTCTCATATGCCACAAAACGGTTGAAGCTTCTGTTCAAAAATGATGCTCCGAAATCAACTTCTGTCACCTTAGTGATACATTTTGGGATAGCACCTAAAGTTTAAAGCAGAAATTGGGGCACTTTTGAAATTTTCATTTTTGACCAAAATCGACAGGTCCGGGGCTTAGGGAATTTCTCATATGCCACAAAACGGTTGAAGCTTCTGTTCAAAAATGATGCTCCGAAATCAACTTCTGTCACCTTAGTGATACATTTTGGGACAACACCTAAAGTTTAAAGCAGAAATTGGGGCACTTTTGAAATTTTCATTTTTGACCAAAATCGACAGGTCCGGGGCTTAGGGAATTTCTCATATGCCACAAAACGGTTGAAGCTTCTGTTCAAAAATGATGTTCCGAAATCAACTTCTGTCAACTTAGTGATACATTTTGGGATAGTACCTAAAGTTTAAAGCAGAAATTGGGGCACTTTTGAAATTTTCATTTTTGACCAAAATCGACAGGTCCGGGGCTTAGGGAATTTCTCATATGCCACAAAACGGTTGAAGCTTCTGTTGAAAAATGATGCTCCGAAATCAACTTCTGTCAACTTAGTGATACATTTTGGGATAGTACCTAAAGTTTAAAGTATAAATTGGGGCACTTTTGAAATTTTCATTTTTGACCAAAATCGACAGGTCCGGGGCTTAGGGAATTTCTCATATGCCACAAAATGGTTGAAGCTCCTGTTCAAAAATGATGCTCCGAAATCAACTTCTGTCACCTTAGTGATACATTTTGGGATAGTACCTAAAGTTTAAAGCAGAAATTGGGGCACTTTTGAAATTTTCATTTTTGACCAAAATCGACAGGTCCGGGGCTTAGGGAATTTCTCATAAGCCACAAAACGGTTGAAGCTCCTGTTCAACAATGATGCTCCGAAATCAACTTCTGTCACCTTAGTGATACATTTTGGGATAGTACCTAAAGTTGAAAGCAGAAATTGGGGCACTTTTGAAATTTTCATTTTTGACCAAAATCGACAGGTCCGGGGCTTAGGGAATTTCTCATATGCCACAAAACGGTTGAAGCTTCTGTTCAAAAATGATGCTCCGAAATCAACTTGTCACCTTAGTGATACATTTTGGGACAACACCTAAAGTTTAAAGCAGAAATTGGGGCACTTTTGAAATTTTCATTTTTGACCAAAATCGACAGGTCCGGGGCTTAGGGAATTTCTCATATGCCACAAAACGGTTGAAGCTTCTGTTCAAAAATGATGCTCCGAAATCAACTTCTGTCACCTTAGTGATACATTTTGGGACAACACCTAAAGTTTAAAGCAGAAATTGGGGCACTTTTGAAATTTTCATTTTTGACCAAAATCGACAGGTCCGGGGCTTAGGGAATTTCTCATATGCCACAAAATGGTTGAAGCTCCTGTTCAAAAATGATGCTCCGAAATCAACTTCTGTCACCTTAGTGATACATTTTGGGATAGTACCTAAAGTTTAAAGCAGAAATTGGGGCACTTTTGAAATTTTCATTTTTGACCAAAATCGACAGGTTCGGGGCTTAGGGAATTTCTCATATGCCACAAAACGGTTGAAGCGTCTGTTCAAAAATGATGCTCCGAAATCAACTTCTGTCACCTTAGTGATACATTTTGGGATAGCACCTAAAGTTTAAAGCAGAAATTGGGGCACTTTTGAAATTTTCATTTTTGACCAAAATCGACAGGTCCGGGGCTTAGGGAATTTCTCATATGCCACAAAACGGTTGAAGCTTCTGTTCAAAAATGATGCTCCGAAATCAACTTCTGTCACCTTAGTGATACATTTTGGGACAACACCTAAAGTTTAAAGCAGAAATTGGGGCACTTTTGAAATTTTAATTTTTGACCAAAATCGACAGGTCCGGGGCTTAGGGAATTTCTCATATGCCACAAAACGGTTGAAGCTTCTGTTCAAAAATGATGCTCCGAAATCAACTTCTGTCACCTTAGTGATACATTTTGGGACAACACCTAAAGTTTAAAGCAGAAATTGGGGCACTTTTGAAATTTTAATTTTTGACCAAAATCGACAGGTCCGGGGCTTAGGGAATTTCTCATAAGCCACAAATCGGTTGAAGCTTCTGTTCAAAAATGATGCTCCGAAATCAACTTCTGTCAACTTAGTGATACATTTTGGGATAGTACCTAAAGTTTAAAGCAGAAATTGGGGCACTTTTGAAATTTTCATTTTTGATCAAAATCGACAGGTCCGGGGCTTAGGGAATTTCTCATATGCCACAAAACGGTTGAAGCGTCTGTTCAAAAATGATGCTCCGAAATCAACTTCTGTCAACTTAGTGATACATTTTGGGATAGTACCTAAAGTTTAAAGCAGAAATTGGGGCACTTTTGAAATTTTCATTTTTGACCAAAATCGACAGGTCCGGGGCTTAGGGAATTTCTCATATGCCACAAAACGGTTGAAGCTTCTGTTCAAAAATGATGCTCCGAAATCAACTTCTGTCACCTTAGTGATACATTTTGGGACAACACCTAAAGTTTAAAGCAGAAATTGGGGCACTTTTGAAATTTTAATTTTTGACCAAAATCGACAGGTCCGGGGCTTAGGGAATTTCTCATATGCCACAAAATGGTTGAAGCTTCTGTTCAAAAATGATGCTCCGAAATCAACTTCTGTCAACTTAGTGATACATTTTGGGATAGTACCTAAAGTTTAAAGCAGAAATTGGGGCACTTTTGAAATTTTCATTTTTGACCAAAATCGACAGGTCCGGGGCTTAGGGAATTTCTCATATGCCACAAAACGGTTGAAGCTTCTGTTCAAAAATGATGCTCCGAAATCAACTTCTGTCACCTTAGTGATACATTTTGGGATAGTACCTAAAGTTTAAAGCAGAAATTGGGGCACTTTTGAAATTTTCATTTTTGACCAAAATCGACAGGTCCGGGGCTTGGGGAATTTCTCATATGCCACAAAACGGTTGAAGCTTCTGTTCAAAAATGATGCTCCGAAATCAACTTCTGTCACCTTAGTGATACATTTTGGGATAGCACCTAAAGTTTAAAGCAGAAATTGGGGCACTTTTGAAATTTTCATTTTTGACCAAAATCGACAGGTCCGGGGCTTAGGGAATTTCTCATATGCCACAAAATGGTTGAAGCTTCTGTTCAAAAATGATGCTCCGAAATCAACTTCTGTCACCTTAGTGATACATTTTGGGATAGCACCTAAAGTTTAAAGCAGAAATTGGGGCACTTTTGAAATTTTAATTTTTGACCAAAATCGACAGGTCCGGGGCTTAGGGAATTTCTCATATGCCACAAAATGGTTGAAGCTCCTGTTCAAAAATGATGCTCCGAAATCAACTTCTGTCACCTTAGTGATACATTTTGGGATAGTACCTAAAGTTTAAAGCAGAAATTGGGGCACTTTTGAAATTTTCATTTTTGATCAAAATCGACAGGTTCGGGGCTTAGGGAATTTCTCATATGCCACAAAACGGTTGAAGCTTCTGTTCAAAAATGATGCTCCGAAATCAACTTCTGTCACCTTAGTGATACATTTTGGGACAACACCTAAAGTTTAAAGCAGAAATTGGGGCACTTTTGAAATTTTAATTTTTGACCAAAATCGACAGGTCCGGGGCTTAGGGAATTTCTCATATGCCACAAAATGGTTGAAGCTTCTGTTCAAAAATGATGCTCCGAAATCAACTTCTGTCAACTTAGTGATACATTTTGGGATAGTACCTAAAGTTTAAAGCAGAAATTGGGGCACTTTTGAAATTTTCATTTTTGACCAAAATCGACAGGTCCGGGGCTTAGGGAATTTCTCATATGCCACAAAACGGTTGAAGCTTCTGTTCAAAAATGATGCTCCGAAATCAACTTCTGTCACCTTAGTGATACATTTTGGGATAGTACCTAAAGTTTAAAGCAGAAATTGGGGCACTTTTGAAATTTTCATTTTTGACCAAAATCGACAGGTCCGGGGCTTGGGGAATTTCTCATATGCCACAAAACGGTTGAAGCTTCTGTTCAAAAATGATGCTCCGAAATCAACTTCTGTCACCTTAGTGATACATTTTGGGATAGCACCTAAAGTTTAAAGCAGAAATTGGGGCACTTTTGAAATTTTCATTTTTGACCAAAATCGACAGGTCCGGGGCTTAGGGAATTTCTCATATGCCACAAAATGGTTGAAGCTTCTGTTCAAAAATGATGCTCCGAAATCAACTTCTGTCACCTTAGTGATACATTTTGGGATAGCACCTAAAGTTTAAAGCAGAAATTGGGGCACTTTTGAAATTTTAATTTTTGACCAAAATCGACAGGTCCGGGGCTTAGGGAATTTCTCATATGCCACAAAATGGTTGAAGCTCCTGTTCAAAAATGATGCTCCGAAATCAACTTCTGTCACCTTAGTGATACATTTTGGGATAGTACCTAAAGTTTAAAGCAGAAATTGGGGCACTTTTGAAATTTTCATTTTTGACCAAAATCGACAGGTTCGGGGCTTAGGGAATTTCTCATATGCCACAAAACGGTTGAAGCTTCTGTTCAAAAATGATGCTCCGAAATCAACTTCTGTCACCTTAGTGATACATTTTGGGATAGCACCTAAAGTTTAAAGCAGAAATTGGGGCACTTTTGAAATTTTAATTTTTGACCAAAATCGACAGGTCCGGGGCTTAGGGAATTTCTCATATGCCACAAAACGGTTGAAGCTTCTGTTCAAAAATGATGCTCCGAAATCAACTTCTGTCACCTTAGTGATACATTTTGGGACAACACCTAAAGTTTAAAGCCGAAATTGGGGCACTTTTGAAATTTTAATTTTTGACCAAAATCGACAGGTCTGGGGCTTAGGGAATTTCTCATATGCCACAAAACGGTTGAAGCTCCTGTTCAACAATGATGCTCCGAAATCAACTTCTGTCACCTTAGTGATACATTTTGGGATAGTACCTAAAGTTTAAAGCAGAAATTGGGGCACTTTTGAAATTTTCATTTTTGACCAAAATCGACAGGTTCGGGGCTTAGGGAATTTCTCATATGCCACAAAACGGTTGAAGCTTCTGTTCAAAAATGATGCTCCGAAATCAACTTCTGTCACCTTAGTGATACATTTTGGGATAGCACCTAAAGTTTAAAGCAGAAATTGGGGCACTTTTGAAATTTTCATTTTTGACCAAAATCGACAGGTCCGGGGCTTAGGGAATTTCTCATATGCCACAAAACGGTTGAAGCTTCTGTTCAAAAATGATGCTCCGAAATCAACTTCTGTCACCTTAGTGATACATTTTGGGATAGCACCTAAAGTTTAAAGCAGAAATTGGGGCACTTTTGAAATTTTCATTTTTGACCAAAATCGACAGGTCCGGGGCTTAGGGAATTTCTCATATGCCACAAAACGGTTGAAGCTTCTGTTCAAAAATGATGCTCCGAAATCAACTTCTGTCACCTTAGTGATACATTTTGGGACAACACCTAAAGTTTAAAGCAGAAATTGGGGCACTTTTGAAATTTTAATTTTTGACCAAAATCGACAGGTCCGGGGCTTAGGGAATTTCTCATATGCCACAAAACGGTTGAAGCTTCTGTTCAAAAACGATGCTCCGAAATCAACTTCTGTCAACTTAGTGATACATTTTGGGATAGTACCTAAAGTTTAAAGCAGAAATTGGGGCACTTTTGAAATTTTCATTTTTGACCAAAATCGACAGGTCCGGGGCTTAGGGAATTTCTCATATGCCACAAAACGGTTGAAGCTTCTGTTCAAAAATGATGCTCCGAAATCAACTTCTGTCACCTTAGTGATACATTTTGGGATAGTACCTAAAGTTTAAAGCAGAAATTGGGGCACTTTTGAAATTTTCATTTTTGACCAAAATCGACAGGTCCGGGGCTTAGGGAATTTCTCATATGCCACAAAACGGTTGAAGCTTCTGTTCAAAAATGATGCTCCGAAATCAGCTTCTGTCACCTTAGTGATACATTTTGGGATAGCACCTAAAGTTTAAAGCAGAAATTGGGGCACTTTTGAAATTTTCATTTTTGACCAAAATCGACAGGTCCGGGGCTTAGGGAATTTCTCATATGCCACAAAATGGTTGAAGCTCCTGTTCAAAAATGATGCTCCGAAATCAACTTCTGTCACCTTAGTGATACATTTTGGGATAGTACCTAAAGTTTAAAGCAGAAATTCGGGCACTTTTGAAATTTTCATTTTTGACCAAAATCGACAGGTTCGGGGCTTAGGGAATTTCTCATATGCCACAAAACGGTTGAAGCTTCTGTTCAAAAATGATGCTCCGAAATCAACTTCTGTCACCTTAGTGATACATTTTGGGATAGCACCTAAAGTTTAAAGCAGAAATTGGGGCACTTTTGAAATTTTCATTTTTGACCAAAATCGACAGGTCCGGGGCTTAGGGAATTTCTCATATGCCACAAAACGGTTGAAGCTTCTGTTCAAAAATGATGCTCCGAAATCAACTTCTGTCACCTTAGTGATACATTTTGGGACAACACCTAAAGTTTAAAGCCGAAATTGGGGCACTTTTGAAATTTTAATTTTTGACCAAAATCGACAGGTCCGGGGCTTAGGGAATTTCTCATATGCCACAAAACGGTTGAAGCTTCTGTTCAAAAATGATGCTCCGAAATCAACTTCTGTCACCTTAGTGATACATTTTGGGATAGCACCTAAAGTTTAAAGCAGAAATTGGGGCACTTTTGAAATTTTCATTTTTGACCAAAATCGACAGGTCCGGGGCTTAGGGAATTTCTCATATGCCACAAAACGGTTGAAGCTTCTGTTCAAAAATGATGCTCCGAAATCAACTTCTGTCACCTTAGTGATACATTTTGGGATAGCACCTAAAGTTTAAAGCAGAAATTGGGGCACTTTTGAAATTTTCATTTTTGACCAAAATCGACAGGTCCGGGGCTTAGGGAATTTCTCATATGCCACAAAATGGTTGAAGCTTCTGTTCAAAAATGATGCTCCGAAATCAACTTCTGTCAACTTAGTGATACATTTTGGGATAGTACCTAAAGTTTAAAGCAGAAATTGGGGCACTTTTGAAATTTTCATTTTTGACCAAAATCGACAGGTCCGGGGCTTAGGGAATTTCTCATATGCCACAAAACGGTTGAAGCTTCTGTTCAAAAATGATGCTCCGAAATCAACTTCTGTCACCTTAGTGATACATTTTGGGATAGCACCTAAAGTTTAAAGCAGAAATTGGGGCACTTTTGAAATTTTAATTTTTGACCAAAATCGACAGGTCCGGGGCTTAGGGAATTTCTCATATGCCACAAAATGGTTGAAGCTTCTGTTCAAAAATGATGCTCCGAAATCAACTTCTGTCACCTTAGTGATACATTTTGGGATAGCACCTAAAGTTTAAAGCAGAAATTGGGGCACTTTTGAAATTTTAATTTTTGACCAAAATCGACAGGTCCGGGGCTTAGGGAATTTCTCATATGCCACAAAATGGTTGAAGCTCCTGTTCAAAAATGATGCTCCGAAATCAACTTCTGTCACCTTAGTGATACATTTTGGGATAGTACCTAAAGTTTAAAGCAGAAATTCGGGCACTTTTGAAATTTTCATTTTTGACCAAAATCGACAGGTTCGGGGCTTAGGGAATTTCTCATATGCCACAAAACGGTTGAAGCTTCTGTTCAAAAATGATGCTCCGAAATCAACTTCTGTCACCTTAGTGATACATTTTGGGATAGCACCTAAAGTTTAAAGCAGAAATTGGGGCACTTTTGAAATTTTCATTTTTGACCAAAATCGATAGGTCCGGGGCTTGGGGAATTTCTCATATGCCACAAAACGGTTGAAGCTCCTGTTCAACAATGATGCTCCGAAATCAACTTCTGTCACCTTAGTGATACATTTTGGGATAGTACCTAAAGTTTAAAGCAGAAATTGGGGCACTTTTGAAATTTTCATTTTTGATCAAAATCGACAGGTCCGGGGCTTAGGGAATTTCTCATATGCCACAAAACGGTTGAAGCTTCTGTTCAAAAATGATGCTCCGAAATCAACTTCTGTCACCTTAGTGATACATTTTGGGATAGTACCTAAAGTTTAAAGCAGAAATTGGGGCACTTTTGAAATTTTCATTTTTGACCAAAATCGACAGGTTCGGGGCTTAGGGAATTTCTCATATGCCACAAAACGGTTGAAGCTTCTGTTCAAAAATGATGCTCCGAAATCAACTTCTGTCACCTTAGTGATACATTTTGGGATAGCACCTAAAGTTTAAAGCAGAAATTGGGGCACTTTTGAAATTTTCATTTTTGACCAAAATCGACAGGTCCGGGGCTTAGGGAATTTCTCATATGCCACAAAACGGTTGAAGCTTCTGTTCAAAAATGATGCTCCGAAATCAACTTCTGTCACCTTAGTGATACATTTTGGGACAACACCTAAAGTTTAAAGCAGAAATTGGGGCACTTTTGAAATTTTAATTTTTGACCAAAATCGACAGGTCCGGGGCTTAGGGAATTTCTCATATGCCACAAAACGGTTGAAGCTTCTGTTCAAAAACGATGCTCCGAAATCAACTTCTGTCAACTTAGTGATACATTTTGGGATAGTACCTAAAGTTTAAAGCAGAAATTGGGGCACTTTTGAAATTTTCATTTTTGACCAAAATCGACAGGTCCGGGGCTTAGGGAATTTCTCATATGCCACAAAACGGTTGAAGCTTCTGTTCAAAAATGATGCTCCGAAATCAACTTCTGTCACCTTAGTGATACATTTTGGGATAGTACCTAAAGTTTAAAGCAGAAATTGGGGCACTTTTGAAATTTTCATTTTTGACCAAAATCGACAGGTCCGGGGCTTAGGGAATTTCTCATATGCCACAAAACGGTTGAAGCTTCTGTTCAAAAATGATGCTCCGAAATCAGCTTCTGTCACCTTAGTGATACATTTTGGGATAGCACCTAAAGTTTAAAGCAGAAATTGGGGCACTTTTGAAATTTTCATTTTTGACCAAAATCGACAGGTCCGGGGCTTAGGGAATTTCTCATATGCCACAAAATGGTTGAAGCTCCTGTTCAAAAATGATGCTCCGAAATCAACTTCTGTCACCTTAGTGATACATTTTGGGATAGTACCTAAAGTTTAAAGCAGAAATTCGGGCACTTTTGAAATTTTCATTTTTGACCAAAATCGACAGGTTCGGGGCTTAGGGAATTTCTCATATGCCACAAAACGGTTGAAGCTTCTGTTCAAAAATGATGCTCCGAAATCAACTTCTGTCACCTTAGTGATACATTTTGGGATAGCACCTAAAGTTTAAAGCAGAAATTGGGGCACTTTTGAAATTTTCATTTTTGACCAAAATCGACAGGTCCGGGGCTTAGGGAATTTCTCATATGCCACAAAACGGTTGAAGCTTCTGTTCAAAAATGATGCTCCGAAATCAACTTCTGTCACCTTAGTGATACATTTTGGGACAACACCTAAAGTTTAAAGCCGAAATTGGGGCACTTTTGAAATTTTAATTTTTGACCAAAATCGACAGGTCCGGGGCTTAGGGAATTTCTCATATGCCACAAAACGGTTGAAGCTTCTGTTCAAAAATGATGCTCCGAAATCAACTTCTGTCACCTTAGTGATACATTTTGGGATAGCACCTAAAGTTTAAAGCAGAAATTGGGGCACTTTTGAAATTTTCATTTTTGACCAAAATCGACAGGTCCGGGGCTTAGGGAATTTCTCATATGCCACAAAACGGTTGAAGCTTCTGTTCAAAAATGATGCTCCGAAATCAACTTCTGTCACCTTAGTGATACATTTTGGGATAGCACCTAAAGTTTAAAGCAGAAATTGGGGCACTTTTGAAATTTTCATTTTTGACCAAAATCGACAGGTCCGGGGCTTAGGGAATTTCTCATATGCCACAAAACGGTTGAAGCTTCTGTTCAAAAATGATGCTCCGAAATCAACTTCTGTCACCTTAGTGATACATTTTGGGACAACACCTAAAGTTTAAAGCAGAAATTGGGGCACTTTTGAAATTTTAATTTTTGACCAAAATCGACAGGTCCGGGGCTTAGGGAATTTCTCATATGCCACAAAATGGTTGAAGCTTCTGTTCAAAAATGATGCTCCGAAATCAACTTCTGTCAACTTAGTGATACATTTTGGGATAGTACCTAAAGTTTAAAGCAGAAATTGGGGCACTTTTGAAATTTTCATTTTTGACCAAAATCGACAGGTCCGGGGCTTAGGGAATTTCTCATATGCCACAAAACGGTTGAAGCTTCTGTTCAAAAATGATGCTCCGAAATCAACTTCTGTCACCTTAGTGATACATTTTGGGATAGCACCTAAAGTTTAAAGCAGAAATTGGGGCACTTTTGAAATTTTAATTTTTGACCAAAATCGACAGGTCCGGGGCTTAGGGAATTTCTCATATGCCACAAAATGGTTGAAGCTTCTGTTCAAAAATGATGCTCCGAAATCAACTTCTGTCACCTTAGTGATACATTTTGGGATAGCACCTAAAGTTTAAAGCAGAAATTGGGGCACTTTTGAAATTTTAATTTTTGACCAAAATCGACAGGTCCGGGGCTTAGGGAATTTCTCATATGCCACAAAATGGTTGAAGCTCCTGTTCAAAAATGATGCTCCGAAATCAACTTCTGTCACCTTAGTGATACATTTTGGGATAGTACCTAAAGTTTAAAGCAGAAATTCGGGCACTTTTGAAATTTTCATTTTTGACCAAAATCGACAGGTTCGGGGCTTAGGGAATTTCTCATATGCCACAAAACGGTTGAAGCTTCTGTTCAAAAATGATGCTCCGAAATCAACTTCTGTCACCTTAGTGATACATTTTGGGATAGCACCTAAAGTTTAAAGCAGAAATTGGGGCACTTTTGAAATTTTCATTTTTGACCAAAATCGATAGGTCCGGGGCTTGGGGAATTTCTCATATGCCACAAAACGGTTGAAGCTTCTGTTCAAAAATGATGCTCCGAAATCAACTTCTGTCACCTTAGTGATACATTTTGGGACAACACCTAAAGTTTAAAGCCGAAATTGGGGCACTTTTGAAATTTTAATTTTTGACCAAAATCGACAGGTCCGGGGCTTAGGGAATTTCTCATATGCCACAAAACGGTTGAAGCTCCTGTTCAACAATGATGCTCCGAAATCAACTTCTGTCACCTTAGTGATACATTTTGGGATAGTACCTAAAGTTTAAAGCAGAAATTGGGGCACTTTTGAAATTTTCATTTTTGATCAAAATCGACAGGTCCGGGGCTTAGGGAATTTCTCATATGCCACAAAACGGTTGAAGCTTCTGTTCAAAAATGATGCTCCGAAATCAACTTCTGTCACCTTAGTGATACATTTTGGGATAGCACCTAAAGTTTAAAGCAGAAATTGGGGCACTTTTGAAATTTTCATTTTTGACCAAAATCGATAGGTCCGGGGCTTGGGGAATTTCTCATATGCCACAAAACGGTTGAAGCTTCTGTTCAAAAATGATGCTCCGAAATCAACTTCTGTCACCTTAGTGATACATTTTGGGACAACACCTAAAGTTTAAAGCCGAAATTGGGGCACTTTTGAAATTTTAATTTTTGACCAAAATCGACAGGTCCGGGGCTTAGGGAATTTCTCATATGCCACAAAACGGTTGAAGCTCCTGTTCAACAATGATGCTCCGAAATCAACTTCTGTCACCTTAGTGATACATTTTGGGATAGTACCTAAAGTTTAAAGCAGAAATTGGGGCACTTTTGAAATTTTCATTTTTGATCAAAATCGACAGGTCCGGGGCTTAGGGAATTTCTCATATGCCACAAAACGGTTGAAGCTTCTGTTCAAAAATGATGCTCCGAAATCAACTTCTGTCAACTTAGTGATACATTTTGGGATAGTACCTAAAGTTTAAAGCAGAAATTGGTGCACTTTTGAAATTTTCATTTTTGACCAAAATCGACAGGTCCGGGGCTTAGGGAATTTCTCATATGCCACAAAACGGTTGAAGCTTCTGTTCAAAAATGATGCTCCGAAATCAACTTCTGTCACCTTAGTGATACATTTTGGGACAACACCTAAAGTTTAAAGCAGAAATTGGGGCACTTTTGAAATTTTAATTTTTGACCAAAATCGACAGGTCCGGGGCTTAGGGAATTTCTCATATGCCACAAAATGGTTGAAGCTCCTGTTCAAAAATGATGCTCCGAAATCAACTTCTGTCACCTTAGTGATACATTTTGGGATAGTACCTAAAGTTTAAAGCAGAAATTGGGGCACTTTTGAAATTTTCATTTTTGACCAAAATCGACAGGTTCGGGGCTTAGGGAATTTCTCATATGCCACAAAACGGTTGAAGCTTCTGTTCAAAAATGATGCTCCGAAATCAACTTCTGTCACCTTAGTGATACATTTTGGGATAGCACCTAAAGTTTAAAGCAGAAATTGGGGCACTTTTGAAATTTTCATTTTTGACCAAAATCGACAGGTCCGGGGCTTAGGGAATTTCTCATATGCCACAAAACGGTTGAAGCTTCTGTTCAAAAATGATGCTCCGAAATCAACTTCTGTCACCTTAGTGATACATTTTGGGACAACACCTAAAGTTTAAAGCAGAAATTGGGGCACTTTTGAAATTTTAATTTTTGACCAAAATCGACAGGTCCGGGGCTTAGGGAATTTCTCATATGCCACAAAACGGTTGAAGCTTCTGTTCAAAAATGATGCTCCGAAATCAACTTCTGTCAACTTAGTGATACATTTTGGGATAGTACCTAAAGTTTAAAGCAGAAATTGGGGCACTTTTGAAATTTTCATTTTTGACCAAAATCGACAGGTCCGGGGCTTAGGGAATTTCTCATATGCCACAAAACGGTTGAAGCTTCTGTTCAAAAATGATGCTCCGAAATCAACTTCTGTCACCTTAGTGATACATTTTGGGATAGTACCTAAAGTTTAAAGCAGAAATTGGGGCACTTTTGAAATTTTCATTTTTGACCAAAATCGACAGGTCCGGGGCTTAGGGAATTTCTCATATGCCACAAAATAGTTGAAGCTCCTGTTCAAAAATGATGCTCCGAAATCAACTTCTGTCACCTTAGTGATACATTTTGGGATAGTACCTAAAGTTTAAAGTAGAAATTGGGGCACTTTTGAAATTTTCATTTTTGACCAAAATCGACAGGTTCGGGGCTTAGGGAATTTCTCATATGCCACAAAACGGTTGAAGCTTCTGTTCAAAAATGATGCTCCGAAATCAACTTCTGTCACCTTAGTGATACATTTTGGGATAGCACCTAAAGTTTAAAGCAGAAATTGGGGCACTTTTGAAATTTTCATTTTTGACCAAAATCGACAGGTCCGGGGCTTAGGGAATTTCTCATATGCCACAAAACGGTTGAAGCTTCTGTTCAAAAATGATGCTCCGAAATCAACTTCTGTCACCTTAGTGATACATTTTGGGACAACACCTAAAGTTTAAAGCCGAAATTGGGGCACTTTTGAAATTTAAATTTTTGACCAAAATCGACAGGTCCGGGGCTTAGGGAATTTCTCATATGCCACAAAACGGTTGAAGCTTCTGTTCAAAAATGATGTTCCGAAATCATCTTCTGTCAACTTAGTGATACATTTTGGGATAGTACCTAAAGTTTAAAGCAGAAATTGGGGCACTTTTGAAATTTTCATTTTTGACCAAAATCGACAGGTCCGGGGCTTAGGGAATTTCTCATATGCCACAAAACGGTTGAAGCTTCTGTTGAAAAATGATGCTCCGAAATCAACTTCTGTCAACTTAGTGATACATTTTGGGATAGTACCTAAAGATTAAAGCAGAAATTGGGGCACTTTTGAAATTTTCATTTTTGACCAAAATCGACAGGTCCGGGGCTTAGGGAATTTCTCATATGCCACAAAATGGTTGAAGCTCCTGTTCAAAAATGATGCTCCGAAATCAACTTCTGTCACCTTAGTGATACATTTTGGGATAGTACCTAAAGTTTAAAGCAGAAATTGGGGCACTTTTGAAATTTTCATTTTTGACCAAAATCGACAGGTCCGGGGCTTAGGGAATTTCTCATATGCCACAAAATGGTTGAAGCTCCTGTTCAAAAATGATGCTCCGAAATCAACTTCTGTCACCTTAGTGATACATTTTGGGATAGTACCTAAAGTTTAAAGCAGAAATTGGAGCACTTTTGAAATTTTCATTTTTGACCAAAATCGACAGGTCCGGGGCTTAGGGAATTTCTCATATGCCACAAAACGGTTGAAGCTCCTGTTCAACAATGATGCTCCGAAATCAACTTCTGTCACCTTAGTGATACATTTTGGGACAGCACCTAAAGTTTAAAGCAGAAATTGGGGCACTTTTGAAATCTTCATTTTTGACCAAAATTGACAGGTCTGGGGCTTAGGGAATTTCTCATATGCCACAAAACGGTTGAAGCTTCTGTTCAAAAATGATGCTCCAAAATCAACTTCTGTCAACTTAGTGATACATTTTGGGATAGTACCTCAAGTTTAAAGCAGAAATTGGGGCACTTTTGACATTTTCATTTTTGACCATAATCGACAGGTCCGGGGCTTAGGGAATTTCTCATATGCCACAAAACGGTTGAAGCTTCTGTTCAAAAATGATGCTCCGAAATCAACTTCTGTCACCTTAGTGATACATTTTGGGACAACACCTAAAGTTTAAAGCAGAAATTGGGGCACTTTTGAAATTTTCATTTTTGACCAAAATCGACAGGTCCGGGACTTAGGGAATTTCTCATATGCCACAAAACGGTTGAAGCTCCTGTTCAAATATGATGCTCCGAAATCAACTTCTGTCACCTTAGTGATACATTTTGGGATAGTACCTAAAGTTTAAAGCAGAAATTGGGGCACTTTTGAAATTTTAATTTTTGACCAAAATCGACAGGTCCGGGGCTTAGGGAATTTCTCATATGCCACAAAACGGTTGAAGCTCCTGTTCAACAATGATGCTCCGAAATCAACTTCTGTCACCTTAGTGATACATTTTGGGACAGCACCTAAAGTTTAAAGCAGAAATTGGGGCACTTTTGAAATTTTCATTTTTGACCAAAATTGACAGGTCCGGGGCTTAGGGAATTTCTCATATGCCACAAAACGGTTGAAGCTCCTGTTCAAAAATGATGCTCCAAAATCAACTTCTGTCACCTTAGTGATACATTTTGGGATAGCACCTAAAGTTTAAAGCAGAAATTGGGGCACTTTTGAAATTTAAATTTTTGACAAAAATCGACTGGTCCGGGGCTTAGGGAATTTCTCATATGCCACAAAATGGTTGAAGCTTCTGTTCAAAAATGATGCTCCGAAATCAACTTCTGTCACCTTAGTGATACATTTTGGGATAGTACCTAAAGTTTAAAGCAGAAATTAGGGCACTTTTGAAATTTTGATATTTTTGACCAAAATCGACAGGTCCGGGGCTTAGGGAATTTCTCATGTGCCACAAAACGGTTGAAGCTCCTGTTCAAAAATGATGCTCCGAAATCAACTTCTGTCAACTTAGTGATACATTTTGGGATAGTACCTAAAGTTTAAAGCAGAAATTGGGGCACTTTTGAAATTTCATTTTTGACCAAAATCGACAGGTCCGGGGCTTAGGGAATTTCTCATATGCCACAAAACGGTTGAAGCTTCTGTTCAATAATGATGCTCCGAAATCAACTTCTGTCACCTTAGTGATACATTTTGGGACAGCACCTAAAGTTTAAAGCAGAAATTGGGGCACTTTTGAAATCTTCATTTTTGACCAAAATTGACAGGTCTGGGGCTTAGGGAATTTCTCATATGCCACAAAACGGTTGAAGCTTCTGTTCAAAAATGATGCTCCGAAATCAACTTCTGTCAACTTAGTGATACATTTTGGGATAGTACCTAAAGATTAAAGCAGAAATTGGGGCACTTTTGAAATTTTAATTTTTGACCAAAATCGACAGGTCCGGGGCTTAGGGAATTTCTCATATGCCACAAAACGGTTGAAGCTTCTGTTCAAAAATGATGCTCCGAAATCAACTTCTGTCACCTTAGTGATACATTTTGGGACAACACCTAAAGTTTAAAGCAGAAATTGGGGCACTTTTGAAATTTTAATTTTTGACCAAAATCGACAGGTCCGGGGCTTAGGGAATTTCTCATATGCCACAAAATGGTTGAAGCTTCTGTTCAAAAATGATGCTCCGAAATCAACTTCTGTCAACTTAGTGATACATTTTGGGATAGTACCTAAAGTTTAAAGCAGAAATTGGGGCACTTTTGAAATTTTCATTTTTGACCAAAATCGACAGGTCCGGGGCTTAGGGAATTTCTCATATGCCACAAAACGGTTGAAGCTTCTGTTCAAAAATGATGCTCCGAAATCAACTTCTGTCACCTTAGTGATACATTTTGGGATAGTACCTAAAGTTTAAAGCAGAAATTGGGGCACTTTTGAAATTTTCATTTTTGACCAAAATCGACAGGTCCGGGGCTTAGGGAATTTCTCATATGCCACAAAACGGTTGAAGCTTCTGTTCAAAAATGATGCTCCGAAATCAACTTCTGTCACCTTAGTGATACATTTTGGGATAGCACCTAAAGTTTAAAGCAGAAATTGGGGCACTTTTGAAATTTTAATTTTTGACCAAAATCGACAGGTCCGGGGCTTAGGGAATTTCTCATATGCCACAAAATGGTTGAAGCTTCTGTTCAAAAATGATGCTCCGAAATCAACTTCTGTCACCTTAGTGATACATTTTGGGATAGCACCTAAAGTTTAAAGCAGAAATTGGGGCACTTTTGAAATTTTAATTTTTGACCAAAATCGACAGGTCCGGGGCTTAGGGAATTTCTCATATGCCACAAAATGGTTGAAGCTCCTGTTCAAAAATGATGCTCCGAAATCAACTTCTGTCACCTTAGTGATACATTTTGGGATAGTACCTAAAGTTTAAAGCAGAAATTCGGGCACTTTTGAAATTTTCATTTTTGACCAAAATCGACAGGTTTGGGGCTTAGGGAATTTCTCATATGCCACAAAACGGTTGAAGCTTCTGTTCAAAAATGATGCTCCGAAATCAACTTCTGTCACCTTAGTGATACATTTTGGGATAGCACCTAAAGTTTAAAGCAGAAATTGGGGCACTTTTGAAATTTTCATTTTTGACCAAAATCGACAGGTCCGGGGCTTGGGGAATTTCTCATATGCCACAAAACGGTTGAAGCTTCTGTTCAAAAATGATGCTCCGAAATCAACTTCTGTCACCTTAGTGATACATTTTGGGACAACACCTAAAGTTTAAAGCCGAAATTGGGGCACTTTTGAAATTTTAATTTTTGACCAAAATCGACAGGTCCGGGGCTTAGGGAATTTCTCATATGCCACAAAACGGTTGAAGCTCCTGTTCAACAATGATGCTCCGAAATCAACTTCTGTCACCTTAGTGATACATTTTGGGATAGTACCTAAAGTTTAAAGCAGAAATTGGGGCACTTTTGAAATTTTCATTTTTGATCAAAATCGACAGGTCCGGGGCTTAGGGAATTTCTCATATGCCACAAAACGGTTGAAGCTTCTGTTCAAAAATGATGCTCCGAAATCAACTTCTGTCAACTTAGTGATACATTTTGGGATAGTACCTAAAGTTTAAAGCAGAAATTGGTGCACTTTTGAAATTTTCATTTTTGACCAAAATCGACAGGTCCGGGGCTTAGGGAATTTCTCATATGCCACAAAACGGTTGAAGCTTCTGTTCAAAAATGATGCTCCGAAATCAACTTCTGTCACCTTAGTGATACATTTTGGGACAACACCTAAAGTTTAAAGCAGAAATTGGGGCACTTTTGAAATTTTAATTTTTGACCAAAATCGACAGGTCCGGGGCTTAGGGAATTTCTCATATGCCACAAAATGGTTGAAGCTCCTGTTCAAAAATGATGCTCCGAAATCAACTTCTGTCACCTTAGTGATACATTTTGGGATAGTACCTAAAGTTTAAAGCAGAAATTGGGGCACTTTTGAAATTTTCATTTTTGACCAAAATCGACAGGTTCGGGGCTTAGGGAATTTCTCATATGCCACAAAACGGTTGAAGCTTCTGTTCAAAAATGATGCTCCGAAATCAACTTCTGTCACCTTAGTGATACATTTTGGGATAGCACCTAAAGTTTAAAGCAGAAATTGGGGCACTTTTGAAATTTTCATTTTTGACCAAAATCGACAGGTCCGGGGCTTAGGGAATTTCTCATATGCCACAAAACGGTTGAAGCTTCTGTTCAAAAATGATGCTCCGAAATCAACTTCTGTCACCTTAGTGATACATTTTGGGACAACACCTAAAGTTTAAAGCAGAAATTGGGGCACTTTTGAAATTTTAATTTTTGACCAAAATCGACAGGTCCGGGGCTTAGGGAATTTCTCATATGCCACAAAACGGTTGAAGCTTCTGTTCAAAAATGATGCTCCGAAATCAACTTCTGTCAACTTAGTGATACATTTTGGGATAGTACCTAAAGTTTAAAGCAGAAATTGGGGCACTTTTGAAATTTTCATTTTTGACCAAAATCGACAGGTCCGGGGCTTAGGGAATTTCTCATATGCCACAAAACGGTTGAAGCTTCTGTTCAAAAATGATGCTCCGAAATCAACTTCTGTCACCTTAGTGATACATTTTGGGATAGTACCTAAAGTTTAAAGCAGAAATTGGGGCACTTTTGAAATTTTCATTTTTGACCAAAATCGACAGGTCCGGGGCTTAGGGAATTTCTCATATGCCACAAAATAGTTGAAGCTCCTGTTCAAAAATGATGCTCCGAAATCAACTTCTGTCACCTTAGTGATACATTTTGGGATAGTACCTAAAGTTTAAAGTAGAAATTGGGGCACTTTTGAAATTTTCATTTTTGACCAAAATCGACAGGTTCGGGGCTTAGGGAATTTCTCATATGCCACAAAACGGTTGAAGCTTCTGTTCAAAAATGATGCTCCGAAATCAACTTCTGTCACCTTAGTGATACATTTTGGGATAGCACCTAAAGTTTAAAGCAGAAATTGGGGCACTTTTGAAATTTTCATTTTTGACCAAAATCGACAGGTCCGGGGCTTAGGGAATTTCTCATATGCCACAAAACGGTTGAAGCTTCTGTTCAAAAATGATGCTCCGAAATCAACTTCTGTCACCTTAGTGATACATTTTGGGACAACACCTAAAGTTTAAAGCCGAAATTGGGGCACTTTTGAAATTTAAATTTTTGACCAAAATCGACAGGTCCGGGGCTTAGGGAATTTCTCATATGCCACAAAACGGTTGAAGCTTCTGTTCAAAAATGATGTTCCGAAATCATCTTCTGTCAACTTAGTGATACATTTTGGGATAGTACCTAAAGTTTAAAGCAGAAATTGGGGCACTTTTGAAATTTTCATTTTTGACCAAAATCGACAGGTCCGGGGCTTAGGGAATTTCTCATATGCCACAAAACGGTTGAAGCTTCTGTTGAAAAATGATGCTCCGAAATCAACTTCTGTCAACTTAGTGATACATTTTGGGATAGTACCTAAAGATTAAAGCAGAAATTGGGGCACTTTTGAAATTTTCATTTTTGACCAAAATCGACAGGTCCGGGGCTTAGGGAATTTCTCATATGCCACAAAATGGTTGAAGCTCCTGTTCAAAAATGATGCTCCGAAATCAACTTCTGTCACCTTAGTGATACATTTTGGGATAGTACCTAAAGTTTAAAGCAGAAATTGGGGCACTTTTGAAATTTTCATTTTTGACCAAAATCGACAGGTCCGGGGCTTAGGGAATTTCTCATATGCCACAAAATGGTTGAAGCTCCTGTTCAAAAATGATGCTCCGAAATCAACTTCTGTCACCTTAGTGATACATTTTGGGATAGTACCTAAAGTTTAAAGCAGAAATTGGAGCACTTTTGAAATTTTCATTTTTGACCAAAATCGACAGGTCCGGGGCTTAGGGAATTTCTCATATGCCACAAAACGGTTGAAGCTCCTGTTCAACAATGATGCTCCGAAATCAACTTCTGTCACCTTAGTGATACATTTTGGGACAGCACCTAAAGTTTAAAGCAGAAATTGGGGCACTTTTGAAATCTTCATTTTTGACCAAAATTGACAGGTCTGGGGCTTAGGGAATTTCTCATATGCCACAAAACGGTTGAAGCTTCTGTTCAAAAATGATGCTCCAAAATCAACTTCTGTCAACTTAGTGATACATTTTGGGATAGTACCTCAAGTTTAAAGCAGAAATTGGGGCACTTTTGACATTTTCATTTTTGACCATAATCGACAGGTCCGGGGCTTAGGGAATTTCTCATATGCCACAAAACGGTTGAAGCTTCTGTTCAAAAATGATGCTCCGAAATCAACTTCTGTCACCTTAGTGATACATTTTGGGATAGTACCTAAAGTTTAAAGCAGAAATTGGGGCACTTTTGAAATTTTAATTTTTGACCAAAATCGACAGGTCCGGGGCTTAGGGAATTTCTCATATGCCACAAAACGGTTGAAGCTCCTGTTCAACAATGATGCTCCGAAATCAACTTCTGTCACCTTAGTGATACATTTTGGGACAGCACCTAAAGTTTAAAGCAGAAATTGGGGCACTTTTGAAATTTTCATTTTTGACCAAAATTGACAGGTCCGGGGCTTAGGGAATTTCTCATATGCCACAAAACGGTTGAAGCTCCTGTTCAAAAATGATGCTCCAAAATCAACTTCTGTCACCTTAGTGATACATTTTGGGATAGCACCTAAAGTTTAAAGCAGAAATTGGGGCACTTTTGAAATTTAAATTTTTGACAAAAATCGACTGTTCCGGGGCTTAGGGAATTTCTCATATGCCACAAAATGGTTGAAGCTTCTGTTCAAAAATGATGCTCCGAAATCAACTTCTGTCACCTTAGTGATACATTTTGGGATAGTACCTAAAGTTTAAAGCAGAAATTAGGGCACTTTTGAAATTTTGATATTTTTGACCAAAATCGACAGGTCCGGGGCTTAGGGAATTTCTCATGTGCCACAAAACGGTTGAAGCTCCTGTTCAAAAATGATGCTCCGAAATCAACTTCTGTCAACTTAGTGATACATTTTGGGATAGTACCTAAAGTTTAAAGCAGAAATTGGGGCACTTTTGAAATTTCATTTTTGACCAAAATCGACAGGTCCGGGGCTTAGGGAATTTCTCATATGCCACAAAACGGTTGAAGCTTCTGTTCAATAATGATGCTCCGAAATCAACTTCTGTCACCTTAGTGATACATTTTGGGACAGCACCTAAAGTTTAAAGCAGAAATTGGGGCACTTTTGAAATCTTCATTTTTGACCAAAATTGACAGGTCTGGGGCTTAGGGAATTTCTCATATGCCACAAAACGGTTGAAGCATCTGTTCAAAAATGATGCTCCAAAATCAACTTCTGTCAACTTAGTGATACATTTTGGGATAGTACCTAAAGTTTAAAGCAGAAATTGGGGCACTTTTGAAATTTTCATTTTTGACCAAAATCGACAGGTCCGGGGCTTAGGGAATTTCTCATATGCCACAAAACGGTTGAAGCTTCTGTTCAAAAATGATGCTCCGAAATCAACTTCTGTCACCTTAGTGATACATTTTGGGACAACACCTAAAGTTTAAAGCAGAAATTGGGGCACTTTTGAAATTTTCAGTTTTGACCAAAATCGACAGGTCCGGGGCTTAGGGAATTTCTCATATGCCACAAAACGGTTGAAGCTTCTGTTCAAAAATGATGCTCCGAAATCAACTTCTGTCAACTTAGTGATACATTTTGGGATAGTACCTAAAGATTAAAGCAGAAATTGGGGCACTTTTGAAATTTTCATTTTTGACCAAAATCGACAGGTCCGGGGCTTAGGGAATTTCTCATATGCCACAAAACGGTTGAAGCTTCTGTTCAAAAATGATGCTCCGAAATCAACTTCTGTCAACTTAGTGATACATTTTGGGATAGTACCTAAAGTTTAAAGCAGAAATTGGGGCACTTTTGAAATTTTCATTTTTGACCAAAATCGACAGGTCCGGGGCTTAGGGAATTTCTCATATGCCACAAAATGGTTGAAGCTCCTGTTCAAAAATGATGCTCCGAAATCAACTTCTGTCACCTTAGTGATACATTTTGGGATAGTACCTAAAGTTTAAAGCAGAAATTGGGGCACTTTTGAAATTTTAATTTTTGACCAAAATCGACAGGTCCGGGGCTTAGGGAATTTCTCATATGCCACAGAACGGTTGAAGCTCCTGTTCAACAATGATGCTCCGAAATCAACTTCTGTCACCTTAGTGATACATATTGGGACAGCACCTAAAGTTTAAAGCAGAAATTGGGGCACTTTTTAAATTTTCATTTTTGACCAAAATTGACAGGTCCGGGGCTTAGGGAATTTCTCATATGCCACAAAACGGTTGAAGCTTCTGTTCAAAAATGATGCTCCGAAATCAACTTCTGTCAACTTAGTGATACATTTTGGGATAGCACCTAAAGTTTAAAGCAGAAATTGGGGCACTTTTGAAATTTTCATTTTTGACCAAAATCGACAGGTCCGGGGCTTAGGGAATTTCTCATATGCCACAAAACGGTTAAAGCTTCTGTTCAAAAATGATGCTCCGAAATCAACTTCTGTCATCTTAGTGATACATTTTGGGATAGCACCTAAAGTTTAAAGCAGAAATTGGGGCACTTTTGAAATTTTCATTTTTGACCAAAATCGACAGGTCCGGGGCTTAGGGAATTTCTCATATGCCACAAAACGGTTGAAGCTTCTGTTCAAAAATGATGCTCCGAAATCAACTTCTGTCAACTTAGTGATTCATTTTGGGATAGCACCTAAAGTTTAAAGCAGAAATTGGGGCACTTTTGAAATTTTCATTTTTGACCAAAATCGACAGGTCCGGGGCTTAGGGAATTTCTCATATGCCACAAAACGGTTGAAGCTTCTGTTCAAAAATGATGCTCCGAAATCAACTTCTGTCACCTTAGTGATACATTTTGGGATAGCACCTAAAGTTTAAAGCAGAAATTGGGGCACTTTTGAAATTTCCATGTTTGACCAAAATCGACAGGTCCGGGGCTTAGGGTATTTCTCATATGCCACAAAATGGTTGAAGCTCCTGTTCAAAAATGATGCTCCGAAATCAACTTCTGTCACCTTAGTGATACATATTGGGATAGTACCTAAAGTTTAAAGCTGAAATTGGGGCACTTTTGAAATTTTCAGTTTTGACCAAAATCGACAGGTCCGGGGCTTAGGGAATTTCTCATATGCCACAAAACGGTTGAAGCTTCTGTTAAAAAATGATGCTCCGAAATCAACTTCTGTCAACTTAGTGATACATTTTGGGATAGTACCTAAAGATTAAAGCAGAAATTGGGGCACTTTTGAAATTTTCAGTTTTGACCAAAATCGACAGGTCCGGGGCTTAGGGAATTTCTCATATGCCACAAAACGGTTGAAGCTTCTGTTCAAAAATGATGCTCCGAAATCAACTTCTGTCAACTTAGTGATACATTTTGGGATAGTACCTTAAGATTAAAGCAGAAATTGGGGCACTTTTGAAATTTTCATTTTTGACCAAAATCGACAGGTCCGGGGCTTAGGGAATTTCTCATATGCCACAAAACGGTTGAAGCTTCTGTTCAAAAATGATGCTCCGAAATCAACTTTTGTCACCTTAGTGATACATTTTGGGATAGCACCTAAAGTTTAAAGCAGAAATTGGGGCACTTTTGAAATTTTCATTTTTGATCAAAATCGACAGGTCCGGGGCTTAGGGAATTTCTCATATGCCACAAAACGGTTGAAGCTCCTGTTCAACAATGATGCTCCGAAATCAACTTCTGTCACCTTAGTGATACATTTTGGGATAGTACCTAAAGTTTAAAGCAGAAATTGGGGCACTTTTGAAATTTTCATTTTTGACCAAAATCGACAGGTCCGGGGCTTAGGGAATTTCTCATATGCCACAAAATAGTTGAAGCTCCTGTTCAAAAATGATGCTCCGAAATCAACTTCTGTCACCTTAGTGATACATTTTGGGATAGTACCTAAAGTTTAAAGCAGAAATTGGGGCACTTTTGAAATTTTCATTTTTGACCAAAATCGACAGGTTCGGGGCTTAGGGAATTTCTCATATGCCACAAAACGGTTGAAGCTTCTGTTCAAAAATGATGCTCCGAAATCAACTTCTGTCACCTTAGTGATACATTTTGGGATAGCACCTAAAGTTTAAAGCAGAAATTGGGGCACTTTTGAAATTTTCATTTTTGACCAAAATCGACAGGTCCGGGGCTTAGGGAATTTCTCATATGCCACAAAACGGTTGAAGCTTCTGTTCAAAAATGATGCTCCGAAATCAACTTCTGTCACCTTAGTGATACATTTTGGGACAACACCTAAAGTTTAAAGCCGAAATTGGGGCACTTTTAAAATTTAAATTTTTGACCAAAATCGACAGGTCCGGGGCTTAGGGAATTTCTCATATGCCACAAAACGGTTGAAGCTTCTGTTCAAAAATGATGTTCCGAAATCATCTTCTGTCAACTTAGTGATACATTTTGGGATAGTACCTAAAGTTTAAAGCAGAAATTGGGGCACTTTTGAAATTTTCATTTTTGACCAAAATCGACAGGTCCGGGGCTTAGGGAATTTCTCATATGCCACAAAACGGTTGAAGCTTCTGTTCAAAAATGATGCTCCGAAATCAACTTCTGTCACCTTAGTGATACATTTTGGGACAACACCTAAAGTTTAAAGCCGAAATTGGGGCACTTTTGAAATTTTAATTTTTGACCAAAATCGACAGGTCCGGGGCTTAGGGAATTTCTCATATGCCACAAAACGGTTGAAGCTCCTGTTCAACAATGATGCTCCGAAATCAACTTCTGTCACCTTAGTGATACATTTTGGGATAGTACCTAAAGTTTAAAGCAGAAATTGGGGCACTTTTGAAATTTTCATTTTTGATCAAAATCGACAGGTCCGGGGCTTAGGGAATTTCTCATATGCCACAAAATGGTTGAAGCTTCTGTTCAAAAATGATGCTCCGAAATCAACTTCTGTCAACTTAGTGATACATTTTGGGATAGTACCTAAAGTTTAAAGCAGAAATTGGTGCACTTTTGAAATTTTCATTTTTGACCAAAATCGACAGGTCCGGGGCTTAGGGAATTTCTCATATGCCACAAAACGGTTGAAGCTTCTGTTCAAAAATGATGCTCCGAAATCAACTTCTGTCACCTTAGTGATACATTTTGGGACAACACCTAAAGTTTAAAGCAGAAATTGGGGCACTTTTGAAATTTTAATTTTTGACCAAAATCGACAGGTCCGGGGCTTAGGGAATTTCTCATATGCCACAAAATGGTTGAAGCTCCTGTTCAAAAATGATGCTCCGAAATCAACTTCTGTCACCTTAGTGATACATTTTGGGATAGTACCTAAAGTTTAAAGCAGAAATTGGGGCACTTTTGAAATTTTCATTTTTGACCAAAATCGACAGGTTCGGGGCTTAGGGAATTTCTCATATGCCACAAAACGGTTGAAGCTTCTGTTCAAAAATGATGCTCCGAAATCAACTTCTGTCACCTTAGTGATACATTTTGGGATAGCACCTAAAGTTTAAAGCAGAAATTGGGGCACTTTTGAAATTTTCATTTTTGACCAAAATCGACAGGTCCGGGGCTTAGGGAATTTCTCATATGCCACAAAACGGTTGAAGCTTCTGTTCAAAAATGATGCTCCGAAATCAACTTCTGTCACCTTAGTGATACATTTTGGGACAACACCTAAAGTTTAAAGCAGAAATTGGGGCACTTTTGAAATTTTAATTTTTGACCAAAATCGACAGGTCCGGGGCTTAGGGAATTTCTCATATGCCACAAAACGGTTGAAGCTTCTGTTCAAAAATGATGCTCCGAAATCAACTTCTGTCAACTTAGTGATACATTTTGGGATAGTACCTAAAGTTTAAAGCAGAAATTGGGGCACTTTTGAAATTTTCATTTTTGACCAAAATCGACAGGTCCGGGGCTTAGGGAATTTCTCATATGCCACAAAACGGTTGAAGCTTCTGTTCAAAAATGATGCTCCGAAATCAACTTCTGTCACCTTAGTGATACATTTTGGGATAGTACCTAAAGTTTAAAGCAGAAATTGGGGCACTTTTGAAATTTTCATTTTTGACCAAAATCGACAGGTCCGGGGCTTAGGGAATTTCTCATATGCCACAAAATAGTTGAAGCTCCTGTTCAAAAATGATGCTCCGAAATCAACTTCTGTCACCTTAGTGATACATTTTGGGATAGTACCTAAAGTTTAAAGCAGAAATTGGGGCACTTTTGAAATTTTCATTTTTGACCAAAATCGACAGGTTCGGGGCTTAGGGAATTTCTCATATGCCACAAAACGGTTGAAGCTTCTGTTCAAAAATGATGCTCCGAAATCAACTTCTGTCACCTTAGTGATACATTTTGGGATAGCACCTAAAGTTTAAAGCAGAAATTGGGGCACTTTTGAAATTTTCATTTTTGACCAAAATCGACAGGTCCGGGGCTTAGGGAATTTCTCATATGCCACAAAACGGTTGAAGCTTCTGTTCAAAAATGATGCTCCGAAATCAACTTCTGTCACCTTAGTGATACATTTTGGGACAACACCTAAAGTTTAAAGCCGAAATTGGGGCACTTTTAAAATTTAAATTTTTGACCAAAATCGACAGGTCCGGGGCTTAGGGAATTTCTCATATGCCACAAAACGGTTGAAGCTTCTGTTCAAAAATGATGTTCCGAAATCATCTTCTGTCAACTTAGTGATACATTTTGGGATAGTACCTAAAGTTTAAAGCAGAAATTGGGGCACTTTTGAAATTTTCATTTTTGACCAAAATCGACAGGTCCGGGGCTTAGGGAATTTCTCATATGCCACAAAACGGTTGAAGCTTCTGTTCAAAAATGATGCTCCGAAATCAACTTCTGTCACCTTAGTGATACATTTTGGGACAACACCTAAAGTTTAAAGCCGAAATTGGGGCACTTTTGAAATTTTAATTTTTGACCAAAATCGACAGGTCCGGGGCTTAGGGAATTTCTCATATGCCACAAAACGGTTGAAGCTCCTGTTCAACAATGATGCTCCGAAATCAACTTCTGTCACCTTAGTGATACATTTTGGGATAGTACCTAAAGTTTAAAGCAGAAATTGGGGCACTTTTGAAATTTTCATTTTTGATCAAAATCGACAGGTCCGGGGCTTAGGGAATTTCTCATATGCCACAAAATGGTTGAAGCTTCTGTTCAAAAATGATGCTCCGAAATCAACTTCTGTCAACTTAGTGATACATTTTGGGATAGTACCTAAAGTTTAAAGCAGAAATTGGTGCACTTTTGAAATTTTCATTTTTGACCAAAATCGACAGGTCCGGGGCTTAGGGAATTTCTCATATGCCACAAAACGGTTGAAGCTTCTGTTCAAAAATGATGCTCCGAAATCAACTTCTGTCACCTTAGTGATACATTTTGGGACAACACCTAAAGTTTAAAGCAGAAATTGGGGCACTTTTGAAATTTTAATTTTTGACCAAAATCGACAGGTCCGGGGCTTAGGGAATTTCTCATATGCCACAAAATGGTTGAAGCTCCTGTTCAAAAATGATGCTCCGAAATCAACTTCTGTCACCTTAGTGATACATTTTGGGATAGTACCTAAAGTTTAAAGCAGAAATTGGGGCACTTTTGAAATTTTCATTTTTGACCAAAATCGACAGGTTCGGGGCTTAGGGAATTTCTCATATGCCACAAAACGGTTGAAGCTTCTGTTCAAAAATGATGCTCCGAAATCAACTTCTGTCACCTTAGTGATACATTTTGGGATAGCACCTAAAGTTTAAAGCAGAAATTGGGGCACTTTTGAAATTTTCATTTTTGACCAAAATCGACAGGTCCGGGGCTTAGGGAATTTCTCATATGCCACAAAACGGTTGAAGCTTCTGTTCAAAAATGATGCTCCGAAATCAACTTCTGTCACCTTAGTGATACATTTTGGGACAACACCTAAAGTTTAAAGCAGAAATTGGGGCACTTTTGAAATTTTAATTTTTGACCAAAATCGACAGGTCCGGGGCTTAGGGAATTTCTCATATGCCACAAAACGGTTGAAGCTTCTGTTCAAAAATGATGCTCCGAAATCAACTTCTGTCAACTTAGTGATACATTTTGGGATAGTACCTAAAGTTTAAAGCAGAAATTGGGGCACTTTTGAAATTTTCATTTTTGACCAAAATCGACAGGTCCGGGGCTTAGGGAATTTCTCATATGCCACAAAACGGTTGAAGCTTCTGTTCAAAAATGATGCTCCGAAATCAACTTCTGTCACCTTAGTGATACATTTTGGGATAGTACCTAAAGTTTAAAGCAGAAATTGGGGCACTTTTGAAATTTTCATTTTTGACCAAAATCGACAGGTCCGGGGCTTAGGGAATTTCTCATATGCCACAAAATAGTTGAAGCTCCTGTTCAAAAATGATGCTCCGAAATCAACTTCTGTCACCTTAGTGATACATTTTGGGATAGTACCTAAAGTTTAAAGTAGAAATTGGGGCACTTTTGAAATTTTCATTTTTGACCAAAATCGACAGGTTCGGGGCTTAGGGAATTTCTCATATGCCACAAAACGGTTGAAGCTTCTGTTCAAAAATGATGCTCCGAAATCAACTTCTGTCACCTTAGTGATACATTTTGGGATAGCACCTAAAGTTTAAAGCAGAAATTGGGGCACTTTTGAAATTTTCATTTTTGACCAAAATCGACAGGTCCGGGGCTTAGGGAATTTCTCATATGCCACAAAACGGTTGAAGCTTCTGTTCAAAAATGATGCTCCGAAATCAACTTCTGTCACCTTAGTGATACATTTTGGGACAACACCTAAAGTTTAAAGCCGAAATTGGGGCACTTTTGAAATTTAAATTTTTGACCAAAATCGACAGGTCCGGGGCTTAGGGAATTTCTCATATGCCACAAAACGGTTGAAGCTTCTGTTCAAAAATGATGTTCCGAAATCATCTTCTGTCAACTTAGTGATACATTTTGGGATAGTACCTAAAGTTTAAAGCAGAAATTGGGGCACTTTTGAAATTTTCATTTTTGACCAAAATCGACAGGTCCGGGGCTTAGGGAATTTCTCATATGCCACAAAACGGTTGAAGCTTCTGTTGAAAAATGATGCTCCGAAATCAACTTCTGTCAACTTAGTGATACATTTTGGGATAGTACCTAAAGATTAAAGCAGAAATTGGGGCACTTTTGAAATTTTCATTTTTGACCAAAATCGACAGGTCCGGGGCTTAGGGAATTTCTCATATGCCACAAAATGGTTGAAGCTCCTGTTCAAAAATGATGCTCCGAAATCAACTTCTGTCACCTTAGTGATACATTTTGGGATAGTACCTAAAGTTTAAAGCAGAAATTGGGGCACTTTTGAAATTTTCATTTTTGACCAAAATCGACAGGTCCGGGGCTTAGGGAATTTCTCATATGCCACAAAATGGTTGAAGCTCCTGTTCAAAAATGATGCTCCGAAATCAACTTCTGTCACCTTAGTGATACATTTTGGGATAGTACCTAAAGTTTAAAGCAGAAATTGGAGCACTTTTGAAATTTTCATTTTTGACCAAAATCGACAGGTCCGGGGCTTAGGGAATTTCTCATATGCCACAAAACGGTTGAAGCTCCTGTTCAACAATGATGCTCCGAAATCAACTTCTGTCACCTTAGTGATACATTTTGGGACAGCACCTAAAGTTTAAAGCAGAAATTGGGGCACTTTTGAAATCTTCATTTTTGACCAAAATTGACAGGTCTGGGGCTTAGGGAATTTCTCATATGCCACAAAACGGTTGAAGCTTCTGTTCAAAAATGATGCTCCAAAATCAACTTCTGTCAACTTAGTGATACATTTTGGGATAGTACCTCAAGTTTAAAGCAGAAATTGGGGCACTTTTGACATTTTCATTTTTGACCATAATCGACAGGTCCGGGGCTTAGGGAATTTCTCATATGCCACAAAACGGTTGAAGCTTCTGTTCAAAAATGATGCTCCGAAATCAACTTCTGTCACCTTAGTGATACATTTTGGGACAACACCTAAAGTTTAAAGCAGAAATTGGGGCACTTTTGAAATTTTCATTTTTGACCAAAATCGACAGGTCCGGGACTTAGGGAATTTCTCATATGCCACAAAACGGTTGAAGCTCCTGTTCAAATATGATGCTCCGAAATCAACTTCTGTCACCTTAGTGATACATTTTGGGATAGTACCTAAAGTTTAAAGCAGAAATTGGGGCACTTTTGAAATTTTAATTTTTGACCAAAATCGACAGGTCCGGGGCTTAGGGAATTTCTCATATGCCACAAAACGGTTGAAGCTCCTGTTCAACAATGATGCTCCGAAATCAACTTCTGTCACCTTAGTGATACATTTTGGGACAGCACCTAAAGTTTAAAGCAGAAATTGGGGCACTTTTGAAATTTTCATTTTTGACCAAAATTGACAGGTCCGGGGCTTAGGGAATTTCTCATATGCCACAAAACGGTTGAAGCTCCTGTTCAAAAATGATGCTCCAAAATCAACTTCTGTCACCTTAGTGATACATTTTGGGATAGCACCTAAAGTTTAAAGCAGAAATTGGGGCACTTTTGAAATTTAAATTTTTGACAAAAATCGACTGGTCCGGGGCTTAGGGAATTTCTCATATGCCACAAAATGGTTGAAGCTTCTGTTCAAAAATGATGCTCCGAAATCAACTTCTGTCACCTTAGTGATACATTTTGGGATAGTACCTAAAGTTTAAAGCAGAAATTAGGGCACTTTTGAAATTTTGATATTTTTGACCAAAATCGACAGGTCCGGGGCTTAGGGAATTTCTCATGTGCCACAAAACGGTTGAAGCTCCTGTTCAAAAATGATGCTCCGAAATCAACTTCTGTCAACTTAGTGATACATTTTGGGATAGTACCTAAAGTTTAAAGCAGAAATTGGGGCACTTTTGAAATTTCATTTTTGACCAAAATCGACAGGTCCGGGGCTTAGGGAATTTCTCATATGCCACAAAACGGTTGAAGCTTCTGTTCAATAATGATGCTCCGAAATCAACTTCTGTCACCTTAGTGATACATTTTGGGACAGCACCTAAAGTTTAAAGCAGAAATTGGGGCACTTTTGAAATCTTCATTTTTGACCAAAATTGACAGGTCTGGGGCTTAGGGAATTTCTCATATGCCACAAAACGGTTGAAGCTTCTGTTCAAAAATGATGCTCCGAAATCAACTTCTGTCAACTTAGTGATACATTTTGGGATAGTACCTAAAGATTAAAGCAGAAATTGGGGCACTTTTGAAATTTTCATTTTTGACCAAAATCGACAGGTCCGGGGCTTAGGGAATTTCTCATATGCCACAAAACGGTTGAAGCTTCTGTTCAAAAATGATGCTCCGAAATCAACTTCTGTCACCTTAGTGATACATTTTGGGACAACACCTAAAGTTTAAAGCAGAAATTGGGGCACTTTTGAAATTTTAATTTTTGACCAAAATCGACAGGTCCGGGGCTTAGGGAATTTCTCATATGCCACAAAATGGTTGAAGCTTCTGTTCAAAAATGATGCTCCGAAATCAACTTCTGTCAACTTAGTGATACATTTTGGGATAGTACCTAAAGTTTAAAGCAGAAATTGGGGCACTTTTGAAATTTTCATTTTTGACCAAAATCGACAGGTCCGGGGCTTAGGGAATTTCTCATATGCCACAAAACGGTTGAAGCTTCTGTTCAAAAATGATGCTCCGAAATCAACTTCTGTCACCTTAGTGATACATTTTGGGATAGTACCTAAAGTTTAAAGCAGAAATTGGGGCACTTTTGAAATTTTCATTTTTGACCAAAATCGACAGGTCCGGGGCTTAGGGAATTTCTCATATGCCACAAAACGGTTGAAGCTTCTGTTCAAAAATGATGCTCCGAAATCAACTTCTGTCACCTTAGTGATACATTTTGGGATAGCACCTAAAGTTTAAAGCAGAAATTGGGGCACTTTTGAAATTTTAATTTTTGACCAAAATCGACAGGTCCGGGGCTTAGGGAATTTCTCATATGCCACAAAATGGTTGAAGCTTCTGTTCAAAAATGATGCTCCGAAATCAACTTCTGTCACCTTAGTGATACATTTTGGGATAGTACCTAAAGTTTAAAGCAGAAATTGGGGCACTTTTGAAATTTTAATTTTTGACCAAAATCGACAGGTCCGGGGCTTAGGGAATTTCTCATATGCCACAAAATGGTTGAAGCTCCTGTTCAAAAATGATGCTCCGAAATCAACTTCTGTCACCTTAGTGATACATTTTGGGATAGTACCTAAAGTTTAAAGCAGAAATTCGGGCACTTTTGAAATTTTCATTTTTGACCAAAATCGACAGGTTTGGGGCTTAGGGAATTTCTCATATGCCACAAAACGGTTGAAGCTTCTGTTCAAAAATGATGCTCCGAAATCAACTTCTGTCACCTTAGTGATACATTTTGGGATAGCACCTAAAGTTTAAAGCAGAAATTGGGGCACTTTTGAAATTTTCATTTTTGACCAAAATCGATAGGTCCGGGGCTTGGGGAATTTCTCATATGCCACAAAACGGTTGAAGCTTCTGTTCAAAAATGATGCTCCGAAATCAACTTCTGTCACCTTAGTGATACATTTTGGGACAACACCTAAAGTTTAAAGCCGAAATTGGGGCACTTTTGAAATTTTAATTTTTGACCAAAATCGACAGGTCCGGGGCTTAGGGAATTTCTCATATGCCACAAAATGGTTGAAGCTCCTGTTCAACAATGATGCTCCGAAATCAACTTCTGTCACCTTAGTGATACATTTTGGGATAGTACCTAAAGTTTAAAGCAGAAATTGGGGCACTTTTGAAATTTTCATTTTTGATCAAAATCGACAGGTCCGGGGCTTAGGGAATTTCTCATATGCCACAAAACGGTTGAAGCTTCTGTTCAAAAATGATGCTCCGAAATCAACTTCTGTCAACTTAGTGATACATTTTGGGATAGTACCTAAAGTTTAAAGCAGAAATTGGTGCACTTTTGAAATTTTCATTTTTGACCAAAATCAACAGGTCCGGGGCTTAGGGAATTTCTCATATGCCACAAAACGGTTGAAGCTTCTGTTCAAAAATGATGCTCCGAAATCAACTTCTGTCACCTTAGTGATACATTTTGGGACAACACCTAAAGTTTAAAGCAGAAATTGGGGCACTTTTGAAATTTTAATTTTTGACCAAAATCGACAGGTCCGGGGCTTAGGGAATTTCTCATATGCCACAAAATGGTTGAAGCTCCTGTTCAAAAATGATGCTCCGAAATCAACTTCTGTCACCTTAGTGATACATTTTGGGATAGTACCTAAAGTTTAAAGCAGAAATTGGGGCACTTTTGAAATTTTCATTTTTGACCAAAATCGACAGGTTCGGGGCTTAGGGAATTTCTCATATGCCACAAAACGGTTGAAGCTTCTGTTCAAAAATGATGCTCCGAAATCAACTTCTGTCACCTTAGTGATACATTTTGGGATAGCACCTAAAGTTTAAAGCAGAAATTGGGGCACTTTTGAAATTTTCATTTTTGACCAAAATCGACAGGTCCGGGGCTTAGGGAATTTCTCATATGCCACAAAACGGTTGAAGCTTCTGTTCAAAAATGATGCTCCGAAATCAACTTCTGTCACCTTAGTGATACATTTTGGGACAACACCTAAAGTTTAAAGCAGAAATTGGGGCACTTTTGAAATTTTAATTTTTGACCAAAATCGACAGGTCCGGGGCTTAGGGAATTTCTCATATGCCACAAAACGGTTGAAGCTTCTGTTCAAAAATGATGCTCCGAAATCAACTTCTGTCAACTTAGTGATACATTTTGGGATAGTACCTAAAGTTTAAAGCAGAAATTGGGGCACTTTTGAAATTTTCATTTTTGACCAAAATCGACAGGTCCGGGGCTTAGGGAATTTCTCATATGCCACAAAACGGTTGAAGCTTCTGTTCAAAAATGATGCTCCGAAATCAACTTCTGTCACCTTAGTGATACATTTTGGGATAGTACCTAAAGTTTAAAGCAGAAATTGGGGCACTTTTGAAATTTTCATTTTTGACCAAAATCGACAGGTCCGGGGCTTAGGGAATTTCTCATATGCCACAAAATAGTTGAAGCTCCTGTTCAAAAATGATGCTCCGAAATCAACTTCTGTCACCTTAGTGATACATTTTGGGATAGTACCTAAAGTTTAAAGTAGAAATTGGGGCACTTTTGAAATTTTCATTTTTGACCAAAATCGACAGGTTCGGGGCTTAGGGAATTTCTCATATGCCACAAAACGGTTGAAGCTTCTGTTCAAAAATGATGCTCCGAAATCAACTTCTGTCACCTTAGTGATACATTTTGGGATAGCACCTAAAGTTTAAAGCAGAAATTGGGGCACTTTTGAAATTTTCATTTTTGACCAAAATCGACAGGTCCGGGGCTTAGGGAATTTCTCATATGCCACAAAACGGTTGAAGCTTCTGTTCAAAAATGATGCTCCGAAATCAACTTCTGTCACCTTAGTGATACATTTTGGGACAACACCTAAAGTTTAAAGCCAAAATTGGGGCACTTTTGAAATTTAAATTTTTGACCAAAATCGACAGGTCCGGGGCTTAGGGAATTTCTCATATGCCACAAAACGGTTGAAGCTTCTGTTCAAAAATGATGTTCCGAAATCATCTTCTGTCAACTTAGTGATACATTTTGGGATAGTACCTAAAGTTTAAAGCAGAAATTGGGGCACTTTTGAAATTTTCATTTTTGACCAAAATCGACAGGTCCGGGGCTTAGGGAATTTCTCATATGCCACAAAACGGTTGAAGCTTCTGTTGAAAAATGATGCTCCGAAATCAACTTCTGTCAACTTAGTGATACATTTTGGGATAGTACCTAAAGATTAAAGCAGAAATTGGGGCACTTTTGAAATTTTCATTTTTGACCAAAATCGACAGGTCCGGGGCTTAGGGAATTTCTCATATGCCACAAAATGGTTGAAGCTCCTGTTCAAAAATGATGCTCCGAAATCAACTTCTGTCACCTTAGTGATACATTTTGGGATAGTACCTAAAGTTTAAAGCAGAAATTGGGGCACTTTTGAAATCTTCATTTTTGACCAAAATTGACAGGTCTGGGGCTTAGGGAATTTCTCATATGCCACAAAACGGTTGAAGCTTCTGTTCAAAAATGATGCTCCAAAATCAACTTCTGTCAACTTAGTGATACATTTTGGGATAGTACCTCAAGTTTAAAGCAGAAATTGGGGCACTTTTGACATTTTCATTTTTGACCATAATCGACAGGTCCGGGGCTTAGGGAATTTCTCATATGCCACAAAACGGTTGAAGCTTCTGTTCAAAAATGATGCTCCGAAATCAACTTCTGTCACCTTAGTGATACATTTTGGGACAACACCTAAAGTTTAAAGCAGAAATTGGGGCACTTTTGAAATTTTCATTTTTGACCAAAATCGACAGGTCCGGGGCTTAGGGAATTTCTCATATGCCACAAAACGGTTGAAGCTCCTGTTCAAATATGATGCTCCGAAATCAACTTCTGTCACCTTAGTGATACATTTTGGGATAGTACCTAAAGTTTAAAGCAGAAATTGGGGCACTTTTGAAATTTTAATTTTTGACCAAAATCGACAGGTCCGGGGCTTAGGGAATTTCTCATATGCCACAAAACGGTTGAAGCTCCTGTTCAACAATGATGCTCCGAAATCAACTTCTGTCACCTTAGTGATACATTTTGGGACAGCACCTAAAGTTTAAAGCAGAAATTGGGGCACTTTTGAAATTTTCATTTTTGACCAAAATTGACAGGTCCGGGGCTTAGGGAATTTCTCATATGCCACAAAACGGTTGAAGCTCCTGTTCAAAAATGATGCTCCAAAATCAACTTCTGTCACCTTAGTGATACATTTTGGGATAGCACCTAAAGTTTAAAGCAGAAATTGGGGCACTTTTGAAATTTAAATTTTTGACAAAAATCGACTGGTCCGGGGCTTAGGGAATTTCTCATATGCCACAAAATGGTTGAAGCTTCTGTTCAAAAATGATGCTCCGAAATCAACTTCTGTCACCTTAGTGATACATTTTGGGATAGTACCTAAAGTTTAAAGCAGAAATTAGGGCACTTTTGAAATTTTGATATTTTTGACCAAAATCGACAGGTCCGGGGCTTAGGGAATTTCTCATGTGCCACAAAACGGTTGAAGCTCCTGTTCAAAAATGATGCTCCGAAATCAACTTCTGTCAACTTAGTGATACATTTTGGGATAGTACCTAAAGTTTAAAGCAGAAATTGGGGCACTTTTGAAATTTCATTTTTGACCAAAATCGACAGGTCCGGGGCTTAGGGAATTTCTCATATGCCACAAAACGGTTGAAGCTTCTGTTCAATAATGATGCTCCGAAATCAACTTCTGTCACCTTAGTGATACATTTTGGGACAGCACCTAAAGTTTAAAGCAGAAATTGGGGCACTTTTGAAATCTTCATTTTTGACCAAAATTGACAGGTCTGGGGCTTAGGGAATTTCTCATATGCCACAAAACGGTTGAAGCATCTGTTCAAAAATGATGCTCCAAAATCAACTTCTGTCAACTTAGTGATACATTTTGGGATAGTACCTAAAGTTTAAAGCAGAAATTGGGGCACTTTTGAAATTTTCATTTTTGACCAAAATCGACAGGTCCGGGGCTTAGGGAATTTCTCATATGCCACAAAACGGTTGAAGCTTCTGTTCAAAAATGATGCTCCGAAATCAACTTCTGTCACCTTAGTGATACATTTTGGGACAACACCTAAAGTTTAAAGCAGAAATTGGGGCACTTTTGAAATTTTCAGTTTTGACCAAAATCGACAGGTCCGGGGCTTAGGGAATTTCTCATATGCCACAAAACGGTTGAAGCTTCTGTTCAAAAATGATGCTCCGAAATCAACTTCTGTCAACTTAGTGATACATTTTGGGATAGTACCTAAAGATTAAAGCAGAAATTGGGGCACTTTTGAAATTTTCATTTTTGACCAAAATCGACAGGTCCGGGGCTTAGGGAATTTCTCATATGCCACAAAACGGTTGAAGCTTCTGTTCAAAAATGATGCTCCGAAATCAACTTCTGTCAACTTAGTGATACATTTTGGGATAGTACCTAAAGTTTAAAGCAGAAATTGGGGCACTTTTGAAATTTTCATTTTTGACCAAAATCGACAGGTCCGGGGCTTAGGGAATTTCTCATATGCCACAAAATGGTTGAAGCTCCTGTTCAAAAATGATGCTCCGAAATCAACTTCTGTCACCTTAGTGATACATTTTGGGATAGTACCTAAAGTTTAAAGCAGAAATTGGGGCACTTTTGAAATTTTAATTTTTGACCAAAATCGACAGGTCCGGGGCTTAGGGAATTTCTCATATGCCACAGAACGGTTGAAGCTCCTGTTCAACAATGATGCTCCGAAATCAACTTCTGTCACCTTAGTGATACATATTGGGACAGCACCTAAAGTTTAAAGCAGAAATTGGGGCACTTTTTAAATTTTCATTTTTGACCAAAATTGACAGGTCCGGGGCTTAGGGAATTTCTCATATGCCACAAAACGGTTGAAGCTTCTGTTCAAAAATGATGCTCCGAAATCAACTTCTGTCAACTTAGTGATACATTTTGGGATAGCACCTAAAGTTTAAAGCAGAAATTGGGGCACTTTTGAAATTTTCATTTTTGACCAAAATCGACAGGTCCGGGGCTTAGGGAATTTCTCATATGCCACAAAACGGTTAAAGCTTCTGTTCAAAAATGATGCTCCGAAATCAACTTCTGTCATCTTAGTGATACATTTTGGGATAGCACCTAAAGTTTAAAGCAGAAATTGGGGCACTTTTGAAATTTTCATTTTTGACCAAAATCGACAGGTCCGGGGCTTAGGGAATTTCTCATATGCCACAAAACGGTTGAAGCTTCTGTTCAAAAATGATGCTCCGAAATCAACTTCTGTCAACTTAGTGATTCATTTTGGGATAGCACCTAAAGTTTAAAGCAGAAATTGGGGCACTTTTGAAATTTTCATTTTTGACCAAAATCGACAGGTCCGGGGCTTAGGGAATTTCTCATATGCCACAAAACGGTTGAAGCTTCTGTTCAAAAATGATGCTCCGAAATCAACTTCTGTCACCTTAGTGATACATTTTGGGATAGCACCTAAAGTTTAAAGCAGAAATTGGGGCACTTTTGAAATTTCCATGTTTGACCAAAATCGACAGGTCCGGGGCTTAGGGAATTTCTCATATGCCACAAAATGGTTGAAGCTCCTGTTCAAAAATGATGCTCCGAAATCAACTTCTGTCACCTTAGTGATACATATTGGGATAGTACCTAAAGTTTAAAGCTGAAATTGGGGCACTTTTGAAATTTTCAGTTTTGACCAAAATCGACAGGTCCGGGGCTTAGGGAATTTCTCATATGCCACAAAACGGTTGAAGCTTCTGTTAAAAAATGATGCTCCGAAATCAACTTCTGTCAACTTAGTGATACATTTTGGGATAGTACCTAAAGATTAAAGCAGAAATTGGGGCACTTTTGAAATTTTCAGTTTTGACCAAAATCGACAGGTCCGGGGCTTAGGGAATTTCTCATATGCCACAAAACGGTTGAAGCTTCTGTTCAAAAATGATGCTCCGAAATCAACTTCTGTCAACTTAGTGATACATTTTGGGATAGTACCTTAAGATTAAAGCAGAAATTGGGGCACTTTTGAAATTTTCATTTTTGACCAAAATCGACAGGTCCGGGGCTTAGGGAATTTCTCATATGCCACAAAACGGTTGAAGCTTCTGTTCAAAAATGATGCTCCGAAATCAACTTTTGTCACCTTAGTGATACATTTTGGGATAGCACCTAAAGTTTAAAGCAGAAATTGGGGCACTTTTGAAATTTTCATTTTTGATCAAAATCGACAGGTCCGGGGCTTAGGGAATTTCTCATATGCCACAAAACGGTTGAAGCTCCTGTTCAACAATGATGCTCCGAAATCAACTTCTGTCACCTTAGTGATACATTTTGGGATAGTACCTAAAGTTTAAAGCAGAAATTGGGGCACTTTTGAAATTTTCATTTTTGACCAAAATCGACAGGTCCGGGGCTTAGGGAATTTCTCATATGCCACAAAATAGTTGAAGCTCCTGTTCAAAAATGATGCTCCGAAATCAACTTCTGTCACCTTAGTGATACATTTTGGGATAGTACCTAAAGTTTAAAGCAGAAATTGGGGCACTTTTGAAATTTTCATTTTTGACCAAAATCGACAGGTTCGGGGCTTAGGGAATTTCTCATATGCCACAAAACGGTTGAAGCTTCTGTTCAAAAATGATGCTCCGAAATCAACTTCTGTCACCTTAGTGATACATTTTGGGATAGCACCTAAAGTTTAAAGCAGAAATTGGGGCACTTTTGAAATTTTCATTTTTGACCAAAATCGACAGGTCCGGGGCTTAGGGAATTTCTCATATGCCACAAAACGGTTGAAGCTTCTGTTCAAAAATGATGCTCCGAAATCAACTTCTGTCACCTTAGTGATACATTTTGGGACAACACCTAAAGTTTAAAGCCGAAATTGGGGCACTTTTGAAATTTAAATTTTTGACCAAAATCGACAGGTCCGGGGCTTAGGGAATTTCTCATATGCCACAAAACGGTTGAAGCTTCTGTTCAAAAATGATGTTCCGAAATCATCTTCTGTCAACTTAGTGATACATTTTGGGATAGTACCTAAAGTTTAAAGCAGAAATTGGGGCACTTTTGAAATTTTCATTTTTGACCAAAATCGACAGGTCCGGGGCTTAGGGAATTTCTCATATGCCACAAAACGGTTGAAGCTTCTGTTGAAAAATGATGCTCCGAAATCAACTTCTGTCAACTTAGTGATACATTTTGGGATAGTACCTAAAGATTAAAGCAGAAATTGGGGCACTTTTGAAATTTTCATTTTTGACCAAAATCGACAGGTCCGGGGCTTAGGGAATTTCTCATATGCCACAAAATGGTTGAAGCTCCTGTTCAAAAATGATGCTCCGAAATCAACTTCTGTCACCTTAGTGATACATTTTGGGATAGTACCTAAAGTTTAAAGCAGAAATTGGGGCACTTTTGAAATTTTCATTTTTGACCAAAATCGACAGGTCCGGGGCTTAGGGAATTTCTCATATGCCACAAAATGGTTGAAGCTCCTGTTCAAAAATGATGCTCCGAAATCAACTTCTGTCACCTTAGTGATACATTTTGGGATAGTACCTAAAGTTTAAAGCAGAAATTGGGGCACTTTTGAAATTTTCATTTTTGACCAAAATTGACAGGTCTGGGGCTTAGGGAATTTCTCATATGCCACAAAACGGTTGAAGCTTCTGTTCAACAATGATGCTCCGAAATCAACTTCTGTCACCTTAGTGATACATTTTGGGACAGCACCTAAAGTTTAAAGCAGAAATTGGGGCACTTTTGAAATCTTCATTTTTGACCAAAATTGACAGGTCTGGGGCTTAGGGAATTTCTCATATGCCACAAAACGGTTGAAGCTTCTGTTCAAAAATGATGCTCCAAAATCAACTTCTGTCAACTTAGTGATACATTTTGGGATAGTACCTCAAGTTTAAAGCAGAAATTGGGGCACTTTTGACATTTTCATTTTTGACCATAATCGACAGGTCCGGGGCTTAGGGAATTTCTCATATGCCACAAAACGGTTGAAGCTCCTGTTCAAAAATGATGCTCCAAAATCAACTTCTGTCACCTTAGTGATACATTTTGGGATAGCACCTAAAGTTTAAAGCAGAAATTGGGGCACTTTTGAAATTTAAATTTTTGACAAAAATCGACAGGTCCGGGGCTTAGGGAAATTCTCATATGCCACAAAACGGATGAAGCTCCTGTTCAAAAATGATGCTCCGAAATCAACTTCTGTCAACTTAGTGATACATTTTGGGATAGTACCTAAAGTTTAAAGCAGAAATTGGGGCACTTTTGAAATTTTCATTTTTGACCAAAATCGACAGGTCCGGGGCTTAGGGAATTTCTCATATGCCACAAAATGGTTGAAGCTTCTGTTCAAAAATGATGCTCCGAAATCAACTTCTGTCACCTTAGTGATACATTTTGGGATAGTACCTAAAGTTTAAAGCAGAAATTAGGGCACTTTTGAAATTTTGATATTTTTGACCAAAATCGACAGGTCCGGGGCTTAGGGAATTTCTCATGTGCCACAAAACGGTTGAAGCTCCTGTTCAAAAATGATGCTCCGAAATCAACTTCTGTCAACTTAGTGATACATTTTGGGATAGTACCTAAAGTTTAAAGCAGAAATTGGGGCACTTTTGAAATTTCATTTTTGACCAAAATCGACAGGTCCGGGGCTTAGGGAATTTCTCATATGCCACAAAATGGTTGAAGCTTCTGTTCAAAAATGATGCTCCGAAATCAACTTCTGTCACCTTAGTGATACATTTTGGGATAGTACCTAAAGTTTAAAGCAGAAATTAGGGCACTTTTGAAATTTTGATATTTTTGACCAAAATCGACAGGTCCGGGGCTTAGGGAATTTCTCATGTGCCACAAAACGGTTGAAGCTCCTGTTCAAAAATGATGCTCCGAAATCAACTTCTGTCAACTTAGTGATACATTTTGGGATAGTACCTAAAGTTTAAAGCAGAAATTGGGGCACTTTTGAAATTTCATTTTTGACCAAAATCGACAGGTCCGGGGCTTAGGGAATTTCTCATATGCCACAAAACGGTTGAAGCTTCTGTTCAATAATGATGCTCCGAAATCAACTTCTGTCACCTTAGTGATACATTTTGGGACAGCACCTAAAGTTTAAAGCAGAAATTGGGGCACTTTTGAAATCTTCATTTTTGACCAAAATTGACAGGTCTGGGGCTTAGGGAATTTCTCATATGCCACAAAACGGTTGAAGCATCTGTTCAAAAATGATGCTCCAAAATCAACTTCTGTCAACTTAGTGATACATTTTGGGATAGTACCTAAAGTTTAAAGCAGAAATTGGGGCACTTTTGAAATTTTCATTTTTGACCAAAATCGACAGGTCCGGGGCTTAGGGAATTTCTCATATGCCACAAAACGGTTGAAGCTTCTGTTCAAAAATGATGCTCCGAAATCAACTTCTGTCACCTTAGTGATACATTTTGGGACAACACCTAAAGTTTAAAGCAGAAATTGGGGCACTTTTGAAATTTTCAGTTTTGACCAAAATCGACAGGTCCGGGGCTTAGGGAATTTCTCATATGCCACAAAACGGTTGAAGCTTCTGTTCAAAAATGATGCTCCGAAATCAACTTCTGTCAACTTAGTGATACATTTTGGGATAGTACCTAAAGATTAAAGCAGAAATTGGGGCACTTTTGAAATTTTCATTTTTGACCAAAATCGACAGGTCCGGGGCTTAGGGAATTTCTCATATGCCACAAAACGGTTGAAGCTTCTGTTCAAAAATGATGCTCCGAAATCAACTTCTGTCACCTTAGTGATACATTTTGGGACAACACCTAAAGTTTAAAGCAGAAATTGGGGCACTTTTGAAATTTTAATTTTTGACCAAAATCGACAGGTCCGGGGCTTAGGGAATTTCTCATATGCCACAAAATGGTTGAAGCTTCTGTTCAAAAATGATGCTCCGAAATCAACTTCTGTCAACTTAGTGATACATTTTGGGATAGTACCTAAAGTTTAAAGCAGAAATTGGGGCACTTTTGAAATTTTCATTTTTGACCAAAATCGACAGGTCCGGGGCTTAGGGAATTTCTCATATGCCACAAAACGGTTGAAGCTTCTGTTCAAAAATGATGCTCCGAAATCAACTTCTGTCACCTTAGTGATACATTTTGGGATAGTACCTAAAGTTTAAAGCAGAAATTGGGGCACTTTTGAAATTTTCATTTTTGACCAAAATCGACAGGTCCGGGGCTTAGGGAATTTCTCATATGCCACAAAACGGTTGAAGCTTCTGTTCAAAAATGATGCTCCGAAATCAACTTCTGTCACCTTAGTGATACATTTTGGGATAGCACCTAAAGTTTAAAGCAGAAATTGGGGCACTTTTGAAATTTTAATTTTTGACCAAAATCGACAGGTCCGGGGCTTAGGGAATTTCTCATATGCCACAAAATGGTTGAAGCTTCTGTTCAAAAATGATGCTCCGAAATCAACTTCTGTCACCTTAGTGATACATTTTGGGATAGCACCTAAAGTTTAAAGCAGAAATTGGGGCACTTTTGAAATTTTAATTTTTGACCAAAATCGACAGGTCCGGGGCTTAGGGAATTTCTCATATGCCACAAAATGGTTGAAGCTCCTGTTCAAAAATGATGCTCCGAAATCAACTTCTGTCACCTTAGTGATACATTTTGGGATAGTACCTAAAGTTTAAAGCAGAAATTCGGGCACTTTTGAAATTTTCATTTTTGACCAAAATCGACAGGTTCGGGGCTTAGGGAATTTCTCATATGCCACAAAACGGTTGAAGCTTCTGTTCAAAAATGATGCTCCGAAATCAACTTCTGTCACCTTAGTGATACATTTTGGGATAGCACCTAAAGTTTAAAGCAGAAATTGGGGCACTTTTGAAATTTTCATTTTTGACCAAAATCGATAGGTCCGGGGCTTGGGGAATTTCTCATATGCCACAAAACGGTTGAAGCTTCTGTTCAAAAATGATGCTCCGAAATCAACTTCTGTCACCTTAGTGATACATTTTGGGACAACACCTAAAGTTTAAAGCCGAAATTGGGGCACTTTTGAAATTTTAATTTTTGACCAAAATCGACAGGTCCGGGGCTTAGGGAATTTCTCATATGCCACAAAACGGTTGAAGCTCCTGTTCAACAATGATGCTCCGAAATCAACTTCTGTCACCTTAGTGATACATTTTGGGATAGTACCTAAAGTTTAAAGCAGAAATTGGGGCACTTTTGAAATTTTCATTTTTGATCAAAATCGACAGGTCCGGGGCTTAGGGAATTTCTCATATGCCACAAAACGGTTGAAGCTTCTGTTCAAAAATGATGCTCCGAAATCAACTTCTGTCAACTTAGTGATACATTTTGGGATAGTACCTAAAGTTTAAAGCAGAAATTGGTGCACTTTTGAAATTTTCATTTTTGACCAAAATCGACAGGTCCGGGGCTTAGGGAATTTCTCATATGCCACAAAACGGTTGAAGCTTCTGTTCAAAAATGATGCTCCGAAATCAACTTCTGTCACCTTAGTGATACATTTTGGGACAACACCTAAAGTTTAAAGCAGAAATTGGGGCACTTTTGAAATTTTAATTTTTGACCAAAATCGACAGGTCCGGGGCTTAGGGAATTTCTCATATGCCACAAAACGGTTGAAGCTTCTGTTCAAAAATGATGCTCCGAAATCAACTTCTGTCAACTTAGTGATACATTTTGGGATAGTACCTAAAGTTTAAAGCAGAAATTGGGGCACTTTTGAAATTTTCATTTTTGACCAAAATCGACAGGTCCGGGGCTTAGGGAATTTCTCATATGCCACAAAACGGTTGAAGCTTCTGTTCAAAAATGATGCTCCGAAATCAACTTCTGTCACCTTAGTGATACATTTTGGGATAGTACCTAAAGTTTAAAGCAGAAATTGGGGCACTTTTGAAATTTTCATTTTTGACCAAAATCGACAGGTCCGGGGCTTAGGGAATTTCTCATATGCCACAAAATAGTTGAAGCTCCTGTTCAAAAATGATGCTCCGAAATCAACTTCTGTCACCTTAGTGATACATTTTGGGATAGTACCTAAAGTTTAAAGTAGAAATTGGGGCACTTTTGAAATTTTCATTTTTGACCAAAATCGACAGGTTCGGGGCTTAGGGAATTTCTCATATGCCACAAAACGGTTGAAGCTTCTGTTCAAAAATGATGCTCCGAAATCAACTTCTGTCACCTTAGTGATACATTTTGGGATAGCACCTAAAGTTTAAAGCAGAAATTGGGGCACTTTTGAAATTTTCATTTTTGACCAAAATCGACAGGTCCGGGGCTTAGGGAATTTCTCATATGCCACAAAACGGTTGAAGCTTCTGTTCAAAAATGATGCTCCGAAATCAACTTCTGTCACCTTAGTGATACATTTTGGGACAACACCTAAAGTTTAAAGCCGAAATTGGGGCACTTTTGAAATTTAAATTTTTGACCAAAATCGACAGGTCCGGGGCTTAGGGAATTTCTCATATGCCACAAAACGGTTGAAGCTTCTGTTCAAAAATGATGTTCCGAAATCATCTTCTGTCAACTTAGTGATACATTTTGGGATAGTACCTAAAGTTTAAAGCAGAAATTGGGGCACTTTTGAAATTTTCATTTTTGACCAAAATCGATAGGTCCGGGGCTTGGGGAATTTCTCATATGCCACAAAACGGTTGAAGCTTCTGTTCAAAAATGATGCTCCGAAATCAACTTCTGTCACCTTAGTGATACATTTTGGGACAACACCTAAAGTTTAAAGCCGAAATTGGGGCACTTTTGAAATTTTAATTTTTGACCAAAATCGACAGGTCCGGGGCTTAGGGAATTTCTCATATGCCACAAAACGGTTGAAGCTCCTGTTCAACAATGATGCTCCGAAATCAACTTCTGTCACCTTAGTGATACATTTTGGGATAGTACCTAAAGTTTAAAGCAGAAATTGGGGCACTTTTGAAATTTTCATTTTTGATCAAAATCGACAGGTCCGGGGCTTAGGGAATTTCTCATATGCCACAAAACGGTTGAAGCTTCTGTTCAAAAATGATGCTCCGAAATCAACTTCTGTCAACTTAGTGATACATTTTGGGATAGTACCTAAAGTTTAAAGCAGAAATTGGTGCACTTTTGAAATTTTCATTTTTGACCAAAATCGACAGGTCCGGGGCTTAGGGAATTTCTCATATGCCACAAAACGGTTGAAGCTTCTGTTCAAAAATGATGCTCCGAAATCAACTTCTGTCACCTTAGTGATACATTTTGGGATAGTACCTAAAGTTTAAAGCAGAAATTGGGGCACTTTTGAAATTTTCATTTTTGATCAAAATCGACAGGTCCGGGGCTTAGGGAATTTCTCATATGCCACAAAACGGTTGAAGCTTCTGTTCAAAAATGATGCTCCGAAATCAACTTCTGTCAACTTAGTGATACATTTTGGGATAGTACCTAAAGTTTAAAGCAGAAATTGGTGCACTTTTGAAATTTTCATTTTTGACCAAAATCGACAGGTCCGGGGCTTAGGGAATTTCTCATATGCCACAAAACGGTTGAAGCTTCTGTTCAAAAATGATGCTCCGAAATCAACTTCTGTCACCTTAGTGATACATTTTGGGACAACACCTAAAGTTTAAAGCAGAAATTGGGGCACTTTTGAAATTTTAATTTTTGACCAAAATCGACAGGTCCGGGGCTTAGGGAATTTCTCATATGCCACAAAACGGTTGAAGCTTCTGTTCAAAAATGATGCTCCGAAATCAACTTCTGTCAACTTAGTGATACATTTTGGGATAGTACCTAAAGTTTAAAGCAGAAATTGGGGCACTTTTGAAATTTTCATTTTTGACCAAAATCGACAGGTCCGGGGCTTAGGGAATTTCTCATATGCCACAAAACGGTTGAAGCTTCTGTTCAAAAATGATGCTCCGAAATCATCTTCTGTCACCTTAGTGATACATTTTGGGATAGTACCTAAAGTTTAAAGCAGAAATTGGGGCACTTTTGAAATTTTCATTTTTGACCAAAATCGACAGGTCCGGGGCTTAGGGAATTTCTCATATGCCACAAAACGGTTGAAGCTTCTGTTGAAAAATGATGCTCCGAAATCAACTTCTGTCACCTTAGTGATACATTTTGGGATAGCACCTAAAGTTTAAAGCAGAAATTGGGGCACTTTTGAAATTTTCATTTTTGACCAAAATCGACAGGTCCGGGGCTTAGGGAATTTCTCATATGCCACAAAACGGTTGAAGCTTCTGTTCAAAAATGATGCTCCGAAATCAACTTCTGTCACCTTAGTGATACATTTTGGGATAGCACCTAAAGTTTAAAGCAGAAATTGGGGCACTTTTGAAATTTTAATTTTTGACCAAAATCGACAGGTCCGGGGCTTAGGGAATTTCTCATATGCCACAAAATGGTTGAAGCTTCTGTTCAAAAATGATGCTCCGAAATCAACTTCTGTCACCTTAGTGATACATTTTGGGATAGCACCTAAAGTTTAAAGCAGAAATTGGGGCACTTTTGAAATTTTAATTTTTGACCAAAATCGACAGGTCCGGGGCTTAGGGAATTTCTCATATGCCACAAAATGGTTGAAGCTCCTGTTCAAAAATGATGCTCCGAAATCAACTTCTGTCACCTTAGTGATACATTTTGGGATAGTACCTAAAGTTTAAAGCAGAAATTCGGGCACTTTTGAAATTTTCATTTTTGACCAAAATCGACAGGTTCGGGGCTTAGGGAATTTCTCATATGCCACAAAACGGTTGAAGCTTCTGTTCAAAAATGATGCTCCGAAATCAACTTCTGTCACCTTAGTGATACATTTTGGGATAGCACCTAAAGTTTAAAGCAGAAATTGGGGCACTTTTGAAATTTTCATTTTTGACCAAAATCGACAGGTCCGGGGCTTAGGGAATTTCTCATATGCCACAAAACGGTTGAAGCTTCTGTTCAAAAATGATGCTCCGAAATCAACTTCTGTCACCTTAGTGATACATTTTGGGATAGCACCTAAAGTTTAAAGCAGAAATTGGGGCACTTTTGAAATTTTAATTTTTGACCAAAATCGACAGGTCCGGGGCTTAGGGAATTTCTCATATGCCACAAAATGGTTGAAGCTTCTGTTCAAAAATGATGCTCCGAAATCAACTTCTGTCACCTTAGTGATACATTTTGGGATAGCACCTAAAGTTTAAAGCAGAAATTGGGGCACTTTTGAAATTTTAATTTTTGACCAAAATCGACAGGTCCGGGGCTTAGGGAATTTCTCATATGCCACAAAATGGTTGAAGCTCCTGTTCAAAAATGATGCTCCGAAATCAACTTCTGTCACCTTAGTGATACATTTTGGGATAGTACCTAAAGTTTAAAGCAGAAATTCGGGCACTTTTGAAATTTTCATTTTTGACCAAAATCGACAGGTTCGGGGCTTAGGGAATTTCTCATATGCCACAAAACGGTTGAAGCTTCTGTTCAAAAATGATGCTCCGAAATCAACTTCTGTCACCTTAGTGATACATTTTGGGATAGCACCTAAAGTTTAAAGCAGAAATTGGGGCACTTTTGAAATTTTCATTTTTGACCAAAATCGATAGGTCCGGGGCTTGGGGAATTTCTCATATGCCACAAAACGGTTGAAGCTTCTGTTCAAAAATGATGCTCCGAAATCAACTTCTGTCACCTTAGTGATACATTTTGGGACAACACCTAAAGTTTAAAGCCGAAATTGGGGCACTTTTGAAATTTTAATTTTTGACCAAAATCGACAGGTCCGGGGCTTAGGGAATTTCTCATATGCCACAAAACGGTTGAAGCTCCTGTTCAACAATGATGCTCCGAAATCAACTTCTGTCACCTTAGTGATACATTTTGGGATAGTACCTAAAGTTTAAAGCAGAAATTGGGGCACTTTTGAAATTTTCATTTTTGATCAAAATCGACAGGTCCGGGGCTTAGGGAATTTCTCATATGCCACAAAACGGTTGAAGCTTCTGTTCAAAAATGATGCTCCGAAATCAACTTCTGTCAACTTAGTGATACATTTTGGGATAGTACCTAAAGTTTAAAGCAGAAATTGGTGCACTTTTGAAATTTTCATTTTTGACCAAAATCGACAGGTCCGGGGCTTAGGGAATTTCTCATATGCCACAAAACGGTTGAAGCTTCTGTTCAAAAATGATGCTCCGAAATCAACTTCTGTCACCTTAGTGATACATTTTGGGACAACACCTAAAGTTTAAAGCAGAAATTGGGGCACTTTTGAAATTTTAATTTTTGACCAAAATCGACAGGTCCGGGGCTTAGGGAATTTCTCATATGCCACAAAATGGTTGAAGCTCCTGTTCAAAAATGATGCTCCGAAATCAACTTCTGTCACCTTAGTGATACATTTTGGGATAGTACCTAAAGTTTAAAGCAGAAATTGGGGCACTTTTGAAATTTTCATTTTTGATCAAAATCGACAGGTCCGGGGCTTAGGGAATTTCTCATATGCCACAAAACGGTTGAAGCTTCTGTTCAAAAATGATGCTCCGAAATCAACTTCTGTCAACTTAGTGATACATTTTGGGATAGTACCTAAAGTTTAAAGCAGAAATTGGTGCACTTTTGAAATTTTCATTTTTGACCAAAATCGACAGGTCCGGGGCTTAGGGAATTTCTCATATGCCACAAAACGGTTGAAGCTTCTGTTCAAAAATGATGCTCCGAAATCAACTTCTGTCACCTTAGTGATACATTTTGGGACAACACCTAAAGTTTAAAGCAGAAATTGGGGCACTTTTGAAATTTTAATTTTTGACCAAAATCGACAGGTCCGGGGCTTAGGGAATTTCTCATATGCCACAAAACGGTTGAAGCTTCTGTTCAAAAATGATGCTCCGAAATCAACTTCTGTCAACTTAGTGATACATTTTGGGATAGTACCTAAAGTTTAAAGCAGAAATTGGGGCACTTTTGAAATTTTCATTTTTGACCAAAATCGACAGGTCCGGGGCTTAGGGAATTTCTCATATGCCACAAAACGGTTGAAGCTTCTGTTCAAAAATGATGCTCCGAAATCAACTTCTGTCACCTTAGTGATACATTTTGGGATAGTACCTAAAGTTTAAAGCAGAAATTGGGGCACTTTTGAAATTTTCATTTTTGACCAAAATCGACAGGTCCGGGGCTTAGGGAATTTCTCATATGCCACAAAATAGTTGAAGCTCCTGTTCAAAAATGATGCTCCGAAATCAACTTCTGTCACCTTAGTGATACATTTTGGGATAGTACCTAAAGTTTAAAGTAGAAATTGGGGCACTTTTGAAATTTTCATTTTTGACCAAAATCGACAGGTTCGGGGCTTAGGGAATTTCTCATATGCCACAAAACGGTTGAAGCTTCTGTTCAAAAATGATGCTCCGAAATCAACTTCTGTCACCTTAGTGATACATTTTGGGATAGCACCTAAAGTTTAAAGCAGAAATTGGGGCACTTTTGAAATTTTCATTTTTGACCAAAATCGACAGGTCCGGGGCTTAGGGAATTTCTCATATGCCACAAAACGGTTGAAGCTTCTGTTCAAAAATGATGCTCCGAAATCAACTTCTGTCACCTTAGTGATACATTTTGGGACAACACCTAAAGTTTAAAGCCGAAATTGGGGCACTTTTAAAATTTAAATTTTTGACCAAAATCGACAGGTCCGGGGCTTAGGGAATTTCTCATATGCCACAAAACGGTTGAAGCTTCTGTTCAAAAATGATGTTCCGAAATCATCTTCTGTCAACTTAGTGATACATTTTGGGATAGTACCTAAAGTTTAAAGCAGAAATTGGGGCACTTTTGAAATTTTCATTTTTGACCAAAATCGATAGGTCCGGGGCTTGGGGAATTTCTCATATGCCACAAAACGGTTGAAGCTTCTGTTCAAAAATGATGCTCCGAAATCAACTTCTGTCACCTTAGTGATACATTTTGGGACAACACCTAAAGTTTAAAGCCGAAATTGGGGCACTTTTGAAATTTTAATTTTTGACCAAAATCGACAGGTCCGGGGCTTAGGGAATTTCTCATATGCCACAAAACGGTTGAAGCTCCTGTTCAACAATGATGCTCCGAAATCAACTTCTGTCACCTTAGTGATACATTTTGGGATAGTACCTAAAGTTTAAAGCAGAAATTGGGGCACTTTTGAAATTTTCATTTTTGATCAAAATCGACAGGTCCGGGGCTTAGGGAATTTCTCATATGCCACAAAACGGTTGAAGCTTCTGTTCAAAAATGATGCTCCGAAATCAACTTCTGTCAACTTAGTGATACATTTTGGGATAGTACCTAAAGTTTAAAGCAGAAATTGGTGCACTTTTGAAATTTTCATTTTTGACCAAAATCGACAGGTCCGGGGCTTAGGGAATTTCTCATATGCCACAAAACGGTTGAAGCTTCTGTTCAAAAATGATGCTCCGAAATCAACTTCTGTCACCTTAGTGATACATTTTGGGACAACACCTAAAGTTTAAAGCAGAAATTGGGGCACTTTTGAAATTTTAATTTTTGACCAAAATCGACAGGTCCGGGGCTTAGGGAATTTCTCATATGCCACAAAATGGTTGAAGCTCCTGTTCAAAAATGATGCTCCGAAATCAACTTCTGTCACCTTAGTGATACATTTTGGGATAGTACCTAAAGTTTAAAGCAGAAATTGGGGCACTTTTGAAATTTTCATTTTTGATCAAAATCGACAGGTCCGGGGCTTAGGGAATTTCTCATATGCCACAAAACGGTTGAAGCTTCTGTTCAAAAATGATGCTCCGAAATCAACTTCTGTCAACTTAGTGATACATTTTGGGATAGTACCTAAAGTTTAAAGCAGAAATTGGTGCACTTTTGAAATTTTCATTTTTGACCAAAATCGACAGGTCCGGGGCTTAGGGAATTTCTCATATGCCACAAAACGGTTGAAGCTTCTGTTCAAAAATGATGCTCCGAAATCAACTTCTGTCACCTTAGTGATACATTTTGGGACAACACCTAAAGTTTAAAGCAGAAATTGGGGCACTTTTGAAATTTTAATTTTTGACCAAAATCGACAGGTCCGGGGCTTAGGGAATTTCTCATATGCCACAAAACGGTTGAAGCTTCTGTTCAAAAATGATGCTCCGAAATCAACTTCTGTCAACTTAGTGATACATTTTGGGATAGTACCTAAAGTTTAAAGCAGAAATTGGGGCACTTTTGAAATTTTCATTTTTGACCAAAATCGACAGGTCCGGGGCTTAGGGAATTTCTCATATGCCACAAAACGGTTGAAGCTTCTGTTCAAAAATGATGCTCCGAAATCAACTTCTGTCACCTTAGTGATACATTTTGGGATAGTACCTAAAGTTTAAAGCAGAAATTGGGGCACTTTTGAAATTTTCATTTTTGACCAAAATCGACAGGTCCGGGGCTTAGGGAATTTCTCATATGCCACAAAATAGTTGAAGCTCCTGTTCAAAAATGATGCTCCGAAATCAACTTCTGTCACCTTAGTGATACATTTTGGGATAGTACCTAAAGTTTAAAGTAGAAATTGGGGCACTTTTGAAATTTTCATTTTTGACCAAAATCGACAGGTTCGGGGCTTAGGGAATTTCTCATATGCCACAAAACGGTTGAAGCTTCTGTTCAAAAATGATGCTCCGAAATCAACTTCTGTCACCTTAGTGATACATTTTGGGATAGCACCTAAAGTTTAAAGCAGAAATTGGGGCACTTTTGAAATTTTCATTTTTGACCAAAATCGACAGGTCCGGGGCTTAGGGAATTTCTCATATGCCACAAAACGGTTGAAGCTTCTGTTCAAAAATGATGCTCCGAAATCAACTTCTGTCACCTTAGTGATACATTTTGGGACAACACCTAAAGTTTAAAGCCGAAATTGGGGCACTTTTGAAATTTAAATTTTTGACCAAAATCGACAGGTCCGGGGCTTAGGGAATTTCTCATATGCCACAAAACGGTTGAAGCTTCTGTTCAAAAATGATGTTCCGAAATCATCTTCTGTCAACTTAGTGATACATTTTGGGATAGTACCTAAAGTTTAAAGCAGAAATTGGGGCACTTTTGAAATTTTCATTTTTGACCAAAATCGACAGGTCCGGGGCTTAGGGAATTTCTCATATGCCACAAAACGGTTGAAGCTTCTGTTGAAAAATGATGCTCCGAAATCAACTTCTGTCAACTTAGTGATACATTTTGGGATAGTACCTAAAGATTAAAGCAGAAATTGGGGCACTTTTGAAATTTTCATTTTTGACCAAAATCGACAGGTCCGGGGCTTAGGGAATTTCTCATATGCCACAAAATGGTTGAAGCTCCTGTTCAAAAATGATGCTCCGAAATCAACTTCTGTCACCTTAGTGATACATTTTGGGATAGTACCTAAAGTTTAAAGCAGAAATTGGGGCACTTTTGAAATTTTCATTTTTGACCAAAATCGACAGGTCCGGGGCTTAGGGAATTTCTCATATGCCACAAAATGGTTGAAGCTCCTGTTCAAAAATGATGCTCCGAAATCAACTTCTGTCACCTTAGTGATACATTTTGGGATAGTACCTAAAGTTTAAAGCAGAAATTGGAGCACTTTTGAAATTTTCATTTTTGACCAAAATCGACAGGTCCGGGGCTTAGGGAATTTCTCATATGCCACAAAACGGTTGAAGCTCCTGTTCAACAATGATGCTCCGAAATCAACTTCTGTCACCTTAGTGATACATTTTGGGACAGCACCTAAAGTTTAAAGCAGAAATTGGGGCACTTTTGAAATCTTCATTTTTGACCAAAATTGACAGGTCTGGGGCTTAGGGAATTTCTCATATGCCACAAAACGGTTGAAGCTTCTGTTCAAAAATGATGCTCCAAAATCAACTTCTGTCAACTTAGTGATACATTTTGGGATAGTACCTCAAGTTTAAAGCAGAAATTGGGGCACTTTTGACATTTTCATTTTTGACCATAATCGACAGGTCCGGGGCTTAGGGAATTTCTCATATGCCACAAAACGGTTGAAGCTTCTGTTCAAAAATGATGCTCCGAAATCAACTTCTGTCACCTTAGTGATACATTTTGGGACAACACCTAAAGTTTAAAGCAGAAATTGGGGCACTTTTGAAATTTAAATTTTTGACAAAAATCGACTGGTCCGGGGCTTAGGGAATTTCTCATATGCCACAAAATGGTTGAAGCTTCTGTTCAAAAATGATGCTCCGAAATCAACTTCTGTCACCTTAGTGATACATTTTGGGATAGTACCTAAAGTTTAAAGCAGAAATTAGGGCACTTTTGAAATTTTGATATTTTTGACCAAAATCGACAGGTCCGGGGCTTAGGGAATTTCTCATGTGCCACAAAACGGTTGAAGCTCCTGTTCAAAAATGATGCTCCGAAATCAACTTCTGTCAACTTAGTGATACATTTTGGGATAGTACCTAAAGTTTAAAGCAGAAATTGGGGCACTTTTGAAATTTCATTTTTGACCAAAATCGACAGGTCCGGGGCTTAGGGAATTTCTCATATGCCACAAAACGGTTGAAGCTTCTGTTCAATAATGATGCTCCGAAATCAACTTCTGTCACCTTAGTGATACATTTTGGGACAGCACCTAAAGTTTAAAGCAGAAATTGGGGCACTTTTGAAATCTTCATTTTTGACCAAAATTGACAGGTCTGGGGCTTAGGGAATTTCTCATATGCCACAAAACGGTTGAAGCATCTGTTCAAAAATGATGCTCCAAAATCAACTTCTGTCAACTTAGTGATACATTTTGGGATAGTACCTAAAGTTTAAAGCAGAAATTGGGGCACTTTTGAAATTTTCATTTTTGACCAAAATCGACAGGTCCGGGGCTTAGGGAATTTCTCATATGTCACAAAACGGTTGAAGCTTCTGTTCAAAAATGATGCTCCGAAATCAACTTCTGTCACCTTAGTGATACATTTTGGGACAACACCTAAAGTTTAAAGCAGAAATTGGGGCACTTTTGAAATTTTCAGTTTTGACCAAAATCGACAGGTCCGGGGCTTAGGGAATTTCTCATATGCCACAAAACGGTTGAAGCTTCTGTTCAAAAATGATGCTCCGAAATCAACTTCTGTCAACTTAGTGATACATTTTGGGATAGTACCTAAAGATTAAAGCAGAAATTGGGGCACTTTTGAAATTTTAATTTTTGACCAAAATCGACAGGTCCGGGGCTTAGGGAATTTCTCATATGCCACAAAACGGTTGAAGCTTCTGTTCAAAAATGATGCTCCGAAATCAACTTCTGTCAACTTAGTGATACATTTTGGGATAGTACCTAAAGTTTAAAGCAGAAATTGGGGCACTTTTGAAATTTTCATTTTTGACCAAAATCGACAGGTCCGGGGCTTAGGGAATTTCTCATATGCCACAAAATGGTTGAAGCTCCTGTTCAAAAAATGATGCTCCGAAATCAACTTCTGTCACCTTAGTGATACATTTTGGGATAGTACCTAAAGTTTAAAGCAGAAATTGGGGCACTTTTGAAATTTTAATTTTTGACCAAAATCGACAGGTCCGGGGCTTAGGGAATTTCTCATATGCCACAGAACGGTTGAAGCTCCTGTTCAACAATGATGCTCCGAAATCAACTTCTGTCACCTTAGTGATACATATTGGGACAGCACCTAAAGTTTAAAGCAGAAATTGGGGCACTTTTTAAATTTTCATTTTTGACCAAAATTGACAGGTCCGGGGCTTAGGGAATTTCTCATATGCCACAAAACGGTTGAAGCTTCTGTTCAAAAATGATGCTCCGAAATCAACTTCTGTCAACTTAGTGATACATTTTGGGATAGCACCTAAAGTTTAAAGCAGAAATTGGGGCACTTTTGAAATTTTCATTTTTGACCAAAATCGACAGGTCCGGGGCTTAGGGAATTTCTCATATGCCACAAAACGGTTAAAGCTTCTGTTCAAAAATGATGCTCCGAAATCAACTTCTGTCATCTTAGTGATACATTTTGGGATAGCACCTAAAGTTTAAAGCAGAAATTGGGGCACTTTTGAAATTTTCATTTTTGACCAAAATCGACAGGTCCGGGGCTTAGGGAATTTCTCATATGCCACAAAACGGTTGAAGCTTCTGTTCAAAAATGATGCTCCGAAATCAACTTCTGTCAACTTAGTGATTCATTTTGGGATAGCACCTAAAGTTTAAAGCAGAAATTGGGGCACTTTTGAAATTTTCATTTTTGACCAAAATCGACAGGTCCGGGGCTTAGGGAATTTCTCATATGCCACAAAACGGTTGAAGCTTCTGTTCAAAAATGATGCTCCGAAATCAACTTCTGTCACCTTAGTGATACATTTTGGGATAGCACCTAAAGTTTAAAGCAGAAATTGGGGCACTTTTGAAATTTCCATGTTTGACCAAAATCGACAGGTCCGGGGCTTAGGGAATTTCTCATATGCCACAAAATGGTTGAAGCTTCTGTTCAAAAATGATGCTCCGAAATCAACTTCTGTCACCTTAGTGATACATATTGGGATAGTACCTAAAGTTTAAAGCTGAAATTGGGGCACTTTTGAAATTTTCAGTTTTGACCAAAATCGACAGGTCCGGGGCTTAGGGAATTTCTCATATGCCACAAAACGGTTGAAGCTTCTGTTAAAAAATGATGCTCCGAAATCAACTTCTGTCAACTTAGTGATACATTTTGGGATAGTACCTAAAGATTAAAGCAGAAATTGGGGCACTTTTGAAATTTTCAGTTTTGACCAAAATCGACAGGTCCGGGGCTTAGGGAATTTCTCATATGCCACAAAACGGTTGAAGCTTCTGTTCAAAAATGATGCTCCGAAATCAACTTCTGTCAACTTAGTGATACATTTTGGGATAGTACCTTAAGATTAAAGCAGAAATTGGGGCACTTTTGAAATTTTCATTTTTGACCAAAATCGACAGGTCCGGGGCTTAGGGAATTTCTCATATGCCACAAAACGGTTGAAGCTTCTGTTCAAAAATGATGCTCCGAAATCAACTTTTGTCACCTTAGTGATACATTTTGGGATAGCACCTAAAGTTTAAAGCAGAAATTGGGGCACTTTTGAAATTTTCATTTTTGATCAAAATCGACAGGTCCGGGGCTTAGGGAATTTCTCATATGCCACAAAACGGTTGAAGCTCCTGTTCAACAATGATGCTCCGAAATCAACTTCTGTCACCTTAGTGATACATTTTGGGATAGTACCTAAAGTTTAAAGCAGAAATTGGGGCACTTTTGAAATTTTCATTTTTGACCAAAATCGACAGGTCCGGGGCTTAGGGAATTTCTCATATGCCACAAAATAGTTGAAGCTCCTGTTCAAAAATGATGCTCCGAAATCAACTTCTGTCACCTTAGTGATACATTTTGGGATAGTACCTAAAGTTTAAAGCAGAAATTGGGGCACTTTTGAAATTTTCATTTTTGACCAAAATCGACAGGTTCGGGGCTTAGGGAATTTCTCATATGCCACAAAACGGTTGAAGCTTCTGTTCAAAAATGATGCTCCGAAATCAACTTCTGTCACCTTAGTGATACATTTTGGGATAGCACCTAAAGTTTAAAGCAGAAATTGGGGCACTTTTGAAATTTTCATTTTTGACCAAAATCGACAGGTCCGGGGCTTAGGGAATTTCTCATATGCCACAAAACGGTTGAAGCTTCTGTTCAAAAATGATGCTCCGAAATCAACTTCTGTCACCTTAGTGATACATTTTGGGACAACACCTAAAGTTTAAAGCCGAAATTGGGGCACTTTTGAAATTTAAATTTTTGACCAAAATCGACAGGTCCGGGGCTTAGGGAATTTCTCATATGCCACAAAACGGTTGAAGCTTCTGTTCAAAAATGATGTTCCGAAATCATCTTCTGTCAACTTAGTGATACATTTTGGGATAGTACCTAAAGTTTAAAGCAGAAATTGGGGCACTTTTGAAATTTTCATTTTTGACCAAAATCGACAGGTCCGGGGCTTAGGGAATTTCTCATATGCCACAAAACGGTTGAAGCTTCTGTTGAAAAATGATGCTCCGAAATCAACTTCTGTCAACTTAGTGATACATTTTGGGATAGTACCTAAAGATTAAAGCAGAAATTGGGGCACTTTTGAAATTTTCATTTTTGACCAAAATCGACAGGTCCGGGGCTTAGGGAATTTCTCATATGCCACAAAATGGTTGAAGCTCCTGTTCAAAAATGATGCTCCGAAATCAACTTCTGTCACCTTAGTGATACATTTTGGGATAGTACCTAAAGTTTAAAGCAGAAATTGGGGCACTTTTGAAATTTTCATTTTTGACCAAAATCGACAGGTCCGGGGCTTAGGGAATTTCTCATATGCCACAAAATGGTTGAAGCTCCTGTTCAAAAATGATGCTCCGAAATCAACTTCTGTCACCTTAGTGATACATTTTGGGATAGTACCTAAAGTTTAAAGCAGAAATTGGAGCACTTTTGACATTTTCATTTTTGACCATAATCGACAGGTCCGGGGCTTAGGGAATTTCTCATATGCCACAAAACGGTTGAAGCTCCTGTTCAAAAATGATGCTCCAAAATCAACTTCTGTCACCTTAGTGATACATTTTGGGATAGCACCTAAAGTTTAAAGCAGAAATTGGGGCACTTTTGAAATTTAAATTTTTGACAAAAATCGACAGGTCCGGGGCTTAGGGAAATTCTCATATGCCACAAAACGGATGAAGCTCCTGTTCAAAAATGATGCTCCGAAATCAACTTCTGTCAACTTAGTGATACATTTTGGGATAGTACCTAAAGTTTAAAGCAGAAATTGGGGCACTTTTGAAATTTTCATTTTTGACCAAAATCGACAGGTCCGGGGCTTAGGGAATTTCTCATATGCCACAAAATGGTTGAAGCTTCTGTTCAAAAATGATGCTCCGAAATCAACTTCTGTCACCTTAGTGATACATTTTGGGATAGTACCTAAAGTTTAAAGCAGAAATTAGGGCACTTTTGAAATTTTGATATTTTTGACCAAAATCGACAGGTCCGGGGCTTAGGGAATTTCTCATGTGCCACAAAACGGTTGAAGCTCCTGTTCAAAAATGATGCTCCGAAATCAACTTCTGTCAACTTAGTGATACATTTTGGGATAGTACCTAAAGTTTAAAGCAGAAATTGGGGCACTTTTGAAATTTCATTTTTGACCAAAATCGACAGGTCCGGGGCTTAGGGAATTTCTCATATGCCACAAAATGGTTGAAGCTTCTGTTCAAAAATGATGCTCCGAAATCAACTTCTGTCACCTTAGTGATACATTTTGGGATAGTACCTAAAGTTTAAAGCAGAAATTAGGGCACTTTTGAAATTTTGATATTTTTGACCAAAATCGACAGGTCCGGGGCTTAGGGAATTTCTCATGTGCCACAAAACGGTTGAAGCTCCTGTTCAAAAATGATGCTCCGAAATCAACTTCTGTCAACTTAGTGATACATTTTGGGATAGTACCTAAAGTTTAAAGCAGAAATTGGGGCACTTTTGAAATTTCATTTTTGACCAAAATCGACAGGTCCGGGGCTTAGGGAATTTCTCATATGCCACAAAACGGTTGAAGCTTCTGTTCAATAATGATGCTCCGAAATCAACTTCTGTCACCTTAGTGATACATTTTGGGACAGCACCTAAAGTTTAAATCAGAAATTGGGGCACTTTTGAAATCTTCATTTTTGACCAAAATTGACAGGTCTGGGGCTTAGGGAATTTCTCATATGCCACAAAACGGTTGAAGCTTCTGTTCAAAAATGATGCTCCAAAATCAACTTCTGTCAACTTAGTGATACATTTTGGGATAGTACCTAAAGTTTAAAGCAGAAATTGGGGCACTTTTGAAATCTTCATTTTTGACCAAAATCGACAGGTCCGGGGCTTAGGGAATTTCTCATATGCCACAAAATGGTTGAAGCTTCTGTTCAAAAATGATGCTCCGAAATCAACTTCTGTCACCTTAGTGATACATTTTGGGATAGTACCTAAAGTTTAAAGCAGAAATTAGGGCACTTTTGAAATTTTGATATTTTTGACCAAAATCGACAGGTCCGGGGCTTAGGGAATTTCTCATGTGCCACAAAACGGTTGAAGCTCCTGTTCAAAAATGATGCTCCGAAATCAACTTCTGTCAACTTAGTGATACATTTTGGGATAGTACCTAAAGTTTAAAGCAGAAATTGGGGCACTTTTGAAATTTCATTTTTGACCAAAATCGACAGGTCCGGGGCTTAGGGAATTTCTCATATGCCACAAAACGGTTGAAGCTTCTGTTCAATAATGATGCTCCGAAATCAACTTCTGTCACCTTAGTGATACATTTTGGGACAGCACCTAAAGTTTAAATCAGAAATTGGGGCACTTTTGAAATCTTCATTTTTGACCAAAATTGACAGGTCTGGGGCTTAGGGAATTTCTCATATGCCACAAAACGGTTGAAGCTTCTGTTCAAAAATGATGCTCCAAAATCAACTTCTGTCAACTTAGTGATACATTTTGGGATAGTACCTAAAGTTTAAAGCAGAAATTGGGGCACTTTTGAAATTTTCATTTTTGACCAAAATCGACAGGTCCGGGGCTTAGGGAATTTCTCATATGCCACAGAACGGTTGAAGCTCCTGTTCAACAATGATGCTCCGAAATCAACTTCTGTCACCTTAGTGATACATATTGGGACAGCACCTAAAGTTTAAAGCAGAAATTGGGGCACTTTTGAAATTTTCATTTTTGACCAAAATTGACAGGTCCGGGGCTTAGGGAATTTCTCATATGCCACAAAATGGTTGAAGCTTCTGTTCAAAAATGATGCTCCGAAATCAACTTCTGTCAACTTAGTGATACATTTTGGGATAGCACCTAAAGTTTAAAGCAGAAATTGGGGCACTTTTGAAATTTTCATTTTTGACCAAAATCGACAGGTCCGGGGCTTAGGGAATTTCTCATATGCCACAAAACGGTTAAAGCTTCTGTTCTAAAATGATGCTCCGAAATCAACTTCTGTCATCTTAGTGATACATTTTGGGATAGCACCTAAAGTTTAAAGCAGAAATTGGGGCACTTTTGAAATTTTCATTTTTGACCAAAATCGACAGGTCCGGGGCTTAGGGAATTTCTCATATGCCACAAAACGGTTGAAGCTTCTGTTCAAAAATGATGCTCCGAAATCAACTTCTGTCAACTTAGTGATACATTTTGGGATAGCACCTAAAGTTTAAAGCAGAAATTGGGGCACTTTTGAAATTTCCATGTTTGACCAAAATCGACAGGTCCGGGGCTTAGGGAATTTCTCATATGCCACAAAATGGTTGAAGCTCCTGTTCAAAAATGATGCACCGAAATCAACTTCTGTCACCTTAGTGATACATTTTGGGATAGTACCTAAAGTTTAAAGCTGAAATTGGGGCACTTTTGAAATTTTCAGTTTTGACCAAAATCGACAGGTCCGGGGCTTAGGGAATTTCTCATATGCCACAAAACGGTTGAAGCTTCTGTTAAAAAATGATGCTCCGAAATCAACTTCTGTCAACTTAGTGATACATTTTGGGATAGTACCTAAAGATTAAAGCAGAAATTGGGGCACTTTTGAAATTTTCAGTTTTGACCAAAATCGACAGGTCCGGGGCTTAGGGAATTTCTCATATGCCACAAAACGGTTGAAGCTTCTGTTCAAAAATGATGCTCCGAAATCAACTTCTGTCAACTTAGTGATACATTTTGGGATAGTACCTAAAGATTAAAGCAGAAATTGGGGCACTTTTGAAATTTTCATTTTTGACCAAAATCGACAGGTCCGGGGCTTAGGGAATTTCTCATATGCCACAAAACGGTTGAAGCTTCTGTTCAAAAATGATGCTCCGAAATCAACTTTTGTCACCTTAGTGATACATTTTGGGATAGCACCTAAAGTTTAAAGCAGAAATTGGGGCACTTTTGAAATTTTCATTTTTGATCAAAATCGACAGGTCCGGGGCTTAGGGAATTTCTCATATGCCACAAAACGGTTGAAGCTCCTGTTCAACAATGATGCTCCGAAATCAACTTCTGTCACCTTAGTGATATATTTTGGGACAGCACCTAAAGTTTAAAGCAGAAATTGGGGCACTTTTGAAATTTTCATTTTTGATCAAAATCGACAGGTCCGGGGCTTAGGGAATTTCTCATATGCCACAAAATGGTTGAAGCTTCTGTTCAAAAATGATGCTCCGAAATCAACTTCTGTCACCTTAGTGATACATTTTGGGATAGTACCTAAAGTTTAAAGCAGAAATTAGGGCACTTTTGAAATTTTGATATTTTTGACCAAAATCGACAGGTCCGGGGCTTAGGGAATTTCTCATATGCCACAAAACGGTTGAAGCTCCTGTTCAAAAATGATGCTCCGAAATCAACTTCTGTCAACTTAGTGATACATTTTGGGATAGTACCTAAAGTTTAAAGCAGAAATTGGGGCACTTTTGAAATTTCATTTTTGACCAAAATCGACAGGTCCGGGGCTTAGGGAATTTCTCATATGCCACAAAACGGTTGAAGCTTCTGTTCAATAATGATGCTCCGAAATCAACTTCTGTCAACTTAGTGATACATTTTGGGATAGTACCTAAAGTGTAAAGCAGAAATTGGGGCACTTTTGAAATTTTCATTTTTGACCAAAATCGACAGGTCCGGGGCTTAGGGAATTTCTCATATGCCACAAAACGGTTAAAGCTTCTGTTCAAAAATGATGCTCCGAAATCAACTTCTGTCATCTTAGTGATACATTTTGGGATAGCACCTAAAGTTTAAAGCAGAAATTGGGGCACTTTTGAAATTTTCATTTTTGACCAAAATCGACAGGTCCGGGGCTTAGGGAATTTCTCATATGCCACAAAACGGTTGAAGCTTCTGTTCAAAAATGATGCTCCGAAATCAACTTCTGTCAACTTAGTGATACATTTTGGGATAGCACCTAAAGTTTAAAGCAGAAATTGGGGCACTTTTGAAATTTCCATGTTTGACCAAAATCGACAGGTCCGGGGCTTAGGGAATTTCTCATATGCCACAAAATGGTTGAAGCTCCTGTTCAAAAATGATGCACCGAAATCAACTTCTGTCACCTTAGTGATACATTTTGGGATAGTACCTAAAGTTTAAAGCTGAAATTGGGGCACTTTTGAAATTTTCAGTTTTGACCAAAATCGACAGGTCCGGGGCTTAGGGAATTTCTCATATGCCACAAAACGGTTGAAGCTTCTGTTAAAAAATGATGCTCCGAAATCAACTTCTGTCAACTTAGTGATACATTTTGGGATAGTACCTAAAGATTAAAGCAGAAATTGGGGCACTTTTGAAATTTTCAGTTTTGACCAAAATCGACAGGTCCGGGGCTTAGGGAATTTCTCATATGCCACAAAACGGTTGAAGCTTCTGTTCAAAAATGATGCTCCGAAATCAACTTCTGTCAACTTAGTGATACATTTTGGGATAGTACCTAAAGATTAAAGCAGAAATTGGGGCACTTTTGAAATTTTCATTTTTGACCAAAATCGACAGGTCCGGGGCTTAGGGAATTTCTCATATGCCACAAAACGGTTGAAGCTTCTGTTCAAAAATGATGCTCCGAAATCAACTTTTGTCACCTTAGTGATACATTTTGGGATAGCACCTAAAGTTTAAAGCAGAAATTGGGGCACTTTTGAAATTTTCATTTTTGATCAAAATCGACAGGTCCGGGGCTTAGGGAATTTCTCATATGCCACAAAACGGTTGAAGCTCCTGTTCAACAATGATGCTCCGAAATCAACTTCTGTCACCTTAGTGATATATTTTGGGACAGCACCTAAAGTTTAAAGCAGAAATTGGGGCACTTTTGAAATTTTCATTTTTGATCAAAATCGACAGGTCCGGGGCTTAGGGAATTTCTCATATGCCACAAAATGGTTGAAGCTTCTGTTCAAAAATGATGCTCCGAAATCAACTTCTGTCACCTTAGTGATACATTTTGGGATAGTACCTAAAGTTTAAAGCAGAAATTAGGGCACTTTTGAAATTTTGATATTTTTGACCAAAATCGACAGGTCCGGGGCTTAGGGAATTTCTCATATGCCACAAAACGGTTGAAGCTCCTGTTCAAAAATGATGCTCCGAAATCAACTTCTGTCAACTTAGTGATACATTTTGGGATAGTACCTAAAGTTTAAAGCAGAAATTGGGGCACTTTTGAAATTTCATTTTTGACCAAAATCGACAGGTCCGGGGCTTAGGGAATTTCTCATATGCCACAAAACGGTTGAAGCTTCTGTTCAATAATGATGCTCCGAAATCAACTTCTGTCAACTTAGTGATACATTTTGGGATAGTACCTAAAGTGTAAAGCAGAAATTGGGGCACTTTTGAAATTTTCATTTTTGACCAAAATCGACAGGTCCGGGGCTTAGGGAATTTCTCATATGCCACAAAACGGTTAAAGCTTCTGTTCAAAAATGATGCTCCGAAATCAACTTCTGTCATCTTAGTGATACATTTTGGGATAGCACCTAAAGTTTAAAGCAGAAATTGGGGCACTTTTGAAATTTTCATTTTTGACCAAAATCGACAGGTCCGGGGCTTAGGGAATTTCTCATATGCCACAAAACGGTTGAAGCTTCTGTTAAAAAATGATGCTCCGAAATCAACTTCTGTCAACTTAGTGATACATTTTGGGATAGTACCTAAAGATTAAAGCAGAAATTGGGGCACTTTTGAAATTTTCAGTTATGACCAAAATCGACAGGTCCGGGGCTTAGGGAATTTCTCATATGCCACAAAACGGTTGAAGCTTCTGTTCAAAAATGATGCTCCGAAATCAACTTCTGTCAACTTAGTGATACATTTTGGGATAGTACCTAAAGTTTAAAGCAGAAATTGGGGCACTTTTGAAATTTTCATTTTTGACCAAAATCGACAGGTCCGGGGCTTAGGGAATTTCTCATATGCCACAAAATGGTTGAAGCTCCTGTTCAACAATGATGCTCCGAAATCAACTTCTGTCACCTTAGTGATACATATTGGGACAGCACCTAAAGTTTAAAGCAGAAATTGGGGCACTTTTGAAATTTTCATTTTTGACCAAAATTGACAGGTCCGGGGCTTAGGGAATTTCTCATATGCCACAAAACGGTTGAAGCTTCTGTTCAAAAATGATGCTCCGAAATCAACTTCTGTCAACTTAGTGATACATTTTGGGATAGTACCTAAAGTTTAAAGCAGAAATTGGGGCACTTTTGACATTTTCATTATTGACCATAATCGACAGGTCCGGGGCTTAGGGAATTTCTCATATGCCACAAAATGGTTGAAGCTCCTGTTCAAAAATGATGCTCCGAAATCAACTTCTGTCACCTTAGTGCTACATTTTGGGATAGTACCTAAAGTTTAAAGCAGAAATTGGGGCACTTTTGAAATTTTCATTTTTGACCAAAATCGACAGGTCCGGGGCTTAGGGAATTTCTCATATGCCACAAAACGGTTGAAGCTTCTGTTCAAAAATGATGCTCCGAAATCAACTTCTGTCAACTTAGTGATACATTTTGGGATAGTACCTAAAGTTTAAAGCATAAATTGGGGCACTTTTGAAATTTTCATTTTTGACCAAAATCGACAGGTCCAGGGCTTAGGGAATTTCTCATATGCCACAAAATGGTTGAAGCTCCTGTTCAAAAATGATGCTCCGAAATCAACTTCTGTCACCTTAGTGATACATTTTGGGATAGTACCTAAAGTTTAAAGCAGAAATTGGGGCACTTTTGAAATTTTCATTTTTGACCAAAATCGACAGGTCCGAGGCTTAGGGAATTTCTCATATGCCACAAAACGGTTGAAGCTCCTGTTCAACAATGATGCTCCAAAATCAACTTCTGTCACCTTAGTGATACATTTTGGGATAGCACCTAAAGTTTAAAGCAGAAATTGGGGCACTTTTGAAATTTAAATTTTTGACAAAAATCGACAGGTCCGGGGCTTAGGGAAATTCTCATATGCCACAAAATGGATGAAGCTCCTGTTCAAAAATGATGCTCCGAAATCAACTTCTGTCAACTTAGTGATACATTTTGGGATAGTACCTAAAGTTTAAAGCAGAAATTGGGGCACTTTTGAAATTTTCATTTTTGACCAAAATCGACAGGTCTGGAGCTTAGGGAATTTCTCATATGCCACAAAACGGTTGAAGCTCCTGTTCAACAATGATGCTCCGAAATCAACTTCTGTCACCTTCGTGATACATTTTGGGACAGCACCTAAAGTTTAAAGCAGAAATTGGGGCACTTTTGAAATTTTCATTTTTGACCAAAATCGACAGGTCCGGGGCTTAGGGAATTTCTCATATGCCACAAAATGGTTGAAGCTTCTGTTCAAAAATGATGCTCCGAAATCAACTTCTGTCACCTTAGTGATACATTTTGGGATAGTACCTAAAGTTTAAAGCAGAAATTAGGGCACTTTTGAAATTTTGATATTTTTGACCAAAATCGACAGGTCCGGGGCTTAGGGAATTTCTCATGTGCCACAAAACGGTTGAAGCTCCTGTTCAAAAATGATGCTCCGAAATCAACTTCTGTCAACTTAGTGATACATTTTGGGATAGTACCTAAAGTTTAAAGCAGAAATTGGGGCACTTTTGAAATTTCATTTTTGACCAAAATCGACAGGTCCGGGGCTTAGGGAATTTCTCATATGCCACAAAACGGTTGAAGCTTCTGTTCAATAATGATGCTCCGAAATCAACTTCTGTCACCTTAGTGATACATTTTGGGACAGCACCTAAAGTTTAAAGCAGAAATTGGGGCACTTTTGAAATCTTCATTTTTGACCAAAATTGACAGGTCTGGGGCTTAGGGAATTTCTCATATGCCACAAAACGGTTGAAGCTTCTGTTCAAAAATGATGCTCCAAAATCAACTTCTGTCAACTTAGTGATACATTTTGGGATAGTACCTAAAGTTTAAAGCAGAAATTGGGGCACTTTTGAAATTTTCATTTTTGACCAAAATCGACAGGTCCGGGGCTTAGGGAATTTCTCATATGCCACAAAACGGTTGAAGCTTCTGTTCAAAAATGATGCTCCGAAATCAACTTCTGTCACCTTAGTGATACATTTTGGGACAACACCTAAAGTTTAAAGCAGAAATTGGGGCACTTTTGAAATTTTCAGTTTTGACCAAAATCGACAGGTCCGGGGCTTAGGGAATTTCTCATATGCCACAAAACGGTTGAAGCTTCTGTTCAAAAATGATGCTCCGAAATCAACTTCTGTCAACTTAGTGATACATTTTGGGATAGTACCTAAAGTTTAAAGCAGAAATTGGGGCACTTTTGAAATTTTCATTTTTGACCAAAATCGACAGGTCCGGGGCTTAGGGAATTTCTCATATGCCACAAAATGGTTGAAGCTCCTGTTCAACAATGATGCTCCGAAATCAACTTCTGTCACCTTAGTGATACATATTGGGACAGCACCTAAAGTTTAAAGCAGAAATTGGGGCACTTTTGAAATTTTCATTTTTGACCAAAATTGACAGGTCCGGGGCTTAGGGAATTTCTCATATGCCACAAAACGGTTGAAGCTTCTGTTCAAAAATGATGCTCCGAAATCAACTTCTGTCAACTTAGTGATACATTTTGGGATAGTACCTAAAGTTTAAAGCAGAAATTGGGGCACTTTTGACATTTTCATTATTGACCATAATCGACAGGTCCGGGGCTTAGGGAATTTCTCATATGCCACAAAATGGTTGAAGCTCCTGTTCAAAAATGATGCTCCGAAATCAACTTCTGTCACCTTAGTGCTACATTTTGGGATAGTACCTAAAGTTTAAAGCAGAAATTGGGGCACTTTTGAAATTTTTATTTTTGACCAAAATCGACAGGTCCGGGGCTTAGGGAATTTCTCATATGCCACAAAACGGTTGAAGCTTCTGTTCAAAAATGATGCTCCGAAATCAACTTCTGTCAACTTAGTGATACATTTTGGGATAGTACCTAAAGTTTAAAGCATAAATTGGGGCACTTTTGAAATTTTCATTTTTGACCAAAATCGACAGGTCCAGGGCTTAGGGAATTTCTCATATGCCACAAAATGGTTGAAGCTCCTGTTCAAAAATGATGCTCCGAAATCAACTTCTGTCACCTTAGTGATACATTTTGGGATAGTACCTAAAGTTTAAAGCAGAAATTGGGGCACTTTTGAAATTTTCATTTTTGACCAAAATCGACAGGTCCGAGGCTTAGGGAATTTCTCATATGCCACAAAACGGTTGAAGCTCCTGTTCAACAATGATGCTCCAAAATCAACTTCTGTCACCTTAGTGATACATTTTGGGATAGCACCTAAAGTTTAAAGCAGAAATTGGGGCACTTTTGAAATTTCATTTTTGACCAAAATCGACAGGTCCGGGGCTTAGGGAATTTCTCATATGCCACAAAACGGTTGAAGCTTCTGTTCAATAATGATGCTCCGAAATCAACTTCTGTCACCTTAGTGATACATTTTGGGACAGCACCTAAAGTTTAAAGCAGAAATTGGGGCACTTTTGAAATCTTCATTTTTGACCAAAATTAACAGGTCTGGGGCTTAGGGAATTTCTCATATGCCACAAAACGGTTGAAGCTTCTGTTCAAAAATGATGCTCCAAAATCAACTTCTGTCAACTTAGTGATACATTTTGGGATAGTACCTAAAGTTTAAAGCAGAAATTGGGGCACTTTTGAAATTTTCATTTTTGACCAAAATCGACAGGTCCGGGGCTTAGGGAATTTCTCATATGCCACAAAACGGTTAAAGCTTCTGTTCAAAAATGATGCTCCGAAATCAACTTCTGTCACCTTAGTGATACATTTTGGGACAACACCTAAAGTTTAAAGCAGAAATTGGGGCACTTTTGAAATTTTCAGTTTTGACCAAAATCGACAGGTCCGGGGCTTAGGGAATTTCTCATATGCCACAAAACGGTTGAAGCTTCTGTTCAAAAATGATGCTCCGAAATCAACTTCTGTCAACTTAGTGATACATTTTGGGATAGTACCTAAAGATTAAAGCAGAAATTGGGGCACTTTTGAAATTTTCATTTTTGACCAAAATCGACAGGTCCGGGGCTTAGGGAATTTCTCATATGCCACAAAACGGTTGAAGCTTCTGTTCAAAAATGATGCTCCGAAATCAACTTCTGTCAACTTAGTGATACATTTTGGGATAGTACCTAAAGTTTAAAGCAGAAATTGGGGCACTTTTGAAATTTTCATTTTTGACCAAAATCGACAGGTCCGGGGCTTAGGGAATTTCTCATATGCCACAAAATGGTTGAAGCTCCTGTTCAAAAATGATGCTCCGAAATCAACTTCTGTCACCTTAGTGATACATTTTGGGATAGTACCTAAAGTTTAAAGCAGAAATTGGGGCACTTTTGAAATTTTAATTTTTGACCAAAATCGACAGGTCCGGGGCTTAGGGAATTTCTCATATGCCACAAAACGGTTAAAGCTTCTGTTCAAAAATGATGCTCCGAAATCAACTTCTGTCATCTTAGTGATACATTTTGGGATAGCACCTAAAGTTTAAAGCAGAAATTGGGGCACTTTTGAAATTTTCATTTTTGACCAAAATCGACAGGTCCGGGGCTTAGGGAATTTCTCATATGCCACAAAACGGTTGAAGCTTCTGTTCAAAAATGATGCTCCGAAATCAACTTCTGTCAACTTAGTGATACATTTTGGGATAGCACCTAAAGTTTAAAGCAGAAATTGGGGCACTTTTGAAATTTTCATTTTTGACCAAAATCGACAGGTCCGGGGCTTAGGGAATTTCTCATATGCCACAAAACGGTTGAAGCTTCTGTTAAAAAATGATGCTCCGAAATCAACTTCTGTCACCTTAGTGATACATTTTGGGATAGCACCTAAAGTTTAAAGCAGAAATTGGGGCACTTTTGAAATTTCCATGTTTGACCAAAATCGACAGGTCCGGGGCTTAGGGAATTTCTCATATGCCACAAAATGGTTGAAGCTCCTGTTCAAAAATGATGCTCCGAAATCAACTTCTGTCACCTTAGTGATACATTTTGGGATAGTACCTAAAGTTTAAAGCTGAAATTGGGGCACTTTTGAAATTTTCAGTTTTGACCAAAATCGACAGGTCCGGGGCTTAGGGAATTTCTCATGTGCCACAAAACGGTTGAAGCTCCTGTTCAAAAATGATGCTCCGAAATCAACTTCTGTCAACTTAGTGATACATTTTGGGATAGTACCTAAAGTTTAAAGCAGAAATTAGGGCACTTTTGAAATTTTGATATTTTTGACCAAAATCGACAGGTCCGCGGCTTAGGGAATTTCTCATATGCCACAAAACGGTTGAAGCTTCTGTTCAAAAATGATGCTCCGAAATCAACTTCTGTCAACTTAGTGATACATTTTGGGACAGTACCTAAAGTTTAAAGCAGAAATTGGGGCACTTTTGAAATTTTCATTTTTGACCAAAATCGACAGGTCCGGGGCTTAGGGAATTTCTCATATGCCACAGAACGGTTGAAGCTCCTGTTCAACAATGATGCTCCGAAATCAACTTCTGTCACCTTAGTGATACATATTGGGACAGCACCTAAAGTTTAAAGCAGAAATTGGGGCACTTTTGAAATTTTCATTTTTGACCAAAATTTACAGGTCCGGGGCTTAGGGAATTTCTCATATGCCACAAAACGGTTGAAGCTTCTGTTCAAAAATGATGCTCCGAAATCAACTTCTGTCAACTTAGTGATACATTTTGGGATAGCACCTAAAGTTTAAAGCAGAAATTGGGGCACTTTTGAAATTTTCATTTTTGACCAAAATCGACAGGTCCGGGGCTTAGGGAATTTCTCATATGCCACAAAACGGTTAAAGCTTCTGTTCAAAAATGATGCTCCGAAATCAACTTCTGTCATCTTAGTGATACATTTTGGGATAGCACCTAAAGTTTAAAGCAGAAATTGGGGCACTTTTGAAATTTTCATTTTTGACCAAAATCGACAGGTCCGGGGCTTAGGGAATTTCTCATATGCCACAAAACGGTTGAAGCTTCTGTTCAAAAATGATGCTCCGAAATCAACTTCTGTCAACTTAGTGATACATTTTGGGACAGCACCTAAAGTTTAAAGCAGAAATTGGGGCACTTTTGAAATCTTCATTTTTGACCAAAATTGACAGGTCTGGGGCTTAGGGAATTTCTCATATGCCACAAAACGGTTGAAGCTTCTGTTCAAAAAATGATGCTCCAAAATCAACTTCTGTCAACTTAGTGATACATTTTGGGATAGTACCTAAAGTTTAAAGCAGAAATTGGGGCACTTTTGAAATTTTCATTTTTGACCAAAATTGACAGGTCCGGGGCTTAGGGAATTTCTCATATGCCACAAAACGGTTGTAGCTTCTGTTCAAAAATGATGCTCCGAAATCAACTTCTGTCAACTTAGTGATACATTTTGGGATAGTACCTAAAGTTTAAAGCAGAAATTGGGGCACTTTTGACATTTTCATTATTGACCATAATCGACAGGTCCGGGGCTTAGGGAATTTCTCATATGCCACAAAATGGTTGAAGCTCCTGTTCAAAAATGATGCTCCGAAATCAACTTCTGTCACCTTAGTGCTACATTTTGGGATAGTACCTAAAGTTTAAAGCAGAAATTGGGGCACTTTTGAAATTTTCATTTTTGACCAAAATCGACAGGTCCAGGGCTTAGGGAATTTCTCATATGCCACAAAATGGTTGAAGCTCCTGTTCAAAAATGATGCTCCGAAATCAACTTCTGTCACCTTAGTGATACATTTTGGGATAGTACCTAAAGTTTAAAGCAGAAATTGGGGCACTTTTGAAATTTTCATTTTTGACCAAAATCGACAGGTCCGAGGCTTAGGGAATTTCTCATATGCCACAAAACGGTTGAAGCTCCTGTTCAACAATGATGCTCCAAAATCAACTTCTGTCACCTTAGTGATACATTTTGGGATAGCACCTAAAGTTTAAAGCAGAAATTGGGGCACTTTTGAAATTTCATTTTTGACCAAAATCGACAGGTCCGGGGCTTAGGGAATTTCTCATATGCCACAAAACGGTTGAAGCTTCTGTTCAATAATGATGCTCCGAAATCAACTTCTGTCACCTTAGTGATACATTTTGGGACAGCACCTAAAGTTTAAAGCAGAAATTGGGGCACTTTTGAAATCTTCATTTTTGACCAAAATTGACAGGTCTGGGGCTTAGGGAATTTCTCATATGCCACAAAACGGTTGAAGCTTCTGTTCAAAAATGATGCTCCAAAATCAACTTCTGTCAACTTAGTGATACATTTTGGGATAGTACCTAAAGTTTAAAGCAGAAATTGGGGCACTTTTGAAATTTTCATTTTTGACCAAAATCGACAGGTCCGGGGCTTAGGGAATTTCTCATATGCCACAAAACGGTTGAAGCTTCTGTTCAAAAATGATGCTCCGAAATCAACTTCTGTCACCTTAGTGATACATTTTGGGACAACACCTAAAGTTTAAAGCAGAAATTGGGGCACTTTTGAAATTTTCAGTTTTGACCAAAATCGACAGGTCCGGGGCTTAGGGAATTTCTCATATGCCACAAAACGGTTGAAGCTTCTGTTCAAAAATGATGCTCCGAAATCAACTTCTGTCAACTTAGTGATACATTTTGGGATAGTACCTAAAGATTAAAGCAGAAATTGGGGCACTTTTGAAATTTTCATTTTTGACCAAAATCGACAGGTCCGGGGCTTAGGGAATTTCTCATATGCCACAAAACGGTTGAAGCTTCTGTTCAAAAATGATGCTCCGAAATCAACTTCTGTCAACTTAGTGATACATTTTGGGATAGTACCTAAAGTTTAAAGCAGAAATTGGGGCACTTTTGAAATTTTCATTTTTGACCAAAATCGACAGGTCCGGGGCTTAGGGAATTTCTCATATGCCACAAAATGGTTGAAGCTCCTGTTCAAAAATGATGCTCCGAAATCAACTTCTGTCACCTTAGTGATACATTTTGGGATAGTACCTAAAGTTTAAAGCAGAAATTGGGGCACTTTTGAAATTTTAATTTTTGACCAAAATCGACAGGTCCGGGGCTTAGGGAATTTCTCATATGCCACAAAACGGTTAAAGCTTCTGTTCAAAAATGATGCTCCGAAATCAACTTCTGTCATCTTAGTGATACATTTTGGGATAGCACCTAAAGTTTAAAGCAGAAATTGGGGCACTTTTGAAATTTTCATTTTTGACCAAAATCGACAGGTCCGGGGCTTAGGGAATTTCTCATATGCCACAAAATGGTTGAAGCTTCTGTTCAAAAATGATGCTCCGAAATCAACTTCTGTCAACTTAGTGATACATTTTGGGATAGCACCTAAAGTTTAAAGCAGAAATTGGGGCACTTTTGAAATTTTCATTTTTGACCAAAATCGACAGGTCCGGGGCTTAGGGAATTTCTCATATGCCACAAAACGGTTGAAGCTTCTGTTCAAAAATGATGCTCCGAAATCAACTTCTGTCACCTTAGTGATACATTTTGGGATAGCACCTAAAGTTTAAAGCAGAAATTGGGGCACTTTTGAAATTTCCATGTTTGACCAAAATCGACAGGTCCGGGGCTTAGGGAATTTCTCATATGCCACAAAATGGTTGAAGCTCCTGTTCAAAAATGATGCTCCGAAATCAACTTCTGTCACCTTAGTGATACATTTTGGGATAGTACCTAAAGTTTAAAGCTGAAATTGGGGCACTTTTGAAATTTTCAGTTTTGACCAAAATCGACAGGTCCGGGGCTTAGGGAATTTCTCATGTGCCACAAAACGGTTGAAGCTCCTGTTCAAAAATGATGCTCCGAAATCAACTTCTGTCACCTTAGTGATACATTTTGGGATAGTACAAAAAGTTTAAAGCAGAAATTGGGGCACTTTTGAAATTTTCATTTTTGACCAAAATCGACAGGTCCGCGGCTTAGGGAACTTCTCATATGCCACAAAACGGTTGAAGCTTCTGTTAAAAAATGATGCTCCGAAATCAACTTCTGTCAACTTAGTGATACATTTTGGGATAGTACCTAAAGTTTAAAGCAGAAATTGGGGCACTTTTGAAATTTTCATTTTTGACCAAAATCGACAGGTCCGGGGCTTAGGGAATTTCTCATATGCCACAAAACGGTTGAAGCTTCTGTTCAAAAATGATGCTCCGAAATCAACTTCTGTCACCTTAGTGATACATTTTGGGATAGTACCTAAAGTTTAAAGCAGAAATTGGGGCACTTTTGAAATTTTCATTTTTGACCAAAATAGACAGGTCCGGGGCTTAGGGAATTTCTCATATGCCACAAAACGGTTGAAGCTTCTGTTCAAAAATGATGCTCCGAAATCAACTTCTGTCACCTTAGTGATACATTTTGGGATAGTACCTAAAGTTTAAAGCAGAAATTGGGGCACTTTTGAAATTTTCATTTTTGACCAAAATCGACAGGTCCGGGGCTTAGGGAATTTCTCATATGCCACAAAATGGTTGAAGCTTCTGTTCAAAAATGATGCTCCGAAATCAACTTCTGTCAACTTAGTGATACATTTTGGGACAGTACCTAAAGTTTAAAGCAGAAATTGGGGCACTTTTGAAATTTTCATTTTTGACCAAAATCGACAGGTCCGGGGCTTAGGGAATTTCTCATATGCCACAGAACGGTTGAAGCTCCTGTTCAACAATGATGCTCCGAAATCAACTTCTGTCACCTTAGTGATACATATTGGGACAGCACCTAAAGTTTAAAGCAGAAATTGGGGCACTTTTGAAATTTTCATTTTTGACCAAAATTGACAGGTCTGGGGCTTAGGGAATTTCTCATATGCCACAAAACGGTTGAAGCTTCTGTTCAAAAATGATGCTCCGAAATCAACTTCTGTCAACTTAGTGATACATTTTGGGATAGCACCTAAAGTTTAAAGCAGAAATTGGGGCACTTTTGAAATTTTCATTTTTGACCAAAATCGACAGGTCCGGGGCTTAGGGAATTTCTCATATGCCACAAAACGGTTAAAGCTTCTGTTCAAAAATGATGCTCCGAAATCAACTTCTGTCATCTTAGTGATACATTTTGGGATAGCACCTAAAGTTTAAAGCAGAAATTGGGGCACTTTTGAAATTTTCATTTTTGACCAAAATCGACAGGTCCGGGGCTTAGGGAATTTCTCATATGCCACAAAACGGTTGAAGCTTCTGTTCAAAAATGATGCTCCGAAATCAACTTCTGTCAACTTAGTGATACATTTTGGGACAGCACCTAAAGTTTAAAGCAGAAATTGGGGCACTTTTGAAATCTTCATTTTTGACCAAAATTGACAGGTCTGGGGCTTAGGGAATTTCTCATATGCCACAAAACGGTTGAAGCTTCTGTTCAAAAATGATGCTCCAAAATCAACTTCTGTCAACTTAGTGATACATTTTGGGATAGTACCTAAAGTTTAAAGCAGAAATTGGGGCACTTTTGAAATTTTCATTTTTGACCAAAATCGACAGGTCCGGGGCTTAGGGAATTTCTCATATGCCACAAAACGGTTGAAGCTTCTGTTCAAAAATGATGCTCCGAAATCAACTTCTGTCACCTTAGTGATACATTTTGGGACAACACCTAAAGTTTAAAGCAGAAATTGGGGCACTTTTGAAATTTTCAGTTTTGACCAAAATCGACAGGTCCGGGGCTTAGGGAATTTCTCATATGCCACAAAACGGTTGAAGCTTCTGTTCAAAAATGATGCTCCGAAATTAACTTCTGTCAACTTAGTGATACATTTTGGGATAGTACCTAAAGATTAAAGCAGAAATTGGGGCACTTTTGAAATTTTCATTTTTGACCAAAATCGACAGGTCCGGGGCTTAGGGAATTTCTCATATGCCACAAAACGGTTGAAGCTTCTGTTCAAAAATGATGCTCCGAAATCAACTTCTGTCAACTTAGTGATACATTTTGGGATAGTACCTAAAGTTTAAAGCAGAAATTGGGGCACTTTTGAAATTTTCATTTTTGACCAAAATCGACAGGTCCGGGGCTTAGGGAATTTCTCATATGCCACAAAATGGTTGAAGCTCCTGTTCAAAAATGATGCTCCGAAATCAACTTCTGTCACCTTAGTGATACATTTTGGGATAGTACCTAAAGTTTAAAGCAGAAATTGGGGCACTTTTGAAATTTTAATTTTTGACCAAAATCGACAGGTCCGGGGCTTAGGGAATTTCTCATATGCCACAGAACGGTTGAAGCTCCTGTTCAACAATGATGCTCCGAAATCAACTTCTGTCACCTTAGTGATACATATTGGGACAGCACCTAAAGTTTAAAGCAGAAATTGGGGCACTTTTGAAATTTTCATTTTTGACCAAAATTGACAGGTCCGGGGCTTAGGGAATTTCTCATATGCCACAAAACGGTTGAAGCTTCTGTTCAAAAATGATGCTCCGAAATCAACTTCTGTCAACTTAGTGATACATTGTGGGATAGTACCTAAAGGTTAAAGCAGAAATTGGGGAATTTTTGACATTTTCATTTTTGACCATAATCGACAGGTCCGGGGCTTAGGGAATTTCTCATATGCCACAAAATGGTTGAAGCTCCTGTTCAAAAATGATGCTCCGAAATCAACTTCTGTCACCTTAGTGATACATTTTGGGATAGTACCTAAAGTTTAAAGCAGAAATTGGGGCACTTTTGAAATTTTCATTTTTGACCAAAATCGACAGGTCCGGGGCTTAGGGAATTTCTCATATGCCACAAAACGGTTGAAGCTTCTGTTCAAAAATGATGCTCCGAAATCAACTTCTGTCAACTTAGTGATACATTTTGGGATAGTACCTAAAGTTTAAAGCATAAATTGGGGCACTTTTGAAATTTTCATTTTTGACCAAAATCGACAGGTCCGGGGCTTAGGGAATTTCTCATATGCCACAAAATGGTTGAAGCTCCTGTTCAAAAATGATGCTCCGAAATCAACTTCTGTCACCTTAGTGATACATTTTGGGATAGTACCTAAAGTTTAAAGCAGAAATTGGGGCACTTTTGAAATTTTCATTTTTGACCAAAATCGACAGGTCCGGGGCTTAGGGAATTTCTCATATGCCACAAAACGGTTGAAGCTTCTGTTCAAAAATGATGCTCCAAAATCAACTTCTGTCAACTTAGTGATACATTTTGGGACAGCACCTTAAGTTTAAAGCAGAAATTGGGGCACTTTTGAAATTTTCATTTTTGACCAAAATCGACAGGTCTGGAGCTTAGGGAATTTCTCATATGCAACAAAACGGTTGAAGCTCCTGTTCAACAATGATGCTCCGAAATCAACTTCTGTCACCTTCGTGATACATTTTGGGACAGCACCTAAAGTTTAAAGCAGAAATTGGGGCACTTTTGAAATTTTCATTTTTGACCAAAATCGACAGGTCCGGGGCTTAGGGAATTTCTCATATACCACAAAACGGTTGAAGCTTCTGTTCAAAAATGATGCTCCGAAATCAACTTCTGTCACCTTAGTGATACATTTTGGGATAGTACCTAAAGTTTAAAGCAGAAATTAGGGCACTTTTGAAATTTTGATATTTTTGACCAAAATCGACAGGTCCGGGGCTTAGGGAATTTCTCATGTGCCACAAAACGGTTGAAGCTCCTGTTCAAAAATGATGCTCCGAAATCAACTTCTGTCAACTTAGTGATACATTTTGGGATAGTACCTAAAGTTTAAAGCAGAAATTAGGGCACTTTTGAAATTTTGATATTTTTGACCAAAATCGACAGGTCCGCGGCTTAGGGAATTTCTCATATGCCACAAAACGGTTGAAGCTTCTGTTCAAAAATGATGCTCCGAAATCAACTTCTGTCAACTTAGTGATACATTTTGGGATAGTACCTAAAGTTTAAAGCAGAAATTGGGGCACTTTTGAAATTTTCATTTTTGACCAAAATCGACAGGTCCGCGGCTTAGGGATTTTCTCATATGCCACAAAACGGTTGAAGCTTCTGTTCAAAAATTATGCTCCGAAATCAACTTCTGTCACCTTAGTGATACATTTTGGGATAGTACCTAAAGTTTAAAGCAGAAATTGGGGCACTTTTGAAATTTTCATTTTTGACCAAAATCGACAGGTCCGCGGCTTAGGGAACTTCTCATATGCCACAAAACGGTTGAAGCTTCTGTTAAAAAATGATGCTCCGAAATCAACTTCTGTCAACTTAGTGATACATTTTGGGATAGTACCTAAAGTTTAAAGCAGAAATTGGGGCACTTTTGAAATTTTCATTTTTGACCAAAATCGACAGGTCCGGGGCTTAGGGAATTTCTCATATGCCACAAAACGGTTGAAGCTTCTGTTCAAAAATGATGCTCCGAAATCAACTTCTGTCACCTTAGTGATACATTTTGGGATAGTACCTAAAGTTTAAAGCAGAAATTGGGGCACTTTTGAAATTTTCATTTTTGACCAAAATAGACAGGTCCGGGGCTTAGGGAATTTCTCATATGCCACAAAACGGTTGAAGCTTCTGTTCAAAAATGATGCTCCGAAATCAACTTCTGTCAACTTAGTGATACATTTTGGGATAGTACCTAAAGTTTAAAGCAGAAATTATGGCACTTTTGAAATTTTCATTTTTGACCAAAATCGACAGGTCCGGGGCTTAGGGAATTTCTCATATGCCACAAAACGGTTGAAGCTCCTGTTCAAAAATGATGCTCCGAAATCAACTTCTGTCACCTTAGTGATACATTTTGGGATAGTACCTAAAGTTTAAAGCAGAAATTGGGGCACTTTTGAAATTTTCATTTTTGACCAAAATCGACAGGTCCGGGGCTTAGGGAATTTCTCATATGCCACAAAACGGTTGAAGCTTCTGTTCAAAAATGATGCTCCGAAATCAACTTCTGTCACCTTAGTGATACATTTTGGGACAACACCTAAAGTTTAAAGCAGAAATTGGGGCACTTTTGAAATTTTCAGTTTTGACCAAAATCGACAGGTCCGGGGCTTAGGGAATTTCTCATATGCCACAAAACGGTTGAAGCTTCTGTTCAAAAATGATGCTCCGAAATCAACTTCTGTCAACTTAGTGATACATTTTGGGATAGTACCTAAAGATTAAAGCAGAAATTGGGGCACTTTTGAAATTTTCATTTTTGACCAAAATCGACAGGTCCGGGGCTTAGGGAATTTCTCATATGCCACAAAACGGTTGAAGCTTCTGTTCAAAAATGATGCTCCGAAATCAACTTCTGTCAACTTAGTGATACATTTTGGGATAGTACCTAAAGTTTAAAGCAGAAATTGGGGCACTTTTGAAATTTTCATTTTTGACCAAAATCGACAGGTCCGGGGCTTAGGGAATTTCTCATATGCCACAAAATGGTTGAAGCTCCTGTTCAAAAATGATGCTCCGAAATCAACTTCTGTCACCTTAGTGATACATTTTGGGATAGTACCTAAAGTTTAAAGCAGAAATTGGGGCACTTTTGAAATTTTAATTTTTGACCAAAATCGACAGGTCCGGGGCTTAGGGAATTTCTCATATGCCACAGAACGGTTGAAGCTCCTGTTCAACAATGATGCTCCGAAATCAACTTCTGTCACCTTAGTGATACATATTGGGACAGCACCTAAAGTTTAAAGCAGAAATTGGGGCACTTTTGAAATTTTCATTTTTGACCAAAATTGACAGGTCCGGGGCTTAGGGAATTTCTCATATGCCACAAAACGGTTGAAGCTTCTGTTCAAAAATGATGCTCCGAAATCAACTTCTGTCAACTTAGTGATACATTTTGGGATAGCACCTAAAGTTTAAAGCAGAAATTGGGGCACTTTTGAAATTTTCATTTTTGACCAAAATCGACAGGTCCGGGGCTTAGGGAATTTCTCATATGCCACAAAACGGTTAAAGCTTCTGTTCAAAAATGATGCTCCGAAATCAACTTCTGTCATCTTAGTGATACATTTTGGGATAGCACCTAAAGTTTAAAGCAGAAATTGGGGCACTTTTGAAATTTTCATTTTTGACCAAAATCGACAGGTCCGGGGCTTAGGGAATTTCTCATATGCCACAAAACGGTTGAAGCTTCTGTTCAAAAATGATGCTCCGAAATCAACTTCTGTCAACTTAGTGATACATTTTGGGATAGCACCTAAAGTTTAAAGCTGAAATTGGGGCACTTTTGAAATTTTCAGTTTTGACCAAAATCAACAGGTCCGGGGCTTAGGGAATTTCTCATATGCCACAAAACGGTTGAAGCTTCTGTTCAAAAATGATGCTCCGAAATCAACTTTTGTCACCTTAGTGATACATTTTGGGATAGCACCTAAAGTTTAAAGCAGAAATTGGGGCACTTTTGAAATTTTCATTTTTGACCAAAATCGACAGGTCCGGGGCTTAGGGAATTTCTCATATGCCACAAAACGGTTGAAGCTTCTGTTCAAAAATGATGCTCCGAAATCAACTTCTGTCAACTTAGTGATACATTTTGGGATAGTACCTAAAGTTTAAAGCAGAAATTGGGGCACTTTTGAAATTTTCATTTTTGACCAAAATTGACAGGTCCGGGGCTTAGGGAATTTCTCATATGCCACAAAACGGTTGAAGCTTCTGTTCAAAAATGATGCTCCGAAATCAACTTCTGTCAACTTAGTGATACATTTTGGGATAGCACCTAAAGTTTAAAGCAGAAATTGGGGCACTTTTGAAATTTTCATTTTTGACCAAAATCGACAGGTCCGGGGCTTAGGGAATTTCTCATATGCCACAAAACGGTTGAAGCTATTGTTCAAAAATGATGCTCCGAAATCAACTTTTGTCACCTTAGTGATACATTTTGGGATAGCACCTAAAGTTTAAAGCAGAAATTGGGGCACTTTTGAAATTTTCATTTTTGACCAAAATCGACAGGTCCGGGGCTTAGGGAATTTCTCATATGCCACAAAACGGTTGAAGCTTCTGTTCAAAAATGATGCTCCGAAATCAACTTCTGTCAACTTAGTGATACATTTTGGGATAGTACCTAAAGTTTAAAGCAGAAATTGGGGCACTTTTGAAATTTTCATTTTTGACCAAAATTGACAGGTCCGGGGCTTAGGGAATTTCTCATATGCCACAAAACGGTTGAAGCTTCTGTTCAAAAATGATGCTCCGAAATCAACTTCTGTCAACTTAGTGATACATTTTGGGATAGTACCTAAAGTTTAAAGCAGAAATTGGGGCACTTTTGACATTTTCATTATTGACCATAATCGACAGGTACGGGGCTTAGGGAATTTCTCATATGCCACAAAACGGTTGAAGCTCCTGTTCAACAATGATGCTCCAAAATCAACTTCTGTCACCTTAGTGATACATTTTGGGATAGCACCTAAAGTTTAAAGCAGAAATTGGGGCACTTTTGAAATTTTAATTTTTGACCAAAATCGACAGGTCCGGGGCTTTGGGAAATTCTCATATGCCAGAAAACGGATGAAGCTCCTGTTCAAAAATGATGCTCCGAAATCAACCTCTGTCAACTTAGTGATACATTTTGGGATAGTACCTAAAGTTTAAAGCAGAAATTGGGGCACTTTTGAAATTTTCATTTTTGACCAAAATCGACAGGTCTGGAGCTTAGGGAATTTCTCATATGCCACAAAACGGTTGAAGCTCCTGTTCAACAATGATGCTCCGAAATCAACTTCTGTCACCTTCTTGATACATTTTGGGACAGCACCTAAAGTTTAAAGCAGAAATTGGGGCACTTTTGAAATTTTCATTTTTGACCAAAATCGACAGGTCCGGGGCTTAGGGAATTTCTCATATGCCACAAAATGGTTGAAGCTTCTGTTCAAAAATGATGCTCCGAAATCAACTTCTGTCACCTTAGTGATACATTTTGGGATAGTACCTAAAGTTTAAAGCAGAAATTAGGGCACTTTTGAAATTTTGATATTTTTGACCAAAATCGACAGGTCCGGGGCTTAGGGAATTTCTCATGTGCCACAAAACGGTTGAAGCTCCTGTTCAAAAATGATGCTCCGAAATCAACTTCTGTCAACTTAGTGATACATTTTGGGATAGTACCTAAAGTTTAAAGCAGAAATTGGGGCACTTTTGAAATTTCATTTTTGACCAAAATCGACAGGTCCGGGGCTTAGGGAATTTCTCATATGCCACAAAACGGTTGAAGCTTCTGTTCAATAATGATGCTCCGAAATCAACTTCTGTCACCTTAGTGATACATTTTGGGACAGCACCTAAAGTTTAAAGCAGAAATTGGGGCACTTTTGAAATCTTCATTTTTGACCAAAATTGACAGGTCTGGGGCTTAGGGAATTTCTCATATGCCACAAAACGGTTGAAGCTTCTGTTCAAAAATGATGCTCCAAAATCAACTTCTGTCAACTTAGTGATACATTTTGGAATAGTACCTAAAGTTTAAAGCAGAAATTGGGGCACTTTTGAAATTTTCATTTTTGACCAAAATCGACAGGTCCGGGGCTTAGGGAATTTCTCATATGCCACAAAACGGTTGAAGCTTCTGTTCAAAAATGATGCTCCGAAATCAACTTCTGTCACCTTAGTGATACATTTTGGGACAACACCTAAAGTTTAAAGCAGAAATTGGGGCACTTTTGAAATTTTCAGTTTTGACCAAAATCGACAGGTCCGGGGCTTAGGGAATTTCTCATATGCCACAAAATGGTTGAAGCTTCTGTTCAAAAATGATGCTCCGAAATCAACTTCTGTCAACTTAGTGATACATTTTGGGATAGTACCTAAAGTTTAAAGCAGAAATTAGGGCACTTTTGAAATTTTGATATTTTTGAGCAAAATAGACAGGTCCGGGGCTTAGGTAATTTCTCATATGCCACAAAACGGTTGAAGCTCCTGTTCAAAAATGATGCTCCGAAATCAACTTCTGTCAACTTAGTGATACATTTTGGGATAGTACCTAAAGTTTAAAGCAGAAATTAGGGCACTTTTGAAATTTTGATATTTTTGACCAAAATCGACAGGTCCGGGGCTTAGGGAATTTCTCATATGCCACAAAACGGTTGAAGCTTCTGTTCAAAAATGATGCTCCGAAATCAACTTCTGTCAACTTAGTGATACATTTTGGGATAGTACCTAAAGTTTAAAGCAGAAATTATGGCACTTTTGAAATTTTCATTTTTGACCAAAATCGACAGGTCCGGGGCTTAGGGAATTTCTCATATGCCACAAAACGGTTGAAGCTCCTGTTCAAAAATGATGCTCCGAAATCAACTTCTGTCACCTTAGTGATACATTTTGGGATAGTACCTAAAGTTTAAAGCAGAAATTGGGGCACTTTTGAAATTTTCATTTTTGACCAAAATCGACAGGTCCGGGGCTTAGGGAATTTCTCATATGCCACAAAACGGTTGAAACTTCTGTTCAAAAATGATGCTCCGAAATCAACTTCTGTCATCTTAGTGATACATTTTGGGATAGCACCTAAAGTTTAAAGCAGAAATTGGGGCACTTTTGAAATTTTCATTTTTGACCAAAATCGACAGGTCCGGGGCTTAGGGAATTTCTCATATGCCACAAAACGGTTGAAGCTCCTGTTCAAAAATGATGCTCCGAAATCAACTTCTGTCACCTTAGTGATACATTTTAGGATAGCACCTAAAGTTTAAAGCAGAAATTGGGGCACTTTTGAAATTTTCATTTTTGACCAAAATCGACAGGTCCGGGGCTTAGGGAATTTCTCATATGCCACAAAACGGTTGAAGCTTCTGTTCAAAAATGATGCTCCGAAATCAACTTCTGTCACCTTAGTGATACATTTTGGGATAGCACCTAAAGTTTAAAGAAGAAATTGGGGCACTTTTGAAATTTTCATTTTTGACAAAAATCGACAGGTCCGGGGCTTAGGGAATTTCTCATATGCCACAAAACGGTTGAAGCTTCTGTTTAAAAATGATGCTCCGATATCAACTTCTGTCACCTTAGTGATACATTTTGGGACAACGCCTAAAGTTTAAAGCAGAAATTGGGGCACTTTTGAAATTTTCATTTTTGACCAAAATCGACAGGTCCGCGGCTTAGGGAATTTCTCATATGCCACAAAACGGTTGAAGCTCCTGTTCAAATATGATGCTCCGAAATCAACTTCTGTCACCTTAGTGATACATTTTGGGATAGTACCTAAAGTTTAAAGCAGACATTGGGGCACTTGTGAAATTTTCATTTTTGACCAAAATCGACAGGTCCGGGGCTTAGGGAATTTCTCATATGCCACAAAACGGTTGAAGCTTCTGTTCAAAAATGATGCTCCGAAATCAACTTGTGTCATCTTAGTTATACATTTTGGGATAGCACCTAAAGTTTAAAGCAGAAATTGGGGCACTTTTGAAATTTTCATTTTTGACCAAAATCGACAGGTCCGGGGCTTAGGGAATTTCTCATATGCCACAAAATGGTTGAAGCTCCTGTTCAAAAATGATGCTACGAAATCAACTTCTGTCACCTTAATGATACATTTTGGGATAGTACCTAAAGTTTAAAGCAGAAATTGGGGCACTTTTGAAATTTTCATTTTTGACCAAAATTGACAGGTCCGCGGCTTAGGGAATTTCTCATATGCCACAAAACGGTTGAAGCTTCTGTTCAATAATGATGCTCCGAAATCAACTTCTGTCACCTTAGTGATATATTTTGGGATAGTACCTAAAGTTTAAAGCAGAAATTGGGGCACTTTTGAAATTTTCATTTTTGACCAAAATCGACAGGTCCAGGGTTTAGGGAATTTCTCATATGCCACAAAACGGTTGAAGCTCCTGTTCAAAGATGATGCTCCGAAATCAACTTCTGTCACCTTAGTGATACATTTTGGGATAGTACCTAAAGTTTAAAGCAGAAATTGGGGCACTTTTGAAATTTTCATTTTTGACCAAAATAGACAGGTCCGGGGCTTAGGGAATTTCTCATATGCCACAAAATGGTTGAAGCTTCTGTTCAAAAATGATGCTCCGAAATCAACTTCTGTCAACTTAGTGATACATTTTGGGATAGTACCTAAAGTTTAAAGCAGAAATTGGGGCACTTTTGAAATTTTCATTTTTGACCAAAATCGACAGGTCCGGGGCTTAGGGGATTTCTCATATGCCGCAAAACGGTTGAAGCTCCTGTTCAAAAAGGATGCTCCGAAATCAACTTCTGTCACCTTAATGATACATTTTGGGATAGTACCTAAAGTTTAAAGCAGAAATTGGGGCACTTTTGAAATTTTCATTTTTGACCAAAATCGAGAGGTCCGGGGCTTAGGGAATTTCTCATATGCCGCAAAGCGGTTGAAGCTCCTGTTCAAAAAGGATGCTACGAAATCAACTTCTGTCACCTTAATGATACATTTTGGGATAGTACCTAAAGTTTAAAGCAGAAATTGGGGCACTTTTGAAAATTTCATTTTTGACTAAAATCGACAGGTCTAGGGGCTTAGGGAATTTCTCATATGCAACAAAACGGTTGAAGCTTCTGTTCAAAAATGATGCTCCGAAATCAACTTCTGTCACCTTAGTGATACATTTTGGGATAGCACCTACAGTTTAAAGAAGAAATTGGGGCACTTTTGAAATTTTCATTTTTGACCAAAATCGACAGGTACGCGGCTTAGGGAATTTCTCATATGCCACAAAACGGTTGAAGCTTCTGTTCAAAAATGATGCTCCGAAATCAACTTCTGTCACCTTAGTGATACATGTTGGGACAACACCTAAAGTTTAAAGCAGAAATTGGGGCACTTTTGAAATTTTCATTTTTGACCAAAATCGACAGGTCCGCGGCTTAGGGAATTTCTCATATGCCACAAAACGGTTGAAGCTTCTGTTCAAAAATGATGCTCCGAAATCAACTTCTGTCAACTTAGTGATACATTTTGGGATAGTACCTAAAGTTTAAAGCAGAAATTGGGGCACTTTTGAAATTTTCATTTTTGACCAAAATCAACAGGTCCGGGGCTTAGGGAATTTCTCATATGCCACAAAACGGTTGAAGCTCCTGTTCAAAAATGATGCTCCGAAATCAACTTCTGTCACCTTAATGATACATTTTGGGATAGTACCTAAAGTTTAAAGCAGAAATTGGGGCACTTTTGAAAATTTCATTTTTGACTAAAATCGACAGGTCTAGGGGCTTAGGGAATTTCTCATATGCCACAAAACGGTTGAAGCTTCTGTTCAAAAATGATGCTCCGAAATCAACTTCTGTCACCTTAGTGATACATTTTGGGATAGCACCTAAAGTTTAAAGAAGAAATTGGGGCACTTTTGAAATTTTCATTTTTGACCAAAATCGACAGGTACGGGGCTTAGGGAATTTCTCATATGCCACAAAACGGTTGAAGCTTCTGTTCAAAAATGATGCTCCGAAATCAACTTCTGTCACCTTAGTGATACATGTTGGGACAACACCTAAAGTTTAAAGCAGAAATTGGGGCACTTTTGAAATTTTCATTTTTGACCAAAATCGACAGGTCCGCGGCTTAGGGAATTTCTCATATGCCACAAAACGGTTGAAGCTTCTGTTCAAAAATGATGCTCCGAAATCAACTTCTGTCAACTTAGTGATACATTTTGGGATAGTACCTAAAGTTTAAAGCAGAAATTGGGGCACTTTTGAAATTTCATTTTTGACCAAAATCGACAGGTCCGGGGCTTAGGGAATTTCTCATATGCCACAAAACGGTTGAAGCTTCTGTTCAATAATGATGCTCCGAAATCAACTTCTGTCACCTTAGTGATATATTTTGGGATAGTACCTAAAGTTTAAAGCAGAAATTGGGGCACTTTTGAAATTTTCATTTTTGACAAAAATCGACAGGTTCGCGGCTTAGGGAATTTCTCATATGCCACAAAACGGTTGAAGCTTCTGTTCAAAAATGATGCTCCGAAATCAACTTCTGTCAACTTAGTGATACATTTTGGGATAGTACCTAAAGTTTAAAGCAGAAATTGGGGCACTTTTGAAATTTTCATTTTTGACCAAAATCAACAGGTCCGGGGCTTAGGGAATTTCTCATATGCCACAAAACGGTTGAAGCTCCTGTTCAAAAATGATGCTCCGAAATCAACTTCTGTCACCTTAGTGATACATTTTGGGATAGTACCTAAAGTTTAAAGCAGAAATTGGGGCACTTTTGAAATTTCATTTTTGACCAAAATCGACAGGTCCGGGGCTTAGGGAATTTCTCATATGCCACAAAACGGTTGAAGCTTCTGTTCAATAATGATGCTCCGAAATCAACTTCTGTCACCTTAGTGATATATTTTGGGATAGTACCTAAAGTTTAAAGCAGAAATTGGGGCACTTTTGAAATTTTAATTTTTGACCAAAATCGACAGGTCCGGAGTTTAGGGAATTTCTCATATGCCACAAAACGGTTGAAGCTCCTGTTCAAAGATGATGCTCCGAAATCAACTTCTGTCACCTTAGTGATACATTTTGGGATAGTACCTAAAGTTTAAAGCAGAAATTGGGGCACTTTTGAAATTTTCATTTTTGACCAAAATAGACAGGTCCGGGGCTTAGGGAATTTCTCATATGCCACAAAACGGTTGAAGCTTCTGTTCAAAAATGATGCTCCGAAATCAACTTCTGTCAACTTAGTGATACATTTTGGGATAGTACCTAAAGTTTAAAGCAGAAATTATGGCACTTTTGAAATTTTCATTTTTGACCAAAATCGACAGGTCCGGGGCTTAGGGAATTTCTCATATGCCACAAAACGGTTGAAGCTCCTGTTAAAAAATGATGCTCCGAAATCAACTTCTGTCACCTTAGTGATACATTTTGGGATAGTACCTAAAGTTTAAAGCAGAAATTGGGGCACTTTTGAAATTTCATTTTTGACCAAAATCGACAGGTCCGGGGCTTAGGGAATTTCTCATATGCCACAAAACGGTTGAAGCTTCTGTTCAATAATGATGCTCCGAAATCAACTTCTGTCACCTTAGTGATATATTTTGGGATAGTACCTAAAGTTTAAAGCAGAAATTGGGGCACTTTTGAAATTTTAATTTTTGACCAAAATCGACAGGTCCGGAGTTTAGGGAATTTCTCATATGCCACAAAACGGTTGAAGCTCCTGTTCAAAGATGATGCTCCGAAATCAACTTCTGTCACCTTAGTGATACATTTTGGGATAGTACCTAAAGTTTAAAGCAGAAATTGGGGCACTTTTGAAATTTTCATTTTTGACCAAAATAGACAGGTCCGGGGCTTAGGGAATTTCTCATATGCCACAAAACGGTTGAAGCTTCTGTTCAAAAATGATGCTCCGAAATCAACTTCTGTCAACTTAGTGATACATTTTGGGATAGTACCTAAAGTTTAAAGCAGAAATTATGGCACTTTTGAAATTTTCATTTTTGACCAAAATCGACAGGTCCGGGGCTTAGGGAATTTCTCATATGCCACAAAACGGTTGAAGCTCCTGTTCAAAAATGATGCTCCGAAATCAACTTCTGTCACCTTAGTGATACATTTTGGGATAGTACCTAAAGTTTAAAGCAGAAATTGGGGCACTTTTGAAATTTCATTTTTGACCAAAATCGACAGGTCCGGGGCTTAGGGAATTTCTCATATGCCACAAAACGGTTGAAGCTTCTGTTCAATAATGATGCTCCGAAATCAACTTCTGTCACCTTAGTGATATATTTTGGGATAGTACCTAAAGTTTAAAGCAGAAATTGGGGCACTTTTGAAATTTTAATTTTTGACCAAAATCGACAGGTCCGGAGTTTAGGGAATTTCTCATATGCCACAAAACGGTTGAAGCTCCTGTTCAAAGATGATGCTCCGAAATCAACTTCTGTCACCTTAGTGATACATTTTGGGATAGTACCTAAAGTTTAAAGCAGAAATTGGGGCACTTTTGAAATTTTCATTTTTGACCAAAATAGACAGGTCCGGGGCTTAGGGAATTTCTCATATGCCACAAAACGGTTGAAGCTTCTGTTCAAAAATGATGCTCCGAAATCAACTTCTGTCAACTTAGTGATACATTTTGGGATAGTACCTAAAGTTTAAAGCAGAAATTATGGCACTTTTGAAATTTTCATTTTTGACCAAAATCGACAGGTCCGGGGCTTAGGGAATTTCTCATATGCCACAAAACGGTTGAAGCTCCTGTTAAAAAATGATGCTCCGAAATCAACTTCTGTCACCTTAGTGATACATTTTGGGATAGTACCTAAAGTTTAAAGCAGAAATTGGGGCACTTTTGAAATTTCATTTTTGACCAAAATCGACAGGTACGGGGCTTAGGGAATTTCTCATATGCCACAAAACGGTTGAAGCTTCTGTTCAATAATGATGCTCCGAAATCAACTTCTGTCACCTTAGTAATATATTTTGGGATAGTACCTAAAGTTTAAAGCAGAAATTGGGGCACTTTTGAAATTTTCATTTTTGACCAAAATCGACAGGTCCGGGGTTTAGGGAATTTCTCATATGCCACAAAACGGTGAAGCTCCTGTTCAAAGATGATGCTCCGAAATCAACTTCTGTCACCTTAGTGATACATTTTGGGATAGTACCTAAAGTTTAAAGCAGAAATTGGGGCACTTTTGAAATTTTCATTTTTGACCAAAATCAACAGGTCCGGGGCTTAGGGAATTTCTCATATGCCACAAAACGGTTGAAGCTTCTGTTCAAAAATGATGCTCCGAAATCAACTTCTGTCATCTTAGTGATACATTTTGGGATAGCACCTAAAGTTTAAAGCAGAAATTGGGGCACTTTTGAAATTTTCATTTTTGACCAAAATTGACAGGTCCGGGGCTTAGGGAATTTCTCATATGCCACAAAACGGTTGAAGCTTCTGTTCAAAAATGATGCTCCGAAATCAACTTCTGTCAACTTAGTGATACATTTTGGGATAGTACCTAAAGTTTAAAGCAGAAATAGGGGCACTTTTGAAATTTTCATTTTTGACCAAAATCGACAGGTCCGGGGCCTAGGGAATTTCTCATATGCCACAAAACGGTTGAAGCTCCTGTTCAAAAATGATGCTACGAAATCAACTTCTGTCACCTTAGTGATACATTTTGGGATAGCACCTAAAGTTTAAAGAAGAAATTGGGGCACTTTTGAAATTTTCATTTTTGACCAAAATCGACAGGTACGCGGCTTAGGGAATTTCTCATATGCCACAAAACGGTTGAAGCTTCTGTTCAAAAATGATGCTCCGAAATCAACTTCTGTCAACTTAGTGATACATTTTGGGATAGTACCTAAAGTTTAAAGCAGAAATTGGGGCACTTTTGAAATTTTCATTTTTGACCAAAATCAACAGGTCCGGGGCTTAGGGAATTTCTCATATGCCACAAAACGGTTGAAGCTCCTGTTCAATAATGATGCTCCGAAATCAACTTCTGTCACCTTAGTGATATATTTTGGGATAGTACCTAAAGTTTAAAGCAGACATTGGGGCACTTGTGAAATTTTCATTTTTGACCAAAATCGACAGGTCCGGGGCTTAGGGAATTTCTCATATGCCACAAAACGGTTGAAGCTTCTGTTCAAAAATGATGCTCCGAAATCAACTTGTGTCATCTTAGTTATACATTTTGGGATAGCACCTAAAGTTTAAAGCAGAAATTGGGGCACTTTTGAAATTTTCATTTTTGACCAAAATCGACAGGTCCGGGGCTTAGGGAATTTCTCATATGCCACAAAATGGTTGAAGCTCCTGTTCAAAAATGATGCTACGAAATCAACTTCTGTCACCTTAATGATACATTTTGGGATAGTACCTAAAGTTTAAAGCAGAAATTGGGGCACTTTTGAAATTTTCATTTTTGACCAAAATTGACAGGTCCGCGGCTTAGGGAATTTCTCATATGCCACAAAACGGTTGAAGCTTCTGTTCAATAATGATGCTCCGAAATCAACTTCTGTCACCTTAGTGATATATTTTGGGATAGTACCTAAAGTTTAAAGCAGAAATTGGGGCACTTTTGAAATTTTCATTTTTGACCAAAATCGACAGGTCCAGGGTTTAGGGAATTTCTCATATGCCACAAAACGGTTGAAGCTCCTGTTCAAAGATGATGCTCCGAAATCAACTTCTGTCACCTTAGTGATACATTTTGGGATAGTACCTAAAGTTTAAAGCAGAAATTGGGGCACTTTTGAAATTTTCATTTTTGACCAAAATAGACAGGTCCGGGGCTTAGGGAATTTCTCATATGCCACAAAATGGTTGAAGCTTCTGTTCAAAAATGATGCTCCGAAATCAACTTCTGTCAACTTAGTGATACATTTTGGGATAGTACCTAAAGTTTAAAGCAGAAATTGGGGCACTTTTGAAATTTTCATTTTTGACCAAAATCGACAGGTCCGGGGCTTAGGGGATTTCTCATATGCCGCAAAACGGTTGAAGCTCCTGTTCAAAAAGGATGCTCCGAAATCAACTTCTGTCACCTTAATGATACATTTTGGGATAGTACCTAAAGTTTAAAGCAGAAATTGGGGCACTTTTGAAATTTTCATTTTTGACCAAAATCGAGAGGTCCGGGGCTTAGGGAATTTCTCATATGCCGCAAAGCGGTTGAAGCTCCTGTTCAAAAAGGATGCTACGAAATCAACTTCTGTCACCTTAATGATACATTTTGGGATAGTACCTAAAGTTTAAAGCAGAAATTGGGGCACTTTTGAAAATTTCATTTTTGACTAAAATCGACAGGTCTAGGGGCTTAGGGAATTTCTCATATGCAACAAAACGGTTGAAGCTTCTGTTCAAAAATGATGCTCCGAAATCAACTTCTGTCACCTTAGTGATACATTTTGGGATAGCACCTACAGTTTAAAGAAGAAATTGGGGCACTTTTGAAATTTTCATTTTTGACCAAAATCGACAGGTACGCGGCTTAGGGAATTTCTCATATGCCACAAAACGGTTGAAGCTTCTGTTCAAAAATGATGCTCCGAAATCAACTTCTGTCACCTTAGTGATACATGTTGGGACAACACCTAAAGTTTAAAGCAGAAATTGGGGCACTTTTGAAATTTTCATTTTTGACCAAAATCGACAGGTCCGCGGCTTAGGGAATTTCTCATATGCCACAAAACGGTTGAAGCTTCTGTTCAAAAATGATGCTCCGAAATCAACTTCTGTCAACTTAGTGATACATTTTGGGATAGTACCTAAAGTTTAAAGCAGAAATTGGGGCACTTTTGAAATTTTCATTTTTGACCAAAATCAACAGGTCCGGGGCTTAGGGAATTTCTCATATGCCACAAAACGGTTGAAGCTCCTGTTCAAAAATGATGCTCCGAAATCAACTTCTGTCACCTTAATGATACATTTTGGGATAGTACCTAAAGTTTAAAGCAGAAATTGGGGCACTTTTGAAAATTTCATTTTTGACTAAAATCGACAGGTCTAGGGGCTTAGGGAATTTCTCATATGCCACAAAACGGTTGAAGCTTCTGTTCAAAAATGATGCTCCGAAATCAACTTCTGTCACCTTAGTGATACATTTTGGGATAGCACCTAAAGTTTAAAGAAGAAATTGGGGCACTTTTGAAATTTTCATTTTTGACCAAAATCGACAGGTACGGGGCTTAGGGAATTTCTCATATGCCACAAAACGGTTGAAGCTTCTGTTCAAAAATGATGCTCCGAAATCAACTTCTGTCACCTTAGTGATACATGTTGGGACAACACCTAAAGTTTAAAGCAGAAATTGGGGCACTTTTGAAATTTTCATTTTTGACCAAAATCGACAGGTCCGCGGCTTAGGGAATTTCTCATATGCCACAAAACGGTTGAAGCTTCTGTTCAAAAATGATGCTCCGAAATCAACTTCTGTCAACTTAGTGATACATTTTGGGATAGTACCTAAAGTTTAAAGCAGAAATTGGGGCACTTTTGAAATTTCATTTTTGACCAAAATCGACAGGTCCGGGGCTTAGGGAATTTCTCATATGCCACAAAACGGTTGAAGCTTCTGTTCAATAATGATGCTCCGAAATCAACTTCTGTCACCTTAGTGATATATTTTGGGATAGTACCTAAAGTTTAAAGCAGAAATTGGGGCACTTTTGAAATTTTCATTTTTGACAAAAATCGACAGGTTCGCGGCTTAGGGAATTTCTCATATGCCACAAAACGGTTGAAGCTTCTGTTCAAAAATGATGCTCCGAAATCAACTTCTGTCAACTTAGTGATACATTTTGGGATAGTACCTAAAGTTTAAAGCAGAAATTGGGGCACTTTTGAAATTTTCATTTTTGACCAAAATCAACAGGTCCGGGGCTTAGGGAATTTCTCATATGCCACAAAACGGTTGAAGCTCCTGTTCAAAAATGATGCTCCGAAATCAACTTCTGTCACCTTAGTGATACATTTTGGGATAGTACCTAAAGTTTAAAGCAGAAATTGGGGCACTTTTGAAATTTCATTTTTGACCAAAATCGACAGGTCCGGGGCTTAGGGAATTTCTCATATGCCACAAAACGGTTGAAGCTTCTGTTCAATAATGATGCTCCGAAATCAACTTCTGTCACCTTAGTGATATATTTTGGGATAGTACCTAAAGTTTAAAGCAGAAATTGGGGCACTTTTGAAATTTTAATTTTTGACCAAAATCGACAGGTCCGGAGTTTAGGGAATTTCTCATATGCCACAAAACGGTTGAAGCTCCTGTTCAAAGATGATGCTCCGAAATCAACTTCTGTCACCTTAGTGATACATTTTGGGATAGTACCTAAAGTTTAAAGCAGAAATTGGGGCACTTTTGAAATTTTCATTTTTGACCAAAATAGACAGGTCCGGGGCTTAGGGAATTTCTCATATGCCACAAAACGGTTGAAGCTTCTGTTCAAAAATGATGCTCCGAAATCAACTTCTGTCAACTTAGTGATACATTTTGGGATAGTACCTAAAGTTTAAAGCAGAAATTATGGCACTTTTGAAATTTTCATTTTTGACCAAAATCGACAGGTCCGGGGCTTAGGGAATTTCTCATATGCCACAAAACGGTTGAAGCTCCTGTTAAAAAATGATGCTCCGAAATCAACTTCTGTCACCTTAGTGATACATTTTGGGATAGTACCTAAAGTTTAAAGCAGAAATTGGGGCACTTTTGAAATTTCATTTTTGACCAAAATCGACAGGTCCGGGGCTTAGGGAATTTCTCATATGCCACAAAACGGTTGAAGCTTCTGTTCAATAATGATGCTCCGAAATCAACTTCTGTCACCTTAGTGATATATTTTGGGATAGTACCTAAAGTTTAAAGCAGAAATTGGGGCACTTTTGAAATTTTAATTTTTGACCAAAATCGACAGGTCCGGAGTTTAGGGAATTTCTCATATGCCACAAAACGGTTGAAGCTCCTGTTCAAAGATGATGCTCCGAAATCAACTTCTGTCACCTTAGTGATACATTTTGGGATAGTACCTAAAGTTTAAAGCAGAAATTGGGGCACTTTTGAAATTTTCATTTTTGACCAAAATAGACAGGTCCGGGGCTTAGGGAATTTCTCATATGCCACAAAACGGTTGAAGCTTCTGTTCAAAAATGATGCTCCGAAATCAACTTCTGTCAACTTAGTGATACATTTTGGGATAGTACCTAAAGTTTAAAGCAGAAATTATGGCACTTTTGAAATTTTCATTTTTGACCAAAATCGACAGGTCCGGGGCTTAGGGAATTTCTCATATGCCACAAAACGGTTGAAGCTCCTGTTCAAAAATGATGCTCCGAAATCAACTTCTGTCACCTTAGTGATACATTTTGGGATAGTACCTAAAGTTTAAAGCAGAAATTGGGGCACTTTTGAAATTTCATTTTTGACCAAAATCGACAGGTCCGGGGCTTAGGGAATTTCTCATATGCCACAAAACGGTTGAAGCTTCTGTTCAATAATGATGCTCCGAAATCAACTTCTGTCACCTTAGTGATATATTTTGGGATAGTACCTAAAGTTTAAAGCAGAAATTGGGGCACTTTTGAAATTTTAATTTTTGACCAAAATCGACAGGTCCGGAGTTTAGGGAATTTCTCATATGCCACAAAACGGTTGAAGCTCCTGTTCAAAGATGATGCTCCGAAATCAACTTCTGTCACCTTAGTGATACATTTTGGGATAGTACCTAAAGTTTAAAGCAGAAATTGGGGCACTTTTGAAATTTTCATTTTTGACCAAAATAGACAGGTCCGGGGCTTAGGGAATTTCTCATATGCCACAAAACGGTTGAAGCTTCTGTTCAAAAATGATGCTCCGAAATCAACTTCTGTCAACTTAGTGATACATTTTGGGATAGTACCTAAAGTTTAAAGCAGAAATTATGGCACTTTTGAAATTTTCATTTTTGACCAAAATCGACAGGTCCGGGGCTTAGGGAATTTCTCATATGCCACAAAACGGTTGAAGCTCCTGTTAAAAAATGATGCTCCGAAATCAACTTCTGTCACCTTAGTGATACATTTTGGGATAGTACCTAAAGTTTAAAGCAGAAATTGGGGCACTTTTGAAATTTCATTTTTGACCAAAATCGACAGGTACGGGGCTTAGGGAATTTCTCATATGCCACAAAACGGTTGAAGCTTCTGTTCAATAATGATGCTCCGAAATCAACTTCTGTCACCTTAGTAATATATTTTGGGATAGTACCTAAAGTTTAAAGCAGAAATTGGGGCACTTTTGAAATTTTCATTTTTGACCAAAATCGACAGGTCCGGGGTTTAGGGAATTTCTCATATGCCACAAAACGGTGAAGCTCCTGTTCAAAGATGATGCTCCGAAATCAACTTCTGTCACCTTAGTGATACATTTTGGGATAGTACCTAAAGTTTAAAGCAGAAATTGGGGCACTTTTGAAATTTTCATTTTTGACCAAAATCAACAGGTCCGGGGCTTAGGGAATTTCTCATATGCCACAAAACGGTTGAAGCTTCTGTTCAAAAATGATGCTCCGAAATCAACTTCTGTCATCTTAGTGATACATTTTGGGATAGCACCTAAAGTTTAAAGCAGAAATTGGGGCACTTTTGAAATTTTCATTTTTGACCAAAATTGACAGGTCCGGGGCTTAGGGAATTTCTCATATGCCACAAAACGGTTGAAGCTTCTGTTCAAAAATGATGCTCCGAAATCAACTTCTGTCAACTTAGTGATACATTTTGGGATAGTACCTAAAGTTTAAAGCAGAAATAGGGGCACTTTTGAAATTTTCATTTTTGACCAAAATCGACAGGTCCGGGGCCTAGGGAATTTCTCATATGCCACAAAACGGTTGAAGCTCCTGTTCAAAAATGATGCTACGAAATCAACTTCTGTCACCTTAGTGATACATTTTGGGATAGCACCTAAAGTTTAAAGAAGAAATTGGGGCACTTTTGAAATTTTCATTTTTGACCAAAATCGACAGGTACGCGGCTTAGGGAATTTCTCATATGCCACAAAACGGTTGAAGCTTCTGTTCAAAAATGATGCTCCGAAATCAACTTCTGTCAACTTAGTGATACATTTTGGGATAGTACCTAAAGTTTAAAGCAGAAATTGGGGCACTTTTGAAATTTTCATTTTTGACCAAAATCAACAGGTCCGGGGCTTAGGGAATTTCTCATATGCCACAAAACGGTTGAAGCTCCTGTTCAATAATGATGCTCCGAAATCAACTTCTGTCACCTTAGTGATATATTTTGGGATAGTACCTAAAGTTTAAAGCAGAAATTGGGGCACTTTTGAAATTTTCATTTTTGACCAAAATCGACAGGTTCGCGGCTTAGGGAATTTCTCATATGCCACAAAACGGTTGAAGCTTCTGTTCAAAAATGATGCTCCGAAATCAACTTCTGTCAACTTAGTGATACATTTTGGGATAGTACCTAAAGTTTAAAGCAGAAATTGGGGCACTTTTGAAATTTTCATTTTTGACCAAAATCAACAGGTCCGGGGCTTAGGGAATTTCTCATATGCCACAAAATGGTTGAAGCTCCTGTTCAAAAATGATGCTCCGAAATCAACTTCTGTCACCTTAGTGATACATTTTGGGATAGTACCTAAAGTTTAAAGCAGAAATTGGGGCACTTTTGAAATTTCATTTTTGACCAAAATCGACAGGTCCGGGGCTTAGGGAATTTCTCATATGCCACAAAACGGTTGAAGCTTCTGTTCAATAATGATGCTCCGAAATCAACTTCTGTCACCTTAGTGATATATTTTGGGATAGTACCTAAAGTTTAAAGCAGAAATTGGGGCACTTTTGAAATTTTAATTTTTGACCAAAATCGACAGGTCCGGAGTTTAGGGAATTTCTCATATGCCACAAAACGGTTGAAGCTCCTGTTCAAAGATGATGCTCCGAAATCAACTTCTGTCACCTTAGTGATACATTTTGGGATAGTACCTAAAGTTTAAAGCAGAAATTGGGGCACTTTTGAAATTTTCATTTTTGACCAAAATAGACAGGTCCGGGGCTTAGGGAATTTCTCATATGCCACAAAACGGTTGAAGCTTCTGTTCAAAAATGATGCTCCGAAATCAACTTCTGTCAACTTAGTGATACATTTTGGGATAGTACCTAAAGTTTAAAGCAGAAATTATGGCACTTTTGAAATTTTCATTTTTGACCAAAATCGACAGGTCCGGGGCTTAGGGAATTTCTCATATGCCACAAAACGGTTGAAGCTCCTGTTAAAAAATGATGCTCCGAAATCAACTTCTGTCACCTTAGTGATACATTTTGGGATAGTACCTAAAGTTTAAAGCAGAAATTGGGGCACTTTTGAAATTTCATTTTTGACCAAAATCGACAGGTACGGGGCTTAGGGAATTTCTCATATGCCACAAAACGGTTGAAGCTTCTGTTCAATAATGATGCTCCGAAATCAACTTCTGTCACCTTAGTAATATATTTTGGGATACTACCTAAAGTTTAAAGCAGAAATTGGGGCACTTTTGAAATTTTCATTTTTGACCAAAATCGACAGGTCCGGGGTTTAGGGAATTTCTCATATGCCACAAAACGGTGAAGCTCCTGTTCAAAGATGATGCTCCGAAATCAACTTCTGTCACCTTAGTGATACATTTTGGGATAGTACCTAAAGTTTAAAGCAGAAATTGGGGCACTTTTGAAATTTTCATTTTTGACCAAAATCGACAGGTCCGGGGCTTAGGGAATTTCTCATATGCCACAAAACGGTTGAAGCTTCTGTTCAAAAATGATGCTCCGAAATCAACTTCTGTCATCTTAGTGATACATTTTGGGATAGCACCTAAAGTTTAAAGCAGAAATTGGGGCACTTTTGAAATTTTCATTTTTGACCAAAATCAACAGGTCCGGGGCTTAGGGAATTTCTCATATGCCACAAAACGGTTGAAGCTCCTGTTCAAAAATGATGCTCCGAAATCAACTTCTGTCACCTTAATGATACATTTTGGGATAGTACCTAAAGTTTAAAGCAGAAATTGGGGCACTTTTGAAAATTTCATTTTTGACTAAAATCGACAGGTCTAGGGGCTTAGGGAATTTCTCATATGCCACAAAACGGTTGAAGCTTCTGTTCAAAAATGATGCTCCGAAATCAACTTCTGTCACCTTAGTGATACATTTTGGGATAGCACCTAAAGTTTAAAGAAGAAATTGGGGCACTTTTGAAATTTTCATTTTTGACCAAAATCGACAGGTACGGGGCTTAGGGAATTTCTCATATGCCACAAAACGGTTGAAGCTTCTGTTCAAAAATGATGCTCCGAAATCAACTTCTGTCACCTTAGTGATACATGTTGGGACAACACCTAAAGTTTAAAGCAGAAATTGGGGCACTTTTGAAATTTTAATTTTTGACCAAAATCGACAGGTCCGTGGCTTAGGGAATTTCTCATATGCCACAAAACGGTTGAAGCTTCTGTTCAAAAATGATGCTCCGAAATCAACTTCTGTCAACTTAGTGATACATTTTGGGATAGTACCTAAAGTTTAAAGCAGAAATTGGGGCACTTTTGAAATTTCATTTTTGACCAAAATCGACAGGTCCGGGGCTTAGGGAATTTCTCATATGCCACAAAACGGTTGAAGCTTCTGTTCAATAATGATGCTCCGAAATCAACTTCTGTCACCTTAGTGATATATTTTGGGATAGTACCTAAAGTTTAAAGCAGAAATTGGGGCACTTTTGAAATTTTCATTTTTGACCAAAATCGACAGGTTCGCGGCTTAGGGAATTTCTCATATGCCACAAAACGGTTGAAGCTTCTGTTCAAAAATGATGCTCCGAAATCAACTTCTGTCAACTTAGTGATACATTTTGGGATAGTACCTAAAGTTTAAAGCAGAAATTGGGGCACTTTTGAAATTTTCATTTTTGACCAAAATCAACAGGTCCGGGGCTTAGGGAATTTCTCATATGCCACAAAACGGTTGAAGCTCCTGTTCAAAAATGATGCTCCGAAATCAACTTCTGTCACCTTAGTGATACATTTTGGGATAGTACCTAAAGTTTAAAGCAGAAATTGGGGCACTTTTGAAATTTCATTTTTGACCAAAATCGACAGGTCCGGGGCTTAGGGAATTTCTCATATGCCACAAAACGGTTGAAGCTTCTGTTCAATAATGATGCTCCGAAATCAACTTCTGTCACCTTAGTGATATATTTTGGGATAGTACCTAAAGTTTAAAGCAGAAATTGGGGCACTTTTGAAATTTTAATTTTTGACCAAAATCGACAGGTCCGGAGTTTAGGGAATTTCTCATATGCCACAAAACGGTTGAAGCTCCTGTTCAAAGATGATGCTCCGAAATCAACTTCTGTCACCTTAGTGATACATTTTGGGATAGTACCTAAAGTTTAAAGCAGAAATTGGGGCACTTTTGAAATTTTCATTTTTGACCAAAATAGACAGGTCCGGGGCTTAGGGAATTTCTCATATGCCACAAAACGGTTGAAGCTTCTGTTCAAAAATGATGCTCCGAAATCAACTTCTGTCAACTTAGTGATACATTTTGGGATAGTACCTAAAGTTTAAAGCAGAAATTATGGCACTTTTGAAATTTTCATTTTTGACCAAAATCGACAGGTCCGGGGCTTAGGGAATTTCTCATATGCCACAAAACGGTTGAAGCTCCTGTTAAAAAATGATGCTCCGAAATCAACTTCTGTCACCTTAGTGATACATTTTGGGATAGTACCTAAAGTTTAAAGCAGAAATTGGGGCACTTTTGAAATTTCATTTTTGACCAAAATCGACAGGTACGGGGCTTAGGGAATTTCTCATATGCCACAAAACGGTTGAAGCTTCTGTTCAATAATGATGCTCCGAAATCAACTTCTGTCACCTTAGTAATATATTTTGGGATACTACCTAAAGTTTAAAGCAGAAATTGAGGCACTTTTGAAATTTTCATTTTTGACCAAAATCGACAGGTCCGGGGTTTAGGGAATTTCTCATATGCCACAAAACGGTGAAGCTCCTGTTCAAAGATGATGCTCCGAAATCAACTTCTGTCACCTTAGTGATACATTTTGGGATAGTACCTAAAGTTTAAAGCAGAAATTGGGGCACTTTTGAAATTTTCATTTTTGACCAAAATCGACAGGTCCGGGGCTTAGGGAATTTCTCATATGCCACAAAACGGTTGAAGCTTCTGTTCAAAAATGATGCTCCGAAATCAACTTCTGTCATCTTAGTGATACATTTTGGGATAGCACCTAAAGTTTAAAGCAGAAATTGGGGCACTTTTGAAATTTTCATTTTTGACCAAAATTGACAGGTCCGGGGCTTAGGGAATTTCTCATATGCCACAAAACGGTTGAAGCTTCTGTTCAAAAATGATGCTCCGAAATCAACTTCTGTCAACTTAGTGATACATTTTGGGATAGTACCTAAAGTTTAAAGCAGAAATTGGGGCACTTTTGAAATTTTCATTTTTGACCAAAATCAACAGGTCCGGGGCTTAGGGAATTTCTCATATGCCACAAAACGGTTGAAGCTCCTGTTCAAAAATGATGCTCCGAAATCAACTTCTGTCACCTTAGTGATACATTTTGGGATAGTACCTAAAGTTTAAAGCAGAAATTGGGGCACTTTTGAAATTTCATTTTTGACCAAAATCGACAGGTCCGGGGCTTAGGGAATTTCTCATATGCCACAAAACGGTTGAAGCTTCTGTTCAATAATGATGCTCCGAAATCAACTTCTGTCACCTTAGTGATATATTTTGGGATAGTACCTTAAGTTTAAAGCAGAAATTGGGGCACTTTTGAAATTTTAATTTTTGACCAAAATCGACAGGTCCGGAGTTTAGGGAATTTCTCATATGCCACAAAACGGTTGAAGCTCCTGTTCAAAGATGATGCTCCGAAATCAACTTCTGTCACCTTAGTGATACATTTTGGGATAGTACCTAAAGTTTAAAGCAGAAATTGGGGCACTTTTGAAATTTTCATTTTTGACCAAAATAGACAGGTCCGGGGCTTAGGGAATTTCTCATATGCCACAAAACGGTTGAAGCTTCTGTTCAAAAATGATGCTCCGAAATCAACTTCTGTCAACTTAGTGATACATTTTGGGATAGTACCTAAAGTTTAAAGCAGAAATTATGGCACTTTTGAAATTTTCATTTTTGACCAAAATCGACAGGTCCGGGGCTTAGGGAATTTCTCATATGCCACAAAACGGTTGAAGCTCCTGTTAAAAAATGATGCTCCGAAATCAACTTCTGTCACCTTAGTGATACATTTTGGGATAGTACCTAAAGTTTAAAGCAGAAATTGGGGCACTTTTGAAATTTCATTTTTGACCAAAATCGACAGGTACGGGGCTTAGGGAATTTCTCATATGCCACAAAACGGTTGAAGCTTCTGTTCAATAATGATGCTCCGAAATCAACTTCTGTCACCTTAGTAATATATTTTGGGATAGTACCTAAAGTTTAAAGCAGAAATTGGGGCACTTTTGAAATTTTCATTTTTGACCAAAATCGACAGGTCCGGGGTTTAGGGAATTTCTCATATGCCACAAAACGGTGAAGCTCCTGTTCAAAGATGATGCTCCGAAATCAACTTCTGTCACCTTAGTGATACATTTTGGGATAGTACCTAAAGTTTAAAGCAGAAATTGGGGCACTTTTGAAATTTTCATTTTTGACCAAAATCAACAGGTCCGGGGCTTAGGGAATTTCTCATATGCCACAAAACGGTTGAAGCTTCTGTTCAAAAATGATGCTCCGAAATCAACTTCTGTCATCTTAGTGATACATTTTGGGATAGCACCTAAAGTTTAAAGCAGAAATTGGGGCACTTTTGAAATTTTCATTTTTGACCAAAATTGACAGGTCCGGGGCTTAGGGAATTTCTCATATGCCACAAAACGGTTGAAGCTTCTGTTCAAAAATGATGCTCCGAAATCAACTTCTGTCAACTTAGTGATACATTTTGGGATAGTACCTAAAGTTTAAAGCAGAAATTGGGGCACTTTTGAAATTTTCATTTTTGACCAAAATCGACAGGTCCGGGGCCTAGGGAATTTCTCATATGCCACAAAACGGTTGAAGCTCCTGTTCAAAAATGATGCTACGAAATCAACTTCTGTCACCTTAGTGATACATTTTGGGATAGCACCTAAAGTTTAAAGAAGAAATTGGGGCACTTTTGAAATTTTCATTTTTGACCAAAATCGACAGGTACGCGGCTTAGGGAATTTCTCATATGCCACAAAACGGTTGAAGCTTCTGTTCAAAAATGATGCTCCGAAATCAACTTCTGTCACCTTAGTGATACATGTTGGGACAACACCTAAAGTTTAAAGCAGAAATTGGGGCACTTTTGAAATTTTCATTTTTGACCAAAATCGACAGGTCCGCGGCTTAGGGAATTTCTCATATGCCACAAAACGGTTGAAGCTTCTGTTCAAAAATGATGCTCCGAAATCAACTTCTGTCAACTTAGTGATACATTTTGGGATAGTACCTAAAGTTTAAAGCAGAAATTGGGGCACTTTTGAAATTTTCATTTTTGACCAAAATCAACAGGTCCGGGGCTTAGGGAATTTCTCATATGCCACAAAACGGTTGAAGCTCCTGTTCAAAAATGATGCTCCGAAATCAACTTCTGTCACCTTAATGATACATTTTGGGATAGTACCTAAAGTTTAAAGCAGAAATTGGGGCACTTTTGAAAATTTCATTTTTGACTAAAATCGACAGGTCTAGGGGCTTAGGGAATTTCTCATATGCCACAAAACGGTTGAAGCTTCTGTTCAAAAATGATGCTCCGAAATCAACTTCTGTCACCTTAGTGATACATTTTGGGATAGCACCTAAAGTTTAAAGAAGAAATTGGGGCACTTTTGAAATTTTCATTTTTGACCAAAATCGACAGGTACGGGGCTTAGGGAATTTCTCATATGCCACAAAACGGTTGAAGCTTCTGTTCAAAAATGATGCTCCGAAATCAACTTCTGTCAACTTAGTGATACATTTTGGGATAGTACCTAAAGTTTAAAGCAGAAATTGGGGCACTTTTGAAATTTCATTTTTGACCAAAATCGACAGGTCCGGGGCTTAGGGAATTTCTCATATGCCACAAAACGGTTGAAGCTTCTGTTCAATAATGATGCTCCGAAATCAACTTCTGTCACCTTAGTGATATATTTTGGGATAGTACCTAAAGTTTAAAGCAGAAATTGGGGCACTTTTGAAATTTTCATTTTTGACCAAAATCGACAGGTTCGCGGCTTAGGGAATTTCTCATATGCCACAAAACGGTTGAAGCTTCTGTTCAAAAATGATGCTCCGAAATCAACTTCTGTCAACTTAGTGATACATTTTGGGATAGTACCTAAAGTTTAAAGCAGAAATTGGGGCACTTTTGAAATTTTCATTTTTGACCAAAATCAACAGGTCCGGGGCTTAGGGAATTTCTCATATGCCACAAAACGGTTGAAGCTCCTGTTCAAAAATGATGCTCCGAAATCAACTTCTGTCACCTTAGTGATACATTTTGGGATAGTACCTAAAGTTTAAAGCAGAAATTGGGGCACTTTTGAAATTTCATTTTTGACCAAAATCGACAGGTCCGGGGCTTAGGGAATTTCTCATATGCCACAAAACGGTTGAAGCTTCTGTTCAATAATGATGCTCCGAAATCAACTTCTGTCACCTTAGTGATATATTTTGGGATAGTACCTAAAGTTTAAAGCAGAAATTGGGGCACTTTTGAAATTTTAATTTTTGACCAAAATCGACAGGTCCGGAGTTTAGGGAATTTCTCATATGCCACAAAACGGTTGAAGCTCCTGTTCAAAGATGATGCTCCGAAATCAACTTCTGTCACCTTAGTGATACATTTTGGGATAGTACCTAAAGTTTAAAGCAGAAATTGGGGCACTTTTGAAATTTTCATTTTTGACCAAAATAGACAGGTCCGGGGCTTAGGGAATTTCTCATATGCCACAAAACGGTTGAAGCTTCTGTTCAAAAATGATGCTCCGAAATCAACTTCTGTCAACTTAGTGATACATTTTGGGATAGTACCTAAAGTTTAAAGCAGAAATTATGGCACTTTTGAAATTTTCATTTTTGACCAAAATCGACAGGTCCGGGGCTTAGGGAATTTCTCATATGCCACAAAACGGTTGAAGCTCCTGTTAAAAAATGATGCTCCGAAATCAACTTCTGTCACCTTAGTGATACATTTTGGGATAGTACCTAAAGTTTAAAGCAGAAATTGGGGCACTTTTGAAATTTCATTTTTGACCAAAATCGACAGGTACGGGGCTTAGGGAATTTCTCATATGCCACAAAACGGTTGAAGCTTCTGTTCAATAATGATGCTCCGAAATCAACTTCTGTCACCTTAGTAATATATTTTGGGATACTACCTAAAGTTTAAAGCAGAAATTGGGGCACTTTTGAAATTTTCATTTTTGACCAAAATCGACAGGTCCGGGGTTTAGGGAATTTCTCATATGCCACAAAACGGTGAAGCTCCTGTTCAAAGATGATGCTCCGAAATCAACTTCTGTCACCTTAGTGATACATTTTGGGATAGTACCTAAAGTTTAAAGCAGAAATTGGGGCACTTTTGAAATTTTCATTTTTGACCAAAATCGACAGGTCCGGGGCTTAGGGAATTTCTCATATGCCACAAAACGGTTGAAGCTCCTGTTCAAAAATGATGCTCCGAAATCAACTTCTGTCACCTTAGTGATACATTTTGGGATAGTACCTAAAGTTTAAAGCAGAAATTGGGGCACTTTTGAAATTTCATTTTTGACCAAAATCGACAGGTCCGGGGCTTAGGGAATTTCTCATATGCCACAAAACGGTTGAAGCTTCTGTTCAATAATGATGCTCCGAAATCAACTTCTGTCACCTTAGTGATATATTTTGGGATAGTACCTAAAGTTTAAAGCAGAAATTGGGGCACTTTTGAAATTTTAATTTTTGACCAAAATCGACAGGTCCGGAGTTTAGGGAATTTCTCATATGCCACAAAACGGTTGAAGCTCCTGTTCAAAGATGATGCTCCGAAATCAACTTCTGTCACCTTAGTGATACATTTTGGGATAGTACCTAAAGTTTAAAGCAGAAATTGGGGCACTTTTGAAATTTTCATTTTTGACCAAAATAGACAGGTCCGGGGCTTAGGGAATTTCTCATATGCCACAAAACGGTTGAAGCTTCTGTTCAAAAATGATGCTCCGAAATCAACTTCTGTCAACTTAGTGATACATTTTGGGATAGTACCTAAAGTTTAAAGCAGAAATTATGGCACTTTTGAAATTTTCATTTTTGACCAAAATCGACAGGTCCGGGGCTTAGGGAATTTCTCATATGCCACAAAACGGTTGAAGCTCCTGTTAAAAAATGATGCTCCGAAATCAACTTCTGTCACCTTAGTGATACATTTTGGGATAGTACCTAAAGTTTAAAGCAGAAATTGGGGCACTTTTGAAATTTCATTTTCGACCAAAATCGACAGGTACGGGGCTTAGGGAATTTCTCATATGCCACAAAACGGTTGAAGCTTCTGTTCAATAATGATGCTCCGAAATCAACTTCTGTCACCTTAGTAATATATTTTGGGATAGTACCTAAAGTTTAAAGCAGAAATTGGGGCACTTTTGAAATTTTCATTTTTGACCAAAATCGACAGGTCCGGGGTTTAGGGAATTTCTCATATGCCACAAAACGGTGAAGCTCCTGTTCAAAGATGATGCTCCGAAATCAACTTCTGTCACCTTAGTGATACATTTTGGGATAGTACCTAAAGTTTAAAGTAGAAATTGGGGCACTTTTGAAATTTTCATTTTTGACCAAAATCAACAGGTCCGGGGCTTAGGGAATTTCTCATATGCCACAAAACGGTTGAAGCTTCTGTTCAAAAATGATGCTCCGAAATCAACTTCTGTCATCTTAGTGATACATTTTGGGATAGCACCTAAAGTTTAAAGCAGAAATTGGGGCACTTTTGAAATTTTCATTTTTGACCAAAATTGACAGGTCCGGGGCTTAGGGAATTTCTCATATGCCACAAAACGGTTGAAGCTTCTGTTCAAAAATGATGCTCCGAAATCAACTTCTGTCAACTTAGTGATACATTTTGGGATAGTACCTAAAGTTTAAAGCAGAAATTGGGGCACTTTTGAAATTTTCATTTTTGACCAAAATCGACAGGTCCGGGGCCTAGGGAATTTCTCATATGCCACAAAACGGTTGAAGCTCCTGTTCAAAAATGATGCTACGAAATCAACTTCTGTCACCTTAATGATACATTTTGGGATAGTACCTAAAGTTTAAAGCAGAAATTGGGGCACTTTTGAAAATTTCATTTTTGACTAAAATCGACAGGTCTAGGGGCTTAGGGAATTTCTTATATGCCACAAAACGGTTGAAGCTTCTGTTCAAAAATGATGCTCCGAAATCAACTTCTGTCACCTTAGTGATACATTTTGGGATAGCACCTAAAGTGTAAAGAAGAAATTGGGGCACTTTTGAAATTTTCATTTTTGACCAAAATCGACAGGTCCGGGGCTTAGGGAATTTCTCATATGCCACAAAACGGTTGAAGCTTCTGTTCAAAAATGATGCTCCGAAATCAACTTCTGTCACCTTAGTGATACATTTTGGGACAACACCTAAAGTTTAAAGCAGAAATTGGGGCACTTTTGAAATTTTCATTTTTGACCAAAATCGACAGGTCCGCGGCTTAGGGAATTTCTCATATGCCACAAAACGGTTGAAGCTTCTGTTCAATAATGATGCTCCGAAATCAACTTCTGTCACCTTAGTGATATATTTTGGGATAGTACCTAAAGTTTAAAGCAGAAATTGGGGCACTTTTGAAAATTTAATTTTTGACCAGAATCGACAGGTCCGGGGTTTAGGGAATTTCTCATATGCCACAAAACGGTTGAAGCTCCTGTTCAAAAATGATGCTCCGAAATCAACTTCTGTCAACTTAGTGATACATTTTGGGATAGTACCTAAAGTTTAAAGCAGAAATTGGGGCACTTTTGAAATTTTCATTTTTGACCAAAATCAACAGGTCCGGGGCTTAGGGAATTTCTCATATGCCACAAAACGGTTGAAGCTCCTGTTCAAAAATGATGCTCCGAAATCAACTTCTGTCACCTTAGTGATACATTTTGGGATAGTACCTAAAGTTTAAAGCAGAAATTGGGGCACTTTTGAAATTTCATTTTTGACCAAAATCAACAGGTCCGGGGCTTAGGGAATTTCTCATATGCCACAAAACGGTTGAAGCTTCTGTTCAATAATGATGCTCCGAAATCAACTTCTGTCACCTTAGTGATATATTTTGGGATAGTACCTAAAGTTTAAAGCAGAAATTGGGGCACTTTTGAAATTTTAATTTTTGACCAAAATAGACAGGTCCGGGGCTTAGGGAATTTCTCATATGCCACAAAACGGTTGAAGCTTCTGTTCAAAAATGATGCTCCGAAATCAACTTCTGTCAACTTAGTGATACATTTTGGGATAGTACCTAAAGTTTAAAGCAGAAATTATGGCACTTTTGAAATTTTCATTTTTGACCAAAATCGACAGGTCCGGGGCTTAGGGAATTTCTCATATGCCACAAAACGGTTGAAGCTCCTGTTAAAAAATGATGCTCCGAAATCAACTTCTGTCACCTTAGTGATACATTTTGGGATAGTACCTAAAGTTTAAAGCAGAAATTGGGGCACTTTTGAAATTTCATTTTTGACCAAAATCGACAGGTACGGGGCTTAGGGAATTTCTCATATGCCACAAAACGGTTGAAGCTTCTGTTCAATAATGATGCTCCGAAATCAACTTCTGTCACCTTAGTAATATATTTTGGGATAGTACCTAAAGTTTAAAGCAGAAATTGGGGCACTTTTGAAATTTTCATTTTTGACCAAAATCGACAGGTCCGGGGTTTAGGGAATTTCTCATATGCCACAAAACGGTTGAAGCTCCTGTTCAAAGATGATGCTCCGAAATCAACTTCTGTCACCTTAGTGATACATTTTGGGATAGTACCTAAAGTTTAAAGCAGAAATTGGGGCACTTTTGAAATTTTCATTTTTGACCAAAATCGACAGGTCCGGGGCTTAGGGAATTTCTCATATGCCACAAAACGGTTGAAGCTTCTGTTCAAAAATGATGCTCCGAAATCAACTTCTGTCATCTTAGTGATACATTTTGGGATAGCACCTAAAGTTTAAAGCAGAAATTGGGGCACTTTTGAAATTTTCATTTTTGACCAAAATTGACAGGTCCGGGGCTTAGGGAATTTCTCATATGCCACAAAACGGTTGAAGCTTCTGTTCAAAAATGATGCTCCGAAATCAACTTCTGTCAACTTAGTGATACATTTTGGGATAGTACCTAAAGTTTAAAGCAGAAATTGGGGCACTTTTGAAATTTTCATTTTTGACCAAAATCAACAGGTCCGGGGCTTAGGGAATTTCTCATATGCCACAAAACGGTTGAAGCTCCTGTTCAAAAATGATGCTCCGAAATCAACTTCTGTCACCTTAGTGATACATTTTGGGATAGTACCTAAAGTTTAAAGCAGAAATTGGGGCACTTTTGAAATTTCATTTTTGACCAAAATCGACAGGTCCGGGGCTTAGGGAATTTCTCATATGCCACAAAACGGTTGAAGCTTCTGTTCAATAATGATGCTCCGAAATCAACTTCTGTCACCTTAGTGATATATTTTGGGATAGTACCTAAAGTTTAAAGCAGAAATTGGGGCACTTTTGAAATTTTAATTTTTGACCAAAATCGACAGGTCCGGAGTTTAGGGAATTTCTCATATGCCACAAAACGGTTGAAGCTCCTGTTCAAAGATGATGCTCCGAAATCAACTTCTGTCACCTTAGTGATACATTTTGGGATAGTACCTAAAGTTTAAAGCAGAAATTGGGGCACTTTTGAAATTTTCATTTTTGACCAAAATAGACAGGTCCGGGGCTTAGGGAATTTCTCATATGCCACAAAACGGTTGAAGCTTCTGTTCAAAAATGATGCTCCGAAATCAACTTCTGTCAACTTAGTGATACATTTTGGGATAGTACCTAAAGTTTAAAGCAGAAATTATGGCACTTTTGAAATTTTCATTTTTGACCAAAATCGACAGGTCCGGGGCTTAGGGAATTTCTCATATGCCACAAAACGGTTGAAGCTCCTGTTAAAAAATGATGCTCCGAAATCAACTTCTGTCACCTTAGTGATACATTTTGGGATAGTACCTAAAGTTTAAAGCAGAAATTGGGGCACTTTTGAAATTTCATTTTCGACCAAAATCGACAGGTACGGGGCTTAGGGAATTTCTCATATGCCACAAAACGGTTGAAGCTTCTGTTCAATAATGATGCTCCGAAATCAACTTCTGTCACCTTAGTAATATATTTTGGGATAGTACCTAAAGTTTAAAGCAGAAATTGGGGCACTTTTGAAATTTTCATTTTTGACCAAAATCGACAGGTCCGGGGTTTAGGGAATTTCTCATATGCCACAAAACGGTGAAGCTCCTGTTCAAAGATGATGCTCCGAAATCAACTTCTGTCACCTTAGTGATACATTTTGGGATAGTACCTAAAGTTTAAAGTAGAAATTGGGGCACTTTTGAAATTTTCATTTTTGACCAAAATCAACAGGTCCGGGGCTTAGGGAATTTCTCATATGCCACAAAACGGTTGAAGCTTCTGTTCAAAAATGATGCTCCGAAATCAACTTCTGTCATCTTAGTGATACATTTTGGGATAGCACCTAAAGTTTAAAGCAGAAATTGGGGCACTTTTGAAATTTTCATTTTTGACCAAAATTGACAGGTCCGGGGCTTAGGGAATTTCTCATATGCCACAAAACGGTTGAAGCTTCTGTTCAAAAATGATGCTCCGAAATCAACTTCTGTCAACTTAGTGATACATTTTGGGATAGTACCTAAAGTTTAAAGCAGAAATTGGGGCACTTTTGAAATTTTCATTTTTGACCAAAATCGACAGGTCCGGGGCCTAGGGAATTTCTCATATGCCACAAAACGGTTGAAGCTCCTGTTCAAAAATGATGCTACGAAATCAACTTCTGTCACCTTAATGATACATTTTGGGATAGTACCTAAAGTTTAAAGCAGAAATTGGGGCACTTTTGAAAATTTCATTTTTGACTAAAATCGACAGGTCTAGGGGCTTAGGGAATTTCTTATATGCCACAAAACGGTTGAAGCTTCTGTTCAAAAATGATGCTCCGAAATCAACTTCTGTCACCTTAGTGATACATTTTGGGATAGCACCTAAAGTGTAAAGAAGAAATTGGGGCACTTTTGAAATTTTCATTTTTGACCAAAATCGACAGGTCCGGGGCTTAGGGAATTTCTCATATGCCACAAAACGGTTGAAGCTTCTGTTCAAAAATGATGCTCCGAAATCAACTTCTGTCACCTTAGTGATACATTTTGGGACAACACCTAAAGTTTAAAGCAGAAATTGGGGCACTTTTGAAATTTTCATTTTTGACCAAAATCGACAGGTCCGCGGCTTAGGGAATTTCTCATATGCCACAAAACGGTTGAAGCTTCTGTTCAAAAATGATGCTCCGAAATCAACTTCTGTCAACTTAGTGATACATTTTGGGATAGTACCTAAAGTTTAAAGCAGAAATTGGGGCACTTTTGAAATTTTCATTTTTGACCAAAATCAACAGGTCCGGGGCTTAGGGAATTTCTCATATGCCACAAAACGGTTGAAGCTCCTGTTCAAAAATGATGCTCCGAAATCAACTTATGTCACCTTAGTGATACATTTTGGGATAGTACCTAAAGTTTAAAGCAGAAATTGGGGCACTTTTGAAATTTCATTTTTGACCAAAATCGACAGGTCCGGGGCTTAGGGAATTTCTCATATGCCACAAAACGGTTGAAGCTTCTGTTCAATAATGATGCTCCGAAATCAACTTCTGTCACCTTAGTGATATATTTTGGGATAGTACCTAAAGTTTAAAGCAGAAATTGGGGCACTTTTGAAAATTTAATTTTTGACCAGAATCGACAGGTCCGGGGTTTAGGGAATTTCTCATATGCCACAAAACGGTTGAAGCTCCTGTTCAAAAATGATGCTCCGAAATCAACTTCTGTCAACTTAGTGATACATTTTGGGATAGTACCTAAAGTTTAAAGCAGAAATTGGGGCACTTTTGAAATTTTCATTTTTGACCAAAATCAACAGGTCCGGGGCTTAGGGAATTTCTCATATGCCACAAAACGGTTGAAGCTCCTGTTCAAAAATGATGCTCCGAAATCAACTCCTGTCACCTTAGTGATACATTTTGGGATAGTACCTAAAGTTTAAAGCAGAAATTGGGGCACTTTTGAAATTTCATTTTTGACCAAAATCAACAGGTCCGGGGCTTAGGGAATTTCTCATATGCCACAAAACGGTTGAAGCTTCTGTTCAATAATGATGCTCCGAAATCAACTTCTGTCACCTTAGTGATATATTTTGGGATAGTACCTAAAGTTTAAAGCAGAAATTGGGGCACTTTTGAAATTTTAATTTTTGACCAAAATAGACAGGTCCGGGGCTTAGGGAATTTCTCATATGCCACAAAACGGTTGAAGCTTCTGTTCAAAAATGATGCTCCGAAATCAACTTCTGTCAACTTAGTGATACATTTTGGGATAGTACCTAAAGTTTAAAGCAGAAATTATGGCACTTTTGAAATTTTCATTTTTGACCAAAATCGACAGGTCCGGGGCTTAGGGAATTTCTCATATGCCACAAAACGGTTGAAGCTCCTGTTAAAAAATGATGCTCCGAAATCAACTTCTGTCACCTTAGTGATACATTTTGGGATAGTACCTAAAGTTTAAAGCAGAAATTGGGGCACTTTTGAAATTTCATTTTTGACCAAAATCGACAGGTACGGGGCTTAGGGAATTTCTCATATGCCACAAAACGGTTGAAGCTTCTGTTCAATAATGATGCTCCGAAATCAACTTCTGTCACCTTAGTAATATATTTTGGGATAGTACCTAAAGTTTAAAGCAGAAATTGGGGCACTTTTGAAATTTTCATTTTTGACCAAAATCGACAGGTCCGGGGTTTAGGGAATTTCTCATATGCCACAAAACGGTTGAAGCTCCTGTTCAAAGATGATGCTCCGAAATCAACTTCTGTCACCTTAGTGATACATTTTGGGATAGTACCTAAAGTTTAAAGCAGAAATTGGGGCACTTTTGAAATTTTCATTTTTGACCAAAATAGACAGGTCCGGGGCTTAGGGAATTTCTCATATGCCACAAAACGGTTGAAGCTTCTGTTCAAAAATGATGCTCCGAAATCAACTTCTGTCAACTTAGTGATACATTTTGGGATAGTACCTATAGTTTAAAGCAGAAATTATGGCACTTTTGAAATTTTCATTTTTGACCAAAATCGACAGGTCCGGGGCTTAGGGAATTTCTCATATGCCACAAAACGGTTGAAGCTTCTGTTCAAAAATGATGCTCCGAAATCAACTTCTGTCACCTTAGTGATACATTTTGGGACAACACCTAAAGTTTAAAGCAGAAATTGGGGCACTTTTGAAATTTCCATTTTTGACCAAAATTGACAGGTCCGGGGCTTAGGGAATTTCTCATATGCCACAAAACGGTTGAAGCTTCTGTTCAAAAATGATGCTCCGAAATCAACTTCTGTCATCTTAGTGATACATTTTGGGATAGCACCTAAAGTTTAAAGCAGAAATTGGGGCACTTTTGAAATTTTCATTTTTGACCAAAATTGACAGGTCTGGGGCTTAGGGAATATCTCATATGCCACAAAACGGTTGAAGCTCCTGTTCAAAAATGATGCTCCGAAATCAACTTCTGTCACCTTAGTGATACATTTTGGGATAGTACCTAAAGTTTAAAGCAGAAATTGGGGCACTTTTGAAATTTTCATTTTTGACCAAAATAGACAGGTCCGGGGCTTAGGGAATTTCTCATATGCCACAAAACGGTTGAAGCTTCTGTTCAAAAATGATGCTCCGAAATCAACTTCTGTCATCTTAGTGATACATTTTGGGATAGCACCTAAAGTTTAAAGCAGAAATTGGGGCACTTTTGAAATTTTCATTTTTGACCAAAATTGACAGGTCCGGGGCTTAGGGAATTTCTCATATGCCACAAAACGGTTGAAGCTTCTGTTCAAAAATGATGCTCCGAAATCAACTTCTGTCAACTTAGTGATACATTTTGGGATAGTACCTAAAGTTTAAAGCAGAAATTGGGGCACTTTTGAAATTTTCATTTTTGACCAAAATCGACAGGTCCGGGGCTTAGGGAATTTCTCATATGCCACAAAACGGTTGAAGCTCCTGTTCAAAAATGATGCTACGAAATCAACTTCTGTCACCTTAATGATACATTTTGGGATAGTACCTAAAGTTTAAAGCAGAAATTGGGGCACTTTTGAAAATTTCATTTTTGACTAAAATCGACAGGTCTAGGGGCTTAGGGAATTTCTTATATGCCACAAAACGGTTGAAGCTTCTGTTCAAAAATGATGCTCCGAAATCAACTTCTGTCACCTTAGTGATACATTTTGGGACAACACCTAAAGTTTAAAGCAGAAATTGGGGCACTTTTGAAATTTTCATTTTTGACCAAAATCGACAGGTCCGCGGCTTAGGGAATTTCTCATATGCCACAAAACGGTTGAAGCTTCTGTTCAAAAATGATGCTCCGAAATCAACTTCTGTCAACTTAGTGATACATTTTGGGATAGTACCTAAAGTTTAAAGCAGAAATTGGGGCACTTTTGAAATTTTCATTTTTGACCAAAATCAACAGGTCCGGGGCTTAGGGAATTTCTCATATGCCACAAAACGGTTGAAGCTCCTGTTCAAAAATGATGCTCCGAAATCAACTTCTGTCACCTTAGTGATACATTTTGGGATAGTACCTAAAGTTTAAAGCAGAAATTGGGGCACTTTTGAAATTTCATTTTTGACCAAAATCGACAGGTCCGGGGCTTAGGGAATTTCTCATATGCCACAAAACGGTTGAAGCTTCTGTTCAATAATGATGCTCCGAAATCAACTTCTGTCACCTTAGTGATATATTTTGGGATAGTACCTAAAGTTTAAAGCAGAAATTGGGGCACTTTTGAAATTTTAATTTTTGACCAGAATCGACAGGTCCGGGGTTTAGGGAATTTCTCATATGCCACAAAACGGTTGAAGCTCCTGTTCAAAGATGATGCTCCGAAATCAACTTCTGTCACCTTAGTGATACATTTTGGGATAGTACCTAAAGTTTAAAGCAGAAATTGGGGCACTTTTGAAATTTTCATTTTTGACCAAAATAGACAGGTCCGGGGCTTAGGGAATTTCTCATATGCCACAAAATGGTTGAAGCTTCTGTTCAAAAATGATGCTCCGAAATCAACTTCTGTCAACTTAGTGATACATTTTGGGATAGTACCTAAAGTTTAAAGCAGAAATTGGGGCACTTTTGAAATTTTCATTTTTGACCAAAATCAACAGGTCCGGGGCTTAGGGAATTTCTCATATGCCACAAAACGGTTGAAGCTCCTGTTCAAAAATGATGCTCCGAAATCAACTTCTGTCACCTTAGTGATACATTTTGGGATAGTACCTAAAGTTTAAAGCAGAAATTGGGGCACTTTTGAAATTTCATTTTTGACCAAAATCAACAGGTCCGGGGCTTAGGGAATTTCTCATATGCCACAAAACGGTTGAAGCTTCTGTTCAATAATGATGCTCCGAAATCAACTTCTGTCACCTTAGTGATATATTTTGGGATAGTACCTAAAGTTTAAAGCAGAAATTGGGGCACTTTTGAAATTTTCATTTTTGACCAAAATCGACAGGTCCGGGGCTTAGGGAATTTCTCATATGCCACAAAACGGTTGAAGCTTCTGTTCAAAAATGATGCTCCGAAATCAACTTCTGTCACCTTAGTGATACATTTTGGGACAACACCTAAAGTTTAAAGCAGAAATTGGGGCACTTTTGAAATTTCCATTTTTGACCAAAATTGACAGGTCCGGGGCTTAGGGAATTTCTCATATGCCACAAAACGGTTGAAGCTTCTGTTCAAAAATGATGCTCCGAAATCAACTTCTGTCATCTTAGTGATACATTTTGGGATAGCACCTAAAGTTTAAAGCAGAAATTGGGGCACTTTTGAAATTTTCATTTTTGACCAAAATTGACAGGTCTGGGGCTTAGGGAATATCTCATATGCCACAAAACGGTTGAAGCTCCTGTTCAAAAATGATGCTCCGAAATCAACTTCTGTCACCTTAGTGATACATTTTGGGATAGTACCTAAAGTTTAAAGCAGAAATTGGGGCACTTTTGAAATTTTCATTTTTGACCAAAATAGACAGGTCCGGGGCTTAGGGAATTTCTCATATGCCACAAAACGGTTGAAGCTTCTGTTCAAAAATGATGCTCCGAAATCAACTTCTGTCATCTTAGTGATACATTTTGGGATAGCACCTAAAGTTTAAAGCAGAAATTGGGGCACTTTTGAAATTTTCATTTTTGACCAAAATTGACAGGTCCGGGGCTTAGGGAATTTCTCATATGCCACAAAACGGTTGAAGCTTCTGTTCAAAAATGATGCTCCGAAATCAACTTCTGTCAACTTAGTGATACATTTTGGGATAGTACCTAAAGTTTAAAGCAGAAATTGGGGCACTTTTGAAATTTTCATTTTTGACCAAAATCGACAGGTCCGGGGCTTAGGGAATTTCTCATATGCCACAAAACGGTTGAAGCTCCTGTTCAAAAATGATGCTACGAAATCAACTTCTGTCACCTTAATGATACATTTTGGGATAGTACCTAAAGTTTAAAGCAGAAATTGGGGCACTTTTGAAAATTTCATTTTTGACTAAAATCGACAGGTCTAGGGGCTTAGGGAATTTCTTATATGCCACAAAACGGTTGAAGCTTCTGTTCAAAAATGATGCTCCGAAATCAACTTCTGTCACCTTAGTGATACATTTTGGGACAACACCTAAAGTTTAAAGCAGAAATTGGGGCACTTTTGAAATTTTCATTTTTGACCAAAATCGACAGGTCCGCGGCTTAGGGAATTTCTCATATGCCACAAAACGGTTGAAGCTTCTGTTCAAAAATGATGCTCCGAAATCAACTTCTGTCAACTTAGTGATACATTTTGGGATAGTACCTAAAGTTTAAAGCAGAAATTGGGGCACTTTTGAAATTTTCATTTTTGACCAAAATCAACAGGTCCGGGGCTTAGGGAATTTCTCATATGCCACAAAACGGTTGAAGCTCCTGTTCAAAAATGATGCTCCGAAATCAACTTCTGTCACCTTAGTGATACATTTTGGGATAGTACCTAAAGTTTAAAGCAGAAATTGGGGCACTTTTGAAATTTCATTTTTGACCAAAATCGACAGGTCCGGGGCTTAGGGAATTTCTCATATGCCACAAAACGGTTGAAGCTTCTGTTCAATAATGATGCTCCGAAATCAACTTCTGTCACCTTAGTGATATATTTTGGGATAGTACCTAAAGTTTAAAGCAGAAATTGGGGCACTTTTGAAATTTTAATTTTTGACCAGAATCGACAGGTCCGGGGTTTAGGGAATTTCTCATATGCCACAAAACGGTTGAAGCTCCTGTTCAAAGATGATGCTCCGAAATCAACTTCTGTCACCTTAGTGATACATTTTGGGATAGTACCTAAAGTTTAAAGCAGAAATTGGGGCACTTTTGAAATTTTCATTTTTGACCAAAATAGACAGGTCCGGGGCTTAGGGAATTTCTCATATGCCACAAAATGGTTGAAGCTTCTGTTCAAAAATGATGCTCCGAAATCAACTTCTGTCAACTTAGTGATACATTTTGGGATAGTACCTAAAGTTTAAAGCAGAAATTGGGGCACTTTTGAAATTTTCATTTTTGACCAAAATCAACAGGTCCGGGGCTTAGGGAATTTCTCATATGCCACAAAACGGTTGAAGCTCCTGTTCAAAAATGATGCTCCGAAATCAACTTCTGTCACCTTAGTGATACATTTTGGGATAGTACCTAAAGTTTAAAGCAGAAATTGGGGCACTTTTGAAATTTCATTTTTGACCAAAATCAACAGGTCCGGGGCTTAGGGAATTTCTCATATGCCACAAAACGGTTGAAGCTTCTGTTCAATAATGATGCTCCGAAATCAACTTCTGTCACCTTAGTGATATATTTTGGGATAGTACCTAAAGTTTAAAGCAGAAATTGGGGCACTTTTGAAATTTTAATTTTTGACCAAAATAGACAGGTCCGGGGCTTAGGGAATTTCTCATATGCCACAAAACGGTTGAAGCTTCTGTTCAAAAATGATGCTCCGAAATCAACTTCTGTCAACTTAGTGATACATTTTGGGATAGTACCTAAAGTTTAAAGCAGAAATTATGGCACTTTTGAAATTTTCATTTTTGACCAAAATCGACAGGTCCGGGGCTTAGGGAATTTCGCATATGCCACAAAACGGTTGAAGCTCCTGTTAAAAAATGATGCTCCGAAATCAACTTCTGTCACCTTAGTGATACATTTTGGGATAGTACCTAAAGTTTAAAGCAGAAATTGGGGCACTTTTGAAATTTCATTTTTGACCAAAATCGACAGGTACGGGGCTTAGGGAATTTCTCATATGCCACAAAACGGTTGAAGCTCCTGTTCAATAATGATGCTCCGAAATCAACTTCTGTCACCTTAGTAATATATTTTGGGATAGTACCTAAAGTTTAAAGCAGAAATTGGGGCACTTTTGAAATTTTCATTTTTGACCAAAATAGACAGGTCCGGGGCTTAGGGAATTTCTCATATGCCACAAAACGGTTGAAGCTCCTGTTCAAAGATGATGCTCCGAAATCAACTTCTGTCACCTTAGTGATACATTTTGGGATAGTACCTAAAGTTTAAAGCAGAAATTGGGGCACTTTTGAAATTTTCATTTTTGACCAAAATAGACAGGTCCGGGGCTTAGGGAATTTCTCATATGCCACAAAACGGTTGAAGCTTCTGTTCAAAAATGATGCTCCGAAATCAACTTCTGTCAACTTAGTGATACATTTTGGGATAGTACCTATAGTTTAAAGCAGAAATTATGGCACTTTTGAAATATTCATTTTTGACCAAAATCGACAGGTCCGGGGCTTAGGGAATTTCTCATATGCCACAAAACGGTTGAAGCTTCTGTTCAAAAATGATGCTCCGAAATCAACTTCTGTCACCTTAGTGATGCATTTTGGGACAACACCTAAAGTTTAAAGCAGAAATTGGGGCACTTTTGAAATTTTCATTTTTGACCAAAATTGACAGGTCCGGGGCTTAGGGAATTTCTCATATGCCACAAAACGGTTGAAGCTTCTGTTCAAAAATGATGCTCCGAAATCAACTTCTGTCATCTTAGTGATACATTTTGGGATAGCACCTAAAGTTTAAAGCAGAAATTGGGGCACTTTTGAAATTTTCATTTTTGACCAAAATTGACAGGTCTGGGGCTTAGGGAATATCTCATATGCCACAAAACGGTTGAAGCTCCTGTTCAAAAATGATGCTCCGAAATCAACTTCTGTCACCTTAGTGATACATTTTGGGATAGTACCTAAAGTTTAAAGCAGAAATTGGGGCACTTTTGAAATTTTCATTTTTGACCAAAATCGACAGGTCCGGGGCTTAGGGAATTTCTCATATGCCACAAAACGGTTGAAGCTTCTGTTCAAAAATGATGCTCCGAAATCAACTTCTGTCATCTTAGTGATACATTTTGGGATAGCACCTAAAGTTTAAAGCAGAAATTGGGGCACTTTTGAAATTTTCATTTTTGACCAAAATTGACAGGTCCGGGGCTTAGGGAATTTCTCATATGCCACAAAACGGTTGAAGCTTCTGTTCAAAAATGATGCTCCGAAATCAACTTCTGTCATCTTAGTGATACATTTTGGGATAGCACCTAAAGTTTAAAGCAGAAATTGGGGCACTTTTGAAATTTTCATTTTTGACCAAAATTGACAGGTCTGGGGCTTAGGGAATATCTCATATGCCACAAAACGGTTGAAGCTCCTGTTCAAAAATGATGCTCCGAAATCAACTTCTGTCACCTTAGTGATACATTTTGGGATAGTACCTAAAGTTTAAAGCAGAAATTGGGGCACTTTTGAAATTTTCATTTTTGACCAAAATCGACAGGTCCGGGGCTTAGGGAATTTCTCATATGCCACAAAACGGTTGAAGCTTCTGTTCAAAAATGATGCTCCGAAATCAACTTCTGTCATCTTAGTGATACATTTTGGGATAGCACCTAAAGTTTAAAGCAGAAATTGGGGCACTTTTGAAATTTTCATTTTTGACCAAAATTGACAGGTCCGGGGCTTAGGGAATTTCTCATATGCCACAAAACGGTTGAAGCTTCTGTTCAAAAATGATGCTCCGAAATCAACTTCTGTCAACTTAGTGATACATTTTGGGATAGTACCTAAAGTTTAAAGCAGAAATTGGGGCACTTTTGAAATTTTCATTTTTGACCAAAATCGACAGGTCCGGGGCTTAGGGAATTTCTCATATGCCACAAAACGGTTGAAGCTCCTGTTCAAAAATGATGCTACGAAATCAACTTCTGTCACCTTAGTGATACATTTTAGGATAGTACCTAAAGTTTAAAGCAGAAATTGGGGCACTTTTGAAATTTCATTTTTGACCAAAATCGACAGGTCCGGGGCTTAGGGAATTTCTCATATGCCACAAAACGGTTGAAGCTTCTGTTCAATAATGATGCTCCGAAATCAACTTCTGTCACCTTAGTGATATATTTTGGGATAGTACCTAAAGTTTAAAGCAGAAATTGGGGCACTTTTGAAATTTTAATTTTTGACCAAAATAGACAGGTCCGGGGCTTAGGGAATTTCTCATATGCCACAAAACGGTTGAAGCTTCTGTTAAAAATGATGCTCCGAAATCAACTTCTGTCAACTTAGTGATACATTTTGGGATAGTACCTAAAGTTTAAAGCAGAAATTATGGCACTTTTGACATTTTCATTTTTGACCAAAATCGACAGGTCCGGGGCTTAGGGAATTTCTCATATGCCACAAAACGGTTGAAGCTTCTGTTCAAAAATGATGCTCCGAAATCAACTTCTGTCAACTTAGTGATACATTTTGGGATAGCACCTAAAGTTTAAAGCAGAAATTGGGGCACTTTTGAAATTTTCATTTTTGACCAAAATTGACAGGTCCGGGGCTTAGGGAATTTCTCATATGCCACAAAACGGTTGAAGCTTCTGTTCAAAAATGATGCTCCGAAATCAACTTCTGTCAACTTAGTGATACATTTTGGGATAGTACCTAAAGTTTAAAGCAGAAATTATGGCACTTTTGAAATTTTCATTTTTGACCAAAATCGACAGGTCCGGGGCTTAGGGAATTTCTCATATGCCACAAAACGGTTGAAGCTCCTGTTGAAAAATGATGCTCCAAAATCAACTTCTGTCACCTTAGTGATACATTTTGGGATAGTACCTAAAGTTTAAAGCAGAAATTGGGGCACTTTTGAAATTTTCATTTTTGACCAAAATCGACAGGTCCGGGGCTTAGGGAATTTCTCATATGCCACAAAACGGTTGAAGCTTCTGTTCAAAAATGATGCTCCGAAATCAACTTCTGTCATCTTAGTGATACATTTTGGGACAGCACCGAAAGTTTAAAGCAGAAATTGGGGCACTTTTGAAATTTTCATTTTTGACCAAAATCGACAGGTCCGGGGCTTAGGGAATTTCTCATATGCCACAAAACGGTTGAAGCTTCTGTTCAAAAATGATGCTCCGAAATCAACTTCTGTCAACTTAGTGATACATTTTGGGATAGCACCTAAAGTTTAAAGCAGAAATTGGGGCACTTTTGAAATTTCATTTTTGACCAAAATCGACAGGTCCGGGGCTTAGGGAATTTCTCATATGCCACAAAACGGTTGAAGCTTCTGTTCAATAATGATGCTCCGAAATCAACTTCTGTCACCTTAGTAATATATTTTGGGATAGTACCTAAAGTTTAAAGCAGAAATTGGGGCACTTTTGAAATTTTCATTTTTGACCAAAATCGACAGGTCCGGGGTTTAGGGAATTTCTCATATGCCACAAAACGGTTGAAGCTCCTGTTCAAAGATGATGCTCCGAAATCAACTTCTGTCACCTTAGTGATACATTTTGGGATAGTACCTAAAGTTTAAAGCAGAAATTGGGGCACTTTTGAAATTTTCATTTTTGACCAAAATAGACAGGTCCGGGGCTTAGGGAATTTCTCATATGCCACAAAATGGTTGAAGCTACTGTTCAAAAATGATGCTCCGAAATCAACTTCTGTCATCTTAGTGATACATTTTGGGATAGCACCTAAAGTTTAAAGCAGAAATTGGGGCACTTTTGAAATTTTCATTTTTGACCAAAATTGACAGGTCCGGGGCTTAGGGAATTTCTCATATGCCACAAAACGGTTGAAGCTTCTGTTCAAAAATGATGCTCTGAAATCAACGTCTGTCAACTTAGTGATACATTTTGGGATAGTACCTAAAGTTTAAAGCAGAAATTGGGGCACTTTTGAAATTTTCATTTTTGACCAAAATCGACAGGTCCGGGGTTTAGGGAATTTCTCATATGCCACAAAACGGTTGAAGCTCCTGTTCAAAGATGATGCTCCGAAATCAACTTCTGTCACCTTAGTGATACATTTTGGGATAGTACCTAAAGTTTAAAGCAGAAATTGGGGCACTTTTGAAATTTTCATTTTTGACCAAAATAGACAGGTCTAGGGGCTTAGGGAATTTCTTATATGCCACAAAACGGTTGAAGCTTCTGTTCAAAAATGATGCTCCGAAATCAACTTCTGTCACCTTAGTGATACATTTTGGGATAGCACCTAAAGTTTAAAGAAGAAATTGGGGCACTTTTGAAATTTTCATTTTTGACCAAAATCGACAGGTCCGGGGCTTAGGGAATTTCTCATATGCCACAAAACGGTTGAAGCTTCTGTTCAAAAATGATGCTCCGAAATCAACTTCTGTCACCTTAGTGATACATTTTGGGACAACACCTAAAGTTTAAAGCAGAAATTGGGGCACTTTTGAAATTTTCATTTTTGACCAAAATCGACAGGTCCGCGGCTTAGGGAATTTCTCATATGCCACAAAACGGTTGAAGCTTCTGTTCAAAAATGATGCTCCGAAATCAACTTCTGTCAACTTAGTGATACATTTTGGGATAGTACCTAAAGTTTAAAGCAGAAATTGGGGCACTTTTGAAATTTTCATTTTTGACCAAAATCAACAGGTCCGGGGCTTAGGGAATTTCTCATATGCCACAAAACGGTTGAAGCTCCTGTTCAAAAATGATGCTCCGAAATCAACTTCTGTCAACTTAGTGATACATTTTGGGATAGTACCTAAAGTTTAAAGCAGAAATTGGGGCACTTTTGAAATTTTCATTTTTGACCAAAATCAACAGGTCCGGGGCTTAGGGAATTTCTCATATGCCACAAAACGGTTGAAGCTTCTGTTCAATAATGATGCTCCGAAATCAACTTCTGTCACCTTAGTGATATATTTTGGGATAGTACCTAAAGTTTAAAGCAGAAATTGGGGCACTTTTGAAATTTTCATTTTTGACTAAAATCGACAGGTCCGGGGTTTAGGGAATTTCTCATATGCCACAAAACGGTTGAAGCTCCTGTTCAAAGATGATGCTCCGAAATCAACTTCTGTCACCTTAGTGATACATTTTGGGATAGTACCTAAAGTTTAAAGCAGAAATTGGGGCACTTTTGAAATTTTCATTTTTGACCAAAATAGACAGGTCCGGGGCTTAGGGAATTTCTCATATGCCACAAAACGGTTGAAGCTTCTGTTAAAAAATGATGCTCCGAAATCAACTTCTGTCAACTTAGTGATACATTTTGGGATAGTACCTATAGTTTAAAGCAGAAATTATGGCACTTTTGAAATTTTCATTTTTGACCAAAATCGACAGGTCCGGGGCTTAGGGAATTTCTCATATGCCACAAAACGGTTGAAGCTTCTGTTCAAAAATGATGCTCCGAAATCAACTTCTGTCATCTTAGTGATACATTTTGGGATAGCATCTAAAGTTTAAAGCAGAAATTGGGGCACTTTTGAAATTTTCATTTTTGACCAAAATTGACAGGTCCGGGGCTTAGGGAATATCTCATATGCCACAAAACGGTTGAAGCTCCTGTTCAAAAATGATGCTCCGAAATCAACGTCTGTCAACTTAGTGATACATTTTGGGACAACACCTAAAGTTTAAAGCAGAAATTGGGGCACTTTTGAAATTTTCATTTTTGACCAAAATCGACAGGTCCGGGGCTTAGGGAATTTCTCATATGCCACAAAATGGTTGAAGCTCCTGTTCAAAAATGATGCTACAAAATCAACTTCTGTCACCTTAATGATACATTTTGGGATAGTACCTAAAGTTTAAAGCAGAAATTGGGGCACTTTTGAAAATTTCATTTTTGACCAAAATCGACAGGTGTAGGGGCCTAGGGAATTTCTCATATGCCACAAAACGGTTGAAGCTTCTGTTCAAAAATGATGCTCCGAAATCAACTTCTGTCACCTTAGTGATACATTTTGGGACAACACCTAAAGTTTAAAGCAGAAATTGGGGCACTTTTGAAATTTTCATTTTTGACCAAAATCGACAGGTCCGCGGCTTAGGGAATTTCTCATATGCCACAAAACGGTTGAAGCTTCTGTTCAAAAATGATGCTCCGAAATCAACTTCTGTCAACTTAGTGATACATTTTGGGATAGTACCTAAAGTTTAAAGCAGAAATTGGGGCACTTTTGAAATTTTCATTTTTGACCAAAATCAACAGGTCCGGGGTTTAGGGAATTTCTCATATGCCACAAAACGGTTGAAGCTCCTGTTCAAAAATGATGCTCCGAAATCAACTTCTGTCAACTTAGTGATACATTTTGGGATAGTACCTAAAGTTTAAAGCAGAAATTGGGGCACTTTTGAAATTTCATTTTTGACCAAAATCGACAGGTCCGGGGCTTAGGGAATTTCTCATATGCCACAAAACGGTTGAAGCTTCTGTTCAATAATGATGCTCCGAAATCAACTTCTGTCACCTTAGTGATATATTTTGGGATAGTACCTAAAGTTTAAAGCAGAAATTGGGACACTTTTGAAATTTTCATTTTTGACCAAAATCGACAGGTCCGGGGTTTAGGGAATTTCTCATATGCCACAAAACGGTTGAAGCTTCTGTTCAAAAATGATGCTCTGAAATCAACTTCTGTCACCTTAGTGATACATTTTGGGACAACACCTAAAGTTTAAAGCAGAAATTGGGGCACTTTTGAAATTTTCATTTTTGACCAAAATCAACAGGTCCGGGGCTTAGGGAATTTCTCATATGCCACAAAACGGTTGAAGCTCCTGTTCAAAGATGATGCTCCGAAATCAACTTCTGTCACCTTAGTGATACATTTTGGGATAGTACCTAAAGTTTAAAGCAGAAATTGGGGCACTTTTGAAATTTCATTTTTGACCAAAATCGACAGGTCCGGGGCTTAGGGAATTTCTCATATGCCACAAAACGGTTGTAGCTTCTGTTCAATAATGATGCTCCGAAATCAACTTCTGTCACCTTAGTGATATATTTTGGGATAGTACCTAAAGTTTAAAGCAGAAATTGGGGCACTTTTGAAATTTTCATTTTTGACCAAAATCGACAGGTCCGGGGTTTAGGGAATTTCTCATATGCCACAAAACGGTTGAAGCTTCTGTTCAAAAATGATGCTCCGAAATCAACTTCTGTCAACTTAGTGATACATTTTGGGATAGTACCTATAGTTTAAAGCAGAAATTATGGCACTTTTGAAATTTTCATTTTTGACCAAAATCGACAGGTCCGGGGCTTAGGGAATTTCTCATATGCCACAAAACGGTTGAAGCTTCTGTTCAAAAATGATGCTCCGAAATCAACTTCTGTCATCTTAGTGATACATTTTGGGATAGCACCTAAAGTTTAAAGCAGAAATTGGGGCACTTTTGAAATTTTCATTTTTGACCAAAATTGACAGGTCCGGGGCTTAGGGAATATCTCATATGCCACAAAACGGTTGAAGCTCCTGTTAAAAAATGATGCTCCGAAATCAACGTCTGTCAACTTAGTGATACATTTTGGGACAACACCTAAAGTTTAAAGCAGAAATTGGGGCACTTTTGAAATTTTCATTTTTGACCAAAATCGACAGGTCCGGGGCTTAGGGAATTTCTCATATGCCACAAAATGGTTGAAGCTCCTGTTCAAAAATGATGCTACAAAATCAACTTCTGTCACCTTAATGATACATTTTGGGATAGTACCTAAAGTTTAAAGCAGAAATTGGGGCACTTTTGAAAATTTCATTTTTGACTAAAATCGACAGGTCTAGGGGCCTAGGGAATTTCTCATATGCCACAAAACGGTTGAAGCTTCTGTTCAAAAATGATGCTCCGAAATCAACTTCTGTCACCTTAGTGATACATTTTGGGACAACACCTAAAGTTTAAAGCAGAAATTGGGGCACTTTTGAAATTTTCATTTTTGACCAAAATCGACAGGTCCGCGGCTTAGGGAATTTCTCATATGCCACAAAACGGTTGAAGCTTCTGTTCAAAAATGATGCTCCGAAATCAACTTCTGTCAACTTAGTGATACATTTTGGGATAGTACCTAAAGTTTAAAGCAGAAATTGGGGCACTTTTGAAATTTTCATTTTTGACCAAAATCAACAGGGCCGGGGTTTAGGGAATTTCTCATATGCCACAAAACGGTTGAAGCTCCTGTTCAAAAATGATGCTCCGAAATCAACTTCTGTCAACTTAGTGATACATTTTGGGATAGTACCTAAAGTTTAAAGCAGAAATTGGGGCACTTTTGAAATTTCATTTTTGACCAAAATCGACAGGTCCGGGGCTTAGGGAATTTCTCATATGCCACAAAACGGTTGAAGCTTCTGTTCAATAATGATGCTCCGAAATCAACTTCTGTCACCTTAGTGATATATTTTGGGATAGTACCTAAAGTTTAAAGCAGAAATTGGGACACTTTTGAAATTTTCATTTTTGACCAAAATCGACAGGTCCGGGGTTTAGGGAATTTCTCATATGCCACAAAACGGTTGAAGCTTCTGTTCAAAAATGATGCTCCGAAATCAACTTCTGTCACCTTAGTGATACATTTTGGGACAACACCTAAAGTTTAAAGCAGAAATTGGGGCACTTTTGAAATTTTCATTTTTGACCAAAATCAGCAGGTCCGGGGCTTAGGGAATTTCTCATATGCCACAAAACGGTTGAAGCTCCTGTTCAAAGATGATGCTCCGAAATCAACTTCTGTCACCTTAGTGATACATTTTGGGATAGTACCTAAAGTTTAAAGCAGAAATTGGGGCACTTTTGAAATTTCATTTTTGACCAAAATCGACAGGTCCGGGGCTTAGGGAATTTCTCATATGCCACAAAACGGTTGAAGCTCCTGTTCAAAGATGATGCTCCGAAATCAACCTCTGTCACCTTAGTGATACATTTTGGGATAGTACCTAAAGTTTAAAGCAGAAATTGGGGCACTTTTGAAATTTTCATTTTTGACCAAAATCGACAGGTCCGGGGCTTAGGGAATTTCTCATATGCCACAAAATGGTTGAAGCTTCTGTTCAAAAATGATGCTCCGAAATCAACTTCTGTCAACTTAGTGATACATTTTGGGATAGCACCTAAAGTTTAAAGCAGAAATTGGGGCACTTTTGAAATTTTCATTTTTGACCAAAATCGACAGGTCCGGGGCTTAGGGAATTTCTCATATGCCACAAAACGGTTGAAGCTCCTGTTCAAAGATGATGCTCCGAAATCAACTTCTGTCACCTTAGTGATACATTTTGGGATAGTACCTAAAGTTTAAAGCAGAAATTGGGGCACTTTTGAAATTTTCATTTTTGACTAAAATCGACAGGTCTAGGGGCTTAGGGAATTTCTCATATGCCACAAAACGGTTGAAGCTCCTGTTCAAAAATGATGCTCCGAAATCAACTTCTGTCACCTTAGTGATACATTTTGGGATAGTACCTAAAGTTTAAAGCAGAAATTGGGGCACTTTTGAAATTTTCATTTTTGACCAAAATCGACAGGTCCGCGGCTTATGGAATTTCTCATATGCCACAAAACGGTTGAAGCTTCTGTTCAAAAATGATGCTCCGAAATCAACTTCTGTCAACTTAGTGATACATTTTGGGATAGTACCTAAAGTTTAAAGCAGAAATTGGGGCACTTTTGAAATTTTCATTTTCGACCAAAATCGACAGGTCCGGGGCTTAGGGAATTTCTCATATGCCACAAAACGGTTGAAGCTTCTGTTCAAAGATGATGCTCCGAAATCAACTTCTGTCACCTTAGTGATACATTTTGGGATAGTACCTAAAGTTTAAAGCAGAAATTGGGGCACTTTTGAAAATTTCATTTTTGACCAAAATCGACAGGACCGGGGCTTAGGGAATTTCTCATATGCCACAAAACGGTTAAAGCTTCTGTTCAAAAATTATGCTCCGAAATCAACTTCTGTCACCTTAGTGATACATTTTGGGATAGCACCTAAAGTTTAAAGCAGAAATTGGGGCACTTTTGAAATTTTCATTTTTGACCAAAATCGACAGGTCCGGGGCTTATGGAATTTCTCATATGCCACAAAACGGTTGAAGCTTCTGTTCAAAAATGATGCTCCGAAATCAACTTCTGTCAACTTAGTGATACATTTTGGGATAGTACCTAAAGTTTAAAGCAGAAATTGGGGCACTTTTGAAATTTTCATTTTTGACCAAAATCGACAGGTCCGGGGCTTAGGGAATTTCTCATATGCCACAAAATGGTTGAAGCTTCTGTTCAAAAATGATGCTCCGAAATCAACTTCTGTCAACTTAGTGATACATTTTGGGATAGCACCTAAAGTTTAAAGCAGAAATTGGGGCACTTTTGAAATTTTCATTTTTGACCAAAATCGACAGGTCCGGGGCTTAGGGAATTTCTCATATGCCACAAAACGGTTGAAGCTCCTGTTCAAAGATGATGCTCCGAAATCAACTTCTGTCACCTTAGTGATACATTTTGGGATAGTACCTAAAGTTTAAAGCAGAAATTGGGGCACTTTTGAAATTTTCATTTTTGACTAAAATCGACAGGTCTAGGGGCTTAGGGAATTTCTCATATGCCACAAAACGGTTGAAGCTCCTGTTCAAAAATGATGCTCCGAAATCAACTTCTGTCACCTTAGTGATACATTTTGGGATAGTACCTAAAGTTTAAAGCAGAAATTGGGGCACTTTTGAAATTTTCATTTTTGACCAAAATCGACAGGTCCGCGGCTTAGGGAATTTCTCATATGCCACAAAACGGTTGAAGCTTCTGTTCAAAAATGATGCTCCGAAATCAACTTCTGTCAACTTAGTGATACATTTTGGGATAGTACCTAAAGTTTAAAGCAGAAATTGGGGCACTTTTGAAATTTTCATTTTCGACCAAAATCGACAGGTCCGGGGCTTAGGGAATTTCTCATATGCCACAAAACGGTTGAAGCTTCTGTTCAAAGATGATGCTCCGAAATCAACTTCTGTCACCTTAGTGATACATTTTGGGATAGTACCTAAAGTTTAAAGCAGAAATTGGGGCACTTTTGAAAATTTCATTTTTGACCAAAATCGACAGGACCGGGGCTTAGGGAATTTCTCATATGCCACAAAACGGTTAAAGCTTCTGTTCAAAAATTATGCTCCGAAATCAACTTCTGTCACCTTAGTGATACATTTTGGGATAGCACCTAAAGTTTAAAGCAGAAATTGGGGCACTTTTGAAATTTTCATTTTTGACCAAAATCGACAGGTCCGGGGCTTATGGAATTTCTCATATGCCACAAAACGGTTGAAGCTTCTGTTCAAAAATGATGCTCCGAAATCAACTTCTGTCAACTTAGTGATACATTTTGGGATAGTACCTAAAGTTTAAAGCAGAAATTGGGGCACTTTTGAAATTTTCATTTTTGACCAAAATCGACAGGTCCGGGGCTTAGGGAATTTCTCATATGCCACAAAATGGTTGAAGCTCCTGTTCAAAAATGATGCTCCGAAATCAACTTCTGTCACCTTAGTGATACATTTTGGGATAGTACCTAAAGTTTAAAGCAGAAATTGGGGCACTTTTGAAATTTTCATTTTTGACCAAAATCGACAGGTCCGGGGCTTAGGGAATTTCTCATATGCCACAATATGGTTGAAGCTCCTGTTCAAAAATGATGCTCCGAAATCAACTTCTGTCACCTTAGTGATACATTTTGGGATAGCACCTAAAGTTTAAAGCAGAAATTGGGGCACTTTTGAAATTTTCATTTTTGACCAAAATCGACAGGTCCGGGGCTTAGGGAATTTCTCATATGCCACAAAACGGTTGAAGCTTCTGTTCAAAAATGATGCTCCGAAATCAACTTCTGTCACCTTAGTGATACATTTTGGGACAACACCTAAAGTTTAAAGCAGAAATTGGGGCACTTTTGAAATTTTCATTTTTGACCAAAATCGACAGGTCCGGGGCTTAGGGAATTTCTCATATGCCACAAAACGGTTGAAGCTTCTGTTAAAAAATGATGCTCCGAAATCAACTTCTGTCAACTTAGTGATACATTTTGGGATAGTACCTAAAGTTTAAAGCAGAAATTGGGGCACTTTTGAAATTTTCATTTTTGACCAAAATCGACAGGTCCGGGGCTTAGGGAATTTCTCATATGCCACAAAACGGTTGAAGCTTCTGTTCAAAAATGATGCTCCGAAATCAACTTCTGTCAACTTAGTGATACATTTTGGGATAGTACCTAAAGTTTAAAGCAGAAATTGGGGCACTTTTAAAATTTTCATTTTTGACCAAAATCGACAGGTCCGGGGCTTAGGGAATTTCTCATATGCCACAAAACGGTTGAAGCTCCTGTTCAACAATGATGCTCCGAAATCAACTTCTGTCACCTTAGTGATACATTATGGGACAGCACCTAAAGTTTAAAGCAGAAATTGGGGCACTTTTGAAATCTTCATTTTTGACCAAAATTGACAGGTCCGGGGCTTAGGGAATTTCTCATATGCCACAAAACGGTTGAAGCTTCTGTTCAAAAATGATGCTCCAAAATCAACTTCTGTCAACTTAGTGATACATTTTGGGACAGCACCTAAAGTTTAAAGCAGAAATTGGGGCACTTTTGAAATTTTCATTTTTGACCAAAATTGAAAGGTCCGGGGCTTAGGGAATTTCTCATATGCCACAAAACGGTTGAAGCTTCTGTTCAAAAATGATGCTCCGAAATCAACTTCTGTCAACTTAGTGATACATTTTGGGATAGTACCTAAAGTTTAAAGCAGAAATTGGGGCACTTTTGACATTTTCATTTTTGACCATAATCGACAGGTCCGGGGCTTAGGGAATTTCTCATATGCCACAAAATGGTTGAAGCTCCTGTTCTAAAATGATGCTCCGAAATCAACTTCTGTCACCTTAGTGATACATTTTTGGATAGTACCTAAAGTTTAAAGCAGAAATTGGGGCACTTTTGAAATTTTCATTTTTGACCAAAATCGACAGGTCCGGGGCTTAGAGAATTTCTCATATGCCACAAAACGGTTGAAGCTTCTGTTCAAAAATGATGCTCCGAAATCAACTTCTGTCAACTTAGTGATACATTTTGGGATAGTACCTAAAGTTTAAAGTATAAATTGGGGCACTTTTGAAATTTTCATTTTTGACCAAAATTGAAAGGTCCGGGGCTTAGGGAATTTCTCATATGCCACAAAACGGTTGAAGCTTCTGTTCAAAAATGATGCTCCGAAATCAACTTCTGTCAACTTAGTGATACATTTTGGGATAGTACCTAAAGTTTAAAGCAGAAATTGGGGCACTTTTGACATTTTCATTTTTGACCATAATCGACAGGTCCGGGGCTTAGGGAATTTCTCATATGCCACAAAATGGTTGAAGCTCCTGTTCAAAAATGATGCTCCGAAATCAACTTCTGTCACCTTAGTGATACATTTTGGGATAGTACCTAAAGTTTAAAGCAGAAATTGGGGCACTTTTGAAATTTTCATTTTTGACCAAAATCGACAGGTCCGGGGCTTAGGGAATTTCTCATATGCCACAAAATGGTTGAAGCTCCTGTTCAAAAATGATGCTCCGAAATCAACTTCTGTCACCTTAGTGATACATTTTGGGATAGTACCTAAAGTTTAAAGCAGAAATTGGGGCACTTTTGAAATTTTCATTTTTGACCAAAATCGACAGGTCCGGGGCTTAGGGAATTTCTCATATGCCACAAAACGGTTGAAGCTCCTGTTCAACAATGATGCTCCGAAATCAACTTCTGTCACCTTAGTGATACATTTTGGGACAGCACCTAAAGTTTAAAGCAGAAATTGGGGCACTTTTGAAATCTTCATTTTTGACCAAAATTGACAGGTCTGGGGCTTAGGGAATTTCTCATATGCCACAAAACGGTTGAAGCTTCTGTTCAAAAATGATGCTCCAAAATCAACTTCTGTCAACTTAGTGATACATTTTGGGATAGTACCTAAAGTTTAAAGCAGAAATTGGGGCACTTTTGACATTTTCATTTTTGACCATAATCGACAGGTCCGGGGCTTAGGGAATTTCTCATATGCCACAAAATGGTTGAAGCTCCTGTTCAAAAATGATGCTCCGAAATCAACTTCTGTCACCTTAGTGATACATTTTGGGATAGTACCTAAAGTTTAAAGCAGAAATTGGGGCACTTTTGAAATTTTCATTTTTGACCAAAATCGACAGGTCCGGGGCTTAGGGAATTTCTCATATGCCACAAAACGGTTGAAGCTTCTGTTCAAAAATGATGCTCCGAAATCAACTTCTGTCACCTTAGTGATACATTTTGGGACAACACCTAAAGTTTAAAGCAGAAATTGGGGCACTTTTGAAATTTTCATTTTTGACAAAAATCGACAGGTCCGGGGCTTAGGGAATTTCTCATATGCCACAAAACGGTTGAAGCTCCTGTTCAAATATGATGCTCCGAAATCAACTTCTGTCACCTTAGTGATACATTTTGGGATAGTACCTAAAGTTTAAAGCAGAAATTGGGGCACTGTCACCTTAGTGATACATTTTGGGATAGTACCTAAAGTTTAAAGCAGAAATTGGGGCACTTTTGAAATTTTCATTTTTGACCAAAATCGACAGGTCCGGGGCTTAGGGAATTTCTCATATGCCACAAAATGGTTGAAGCTCCTGTTCAAAAATGATGCTCCGAAATCAACTTCTGTCACCTTAGTGATACATTTTGGGATAGTACCTAAAGTTTAAAGCAGAAATTGGGGCACTTTTGCAATTTTCATTTTTGACCAAAATCGACAGGTTCGGGGCTTAGGGAATTTCTCATATGCCACAAAACGGTTGAAGCTTCTGTTCAAAAATGATGCTCCGAAATCAACTTCTGTCAACTTAGTGATACATTTTGGGATAGTACCTAAAGTTTAAAGCAGAAATTGGGGCACTTTTGAAATTTTCATTTTTGACCAAAATCGACAGGTCCGGGGCTTAGGGAATTTCTCATATGCCACAAAACGGTTGAAGCTCCTGTTCAACAATGATGCTCCGAAATCAACTTCTGTCACCTTAGTGATACATTATGGGACAGCACCTAAAGTTTAAAGCAGAAATTGGGGCACTTTTGAAATCTTCATTTTTGACCAAAATTGACAGGTCCGGGGCTTAGGGAATTTCTCATATGCCACAAAACGGTTGAAGCTTCTGTTCAAAAATGATGCTCCGAAATCAACTTCTGTCACCTTAGTGATACATTTTGGGACAGCACCTAAAGTTTAAAGCAGAAATTGGGGCACTTTTGAAATTTTCATTTTTGACCAAAATTGAAAGGTCCGGGGCTTAGAGAATTTCTCATATGCCACAAAACGGTTGAAGCTTCTGTTCAAAAATGATGCTCCGAAATCAACTTCTGTCAACTTAGTGATACATTTTGGGATAGTACCTAAAGTTTAAAGTATAAATTGGGGCACTTTTGAAATTTTCATTTTTGACCAAAATCGACAGGTCCGGGGCTTAGGGAATTTCTCATATGCCACAAAATGGTTGAAGCTCCTGTTCAAAAATGATGCTCTGAAATCAACTTCTGTCACCTTAGTGATACATTTTGGGATAGTACCTAAAGTTTAAAGCAGAAATTGGGGCACTTTTGACATTTTCATTTTTGACCATAATCGACAGGTCCGGGGCTTAGGGAATTTCTCATATGCCACAAAATGGTTGAAGCTCCTGTTCAAAAATGATGCTCCGAAATCAACTTCTGTCACCTTAGTGATACATTTTGGGATAGTACCTAAAGTTTAAAGCAGAAATTGGGGCACTTTTGAAATTTTCATTTTTGACCAAAATCGACAGGTCCGGGGCTTAGAGAATTTCTCATATGCCACAAAACGGTTGAAGCTCCTGTTCAAAAATGATGCTCCGAAATCAACTTCTGTCACCTTAGTGATACATTTTGGGATAGTACCTAAAGTTTAAAGCAGAAATTGGGGCACTTTTGCAATTTTCATTTTTGACCAAAATCGACAGGTTCGGGGCTTAGGGAATTTCTCATATGCCACAAAACGGTTGAAGCTTCTGTTCAAAAATGATGCTCCGAAATCAACTTCTGTCAACTTAGTGATACATTTTGGGATAGTACCTAAAGTTTAAAGCAGAAATTGGGGCACTTTTGAAATTTTCATTTTTGACCAAAATCGACAGGTCCGGGGCTTAGGGAATTTCTCATATGCCACAAAACGGTTGAAGCTCCTGTTCAACAATGATGCTCCGAAATCAACTTCTGTCACCTTAGTGATACATTATGGGACAGCACCTAAAGTTTAAAGCAGAAATTGGGGCACTTTTGAAATCTTCATTTTTGACCAAAATTGACAGGTCCGGGGCTTAGGGAATTTCTCATATGCCACAAAACGGTTGAAGCTTCTGTTCAAAAATGATGCTCCGAAATCAACTTCTGTCACCTTAGTGATACATTTTGGGACAGCACCTAAAGTTTAAAGCAGAAATTGGGGCACTTTTGAAATTTTCATTTTTGACCAAAATTGAAAGGTCCGGGGCTTAGAGAATTTCTCATATGCCACAAAACGGTTGAAGCTTCTGTTCAAAAATGATGCTCCGAAATCAACTTCTGTCAACTTAGTGATACATTTTGGGATAGTACCTAAAGTTTAAAGTATAAATTGGGGCACTTTTGAAATTTTCATTTTTGACCAAAATCGACAGGTCCGGGGCTTAGGGAATTTCTCATATGCCACAAAATGGTTGAAGCTCCTGTTCAAAAATGATGCTCCGAAATCAACTTCTGTCACCTTAGTGATACATTTTGGGATAGTACCTAAAGTTTAAAGCAGAAATTGGGGCACTTTTGACATTTTCATTTTTGACCATAATCGACAGGTCCGGGGCTTAGGGAATTTCTCATATGCCACAAAATGGTTGAAGCTCCTGTTCAAAAATGATGCTCCGAAATCAACTTCTGTCACCTTAGTGATACATTTTGGGATAGTACCTAAAGTTTAAAGCAGAAATTGGGGCACTTTTGAAATTTTCATTTTTGACCAAAATCGACAGGTCCGGGGCTTAGAGAATTTCTCATATGCCACAAAACGGTTGAAGCTTCTGTTCAAAAATGATGCTCCGAAATCAACTTCTGTCAACTTAGTGATACATTTTGGGATAGTACCTAAAGTTTAAAGTATAAATTGGGGCACTTTTGAAATTTTCATTTTAGACCAAAATTGAAAGGTCCGGGGCTTAGGGAATTTCTCATATGCCACAAAACGGTTGAAGCTTCTGTTCAAAAATGATGCTCCGAAATCAACTTCTGTCAACTTAGTGATACATTTTGGGATAGTACCTAAAGTTTAAAGCAGAAATTGGGGCACTTTTGACATTTTCATATTTGACCAAAATCGACAGGTCCGGGGCTTAGGGAATTTCTCATATGCCACAAAATGGTTGAAGCTCCTGTTCAAAAATGATGCTCCGAAATCAACTTCTGTCACCTTAGTGATACATTTTGGGATAGTACCTAAAGTTTAAAGCAGAAATTGGGGCACTTTTGAAATTTTCATTTTTGACCAAAATCGACAGGTCCGGGGCTTAGGGAATTTCTCATATGCCACAAAATGGTTGAAGCTCCTGTTCAAAAATGATGCTCCGAAATCAACTTCTGTCACCTTAGTGATACATTTTGGGATAGTACCTAAAGTTTAAAGCAGAAATTGGGGCACTTTTGAAATTTTCATTTTTGACCAAAATCGACAGGTCCGGGGCTTAGGGAATTTCTCATATGCCACAAAATGGTTGAAGCTCCTGTTCAACAATGATGCTCCGAAATCAACTTCTGTCACCTTAGTGATACATTTTGGGACAGCACCTAAAGTTTAAAGCAGAAATTGGGGCACTTTTGAAATCTTCATTTTTGACCAAAATTGACAGGTCTGGGGCTTAGGGAATTTCTCATATGCCACAAAACGGTTGAAGCTTCTGTTCAAAAATGATGCTCCAAAATCAACTTCTGTCAACTTAGTGATACATTTTGGGATAGTACCTAAAGTTTAAAGCAGAAATTGGGGCACTTTTGACATTTTCATTTTTGACCATAATTGACAGGTCCGGGGCTTAGGGAATTTCTCATATGCCACAAAATGGTTGAAGCTCCTGTTCAAAAATGATGCTCCGAAATCAACTTCTGTCACCTTAGTGATACATTTTGGGATAGTACCTAAAGTTTAAAGCAGAAATTGGGGCACTTTTGAAATTTTCATTTTTGACCAAAATCGACAGGTCCGGGGCTTAGGGAATTTCTCATATGCCACAAAACGGTTGAAGCTTCTGTTCAAAAATGATGCTCCGAAATCAACTTCTGTCACCTTAGTGATACATTTTGGGACAACACCTAAAGTTTAAAGCAGAAATTGGGGCACTTTTGAAATTTTCATTTTTGACCAAAATCGACAGGTCCGGGGCTTAGGGAATTTCTCATATGCCACAAAACGGTTGAAGCTCCTGTTCAAATATGATGCTCCGAAATCAACTTCTGTCACCTTAGTGATACATTTTGGGATAGTACCTAAAGTTTAAAGCAGAAATTGGGGCACTGTCACCTTAGTGATACATTTTGGGATAGTACCTAAAGTTTAAAGCAGAAATTGGGGCACTTTTGAAATTTTCATTTTTGACCAAAATCGACAGGTTCGGGGCTTAGGGAATTTCTCATATGCCACAAAACGGTTGAAGCTTCTGTTCAAAAATGATGCTCCGAAATCAACTTCTGTCACCTTAGTGATACATTTTGGGACAACACCTAAAGTTTAAAGCAGAAATTGGGGCACTTTTGAAATTTTAATTTTTGACCAAAATCGACAGGTCCGGGGCTTAGGGAATTTCTCATATGCCACAAAACGGTTGAAGCTTCTGTTCAAAAATGATGCTCCGAAATCAACTTCTGTCAACTTAGTGATACATTTTGGGATAGTACCTAAAGTTTAAAGCAGAAATTGGGGCACTTTTGAAATTTTCATTTTTGACCAAAATCGACAGGTCCGGGGCTTAGGGAATTTCTCATATGCCACAAAACGGTTGAAGCTTCTGTTCAAAAATGATGCTCCGAAATCAACTTCTGTCAACTTAGTGATACATTTTGGGATAGTACCTAAAGTTTAAAGCAGAAATTGGGGCACTTTTGAAATCTTCATTTTTGACCAAAATTGACAGGTCCGGGGCTTAGGGAATTTCTCATATGCCACAAAACGGTTGAAGCTTCTGTTCAAAAATGATGCTCCGAAATCAACTTCTGTCACCTTAGTGATACATTTTGGGACAGCACCTAAAGTTTAAAGCAGAAATTGGGGCACTTTTGAAATTTTCATTTTTGACCAAAATTGAAAGGTCCGGGGCTTAGAGAATTTCTCATATGCCACAAAACGGTTGAAGCTTCTGTTCAAAAATGATGCTCCGAAATCAACTTCTGTCAACTTAGTGATACATTTTGGGATAGTACCTAAAGTTTAAAGTATAAATTGGGGCACTTTTGAAATTTTCATTTTTGACCAAAATCGACAGGTCCGGGGCTTAGGGAATTTCTCATATGCCACAAAATGGTTGAAGCTCCTGTTCAAAAATGATGCTCTGAAATCAACTTCTGTCACCTTAGTGATACATTTTGGGATAGTACCTAAAGTTTAAAGCAGAAATTGGGGCACTTTTGACATTTTCATTTTTGACCATAATCGACAGGTCCGGGGCTTAGGGAATTTCTCATATGCCACAAAATGGTTGAAGCTCCTGTTCAAAAATGATGCTCCGAAATCAACTTCTGTCACCTTAGTGATACATTTTGGGATAGTACCTAAAGTTTAAAGCAGAAATTGGGGCACTTTTGAAATTTTCATTTTTGACCAAAATCGACAGGTCCGGGGCTTAGAGAATTTCTCATATGCCACAAAACGGTTGAAGCTCCTGTTCAAAAATGATGCTCCGAAATCAACTTCTGTCACCTTAGTGATACATTTTGGGATAGTACCTAAAGTTTAAAGCAGAAATTGGGGCACTTTTGCAATTTTCATTTTTGACCAAAATCGACAGGTTCGGGGCTTAGGGAATTTCTCATATGCCACAAAACGGTTGAAGCTTCTGTTCAAAAATGATGCTCCGAAATCAACTTCTGTCAACTTAGTGATACATTTTGGGATAGTACCTAAAGTTTAAAGCAGAAATTGGGGCACTTTTGAAATTTTCATTTTTGACCAAAATCGACAGGTCCGGGGCTTAGGGAATTTCTCATATGCCACAAAACGGTTGAAGCTCCTGTTCAACAATGATGCTCCGAAATCAACTTCTGTCACCTTAGTGATACATTATGGGACAGCACCTAAAGTTTAAAGCAGAAATTGGGGCACTTTTGAAATCTTCATTTTTGACCAAAATTGACAGGTCCGGGGCTTAGGGAATTTCTCATATGCCACAAAACGGTTGAAGCTTCTGTTCAAAAATGATGCTCCGAAATCAACTTCTGTCACCTTAGTGATACATTTTGGGACAGCACCTAAAGTTTAAAGCAGAAATTGGGGCACTTTTGAAATTTTCATTTTTGACCAAAATTGAAAGGTCCGGGGCTTAGAGAATTTCTCATATGCCACAAAACGGTTGAAGCTTCTGTTCAAAAATGATGCTCCGAAATCAACTTCTGTCAACTTAGTGATACATTTTGGGATAGTACCTAAAGTTTAAAGTATAAATTGGGGCACTTTTGAAATTTTCATTTTTGACCAAAATCGACAGGTCCGGGGCTTAGGGAATTTCTCATATGCCACAAAATGGTTGAAGCTCCTGTTCAAAAATGATGCTCCGAAATCAACTTCTGTCACCTTAGTGATACATTTTGGGATAGTACCTAAAGTTTAAAGCAGAAATTGGGGCACTTTTGACATTTTCATTTTTGACCATAATCGACAGGTCCGGGGCTTAGGGAATTTCTCATATGCCACAAAATGGTTGAAGCTCCTGTTCAAAAATGATGCTCCGAAATCAACTTCTGTCACCTTAGTGATACATTTTGGGATAGTACCTAAAGTTTAAAGCAGAAATTGGGGCACTTTTGAAATTTTCATTTTTGACCAAAATCGACAGGTCCGGGGCTTAGAGAATTTCTCATATGCCACAAAACGGTTGAAGCTTCTGTTCAAAAATGATGCTCCGAAATCAACTTCTGTCAACTTAGTGATACATTTTGGGATAGTACCTAAAGTTTAAAGTATAAATTGGGGCACTTTTGAAATTTTCATTTTAGACCAAAATTGAAAGGTCCGGGGCTTAGGGAATTTCTCATATGCCACAAAACGGTTGAAGCTTCTGTTCAAAAATGATGCTCCGAAATCAACTTCTGTCACCTTAGTGATACATTTTGGGATAGTACCTAAAGTTTAAAGCAGAAATTGGGGCACTTTTGAAATTTTCATTTTTGACCAAAATCGACAGGTCCGGGGCTTAGAGAATTTCTCATATGCCACAAAACGGTTGAAGCTTCTGTTCAAAAATGATGCTCCGAAATCAACTTCTGTCAACTTAGTGATACATTTTGGGATAGTACCTAAAGTTTAAAGTATAAATTGGGGCACTTTTGAAATTTTCATTTTAGACCAAAATTGAAAGGTCCGGGGCTTAGGGAATTTCTCATATGCCACAAAACGGTTGAAGCTTCTGTTCAAAAATGATGCTCCGAAATCAACTTCTGTCAACTTAGTGATACATTTTGGGATAGTACCTAAAGTTTAAAGCAGAAATTGGGGCACTTTTGACATTTTCATATTTGACCAAAATCGACAGGTCCGGGGCTTAGGGAATTTCTCATATGCCACAAAATGGTTGAAGCTCCTGTTCAAAAATGATGCTCCGAAATCAACTTCTGTCACCTTAGTGATACATTTTGGGATAGTACCTAAAGTTTAAAGCAGAAATTGGGGCACTTTTGAAATTTTCATTTTTGACCAAAATCGACAGGTCCGGGGCTTAGGGAATTTCTCATATGCCACAAAATGGTTGAAGCTCCTGTTCAAAAATGATGCTCCGAAATCAACTTCTGTCACCTTAGTGATACATTTTGGGATAGTACCTAAAGTTTAAAGCAGAAATTGGGGCACTTTTGAAATTTTCATTTTTGACCAAAATCGACAGGTCCGGGGCTTAGGGAATTTCTCATATGCCACAAAATGGTTGAAGCTCCTGTTCAACAATGATGCTCCGAAATCAACTTCTGTCACCTTAGTGATACATTTTGGGACAGCACCTAAAGTTTAAAGCAGAAATTGGGGCACTTTTGAAATCTTCATTTTTGACCAAAATTGACAGGTCTGGGGCTTAGGGAATTTCTCATATGCCACAAAACGGTTGAAGCTTCTGTTCAAAAATGATGCTCCAAAATCAACTTCTGTCAACTTAGTGATACATTTTGGGATAGTACCTAAAGTTTAAAGCAGAAATTGGGGCACTTTTGACATTTTCATTTTTGACCATAATTGACAGGTCCGGGGCTTAGGGAATTTCTCATATGCCACAAAATGGTTGAAGCTCCTGTTCAAAAATGATGCTCCGAAATCAACTTCTGTCACCTTAGTGATACATTTTGGGATAGTACCTAAAGTTTAAAGCAGAAATTGGGGCACTTTTGAAATTTTCATTTTTGACCAAAATCGACAGGTCCGGGGCTTAGGGAATTTCTCATATGCCACAAAACGGTTGAAGCTTCTGTTCAAAAATGATGCTCCGAAATCAACTTCTGTCACCTTAGTGATACATTTTGGGACAACACCTAAAGTTTAAAGCAGAAATTGGGGCACTTTTGAAATTTTCATTTTTGACCAAAATCGACAGGTCCGGGGCTTAGGGAATTTCTCATATGCCACAAAACGGTTGAAGCTCCTGTTCAAATATGATGCTCCGAAATCAACTTCTGTCACCTTAGTGATACATTTTGGGATAGTACCTAAAGTTTAAAGCAGAAATTGGGGCACTGTCACCTTAGTGATACATTTTGGGATAGTACCTAAAGTTTAAAGCAGAAATTGGGGCACTTTTGAAATTTTCATTTTTGACCAAAATCGACAGGTCCGGGGCTTAGGGAATTTCTCATATGCCACAAAATGGTTGAAGCTCCTGTTCAAAAATGATGCTCCGAAATCAACTTCTGTCACCTTAGTGATACATTTTGGGATAGTACCTAAAGTTTAAAGCAGAAATTGGGGCACTTTTGCAATTTTCATTTTTGACCAAAATCGACAGGTTCGGGGCTTAGGGAATTTCTCATATGCCACAAAACGGTTGAAGCTTCTGTTCAAAAATGATGCTCCGAAATCAACTTCTGTCACCTTAGTGATACATTTTGGGACAACACCTAAAGTTTAAAGCAGAAATTGGGGCACTTTTGAAATTTTAATTTTTGACCAAAATCGACAGGTCCGGGGCTTAGGGAATTTCTCATATGCCACAAAACGGTTGAAGCTTCTGTTCAAAAATGATGCTCCGAAATCAACTTCTGTCAACTTAGTGATACATTTTGGGATAGTACCTAAAGTTTAAAGCAGAAATTGGGGCACTTTTGAAATTTTCATTTTTGACCAAAATCGACAGGTCCGGGGCTTAGGGAATTTCTCATATGCCACAAAACGGTTGAAGCTTCTGTTCAAAAATGATGCTCCGAAATCAACTTCTGTCAACTTAGTGATACATTTTGGGATAGTACCTAAAGTTTAAAGCAGAAATTGGGGCACTTTTGAAATTTTCATTTTTGACCAAAATCGACAGGTCCGGGGCTTAGGGAATTTCTCATATGCCACAAAACGGTTGAAGCTCCTGTTCAACAATGATGCTCCGAAATCAACTTCTGTCACCTTAGTGATACATTATGGGACAGCACCTAAAGTTTAAAGCAGAAATTGGGGCACTTTTGAAATCTTCATTTTTGACCAAAATTGACAGGTCCGGGGCTTAGGGAATTTCTCATATGCCACAAAACGGTTGAAGCTTCTGTTCAAAAATGATGCTCCGAAATCAACTTCTGTCACCTTAGTGATACATTTTGGGACAGCACCTAAAGTTTAAAGCAGAAATTGGGGCACTTTTGAAATTTTCATTTTTGACCAAAATTGAAAGGTCCGGGGCTTAGAGAATTTCTCATATGCCACAAAACGGTTGAAGCTTCTGTTCAACAATGATGCTCCGAAATCAACTTCTGTTACCTTAGTGATACATTTTGGGATAGTACCTAAAGTTTAAAGCAGAAATTGGGGCACTTTTGAAATTTTCATTTTTGACCTAAATTGACAGGTCCGGGGCTTAGGGAATTTCTCATATGCCACAAAACGGTTGAAGCTCCTGTTCAACAATGATGCTCCGAAATCAACTTCTGTCACCTTAGTGATAACTTTTGGGACAGCACCTAAAGTTTAAAGCAGAAATTGGGGCACTTTTGAAATCTTCATTTTTGACCAAAATTGACAGGTCTGGGGCTTAGGGAATTTCTCATATGCCACAAAACGGTTGAAGCTTCTGTTCAAAAATGATGCTCCAAAATCAACTTCTGTCAACTTAGTGATACATTTTGGGATAGTACCTAAAGTTTAAAGCAGAAATTGGGGCACTTTTGACATTTTCATTTTTGACCATAATCGACAGGTCCGGGGCTTAGGGAATTTCTCATATGCCACAAAATGGTTGAAGCTCCTGTTCAAAAATGATGCTCCGAAATCAACTTCTGTCACCTTAGTGATACATTTTGGGATAGTACCTAAAGTTTAAAGCAGAAATTGGGGCACTTTTGAAATTTTCATTTTTGACCAAAATCGACAGGTCCGGGGCTTAGGGAATTTCTCATATGCCACAAAACGGTTGAAGCTTCTGTTCAAAAATGATGCTCCGAAATCAACTTCTGTCACCTTAGTGATACATTTTGGGACAACACCTAAAGTTTAAAGCAGAAATTGGGGCACTTTTGAAATTTTAATTTTTGACCAAAATCGACAGGTCCGGGGCTTAGGGAATTTCTCATATGCCACAAAACGGTTGAAGCTTCTGTTCAAAAATGATGCTCCGAAATCAACTTCTGTCAACTTAGTGATACATTTTGGGATAGTACCTAAAGTTTAAAGCAGAAATTGGGGCACTTTTGAAATTTTCATTTTTGACCAAAATCGACAGGTCCGGGGCTTAGGGAATTTCTCATATGCCACAAAACGGTTGAAGCTTCTGTTCAAAAATGATGCTCCGAAATCAACTTCTGTCACCTTAGTGATACATTATGGGACAGCACCTAAAGTTTAAAGCAGAAATTGGGGCACTTTTGAAATCTTCATTTTTGACCAAAATTGACAGGTCCGGGGCTTAGGGAATTTCTCATATGCCACAAAACGGTTGAAGCTTCTGTTCAAAAATGATGCTCCGAAATCAACTTCTGTCACCTTAGTGATACATTTTGGGACAGCACCTAAAGTTTAAAGCAGAAATTGGGGCACTTTTGAAATTTTCATTTTTGACCAAAATTGAAAGGTCCGGGGCTTAGAGAATTTCTCATATGCCACAAAACGGTTGAAGCTTCTGTTCAAAAATGATGCTCCGAAATCAACTTCTGTCAACTTAGTGATACATTTTGGGATAGTACCTAAAGTTTAAAGCATAAATTGGGGCACTTTTGAAATTTTCATTTTTGACCAAAATCGACAGGTCCGGGGCTTAGGGAATTTCTCATATGCCACAAAATGGTTGAAGCTCCTGTTCAAAAATGATGCTCCGAAATCAACTTCTGTTACCTTAGTGATACATTTTGGGATAGTACCTAAAGTTTAAAGCAGAAATTGGGGCACTTTTGAAATTTTCATTTTTGACCTAAATCGACAGGTCCGGGGCTTAGGGAATTTCTCATATGCCACAAAACGGTTGAAGCTCCTGTTCAACAATGATGCTCCGAAATCAACTTCTGTCACCTTAGTGATACATTTTGGGACAGCACCTAAAGTTTAAAGCAGAAATTGGGGCACTTTTGAAATCTTCATTTTTGACCAAAATTGACAGGTCTGGGGCTTAGGGAATTTCTCATATGCCACAAAACGGTTGAAGCTTCTGTTCAAAAATGATGCTCCAAAATCAACTTCTGTCAACTTAGTGATACATTTTGGGATAGTACCTAAAGTTTAAAGCAGAAATTGGGGCACTTTTGACATTTTCATTTTTGACCATAATCGACAGGTCCGGGGCTTAGGGAATTTCTCATATGCCACAAAATGGTTGAAGCTCCTGTTCAAAAATGATGCTCCGAAATCAACTTCTGTCACCTTAGTGATACATTTTGGGATAGTACCTAAAGTTTAAAGCAGAAATTGGGGCACTTTTGAAATTTTCATTTTTGACCAAAATCGACAGGTCCGGGGCTTAGGGAATTTCTCATATGCCACAAAACGGTTGAAGCTTCTGTTCAAAAATGATGCTCCGAAATCAACTTCTGTCACCTTAGTGATACATTTTGGGACAACACCTAAAGTTTAAAGCAGAAATTGGGGCACTTTTGAAATTTTCATTTTTGACCAAAATCGACAGGTCCGGGGCTTAGGGAATTTCTCATATGCCACAAAACGGTTGAAGCTCCTGTTCAAATATGATGCTCCGAAATCAACTTCTGTCACCTTAGTGATACATTTTGGGATAGTACCTAAAGTTTAAAGCAGAAATTGGGGCAATTTTGAAATTTTAATTTTTGACCAAAATCGACAGGTTCGGGGCTTAGGGAATTTCTCATATGCCACAAAACGGTTGAAGCTCCTGTTCAACAATGATGCTCCGAAATCAACTTCTGTCACCTTAGTGATACATTTTGGGACAGCATCTAAAGTTTAAAGCAGAAATTGGGGCACTTTTGAAATTTTCATTTTTGACCAAAATTGACAGGTCCGGGGCTTAGGGAATTTCTCATATGCAACAAAACGGTTGAAGCTTCTGTTCAAAAATGATGCTCCGAAATCAACTTCTGTCAACTTAGTGATACATTTTGGGATAGTACCTAAAGTTTAAAGCAGAAATTGGGGCACTTTTGACATTTTCATTTTTGACCATAATCGACAGGTCCGGGGCTTAGGGAATTTCTCATATGCCACAAAATGGTTGAAGCTCCTGTTCAAAAATGATGCTCCGAAATCAACTTCTGTCACCTTAGTGATACATTTTGGGATAGTACTTAAAGTTTAAAGCAGAAATTGGGGCACTTTTGAAATTTTAATTTTTGACCAAAATCGACAGGTCCGGGGCTTAGGGAATTTCTCATATGCCACAAAACGGTTGAAGCTCCTGTTCAAATATGATGCTCCGAAATCAACTTCTGTCACCTTAGTGATACATTTTGGGATAGTACCTAAAGTTTAAAGCAGAAATTGGGGCACTGTCACCTTAGTGATACATTTTGGGATAGTACCTAAAGTTTAAAGCAGAAATTGGGGCACTTTTGAAATTTTCATTTTTGACCAAAATCGACAGGTCCGGGGCTTAGGGAATTTCTCATATGCCACAAAATGGTTGAAGCTCCTGTTCAAAAATGATGCTCCGAAATCAACTTCTGTCACCTTAGTGATACATTTTGGGATAGTACCTAAAGTTTAAAGCAGAAATTGGGGCACTTTTGCAATTTTCATTTTTGACCAAAATCGACAGGTTCGGGGCTTAGGGAATTTCTCATATGCCACAAAACGGTTGAAGCTTCTGTTCAAAAATGATGCTCCGAAATCAACTTCTGTCACCTTAGTGATACATTTTGGGACAACACCTAAAGTTTAAAGCAGAAATTGGGGCACTTTTGAAATTTTAATTTTTGACCAAAATCGACAGGTCCGGGGCTTAGGGAATTTCTCATATGCCACAAAACGGTTGAAGCTTCTGTTCAAAAATGACGCTCCGAAATCAACTTCTGTCACCTTAGTGATACATTTTGGGATAGTACCTAAAGTTTAAAGCAGAAATTGGGGCACTTTTGAAATTTTCATTTTTGACCAAAATCGACAGGTCCGGGGCTTAGGGAATTTCTCATATGCCACAAAACGGTTGAAGCTTCTGTTCAAAAATGATGCTCCGAAATCAACTTCTGTCACCTTAGTGATACATTTTGGGACAACACCTAAAGTTTAAAGCAGAAATTGGGGCACTTTTGAAATTTTAATTTTTGACCAAAATCGACAGGTCCGGGGCTTAGGGAATTTCTCATATGCCACAAAACGGTTGAAGCTTCTGTTCAAAAATGATGCTCCGAAATCAACTTCTGTCAACTTAGTGATACATTTTGGGATAGTACCTAAAGTTTAAAGCAGAAATTGGGGCACTTTTGAAATTTTCATTTTTGACCAAAATCGACAGGTCCGGGGCTTAGGGAATTTCTCATATGCCACAAAACGGTTGAAGCTTCTGTTCAAAAATGATGCTCCGAAATCAACTTCTGTCACCTTAGTGATACATTATGGGACAGCACCTAAAGTTTAAAGCAGAAATTGGGGCACTTTTGAAATCTTCATTTTTGACCAAAATTGACAGGTCCGGGGCTTAGGGAATTTCTCATATGCCACAAAACGGTTGAAGCTTCTGTTCAAAAATGATGCTCCGAAATCAACTTCTGTCACCTTAGTGATACATTTTGGGACAGCACCTAAAGTTTAAAGCAGAAATTGGGGCACTTTTGAAATTTTCATTTTTGACCAAAATTGAAAGGTCCGGGGCTTAGAGAATTTCTCATATGCCACAAAACGGTTGAAGCTTCTGTTCAAAAATGATGCTCCGAAATCAACTTCTGTCAACTTAGTGATACATTTTGGGATAGTACCTAAAGTTTAAAGCATAAATTGGGGCACTTTTGAAATTTTCATTTTTGACCAAAATCGACAGGTCCGGGGCTTAGGGAATTTCTCATATGCCACAAAATGGTTGAAGCTCCTGTTCAAAAATGATGCTCCGAAATCAACTTCTGTTACCTTAGTGATACATTTTGGGATAGTACCTAAAGTTTAAAGCAGAAATTGGGGCACTTTTGAAATTTTCATTTTTGACCTAAATCGACAGGTCCGGGGCTTAGGGAATTTCTCATATGCCACAAAACGGTTGAAGCTCCTGTTCAACAATGATGCTCCGAAATCAACTTCTGTCACCTTAGTGATACATTTTGGGACAGCACCTAAAGTTTAAAGCAGAAATTGGGGCACTTTTGAAATCTTCATTTTTGACCAAAATTGACAGGTCTGGGGCTTAGGGAATTTCTCATATGCCACAAAACGGTTGAAGCTTCTGTTCAAAAATGATGCTCCAAAATCAACTTCTGTCAACTTAGTGATACATTTTGGGATAGTACCTAAAGTTTAAAGCAGAAATTGGGGCACTTTTGACATTTTCATTTTTGACCATAATCGACAGGTCCGGGGCTTAGGGAATTTCTCATATGCCACAAAATGGTTGAAGCTCCTGTTCAAAAATGATGCTCCGAAATCAACTTCTGTCACCTTAGTGATACATTTTGGGATAGTACCTAAAGTTTAAAGCAGAAATTGGGGCACTTTTGAAATTTTCATTTTTGACCAAAATCGACAGGTCCGGGGCTTAGGGAATTTCTCATATGCCACAAAACGGTTGAAGCTTCTGTTCAAAAATGATGCTCCGAAATCAACTTCTGTCACCTTAGTGATACATTTTGGGACAACACCTAAAGTTTAAAGCAGAAATTGGGGCACTTTTGAAATTTTCATTTTTGACCAAAATCGACAGGTCCGGGGCTTAGGGAATTTCTCATATGCCACAAAACGGTTGAAGCTCCTGTTCAAATATGATGCTCCGAAATCAACTTCTGTCACCTTAGTGATACATTTTGGGATAGTACCTAAAGTTTAAAGCAGAAATTGGGGCAATTTTGAAATTTTAATTTTTGACCAAAATCGACAGGTTCGGGGCTTAGGGAATTTCTCATATGCCACAAAACGGTTGAAGCTCCTGTTCAACAATGATGCTCCGAAATCAACTTCTGTCACCTTAGTGATACATTTTGGGACAGCATCTAAAGTTTAAAGCAGAAATTGGGGCACTTTTGAAATTTTCATTTTTGACCAAAATTGACAGGTCCGGGGCTTAGGGAATTTCTCATATGCAACAAAACGGTTGAAGCTTCTGTTCAAAAATGATGCTCCGAAATCAACTTCTGTCAACTTAGTGATACATTTTGGGATAGTACCTAAAGTTTAAAGCAGAAATTGGGGCACTTTTGACATTTTCATTTTTGACCATAATCGACAGGTCCGGGGCTTAGGGAATTTCTCATATGCCACAAAATGGTTGAAGCTCCTGTTCAAAAATGATGCTCCGAAATCAACTTCTGTCACCTTAGTGATACATTTTGGGATAGTACTTAAAGTTTAAAGCAGAAATTGGGGCACTTTTGAAATTTTAATTTTTGACCAAAATCGACAGGTCCGGGGCTTAGGGAATTTCTCATATGCCACAAAACGGTTGAAGCTCCTGTTCAAATATGATGCTCCGAAATCAACTTCTGTCACCTTAGTGATACATTTTGGGATAGTACCTAAAGTTTAAAGCAGAAATTGGGGCACTGTCACCTTAGTGATACATTTTGGGATAGTACCTAAAGTTTAAAGCAGAAATTGGGGCACTTTTGAAATTTTCATTTTTGACCAAAATCGACAGGTCCGGGGCTTAGGGAATTTCTCATATGCCACAAAATGGTTGAAGCTCCTGTTCAAAAATGATGCTCCGAAATCAACTTCTGTCACCTTAGTGATACATTTTGGGATAGTACCTAAAGTTTAAAGCAGAAATTGGGGCACTTTTGCAATTTTCATTTTTGACCAAAATCGACAGGTTCGGGGCTTAGGGAATTTCTCATATGCCACAAAACGGTTGAAGCTTCTGTTCAAAAATGATGCTCCGAAATCAACTTCTGTCACCTTAGTGATACATTTTGGGACAACACCTAAAGTTTAAAGCAGAAATTGGGGCACTTTTGAAATTTTAATTTTTGACCAAAATCGACAGGTCCGGGGCTTAGGGAATTTCTCATATGCCACAAAACGGTTGAAGCTTCTGTTCAAAAATGACGCTCCGAAATCAACTTCTGTCAACTTAGTGATACATTTTGGGATAGTACCTAAAGTTTAAAGCAGAAATTGGGGCACTTTTGAAATTTTCATTTTTGACCAAAATCGACAGGTCCGGGGCTTAGGGAATTTCTCATATGCCACAAAACGGTTGAAGCTTCTGTTCAAAAATGATGCTCCGAAATCAACTTCTGTCAACTTAGTGATACATTTTGGGATAGTACCTAAAGTTTAAAGCAGAAATTGGGGCACTTTTGAAATTTTCATTTTTGACCAAAATCGACAGGTCCGGGGCTTAGGGAATTTCTCATATGCCACAAAACGGTTGAAGCTCCTGTTCAACAATGATGCTCCGAAATCAACTTCTGTCACCTTAGTGATACATTATGGGACAGCACCTAAAGTTTAAAGCAGAAATTGGGGCACTTTTGAAATCTTCATTTTTGACCAAAATTGACAGGTCCGGGGCTTAGGGAATTTCTCATATGCCACAAAACGGTTGAAGCTTCTGTTCAAAAATGATGCTCCGAAATCAACTTCTGTCACCTTAGTGATACATTTTGGGACAGCACCTAAAGTTTAAAGCAGAAATTGGGGCACTTTTGAAATTTTCATTTTTGACCAAAATTGAAAGGTCCGGGGCTTAGAGAATTTCTCATATGCCACAAAACGGTTGAAGCTTCTGTTCAAAAATGATGCTCCGAAATCAACTTCTGTCAACTTAGTGATACATTTTGGGATAGTACCTAAAGTTTAAAGTATAAATTGGGGCACTTTTGAAATTTTCATTTTTGACCAAAATCGACAGGTCCGGGGCTTAGGGAATTTCTCATATGCCACAAAATGGTTGAAGCTCCTGTTCAAAAATGATGCTCCGAAATCAACTTCTGTCACCTTAGTGATACATTTTGGGATAGTACCTAAAGTTTAAAGCAGAAATTGGGGCACTTTTGAAATTTTCATTTTTGACCAAAATCGACAGGTCCGGGGCTTAGGGAATTTCTCATATGCCACAAAATGGTTGAAGCTCCTGTTCAAAAATGATGCTCCGAAATCAACTTCTGTTACCTTAGTGATACATTTTGGGATAGTACCTAAAGTTTAAAGCAGAAATTGGGGCACTTTTGAAATTTTCATTTTTGACCTAAATCGACAGGTCCGGGGCTTAGGGAATTTCTCATATGCCACAAAACGGTTGAAGCTCCTGTTCAACAATGATGCTCCGAAATCAACTTCTGTCACCTTAGTGATACATTTTGGGACAGCACCTAAAGTTTAAAGCAGAAATTGGGGCACTTTTGAAATCTTCATTTTTGACCAAAATTGACAGGTCTGGGGCTTAGGGAATTTCTCATATGCCACAAAACGGTTGAAGCTTCTGTTCAAAAATGATGCTCCAAAATCAACTTCTGTCAACTTAGTGATACATTTTGGGATAGTACCTAAAGTTTAAAGCAGAAATTGGGGCACTTTTGACATTTTCATTTTTGACCATAATCGACAGGTCCGGGGCTTAGGGAATTTCTCATATGCCACAAAATGGTTGAAGCTCCTGTTCAAAAATGATGCTCCGAAATCAACTTCTGTCACCTTAGTGATACATTTTGGGATAGTACCTAAAGTTTAAAGCAGAAATTGGGGCACTTTTGAAATTTTCATTTTTGACCAAAATCGACAGGTCCGGGGCTTAGGGAATTTCTCATATGCCACAAAACGGTTGAAGCTTCTGTTCAAAAATGTTGCTCCGAAATCAACTTCTGTCACCTTAGTGATACATTTTGGGACAACACCTAAAGTTTAAAGCAGAAATTGGGGCACTTTTGAAATTTTAATTTTTGACCAAAATCGACAGGTCCGGGGCTTAGGGAATTTCTCATATGCCACAAAACGGTTGAAGCTTCTGTTCAAAAATGATGCTCCGAAATCAACTTCTGTCAACTTAGTGATACATTTTGGGATAGTACCTAAAGTTTAAAGCAGAAATTGGGGCACTTTTGAAATTTTCATTTTTGACCAAAATCGACAGGTCCGGGGCTTAGGGAATTTCTCATATGCCACAAAACGGTTGAAGCTTCTGTTCAAAAATGATGCTCCGAAATCAACTTCTGTCAACTTAGTGATACATTTTGGGATAGTACCTAAAGTTTAAAGCAGAAATTGGGGCACTTTTGAAATTTTCATTTTTGACCAAAATCGACAGGTCCGGGGCTTAGGGAATTTCTCATATGCCACAAAACGGTTGAAGCTCCTGTTCAACAATGATGCTCCGAAATCAACTTCTGTCACCTTAGTGATACATTATGGGACAGCACCTAAAGTTTAAAGCAGAAATTGGGGCACTTTTGAAATCTTCATTTTTGACCAAAATTGACAGGTCCGGGGCTTAGGGAATTTCTCATATGCCACAAAACGGTTGAAGCTTCTGTTCAAAAATGATGCTCCGAAATCAACTTCTGTCACCTTAGTGATACATTTTGGGACAGCACCTAAAGTTTAAAGCAGAAATTGGGGCACTTTTGAAATTTTCATTTTTGACCAAAATTGAAAGGTCCGGGGCTTAGAGAATTTCTCATATGCCACAAAACGGTTGAAGCTTCTGTTCAAAAATGATGCTCCGAAATCAACTTCTGTCAACTTAGTGATACATTTTGGGATAGTACCTAAAGTTTAAAGTATAAATTGGGGCACTTTTGAAATTTTCATTTTTGACCAAAATCGACAGGTCCGGGGCTTAGGGAATTTCTCATATGCCACAAAATGGTTGAAGCTCCTGTTCAAAAATGATGCTCCGAAATCAACTTCTGTCACCTTAGTGATACATTTTGGGATAGTACCTAAAGTTTAAAGCAGAAATTGGGGCACTTTTGAAATTTTCATTTTTGACCAAAATCGACAGGTCCGGGGCTTAGGGAATTTCTCATATGCCACAAAATGGTTGAAGCTCCTGTTCAAAAATGATGCTCCGAAATCAACTTCTGTTACCTTAGTGATACATTTTGGGATAGTACCTAAAGTTTAAAGCAGAAATTGGGGCACTTTTGAAATTTTCATTTTTGACCTAAATCGACAGGTCCGGGGCTTAGGGAATTTCTCATATGCCACAAAACGGTTGAAGCTCCTGTTCAACAATGATGCTCCGAAATCAACTTCTGTCACCTTAGTGATACATTTTGGGACAGCACCTAAAGTTTAAAGCAGAAATTGGGGCACTTTTGAAATCTTCATTTTTGACCAAAATTGACAGGTCTGGGGCTTAGGGAATTTCTCATATGCCACAAAACGGTTGAAGCTTCTGTTCAAAAATGATGCTCCAAAATCAACTTCTGTCAACTTAGTGATACATTTTGGGATAGTACCTAAAGTTTAAAGCAGAAATTGGGGCACTTTTGACATTTTCATTTTTGACCATAATCGACAGGTCCGGGGCTTAGGGAATTTCTCATATGCCACAAAATGGTTGAAGCTCCTGTTCAAAAATGATGCTCCGAAATCAACTTCTGTCACCTTAGTGATACATTTTGGGATAGTACCTAAAGTTTAAAGCAGAAATTGGGGCACTTTTGAAATTTTCATTTTTGACCAAAATCGACAGGTCCGGGGCTTAGGGAATTTCTCATATGCCACAAAACGGTTGAAGCTTCTGTTCAAAAATGTTGCTCCGAAATCAACTTCTGTCACCTTAGTGATACATTTTGGGACAACACCTAAAGTTTAAAGCAGAAATTGGGGCACTTTTGAAATTTTAATTTTTGACCAAAATCGACAGGTCCGGGGCTTAGGGAATTTCTCATATGCCACAAAACGGTTGAAGCTTCTGTTCAAAAATGATGCTCCGAAATCAACTTCTGTCAACTTAGTGATACATTTTGGGATAGTACCTAAAGTTTAAAGCAGAAATTGGGGCACTTTTGAAATTTTCATTTTTGACCAAAATCGACAGGTCCGGGGCTTAGGGAATTTCTCATATGCCACAAAACGGTTGAAGCTTCTGTTCAAAAATGATGCTCCGAAATCAACTTCTGTCAACTTAGTGATACATTTTGGGATAGTACCTAAAGTTTAAAGCAGAAATTGGGGCACTTTTGAAATTTTCATTTTTGACCAAAATCGACAGGTCCGGGGCTTAGGGAATTTCTCATATGCCACAAAACGGTTGAAGCTCCTGTTCAACAATGATGCTCCGAAATCAACTTCTGTCACCTTAGTGATACATTATGGGACAGCACCTAAAGTTTAAAGCAGAAATTGGGGCACTTTTGAAATCTTCATTTTTGACCAAAATTGACAGGTCCGGGGCTTAGGGAATTTCTCATATGCCACAAAACGGTTGAAGCTTCTGTTCAAAAATGATGCTCCGAAATCAACTTCTGTCACCTTAGTGATACATTTTGGGACAGCACCTAAAGTTTAAAGCAGAAATTGGGGCACTTTTGAAATTTTCATTTTTGACCAAAATTGAAAGGTCCGGGGCTTAGAGAATTTCTCATATGCCACAAAACGGTTGAAGCTTCTGTTCAAAAATGATGCTCCGAAATCAACTTCTGTCAACTTAGTGATACATTTTGGGATAGTACCTAAAGTTTAAAGTATAAATTGGGGCACTTTTGAAATTTTCATTTTTGACCAAAATCGACAGGTCCGGGGCTTAGGGAATTTCTCATATGCCACAAAATGGTTGAAGCTCCTGTTCAAAAATGATGCTCCGAAATCAACTTCTGTCACCTTAGTGATACATTTTGGGATAGTACCTAAAGTTTAAAGCAGAAATTGGGGCACTTTTGAAATTTTCATTTTTGACCAAAATCGACAGGTCCGGGGCTTAGGGAATTTCTCATATGCCACAAAATGGTTGAAGCTCCTGTTCAAAAATGATGCTCCGAAATCAACTTCTGTTACCTTAGTGATACATTTTGGGATAGTACCTAAAGTTTAAAGCAGAAATTGGGGCACTTTTGAAATTTTCATTTTTGACCTAAATCGACAGGTCCGGGGCTTAGGGAATTTCTCATATGCCACAAAACGGTTGAAGCTCCTGTTCAACAATGATGCTCCGAAATCAACTTCTGTCACCTTAGTGATACATTTTGGGACAGCACCTAAAGTTTAAAGCAGAAATTGGGGCACTTTTGAAATCTTCATTTTTGACCAAAATTGACAGGTCTGGGGCTTAGGGAATTTCTCATATGCCACAAAACGGTTGAAGCTTCTGTTCAAAAATGATGCTCCAAAATCAACTTCTGTCAACTTAGTGATACATTTTGGGATAGTACCTAAAGTTTAAAGCAGAAATTGGGGCACTTTTGACATTTTCATTTTTGACCATAATCGACAGGTCCGGGGCTTAGGGAATTTCTCATATGCCACAAAATGGTTGAAGCTCCTGTTCAAAAATGATGCTCCGAAATCAACTTCTGTCACCTTAGTGATACATTTTGGGATAGTACCTAAAGTTTAAAGCAGAAATTGGGGCACTTTTGAAATTTTCATTTTTGACCAAAATCGACAGGTCCGGGGCTTAGGGAATTTCTCATATGCCACAAAACGGTTGAAGCTTCTGTTCAAAAATGATGCTCCGAAATCAACTTCTGTCACCTTAGTGATACATTTTGGGACAACACCTAAAGTTTAAAGCAGAAATTGGGGCACTTTTGAAATTTTCATTTTTGACCAAAATCGACAGGTCCGGGGCTTAGGGAATTTCTCATATGCCACAAAATGGTTGAAGCTCCTGTTCAAAAATGATGCTCCGAAATCAACTTCTGTCACCTTAGTGATACATTTTGGGATAGTACCTAAAGTTTAAAGCAGAAATTGGGGCACTTTTGAAATTTTCATTTTTGACCAAAATCGACAGGTCCGGGGCTTAGGGAATTTCTCATATGCCACAAAACGGTTGAAGCTCCTGTTCAACAATGATGCTCCGAAATCAACTTCTGTCACCTTAGTGATACATTATGGGACAGCACCTAAAGTTTAAAGCAGAAATTGGGGCACTTTTGAAATCTTCATTTTTGACCAAAATTGACAGGTCCGGGGCTTAGGGAATTTCTCATATGCCACAAAACGGTTGAAGCTTCTGTTCAAAAATGATGCTCCGAAATCAACTTCTGTCACCTTAGTGATACATTTTGGGACAGCACCTAAAGTTTAAAGCAGAAATTGGGGCACTTTTGAAATTTTCATTTTTGACCAAAATTGAAAGGTCCGGGGCTTAGAGAATTTCTCATATGCCACAAAACGGTTGAAGCTTCTGTTCAAAAATGATGCTCCGAAATCAACTTCTGTCAACTTAGTGATACATTTTGGGATAGTACCTAAAGTTTAAAGTATAAATTGGGGCACTTTTGAAATTTTCATTTTTGACCAAAATCGACAGGTCCGGGGCTTAGGGAATTTCTCATATGCCACAAAATGGTTGAAGCTCCTGTTCAAAAATGATGCTCCGAAATCAACTTCTGTCACCTTAGTGATACATTTTGGGATAGTACCTAAAGTTTAAAGCAGAAATTGGGGCACTTTTGAAATTTTCATTTTTGACCAAAATCGACAGGTCCGGGGCTTAGGGAATTTCTCATATGCCACAAAATGGTTGAAGCTCCTGTTCAAAAATGATGCTCCGAAATCAACTTCTGTTACCTTAGTGATACATTTTGGGATAGTACCTAAAGTTTAAAGCAGAAATTGGGGCACTTTTGAAATTTTCATTTTTGACCTAAATCGACAGGTCCGGGGCTTAGGGAATTTCTCATATGCCACAAAACGGTTGAAGCTCCTGTTCAACAATGATGCTCCGAAATCAACTTCTGTCACCTTAGTGATACATTTTGGGACAGCACCTAAAGTTTAAAGCAGAAATTGGGGCACTTTTGAAATCTTCATTTTTGACCATAATCGACAGGTCCGGGGCTTAGGGAATTTCTCATATGCCACAAAATGGTTGAAGCTCCTGTTCAAAAATGATGCTCCGAAATCAACTTCTGTCACCTTAGTGATACATTTTGGGATAGTACCTAAAGTTTAAAGCAGAAATTGGGGCACTTTTGAAATTTTCATTTTTGACCAAAATCGACAGGTCCGGGGCTTAGGGAATTTCTCATATGCCACAAAACGGTTGAAGCTTCTGTTCAAAAATGATGCTCCGAAATCAACTTCTGTCACCTTAGTGATACATTTTGGGACAACACCTAAAGTTTAAAGCAGAAATTGGGGCACTTTTGAAATTTTCATTTTTGACCAAAATCGACAGGTCCGGTGCTTAGGGAATTTCTCATATGCCACAAAACGGTTGAAGCTCCTGTTCAAATATGATGCTCCGAAATCAACTTCTGTCACCTTAGTGATACATTTTGGGATAGTACCTAAAGTTTAAAGCAGAAATTGGGGCACTTTTGAAATTTTAATTTTTGACCAAAATCGACAGGTTCGGGGCTTAGGGAATTTCTCATATGCCACAAAACGGTTGAAGCTCCTGTTCAACAATGATGCTCCGAAATCAACTTCTGTCACCTTAGTGATACATTTTGGGACAGCACCTAAAGTTTAAAGCAGAAATTGGGGCACTTTTGAAATTTTCATTTTTGACCAAAATTGACAGGTCCGGGGCTTAGGGAATTTCTCATATGCCACAAAACGGTTGAAGCTTCTGTTCAAAAATGATGCTCCGAAATCAACTTCTGTCAACTTAGTGATACATTTTGGGATAGTACCTAAAGTTTAAAGCAGAAATTGGGGCACTTTTGACATTTTCATTTTTGACCATAATCGACAGGTCCGGGGCTTAGGGAATTTCTCATATGCCACAAAATGGTTGAAGCTCCTGTTCAAAAATGATGCTCCGAAATCAACTTCTGTCACCTTAGTGATACATTTTGGGATAGTACCTAAAGTTTAAAGCAGAAATTGGGGCACTTTTGAAATTTTCATTTTTGACCAAAATCGACAGGTCCGGGGCTTAGGGAATTTCTCATATGCCACAAAACGGTTGAAGCTTCTGTTCAAAAATGATGCTCCGAAATCAACTTCTGTCAACTTAGTGATACATTTTGGGATAGTACCTAAAGTTTAAAGCAGAAATTGGGGCACTTTTGAAATTTTCATTTTTGACCAAAATCGACAGGTCCGGGGCTTAGGGAATTTCTCATATGCCACAAAATGGTTGAAGCTTCTGTTCAAAAATGATGCTCCGAAATCATCTTCTGTCACCTTAGTGATACATTTTGGGATAGTACCTAAAGTTTAAAGCAGAAATTGGGGCACTTTTGAAATTTTCATTTTTGACCAAAATCGACAGGTCCGGGGCTTAGGGAATTTCTCATATGCCACAAAACGGTTGAAGCTCCTGTTCAACAATGATGCTCCGAAATCAACTTCTGTCACCTTAGTGATACATTATGGGACAGCACCTAAAGTTTAAAGCAGAAATTGGGGCACTTTTGAAATCTTCATTTTTGACCAAAATTGACAGGTCCGGGGCTTAGGGAATTTCTCATATGCCACAAAACGGTTGAAGCTTCTGTTCAAAAATGATGCTCCGAAATCAACTTCTGTCACCTTAGTGATACATTTTGGGACAGCACCTAAAGTTTAAAGCAGAAATTGGGGCACTTTTGAAATTTTCATTTTTGACCAAAATTGAAAGGTCCGGGGCTTAGAGAATTTCTCATATGCCACAAAACGGTTGAAGCTTCTGTTCAAAAATGATGCTCCGAAATCAACTTCTGTCAACTTAGTGATACATTTTGGGATAGTACCTAAAGTTTAAAGTATAAATTGGGGCACTTTTGAAATTTTCATTTTTGACCAAAATCGACAGGTCCGGGGCTTAGGGAATTTCTCATATGCCACAAAATGGTTGAAGCTCCTGTTCAAAAATGATGCTCCGAAATCAACTTCTGTCACCTTAGTGATACATTTTGGGATAGTACCTAAAGTTTAAAGCAGAAATTGGGGCACTTTTGAAATTTTCATTTTTGACCAAAATCGACAGGTCCGGGGCTTAGGGAATTTCTCATATGCCACAAAATGGTTGAAGCTCCTGTTCAAAAATGATGCTCCGAAATCAACTTCTGTTACCTTAGTGATACATTTTGGGATAGTACCTAAAGTTTAAAGCAGAAATTGGGGCACTTTTGAAATTTTCATTTTTGACCTAAATCGACAGGTCCGGGGCTTAGGGAATTTCTCATATGCCACAAAACGGTTGAAGCTCCTGTTCAACAATGATGCTCCGAAATCAACTTCTGTCACCTTAGTGATACATTTTGGGACAGCACCTAAAGTTTAAAGCAGAAATTGGGGCACTTTTGAAATCTTCATTTTTGACCAAAATTGACAGGTCTGGGGCTTAGGGAATTTCTCATATGCCACAAAACGGTTGAAGCTTCTGTTCAAAAATGATGCTCCAAAATCAACTTCTGTCAACTTAGTGATACATTTTGGGATAGTACCTAAAGTTTAAAGCAGAAATTGGGGCACTTTTGACATTTTCATTTTTGACCATAATCGACAGGTCCGGGGCTTAGGGAATTTCTCATATGCCACAAAATGGTTGAAGCTCCTGTTCAAAAATGATGCTCCGAAATCAACTTCTGTCACCTTAGTGATACATTTTGGGATAGTACCTAAAGTTTAAAGCAGAAATTGGGGCACTTTTGAAATTTTCATTTTTGACCAAAATCGACAGGTCCGGGGCTTAGGGAATTTCTCATATGCCACAAAACGGTTGAAGCTTCTGTTCAAAAATGATGCTCCGAAATCAACTTCTGTCACCTTAGTGATACATTTTGGGACAACACCTAAAGTTTAAAGCAGAAATTGGGGCACTTTTGAAATTTTCATTTTTGACCAAAATCGACAGGTCCGGGGCTTAGGGAATTTCTCATATGCCACAAAATGGTTGAAGCTCCTGTTCAAAAATGATGCTCCGAAATCAACTTCTGTCACCTTAGTGATACATTTTGGGATAGTACCTAAAGTTTAAAGCAGAAATTGGGGCACTTTTGAAATTTTCATTTTTGACCAAAATCGACAGGTCCGGGGCTTAGGGAATTTCTCATATGCCACAAAACGGTTGAAGCTTCTGTTCAAAAATGTTGCTCCGAAATCAACTTCTGTCACCTTAGTGATACATTTTGGGACAACACCTAAAGTTTAAAGCAGAAATTGGGGCACTTTTGAAATTTTAATTTTTGACCAAAATCGACAGGTCCGGGGCTTAGGGAATTTCTCATATGCCACAAAACGGTTGAAGCTTCTGTTCAAAAATGATGCTCCGAAATCAACTTCTGTCAACTTAGTGATACATTTTGGGATAGTACCTAAAGTTTAAAGCAGAAATTGGGGCACTTTTGAAATTTTCATTTTTGACCAAAATCGACAGGTCCGGGGCTTAGGGAATTTCTCATATGCCACAAAACGGTTGAAGCTTCTGTTCAAAAATGATGCTCCGAAATCAACTTCTGTCAACTTAGTGATACATTTTGGGATAGTACCTAAAGTTTAAAGCAGAAATTGGGGCACTTTTGAAATTTTCATTTTTGACCAAAATCGACAGGTCCGGGGCTTAGGGAATTTCTCATATGCCACAAAACGGTTGAAGCTCCTGTTCAACAATGATGCTCCGAAATCAACTTCTGTCACCTTAGTGATACATTATGGGACAGCACCTAAAGTTTAAAGCAGAAATTGGGGCACTTTTGAAATCTTCATTTTTGACCAAAATTGACAGGTCCGGGGCTTAGGGAATTTCTCATATGCCACAAAACGGTTGAAGCTTCTGTTCAAAAATGATGCTCCGAAATCAACTTCTGTCACCTTAGTGATACATTTTGGGACAGCACCTAAAGTTTAAAGCAGAAATTGGGGCACTTTTGAAATTTTCATTTTTGACCAAAATTGAAAGGTCCGGGGCTTAGAGAATTTCTCATATGCCACAAAACGGTTGAAGCTTCTGTTCAAAAATGATGCTCCGAAATCAACTTCTGTCAACTTAGTGATACATTTTGGGATAGTACCTAAAGTTTAAAGTATAAATTGGGGCACTTTTGAAATTTTCATTTTTGACCAAAATCGACAGGTCCGGGGCTTAGGGAATTTCTCATATGCCACAAAATGGTTGAAGCTCCTGTTCAAAAATGATGCTCCGAAATCAACTTCTGTCACCTTAGTGATACATTTTGGGATAGTACCTAAAGTTTAAAGCAGAAATTGGGGCACTTTTGAAATTTTCATTTTTGACCAAAATCGACAGGTCCGGGGCTTAGGGAATTTCTCATATGCCACAAAATGGTTGAAGCTCCTGTTCAAAAATGATGCTCCGAAATCAACTTCTGTTACCTTAGTGATACATTTTGGGATAGTACCTAAAGTTTAAAGCAGAAATTGGGGCACTTTTGAAATTTTCATTTTTGACCTAAATCGACAGGTCCGGGGCTTAGGGAATTTCTCATATGCCACAAAACGGTTGAAGCTCCTGTTCAACAATGATGCTCCGAAATCAACTTCTGTCACCTTAGTGATACATTTTGGGACAGCACCTAAAGTTTAAAGCAGAAATTGGGGCACTTTTGAAATCTTCATTTTTGACCATAATCGACAGGTCCGGGGCTTAGGGAATTTCTCATATGCCACAAAATGGTTGAAGCTCCTGTTCAAAAATGATGCTCCGAAATCAACTTCTGTCACCTTAGTGATACATTTTGGGATAGTACCTAAAGTTTAAAGCAGAAATTGGGGCACTTTTGAAATTTTCATTTTTGACCAAAATCGACAGGTCCGGGGCTTAGGGAATTTCTCATATGCCACAAAACGGTTGAAGCTTCTGTTCAAAAATGATGCTCCGAAATCAACTTCTGTCACCTTAGTGATACATTTTGGGACAACACCTAAAGTTTAAAGCAGAAATTGGGGCACTTTTGAAATTTTCATTTTTGACCAAAATCGACAGGTCCGGGGCTTAGGGAATTTCTCATATGCCACAAAACGGTTGAAGCTCCTGTTCAAATATGATGCTCCGAAATCAACTTCTGTCACCTTAGTGATACATTTTGGGATAGTACCTAAAGTTTAAAGCAGAAATTGGGGCACTTTTGAAATTTTAATTTTTGACCAAAATCGACAGGTTCGGGGCTTAGGGAATTTCTCATATGCCACAAAACGGTTGAAGCTCCTGTTCAACAATGATGCTCCGAAATCAACTTCTGTCACCTTAGTGATACATTTTGGGATAGTACCTAAAGTTTAAAGCAGAAATTGGGGCACTTTTGAAATTTTCATTTTTGACCAAAATCGACAGGTCCGGGGCTTAGGGAATTTCTCATATGCCACAAAACGGTTGAAGCTTCTGTTCAAAAATGATGCTCCGAAATCAACTTCTGTCACCTTAGTGATACATTTTGGGACAACACCTAAAGTTTAAAGCAGAAATTGGGGCACTTTTGAAATTTTCAGTTTTGACCAAAATCGACAGGTCCGGGGCTTAGGGAATTTCTCATATGCCACAAAACGGTTGAAGCTTCTGTTCAAAAATGATGCTCCGAAATCAACTTCTGTCAACTTAGTGATACATTTTGGGATAGTACCTAAAGTTTAAAGCAGAAATTGGGGCACTTTTGAAATTTTCATTTTTGACCAAAATCGACAGGTCCGGGGCTTAGGGAATTTCTCATATGCCACAAAACGGTTGAAGCTTCTGTTCAAAAATGATGCTCCGAAATCAACTTCTGTCAACTTAGTGATACATTTTGGGATAGTACCTAAAGTTTAAAGCAGAAATTGGGGCACTTTTGAAATTTTCATTTTTGACCAAAATCGACAGGTCCGGGGCTTAGGGAATTTCTCATATGCCACAAAACGGTTGAAGCTCCTGTTCAACAATGATGCTCCGAAATCAACTTCTGTCACCTTAGTGATACATTATGGGACAGCACCTAAAGTTTAAAGCAGAAATTGGGGCACTTTTGAAATCTTCATTTTTGACCAAAATTGACAGGTCCGGGGCTTAGGGAATTTCTCATATGCCACAAAACGGTTGAAGCTTCTGTTCAAAAATGATGCTCCGAAATCAACTTCTGTCACCTTAGTGATACATTTTGGGACAGCACCTAAAGTTTAAAGCAGAAATTGGGGCACTTTTGACATTTTCATTTTTGACCACAATTGAAAGGTCCGGGGCTTAGAGAATTTCTCATATGCCACAAAACGGTTGAAGCTTCTGTTCAAAAATGATGCTCCGAAATCAACTTCTGTCAACTTAGTGATACATTTTGGGATAGTACCTAAAGTTTAAAGTATAAATTGGGGCACTTTTGAAATTTTCATTTTTGACCAAAATCGACAGGTCCGGGGCTTAGGGAATTTCTCATATGCCACAAAATGGTTGAAGCTCCTGTTCAAAAATGATGCTCCGAAATCAACTTCTGTCACCTTAGTGATACATTTTGGGATAGTACCTAAAGTTTAAAGCAGAAATTGGGGCACTTTTGAAATTTTCATTTTTGACCAAAATCGACAGGTCCGGGGCTTAGGGAATTTCTCATATGCCACAAAATGGTTGAAGCTCCTGTTCAAAAATGATGCTCCGAAATCAACTTCTGTTACCTTAGTGATACATTTTGGGATAGTACCTAAAGTTTAAAGCAGAAATTGGGGCACTTTTGAAATTTTCATTTTTGACCTAAATCGACAGGTCCGGGGCTTAGGGAATTTCTCATATGCCACAAAACGGTTGAAGCTCCTGTTCAACAATGATGCTCCGAAATCAACTTCTGTCACCTTAGTGATACATTTTGGGACAGCACCTAAAGTTTAAAGCAGAAATTGGGGCACTTTTTAAATCTTCATTTTTGACCAAAATTGACAGGTCTGGGGCTTAGGGAATTTCTCATATGCCACAAAACGGTTGAAGCTTCTGTTCAAAAATGATGCTCCAAAATCAACTTCTGTCAACTTAGTGATACATTTTGGGATAGTACCTAAAGTTTAAAGCAGAAATTGGGGCACTTTTGACATTTTCATTTTTGACCATAATCGACAGGTCCGGGGCTTAGGGAATTTCTCATATGCCACAAAATGGTTGAAGCTCCTGTTCAAAAATGATGCTCCGAAATCAACTTCTGTCACCTTAGTGATACATTTTGGGATCGTACCTAAAGTTTAAAGCAGAAATTGGGGCACTTTTGAAATTTTCATTTTTGACCAAAATCGACAGGTCCGGGGCTTAGGGAATTTCTCATATGCCAAAAAAAGGTTGAAGCTTCTGTTCAAAAATGATGCTCCGAAATCAACTTCTGTCACCTTAGTGATACATTTTGGGACAACACCTAAAGTTTAAAGCAGAAATTGGGGCACTTTTGAAATTTTCATTTTTGACCAAAATCGACAGGTCCGGGGCTTAGGGAATTTCTCATATGCCACAAAATGGTTGAAGCTCCTGTTCAAAAATGATGCTCCGAAATCAACTTCTGTCACCTTAGTGATACATTTTGGGATAGTACCTAAAGTTTAAAGCAGAAATTGGGGCACTTTTGAAATTTTCATTTTTGACCAAAATCGACAGGTCCGGGGCTTAGGGAATTTCTCATATGCCACAAAACGGTTGAAGCTTCTGTTCAAAAATGTTGCTCCGAAATCAACTTCTGTCACCTTAGTGATACATTTTGGGACAACACCTAAAGTTTAAAGCAGAAATTGGGGCACTTTTGAAATTTTAATTTTTGACCAAAATCGACAGGTCCGGGGCTTAGGGAATTTCTCATATGCCACAAAACGGTTGAAGCTTCTGTTCAAAAATGATGCTCCGAAATCAACTTCTGTCAACTTAGTGATACATTTTGGGATAGTACCTAAAGTTTAAAGCAGAAATTGGGGCACTTTTGAAATTTTCATTTTTGACCAAAATCGACAGGTCCGGGGCTTAGGGAATTTCTCATATGCCACAAAACGGTTGAAGCTTCTGTTCAAAAATGATGCTCCGAAATCAACTTCTGTCAACTTAGTGATACATTTTGGGATAGTACCTAAAGTTTAAAGCAGAAATTGGGGCACTTTTGAAATTTTCATTTTTGACCAAAATCGACAGGTCCGGGGCTTAGGGAATTTCTCATATGCCACAAAACGGTTGAAGCTCCTGTTCAACAATGATGCTCCGAAATCAACTTCTGTCACCTTAGTGATACATTATGGGACAGCACCTAAAGTTTAAAGCAGAAATTGGGGCACTTTTGAAATCTTCATTTTTGACCAAAATTGACAGGTCCGGGGCTTAGGGAATTTCTCATATGCCACAAAACGGTTGAAGCTTCTGTTCAAAAATGATGCTCCGAAATCAACTTCTGTCACCTTAGTGATACATTTTGGGACAGCACCTAAAGTTTAAAGCAGAAATTGGGGCACTTTTGAAATTTTCATTTTTGACCAAAATTGAAAGGTCCGGGGCTTAGAGAATTTCTCATATGCCACAAAACGGTTGAAGCTTCTGTTCAAAAATGATGCTCCGAAATCAACTTCTGTCAACTTAGTGATACATTTTGGGATAGTACCTAAAGTTTAAAGTATAAATTGGGGCACTTTTGAAATTTTCATTTTTGACCAAAATCGACAGGTCCGGGGCTTAGGGAATTTCTCATATGCCACAAAATGGTTGAAGCTCCTGTTCAAAAATGATGCTCCGAAATCAACTTCTGTCACCTTAGTGATACATTTTGGGATAGTACCTAAAGTTTAAAGCAGAAATTGGGGCACTTTTGAAATTTTCATTTTTGACCAAAATCGACAGGTCCGGGGCTTAGGGAATTTCTCATATGCCACAAAATGGATGAAGCTCCTGTTCAAAAATGATGCTCCGAAATCAACTTCTGTTACCTTAGTGATACATTTTGGGATAGTACCTAAAGTTTAAAGCAGAAATTGGGGCACTTTTGAAATTTTCATTTTTGACCTAAATCGACAGGTCCGGGGCTTAGGGAATTTCTCATATGCCACAAAACGGTTGAAGCTCCTGTTCAACAATGATGCTCCGAAATCAACTTCTGTCACCTTAGTGATACATTTTGGGACAGCACCTAAAGTTTAAAGCAGAAATTGGGGCACTTTTGAAATCTTCATTTTTGACCATAATCGACAGGTCCGGGGCTTAGGGAATTTCTCATATGCCACAAAATGGTTGAAGCTCCTGTTCAAAAATGATGCTCCGAAATCAACTTCTGTCACCTTAGTGATACATTTTGGGATAGTACCTAAAGTTTAAAGCAGAAATTGGGGCACTTTTGAAATTTTCATTTTTGACCAAAATCGACAGGTCCGGGGCTTAGGGAATTTCTCATATGCCACAAAACGGTTGAAGCTTCTGTTCAAAAATGATGCTCCGAAATCAACTTCTGTCACCTTAGTGATACATTTTGGGACAACACCTAAAGTTTAAAGCAGAAATTGGGGCACTTTTGAAATTTTCATTTTTGACCAAAATCGACAGGTCCGGGGCTTAGGGAATTTCTCATATGCCACAAAACGGTTGAAGCTCCTGTTCAAATATGATGCTCCGAAATCAACTTCTGTCACCTTAGTGATACATTTTGGGATAGTACCTAAAGTTTAAAGCAGAAATTGGGGCACTTTTGAAATTTTAATTTTTGACCAAAATCGACAGGTTCGGGCTTAGGGAATTTCTCATATGCCACAAAACGGTTGAAGCTCCTGTTCAACAATGATGCTCCGAAATCAACTTCTGTCACCTTAGTGATACATTTTGGGATAGTACCTAAAGTTTAAAGCAGAAATTGGGGCACTTTTGAAATTTTCATTTTTGACCAAAATCGACAGGTCCGGGGCTTAGGGAATTTCTCATATGCCACAAAACGGTTGAAGCTTCTGTTCAAAAATGATGCTCCGAAATCAACTTCTGTCACCTTAGTGATACATTTTGGGACAACACCTAAAGTTTAAAGCAGAAATTGGGGCACTTTTGAAATTTTCAGTTTTGACCAAAATCGACAGGTCCGGGGCTTAGGGAATTTCTCATATGCCACAAAACGGTTGAAGCTTCTGTTCAAAAATGATGCTCCGAAATCAACTTCTGTCAACTTAGTGATACATTTTGGGATAGTACCTAAAGATTAAAGCAGAAATTGGGGCACTTTTGAAATTTTCATTTTTGACCAAAATCGACAGGTCCGGGGCTTAGGGAATTTCTCATATGCCACAAAACGGTTGAAGCTTCTGTTCAAAAATGATGCTCCGAAATCAACTTCTGTCACCTTAGTGATACATTTTGGGATAGCACCTAAAGTTTAAAGCAGAAATTGGGGCACTTTTGAAATTTTCATTTTTGACCAAAATCGACAGGTCCGGGGCTTAGGGAATTTCTCATATGCCACAAAACGGTTGAAGCTTCTGTTCAAAAATGATGCTCCGAAATCAACTTCTGTCACCTTAGTGATACATTTTGGGATAGTACCTAAAGTTTAAAGCAGAAATTGGGGCACTTTTGCAATTTTCATTTTTGACCAAAATCGACAGGTTCGGGGCTTAGGGAATTTCTCATATGCCACAAAACGGTTGAAGCTTCTGTTCAAAAATGATGCTCCGAAATCAACTTCTGTCACCTTAGTGATACATTTTGGGACAACACCTAAAGTTTAAAGCAGAAATTGGGGCACTTTTGAAATTTTAATTTTTGACCAAAATCGACAGGTCCGGGGCTTAGGGAATTTCTCATATGCCACAAAACGGTTGAAGCTTCTGTTCAAAAATGATGCTCCGAAATCAACTTCTGTCAACTTAGTGATACATTTTGGGATAGTACCTAAAGTTTAAAGCAGAAATTGGGGCACTTTTGAAATTTTCATTTTTGACCAAAATCGACAGGTCCGGGGCTTAGGGAATTTCTCATATGCCACAAAACGGTTGAAGCTTCTGTTCAAAAATGATGCTCCGAAATCAACTTCTGTCAACTTAGTGATACATTTTGGGATAGTACCTAAAGTTTAAAGCAGAAATTGGGGCACTTTTGAAATTTTCATTTTTGACCAAAATCGACAGGTCCGGGGCTTAGGGAATTTCTCATATGCCACAAAACGGTTGAAGCTCCTGTTCAACAATGATGCTCCGAAATCAACTTCTGTCACCTTAGTGATACATTATGGGACAGCACCTAAAGTTTAAAGCAGAAATTGGGGCACTTTTGAAATCTTCATTTTTGACCAAAATTGACAGGTCCGGGGCTTAGGGAATTTCTCATATGCCACAAAACGGTTGAAGCTTCTGTTCAAAAATGATGCTCCGAAATCAACTTCTGTCACCTTAGTGATACATTTTGGGACAGCACCTAAAGTTTAAAGCAGAAATTGGGGCACTTTTGAAATTTTCATTTTTGACCACAATTGAAAGGTCCGGGGCTTAGAGAATTTCTCATATGCCACAAAACGGTTGAAGCTTCTGTTCAAAAATGATGCTCCGAAATCAACTTCTGTCAACTTAGTGATACATTTTGGGATAGTACCTAAAGTTTAAAGTATAAATTGGGGCACTTTTGAAATTTTCATTTTTGACCAAAATCGACAGGTCCGGGGCTTAGGGAATTTCTCATATGCCACAAAATGGTTGAAGCTCCTGTTCAAAAATGATGCTCCGAAATCAACTTCTGTCACCTTAGTGATACATTTTGGGATAGTACCTAAAGTTTAAAGCAGAAATTGGGGCACTTTTGAAATTTTCATTTTTGACCAAAATCGACAGGTCCGGGGCTTAGGGAATTTCTCATATGTCACAAAATGGTTGAAGCTCCTGTTCAAAAATGATGCTCCGAAATCAACTTCTGTTACCTTAGTGATACATTTTGGGATAGTACCTAAAGTTTAAAGCAGAAATTGGGGCACTTTTGAAATTTTCATTTTTGACCTAAATCGACAGGTCCGGGGCTTAGGGAATTTCTCATATGCCACAAAACGGTTGAAGCTCCTGTTCAACAATGATGCTCCGAAATCAACTTCTGTCACCTTAGTGATACATTTTGGGACAGCACCTAAAGTTTAAAGCAGAAATTGGGGCACTTTTGAAATCTTCATTTTTGACCAAAATTGACAGGTCTGGGGCTTAGGGAATTTCTCATATGCCACAAAACGGTTGAAGCTTCTGTTCAAAAATGATGCTCCAAAATCAACTTCTGTCAACTTAGTGATACATTTTGGGATAGTACCTAAAGTTTAAAGCAGAAATTGGGGCACTTTTGACATTTTCATTTTTGACCATAATCGACAGGTCCGGGGCTTAGGGAATTTCTCATATGCCACAAAATGGTTGAAGCTCCTGTTCAAAAATGATGCTCCGAAATCAACTTCTGTCACCTTAGTGATACATTTTGGGATAGTACCTAAAGTTTAAAGCAGAAATTGGGGCACTTTTGAAATTTTCATTTTTGACCAAAATCGACAGGTCCGGGGCTTAGGGAATTTCTCATATGCCACAAAACGGTTGAAGCTTCTGTTCAAAAATGTTGCTCCGAAATCAACTTCTGTCACCTTAGTGATACATTTTGGGACAACACCTAAAGTTTAAAGCAGAAATTGGGGCACTTTTGAAATTTTAATTTTTGACCAAAATCGACAGGTCCGGGGCTTAGGGAATTTCTCATATGCCACAAAACGGTTGAAGCTTCTGTTCAAAAATGATGCTCCGAAATCAACTTCTGTCAACTTAGTGATACATTTTGGGATAGTACCTAAAGTTTAAAGCAGAAATTGGGGCACTTTTGAAATTTTCATTTTTGACCAAAATCAACAGGTCCGGGGCTTAGGGAATTTCTCATATGCCACAAAACGGTTGAAGCTTCTGTTCAAAAATGATGCTCCGAAATCAACTTCTGTCAACTTAGTGATACATTTTGGGATAGTACCTAAAGTTTAAAGCAGAAATTGGGGCACTTTTGAAATTTTCATTTTTGACCAAAATCGACAGGTCCGGGGCTTAGGGAATTTCTCATATGCCACAAAACGGTTGAAGCTCCTGTTCAACAATGATGCTCCGAAATCAACTTCTGTCACCTTAGTGATACATTATGGGACAGCACCTAAAGTTTAAAGCAGAAATTGGGGCACTTTTGAAATCTTCATTTTTGACCAAAATTGACAGGTCCGGGGCTTAGGGAATTTCTCATATGCCACAAAACGGTTGAAGCTTCTGTTCAAAAATGATGCTCCGAAATCAACTTCTGTCACCTTAGTGATACATTTTGGGACAGCACCTAAAGTTTAAAGCAGAAATTGGGGCACTTTTGAAATTTTCATTTTTGACCAAAATTGAAAGGTCCGGGGCTTAGAGAATTTCTCATATGCCACAAAACGGTTGAAGCTTCTGTTCAAAAATGATGCTCCGAAATCAACTTCTGTCAACTTAGTGATACATTTTGGGATAGTACCTAAAGTTTAAAGTATAAATTGGGGCACTTTTGAAATTTTCATTTTTGACCAAAATCGACAGGTCCGGGGCTTAGGGAATTTCTCATATGCCACAAAATGGTTGAAGCTCCTGTTCAAAAATGATGCTCCGAAATCAACTTCTGTCACCTTAGTGATACATTTTGGGATAGTACCTAAAGTTTAAAGCAGAAATTGGGGCACTTTTGAAATTTTCATTTTTGACCAAAATCGACAGGTCCGGGGCTTAGGGAATTTCTCATATGCCACAAAATGGTTGAAGCTCCTGTTCAAAAATGATGCTCCGAAATCAACTTCTGTTACCTTAGTGATACATTTTGGGATAGTACCTAAAGTTTAAAGCAGAAATTGGGGCACTTTTGAAATTTTCATTTTTGACCTAAATCGACAGGTCCGGGGCTTAGGGAATTTCTCATATGCCACAAAACGGTTGAAGCTCCTGTTCAACAATGATGCTCCGAAATCAACTTCTGTCACCTTAGTGATACATTTTGGGACAGCACCTAAAGTTTAAAGCAGAAATTGGGGCACTTTTGAAATCTTCATTTTTGACCAAAATTGACAGGTCTGGGGCTTAGGGAATTTCTCATATGCCACAAAACGGTTGAAGCTTCTGTTCAACAATGATGCTCCGAAATCAACTTCTGTCACCTTAGTGATACATTTTGGGACAGCACCTAAAGTTTAAAGCAGAAATTGGGGCACTTTTGAAATCTTCATTTTTGACCAAAATTGACAGGTCTGGGGCTTAGGGAATTTCTCATATGCCACAAAACGGTTGAAGCTTCTGTTCAAAAATGATGCTCCAAAATCAACTTCTGTCACTTTAGTGATACATTTTGGGATAGTACCTAAAGTTTAAAGCAGAAATTGGGGCACTTTTGAAATTTTCATTTTTGACCAAAATCGACAGGTCCGGGGCTTAGGGAATTTCTCATATGCCACAAAATGGTTGAAGCTCCTGTTCAAAAATGATGCTCCGAAATCAACTTCTGTCACCTTAGTGATACATTTTGGGATAGTACCTAAAGTTTAAAGCAGAAATTGGGGCACTTTTGAAATTTTCATTTTTGACCAAAATCGACAGGTCCGGGGCTTAGGGAATTTCTCATATGCCACAAAACGGTTGAAGCTTCTGTTCAAAAATGATGCTCCGAAATCAACTTCTGTCACCTTAGTGATACATTTTGGGATAGCACCTAAAGTTTAAAGCAGAAATTGGGGCACTTTTGAAATTTTCATTTTTGACCAAAATCGACAGGTCCGGGGCTTAGGGAATTTCTCATATGCCACAAAACGGTTGAAGCTTCTGTTCAAAAATGATGCTCCGAAATCAACTTCTGTCACCTTAGTGATACATTTTGGGATAGTACCTAAAGTTTAAAGCAGAAATTGGGGCACTTTTGCAATTTTCATTTTTGACCAAAATCGACAGGTTCGGGGCTTAGGGAATTTCTCATATGCCACAAAACGGTTGAAGCTTCTGTTCAAAAATGATGCTCCGAAATCAACTTCTGTCACCTTAGTGATACATTTTGGGACAACACCTAAAGTTTAAAGCAGAAATTGGGGCACTTTTGAAATTTTAATTTTTGACCAAAATCGACAGGTCCGGGGCTTAGGGAATTTCTCATATGCCACAAAACGGTTGAAGCTTCTGTTCAAAAATGATGCTCCGAAATCAACTTCTGTCAACTTAGTGATACATTTTGGGATAGTACCTAAAGTTTAAAGCAGAAATTGGGGCACTTTTGAAATTTTCATTTTTGACCAAAATCGACAGGTCCGGGGCTTAGGGAATTTCTCATATGCCACAAAACGGTTGAAGCTTCTGTTCAAAAATGATGCTCCGAAATCAACTTCTGTCAACTTAGTGATACATTTTGGGATAGTACCTAAAGTTTAAAGCAGAAATTGGGGCACTTTTGAAATTTTCATTTTTGACCAAAATCGACAGGTCCGGGGCTTAGGGAATTTCTCATATGCCACAAAACGGTTGAAGCTCCTGTTCAACAATGATGCTCCGAAATCAACTTCTGTCACCTTAGTGATACATTATGGGACAGCACCTAAAGTTTAAAGCAGAAATTGGGGCACTTTTGAAATCTTCATTTTTGACCAAAATTGACAGGTCCGGGGCTTAGGGAATTTCTCATATGCCACAAAACGGTTGAAGCTTCTGTTCAAAAATGATGCTCCGAAATCAACTTCTGTCACCTTAGTGATACATTTTGGGACAGCACCTAAAGTTTAAAGCAGAAATTGGGGCACTTTTGAAATTTTCATTTTTGACCACAATTGAAAGGTCCGGGGCTTAGAGAATTTCTCATATGCCACAAAACGGTTGAAGCTTCTGTTCAAAAATGATGCTCCGAAATCAACTTCTGTCAACTTAGTGATACATTTTGGGATAGTACCTAAAGTTTAAAGTATAAATTGGGGCACTTTTGAAATTTTCATTTTTGACCAAAATCGACAGGTCCGGGGCTTAGGGAATTTCTCATATGCCACAAAATGGTTGAAGCTCCTGTTCAAAAATGATGCTCCGAAATCAACTTCTGTCACCTTAGTGATACATTTTGGGATAGTACCTAAAGTTTAAAGCAGAAATTGGGGCACTTTTGAAATTTTCATTTTTGACCAAAATCGACAGGTCCGGGGCTTAGGGAATTTCTCATATGCCACAAAATGGTTGAAGCTCCTGTTCAAAAATGATGCTCCGAAATCAACTTCTGTTACCTTAGTGATACATTTTGGGATAGTACCTAAAGTTTAAAGCAGAAATTGGGGCACTTTTGAAATTTTCATTTTTGACCTAAATCGACAGGTCCGGGGCTTAGGGAATTTCTCATATGCCACAAAACGGTTGAAGCTCCTGTTCAACAATGATGCTCCGAAATCAACTTCTGTCACCTTAGTGATACATTTTGGGACAGCACCTAAAGTTTAAAGCAGAAATTGGGGCACTTTTGAAATCTTCATTTTTGACCAAAATTGACAGGTCTGGGGCTTAGGGAATTTCTCATATGCCACAAAACGGTTGAAGCTTCTGTTCAAAAATGATGCTCCAAAATCAACTTCTGTCAACTTAGTGATACATTTTGGGATAGTACCTAAAGTTTAAAGCAGAAATTGGGGCACTTTTGACATTTTCATTTTTGACCATAATCGACAGGTCCGGGGCTTAGGGAATTTCTCATATGCCACAAAATGGTTGAAGCTCCTGTTCAAAAATGATGCTCCGAAATCAACTTCTGTCACCTTAGTGATACATTTTGGGATAGTACCTAAAGTTTAAAGCAGAAATTGGGGCACTTTTGAAATTTTCATTTTTGACCAAAATCGACAGGTCCGGGGCTTAGGGAATTTCTCATATGCCACAAAACGGTTGAAGCTTCTGTTCAAAAATGTTGCTCCGAAATCAACTTCTGTCACCTTAGTGATACATTTTGGGACAACACCTAAAGTTTAAAGCAGAAATTGGGGCACTTTTGAAATTTTAATTTTTGACCAAAATCGACAGGTCCGGGGCTTAGGGAATTTCTCATATGCCACAAAACGGTTGAAGCTTCTGTTCAAAAATGATGCTCCGAAATCAACTTCTGTCAACTTAGTGATACATTTTGGGATAGTACCTAAAGTTTAAAGCAGAAATTGGGGCACTTTTGAAATTTTCATTTTTGACCAAAATCAACAGGTCCGGGGCTTAGGGAATTTCTCATATGCCACAAAACGGTTGAAGCTTCTGTTCAAAAATGATGCTCCGAAATCAACTTCTGTCAACTTAGTGATACATTTTGGGATAGTACCTAAAGTTTAAAGCAGAAATTGGGGCACTTTTGAAATTTTCATTTTTGACCAAAATCGACAGGTCCGGGGCTTAGGGAATTTCTCATATGCCACAAAACGGTTGAAGCTCCTGTTCAACAATGATGCTCCGAAATCAACTTCTGTCACCTTAGTGATACATTATGGGACAGCACCTAAAGTTTAAAGCAGAAATTGGGGCACTTTTGAAATCTTCATTTTTGACCAAAATTGACAGGTCCGGGGCTTAGGGAATTTCTCATATGCCACAAAACGGTTGAAGCTTCTGTTCAAAAATGATGCTCCGAAATCAACTTCTGTCACCTTAGTGATACATTTTGGGACAGCACCTAAAGTTTAAAGCAGAAATTGGGGCACTTTTGAAATTTTCATTTTTGACCAAAATTGAAAGGTCCGGGGCTTAGAGAATTTCTCATATGCCACAAAACGGTTGAAGCTTCTGTTCAAAAATGATGCTCCGAAATCAACTTCTGTCAACTTAGTGATACATTTTGGGATAGTACCTAAAGTTTAAAGTATAAATTGGGGCACTTTTGAAATTTTCATTTTTGACCAAAATCGACAGGTCCGGGGCTTAGGGAATTTCTCATATGCCACAAAATGGTTGAAGCTCCTGTTCAAAAATGATGCTCCGAAATCAACTTCTGTCACCTTAGTGATACATTTTGGGATAGTACCTAAAGTTTAAAGCAGAAATTGGGGCACTTTTGAAATTTTCATTTTTGACCAAAATCGACAGGTCCGGGGCTTAGGGAATTTCTCATATGCCACAAAATGGTTGAAGCTCCTGTTCAAAAATGATGCTCCGAAATCAACTTCTGTTACCTTAGTGATACATTTTGGGATAGTACCTAAAGTTTAAAGCAGAAATTGGGGCACTTTTGAAATTTTCATTTTTGACCTAAATCGACAGGTCCGGGGCTTAGGGAATTTCTCATATGCCACAAAACGGTTGAAGCTCCTGTTCAACAATGATGCTCCGAAATCAACTTCTGTCACCTTAGTGATACATTTTGGGACAGCACCTAAAGTTTAAAGCAGAAATTGGGGCACTTTTGAAATCTTCATTTTTGACCAAAATTGACAGGTCTGGGGCTTAGGGAATTTCTCATATGCCACAAAACGGTTGAAGCTTCTGTTCAACAATGATGCTCCGAAATCAACTTCTGTCACCTTAGTGATACATTTTGGGACAGCACCTAAAGTTTAAAGCAGAAATTGGGGCACTTTTGAAATCTTCATTTTTGACCAAAATTGACAGGTCTGGGGCTTAGGGAATTTCTCATATGCCACAAAACGGTTGAAGCTTCTGTTCAAAAATGATGCTCCAAAATCAACTTCTGTCACTTTAGTGATACATTTTGGGATAGTACCTAAAGTTTAAAGCAGAAATTGGGGCACTTTTGAAATTTTCATTTTTGACCAAAATCGACAGGTCCGGGGCTTAGGGAATTTCTCATATGCCACAAAATGGTTGAAGCTCCTGTTCAAAAATGATGCTCCGAAATCAACTTCTGTCACCTTAGTGATACATTTTGGGATAGTACCTAAAGTTTAAAGCAGAAATTGGGGCACTTTTGAAATTTTCATTTTTGACCAAAATCGACAGGTCCGGGGCTTAGGGAATTTCTCATATGCCACAAAACGGTTGAAGCTTCTGTTCAAAAATGTTGCTCCGAAATCAACTTCTGTCACCTTAGTGATACATTTTGGGACAACACCTAAAGTTTAAAGCAGAAATTGGGGCACTTTTGAAATTTTAATTTTTGACCAAAATCGACAGGTCCGGGGCTTAGGGAATTTCTCATATGCCACAAAACGGTTGAAGCTTCTGTTCAAAAATGATGCTCCGAAATCAACTTCTGTCAACTTAGTGATACATTTTGGGATAGTACCTAAAGTTTAAAGCAGAAATTGGGGCACTTTTGAAATTTTCATTTTTGACCAAAATCGACAGGTCCGGGGCTTAGGGAATTTCTCATATGCCACAAAACGGTTGAAGCTTCTGTTCAAAAATGATGCTCCGAAATCAACTTCTGTCAACTTAGTGATACATTTTGGGATAGTACCTAAAGTTTAAAGCAGAAATTGGGGCACTTTTGAAATTTTCATTTTTGACCAAAATCGACAGGTCCGGGGCTTAGGGAATTTCTCATATGCCACAAAACGGTTGAAGCTCCTGTTCAACAATGATGCTCCGAAATCAACTTCTGTCACCTTAGTGATACATTATGGGACAGCACCTAAAGTTTAAAGCAGAAATTGGGGCACTTTTGAAATCTGCATTTTTGACCAAAATTGACAGGTCCGGGGCTTAGGGAATTTCTCATATGCCACAAAACGGTTGAAGCTTCTGTTCAAAAATGATGCTCCGAAATCAACTTCTGTCACCTTAGTGATACATTTTGGGACAGCACCTAAAGTTTAAAGCAGAAATTGGGGCACTTTTGAAATTTTCATTTTTGACCAAAATTGAAAGGTCCGGGGCTTAGAGAATTTCTCATATGCCACAAAACGGTTGAAGCTTCTGTTCAAAAATGATGCTCCGAAATCAACTTCTGTCAACTTAGTGATACATTTTGGGATAGTACCTAAAGTTTAAAGTATAAATTGGGGCACTTTTGAAATTTTCATTTTTGACCAAAATCGACAGGTCCGGGGCTTAGGGAATTTCTCATATGCCACAAAATGGTTGAAGCTCCTGTTCAAAAATGATGCTCCGAAATCAACTTCTGTCACCTTAGTGATACATTTTGGGATAGTACCTAAAGTTTAAAGCAGAAATTGGGGCACTTTTGAAATTTTCATTTTTGACCAAAATCGACAGGTCCGGGGCTTAGGGAATTTCTCATATGCCACAAAATGGTTGAAGCTCCTGTTCAAAAATGATGCTCCGAAATCAACTTCTGTTACCTTAGTGATACATTTTGGGATAGTACCTAAAGTTTAAAGCAGAAATTGGGGCACTTTTGAAATTTTCATTTTTGACCTAAATCGACAGGTCCGGGGCTTAGGGAATTTCTCATATGCCACAAAACGGTTGAAGCTCCTGTTCAACAATGATGCTCCGAAATCAACTTCTGTCACCTTAGTGATACATTTTGGGACAGCACCTAAAGTTTAAAGCAGAAATTGGGGCACTTTTGAAATCTTCATTTTTGACCATAATCGACAGGTCCGGGGCTTAGGGAATTTCTCATATGCCACAAAATGGTTGAAGCTCCTGTTCAAAAATGATGCTCCGAAATCAACTTCTGTCACCTTAGTGATACATTTTGGGATAGTACCTAAAGTTTAAAGCAGAAATTGGGGCACTTTTGAAATTTTCATTTTTGACCAAAATCGACAGGTCCGGGGCTTAGGGAATTTCTCATATGCCACAAAACGGTTGAAGCTTCTGTTCAAAAATGATGCTCCGAAATCAACTTCTGTCACCTTAGTGATACATTTTGGGACAACACCTAAAGTTTAAAGCAGAAATTGGGGCACTTTTGAAATTTTCATTTTTGACCAAAATCGACAGGTCCGGGACTTAGGGAATTTCTCATATGCCACAAAACGGTTGAAGCTCCTGTTCAAATATGATGCTCCGAAATCAACTTCTGTCACCTTAGTGATACATTTTGGGATAGTACCTAAAGTTTAAAGCAGAAATTGGGGCACTTTTGAAATTTTAATTTTTGACCAAAATCGACAGGTTCGGGGCTTAGGGAATTTCTCATATGCCACAAAACGGTTGAAGCTCCTGTTCAACAATGATGCTCCGAAATCAACTTCTGTCACCTTAGTGATACATTTTGGGACAGCACCTAAAGTTTAAAGCAGAAATTGGGGCACTTTTGAAATTTTCATTTTTGACCAAAATTGACAGGTCCGGGGCTTAGGGAATTTCTCATATGCCACAAAACGGTTGAAGCTTCTGTTCAAAAATGATGCTCCGAAATCAACTTCTGTCAACTTAGTGATACATTTTGGGATAGTACCTAAAGTTTAAAGCAGAAATTGGGGCACTTTTGACATTTTCATTTTTGACCATAATCGACAGGTCCGGGGCTTAGGGAATTTCTCATATGCCACAAAATGGTTGAAGCTCCTGTTCAAAAATGATGCTCCGAAATCAACTTCTGTCACCTTAGTGATACATTTTGGGATAGCACCTAAAGTTTAAAGCAGAAATTGGGGCACTTTTGAAATTTTCATTTTTGACCAAAATCGACAGGTCCGGGGCTTAGGGAATTTCTCATATGCCACAAAACGGTTGAAGCTTCTGTTCAAAAATGATGCTCCGAAATCAACTTCTGTCAACTTAGTGATACATTTTGGGATAGTACCTAAAGTTTAAAGCAGAAATTGGGGCACTTTTGAAATTTTCATTTTTGACCAAAATCGACAGGTCCGGGGCTTAGGGAATTTCTCATATGCCACAAAATGGTTGAAGCTTCTGTTCAAAAATGATGCTCCGAAATCATCTTCTGTCACCTTAGTGATACATTTTGGGATAGTACCTAAAGTTTAAAGCAGAAATTAGGGCACTTTTGAAATTTTGATATTTTTGACCAAAATCGACAGGTCCGGGGCTTAGGGAATTTCTCATATGCCACAAAACGGTTGAAGCTCCTGTTCAAAAATGATGCTCCGAAATCAACTTCTGTCAACTTAGTGATACATTTTGGGATAGTACCTAAAGTTTAAAGCAGAAATTGGGGCACTTTTGAAATTTCATTTTTGACCAAAATCGACAGGTCCGGGGCTTAGGGAATTTCTCATATGCCACAAAACGGTTGAAGCTTCTGTTCAATAATGATGCTCCGAAATCAACTTCTGTCAACTTAGTGATACATTTTGGGATAGTACCTAAAGTTTAAAGCAGAAATTGGGGCACTTTTGAAATTTTAATTTTTGACCAAAATCGACAGGTCCGGGACTTAGGGAATTTCTCATATGCCACAAAACGGTTAAAGCTTCTGTTCAAAAATGATGCTCCGAAATCAACTTCTGTCATCTTAGTGATACATTTTGGGATAGCACCTAAAGTTTAAAGCAGAAATTGGGGCACTTTTGAAATTTTCATTTTTGACCAAAATCGACAGGTCCGGGACTTAGGGAATTTCTCATATGCCACAAAACGGTTGAAGCTTCTGTTCAAAAATGATGCTCCGAAATCAACTTCTGTCACCTTAGTGATACATTTTGGGATAGCACCTAAAGTTTAAAGCAGAAATTGGGGCACTTTTGAAATTTTCATTTTTGACCAAAATCGACAGGTCCGGGGCTTAGGGAATTTCTCATATGCCACAAAATGGTTGAAGCTCCTGTTCAAAAATGATGCTCCGAAATCAACTTCTGTCACCTTAGTGATACATTTTGGGATAGTACCTAAAGTTTAAAGCAGAAATTGGGGCACTTTTGAAATTTTCATTTTTGACCAAAATCGACAGGTCCGGGGCTTAGGGAATTTCTCATATGCCACAAAACGGTTGAAGCTTCTGTTCAAAAATGATGCTCCGAAATCAACTTCTGTCACCTTAGTGATACATTTTGGGACAACACCTAAAGTTTAAAGCAGAAATTGGGGCACTTTTGAAATTTTCAGTTTTGACCAAAATCGACAGGTCCGGGGCTTAGGGAATTTCTCATATGCCACAAAACGGTTGAAGCTTCTGTTCAAAAATGATGCTCCGAAATCAACTTCTGTCAACTTAGTGATACATTTTGGGATAGTACCTAAAGATTAAAGCAGAAATTGGGGCACTTTTGAAATTTTCATTTTTGACCAAAATCGACAGGTCCAGGGCTTAGGGAATTTCTCATATGCCACAAAACGGTTGAAGCTTCTGTTCAAAAATGATGCTCCGAAATCAACTTCTGTCACCTTAGTGATACATTTTGGGATAGCACCTAAAGTTTAAAGCAGAAATTGGGGCACTTTTGAAATTTTCATTTTTGACCAAAATCGACAGGTCCGGGGCTTAGGGAATTTCTCATATGCCACAAAACGGTTGAAGCTTCTGTTCAAAAATGATGCTCCGAAATCAACTTCTGTCACCTTAGTGATACATTTTGGGATAGTACCTAAAGTTTAAAGCAGAAATTGGGGCACTTTTGCAATTTTCATTTTTGACCAAAATCGACAGGTCCGGGGCTTAGGGAATTTCTCATATGCCACAAAACGGTTGAAGCTTCTGTTCAAAAATGATGCTCCGAAATCAACTTCTGTCAACTTAGTGATACATTTTGGGATAGTACCTAAAGTTTAAAGCAGAAATTGGGGCACTTTTGAAATTTTCATTTTTGACCAAAATCGACAGGTCCGGGGCTTAGGGAATTTCTCATATGCCACAAAACGGTTGAAGCTTCTGTTCAAAAATGATGCTCCGAAATCAACTTCTGTCAACTTAGTGATACATTTTGGGATAGTACCTAAAGTTTAAAGCAGAAATTGGGGCACTTTTGAAATTTTCATTTTTGACCAAAATCGACAGGTCCGGGGCTTAGGGAATTTCTCATATGCCACAAAACGGTTGAAGCTCCTGTTCAACAATGATGCTCCGAAATCAACTTCTGTCACCTTAGTGATACATTATGGGACAGCACCTAAAGTTTAAAGCAGAAATTGGGGCACTTTTGAAATCTTCATTTTTGACCAAAATTGACAGGTCCGGGGCTTAGGGAATTTCTCATATGCCACAAAACGGTTGAAGCTTCTGTTCAAAAATGATGCTCCGAAATCAACTTCTGTCACCTTAGTGATACATTTTGGGACAGCACCTAAAGTTTAAAGCAGAAATTGGGGCACTTTTGAAATTTTCATTTTTGACCAAAATTGAAAGGTCCGGGGCTTAGAGAATTTCTCATATGCCACAAAACGGTTGAAGCTTCTGTTCAAAAATGATGCTCCGAAATCAACTTCTGTCAACTTAGTGATACATTTTGGGATAGTACCTAAAGTTTAAAGTATAAATTGGGGCACTTTTGAAATTTTCATTTTTGACCAAAATCGACAGGTCCGGGGCTTAGGGAATTTCTCATATGCCACAAAATGGTTGAAGCTCCTGTTCAAAAATGATGCTCCGAAATCAACTTCTGTCACCTTAGTGATACATTTTGGGATAGTACCTAAAGTTTAAAGCAGAAATTGGGGCACTTTTGAAATTTTCATTTTTGACCAAAATCGACAGGTCCGGGGCTTAGGGAATTTCTCATATGCCACAAAATGGTTGAAGCTCCTGTTCAAAAATGATGCTCCGAAATCAACTTCTGTTACCTTAGTGATACATTTTGGGATAGTACCTAAAGTTTAAAGCAGAAATTGGGGCACTTTTGAAATTTTCATTTTTGACCTAAATCGACAGGTCCGGGGCTTAGGGAATTTCTCATATGCCACAAAACGGTTGAAGCTCCTGTTCAACAATGATGCTCCGAAATCAACTTCTGTCACCTTAGTGATACATTTTGGGACAGCACCTAAAGTTTAAAGCAGAAATTGGGGCACTTTTGAAATCTTCATTTTTGACCAAAATTGACAGGTCTGGGGCTTAGGGAATTTCTCATATGCCACAAAACGGTTGAAGCTTCTGTTCAAAAATGATGCTCCAAAATCAACTTCTGTCAACTTAGTGATACATTTTGGGATAGTACCTAAAGTTTAAAGCAGAAATTGGGGCACTTTTGACATTTTCATTTTTGACCATAATCGACAGGTCCGGGGCTTAGGGAATTTCTCATATGCCACAAAATGGTTGAAGCTCCTGTTCAAAAATGATGCTCCGAAATCAACTTCTGTCACCTTAGTGATACATTTTGGGATAGTACCTAAAGTTTAAAGCAGAAATTGGGGCACTTTTGAAATTTTCATTTTTGACCAAAATCGACAGGTCCGGGGCTTAGGGAATTTCTCATATGCCACAAAACGGTTGAAGCTTCTGTTCAAAAATATTGCTCCGAAATCAACTTCTGTCACCTTAGTGATACATTTTGGGACAACACCTAAAGTTTAAAGCAGAAATTGGGGCACTTTTGAAATTTTAATTTTTGACCAAAATCGACAGGTCCGGGGCTTAGGGAATTTCTCATATGCCACAAAACGGTTGAAGCTTCTGTTCAAAAATGATGCTCCGAAATCAACTTCTGTCACCTTAGTGATACATTTTGGGACAGCACCTAAAGTTTAAAGCAGAAATTGGGGCACTTTTGAAATTTTCATTTTTGACCAAAATTGAAAGGTCCGGGGCTTAGAGAATTTCTCATATGCCACAAAACGGTTGAAGCTTCTGTTCAAAAATGATGCTCCGAAATCAACTTCTGTCACCTTAGTGATACATTTTGGGACAGCACCTAAAGTTTAAAGCAGAAATTGGGGCACTTTTGAAATTTTCATTTTTGACCAAAATTGAAAGGTCCGGGGCTTAGAGAATTTCTCATATGCCACAAAACGGTTGAAGCTTCTGTTCAAAAATGATGCTCCGAAATCAACTTCTGTCAACTTAGTGATACATTTTGGGATAGTACCTAAAGTTTAAAGTATAAATTGGGGCACTTTTGAAATTTTCATTTTTGACCAAAATCGACAGGTCCGGGGCTTAGGGAATTTCTCATATGCCACAAAATGGTTGAAGCTCCTGTTCAAAAATGATGCTCCGAAATCAACTTCTGTCACCTTAGTGATACATTTTGGGATAGTACCTAAAGTTTAAAGCAGAAATTGGGGCACTTTTGAAATTTTCATTTTTGACCAAAATCGACAGGTCCGGGGCTTAGGGAATTTCTCATATGCCACAAAATGGTTGAAGCTCCTGTTCAAAAATGATGCTCCGAAATCAACTTCTGTTACCTTAGTGATACATTTTGGGATAGTACCTAAAGTTTAAAGCAGAAATTGGGGCACTTTTGAAATTTTCATTTTTGACCTAAATCGACAGGTCCGGGGCTTAGGGAATTTCTCATATGCCACAAAACGGTTGAAGCTCCTGTTCAACAATGATGCTCCGAAATCAACTTCTGTCACCTTAGTGATACATTTTGGGACAGCACCTAAAGTTTAAAGCAGAAATTGGGGCACTTTTGAAATCTTCATTTTTGACCAAAATTGACAGGTCTGGGGCTTAGGGAATTTCTCATATGCCACAAAACGGTTGAAGCTTCTGTTCAAAAATGATGCTCCAAAATCAACTTCTGTCAACTTAGTGATACATTTTGGGATAGTACCTAAAGTTTAAAGCAGAAATTGGGGCACTTTTGACATTTTCATTTTTGACCATAATCGACAGGTCCGGGGCTTAGGGAATTTCTCATATGCCACAAAATGGTTGAAGCTCCTGTTCAAAAATGATGCTCCGAAATCAACTTCTGTCACCTTAGTGATACATTTTGGGATAGTACCTAAAGTTTAAAGCAGAAATTGGGGCACTTTTGAAATTTTCATTTTTGACCAAAATCGACAGGTCCGGGGCTTAGGGAATTTCTCATATGCCACAAAACGGTTGAAGCTTCTGTTCAAAAATGATGCTCCGAAATCAACTTCTGTCACCTTAGTGATACATTTTGGGACAACACCTAAAGTTTAAAGCAGAAATTGGGGCACTTTTGAAATTTTCATTTTTGACCAAAATCGACAGGTCCGGGGCTTAGGGAATTTCTCATATGCCACAAAACGGTTGAAGCTCCTGTTCAAATATGATGCTCCGAAATCAACTTCTGTCACCTTAGTGATACATTTTGGGATAGTACCTAAAGTTTAAAGCAGAAATTGGGGCACTTTTGAAATTTTCATTTTTGACCAAAATCGACAGGTCCGGGGCTTAGGGAATTTCTCATATGCCACAAAATGGTTGAAGCTCCTGTTCAAAAATGATGCTCCGAAATCAACTTCTGTCACCTTAGTGATACATTTTGGGATAGTACCTAAAGTTTAAAGCAGAAATTGGGGCACTTTTGAAATTTTCATTTTTGACCAAAATCGACAGGTCCGGGGCTTAGGGAATTTCTCATATGCCACAAAACGGTTGAAGCTTCTGTTCAAAAATGTTGCTCCGAAATCAACTTCTGTCACCTTAGTGATACATTTTGGGACAACACCTAAAGTTTAAAGCAGAAATTGGGGCACTTTTGAAATTTTAATTTTTGACCAAAATCGACAGGTCCGGGGCTTAGGGAATTTCTCATATGCCACAAAACGGTTGAAGCTTCTGTTCAAAAATGATGCTCCGAAATCAACTTCTGTCAACTTAGTGATACATTTTGGGATAGTACCTAAAGTTTAAAGCAGAAATTGGGGCACTTTTGAAATTTTCATTTTTGACCAAAATCGACAGGTCCGGGGCTTAGGGAATTTCTCATATGCCACAAAACGGTTGAAGCTTCTGTTCAAAAATGATGCTCCGAAATCAACTTCTGTCAACTTAGTGATACATTTTGGGATAGTACCTAAAGTTTAAAGCAGAAATTGGGGCACTTTTGAAATTTTCATTTTTGACCAAAATCGACAGGTCCGGGGCTTAGGGAATTTCTCATATGCCACAAAACGGTTGAAGCTCCTGTTCAACAATGATGCTCTGAAATCAACTTCTGTCACCTTAGTGATACATTATGGGACAGCACCTAAAGTTTAAAGCAGAAATTGGGGCACTTTTGAAATCTTCATTTTTGACCAAAATTGACAGGTCCGGGGCTTAGGGAATTTCTCATATGCCACAAAACGGTTGAAGCTTCTGTTCAAAAATGATGCTCCGAAATCAACTTCTGTCACCTTAGTGATACATTTTGGGACAGCACCTAAAGTTTAAAGCAGAAATTGGGGCACTTTTGAAATTTTCATTTTTGACCAAAATTGAAAGGTCCGGGGCTTAGAGAATTTCTCATATGCCACAAAACGGTTGAAGCTTCTGTTCAAAAATGATGCTCCGAAATCAACTTCTGTCAACTTAGTGATACATTTTGGGATAGTACCTAAAGTTTAAAGTATAAATTGGGGCACTTTTGAAATTTTCATTTTTGACCAAAATCGACAGGTCCGGGGCTTAGGGAATTTCTCATATGCCACAAAATGGTTGAAGCTCCTGTTCAAAAATGATGCTCCGAAATCAACTTCTGTCACCTTAGTGATACATTTTGGGATAGTACCTAAAGTTTAAAGCAGAAATTGGGGCACTTTTAAAATTTTCATTTTTGACCAAAATCGACAGGTCCGGGGCTTAGGGAATTTCTCATATGCCACAAAATGGTTGAAGCTCCTGTTCAAAAATGATGCTCCGAAATCAACTTCTGTTACCTTAGTGATACATTTTGGGATAGTACCTAAAGTTTAAAGCAGAAATTGGGGCACTTTTGAAATTTTCATTTTTGACCTAAATCGACAGGTCCGGGGCTTAGGGAATTTCTCATATGCCACAAAACGGTTGAAGCTCCTGTTCAACAATGATGCTCCGAAATCAACTTCTGTCACCTTAGTGATACATTTTGGGACAGCACCTAAAGTTTAAAGCAGAAATTGGGGCACTTTTGAAATCTTCATTTTTGACCAAAATTGACAGGTCTGGGGCTTAGGGAATTTCTCATATGCCACAAAACGGTTGAAGCTTCTGTTCAAAAATGATGCTCCAAAATCAACTTCTGTCAACTTAGTGATACATTTTGGGATAGTACCTAAAGTTTAAAGCAGAAATTGGGGCACTTTTGACATTTTCATTTTTGACCATAATCGACAGGTCCGGGGCTTAGGGAATTTCTCATATGCCACAAAATGGTTGAAGCTCCTGTTCAAAAATGATGCTCCGAAATCAACTTCTGTCACCTTAGTGATACATTTTGGGATAGTACCTAAAGTTTAAAGCAGAAATTGGGGCACTTTTGAAATTTTCATTTTTGACCAAAATCGACAGGTCCGGGGCTTAGGGAATTTCTCATATGCCACAAAACGGTTGAAGCTTCTGTTCAAAAATGATGCTCCGAAATCAACTTCTGTCACCTTAGTGATACATTTTGGGACAACACCTAAAGTTTAAAGCAGAAATTGGGGCACTTTTGAAATTTTCATTTTTGACCAAAATCGACAGGTCCGGGGCTTAGGGAATTTCTCATATGCCACAAAACGGTTGAAGCTCCTGTTCAAATATGATGCTCCGAAATCAACTTCTGTCACCTTAGTGATACATTTTGGGATAGTACCTAAAGTTTAAAGCAGAAATTGGGGCACTTTTGAAATTTTCATTTTTGACCAAAATCGACAGGTCCGGGGCTTAGGGAATTTCTCATATGCCACAAAATGGTTGAAGCTCCTGTTCAAAAATGATGCTCCGAAATCAACTTCTGTCACCTTAGTGATACATTTTGGGATAGTACCTAAAGTTTAAAGCAGAAATTGGGGCACTTTTGAAATCTTCATTTTTGACCAAAATTGACAGGTCCGGGGCTTAGGGAATTTCTCATATGCCACAAAACGGTTGAAGCTTCTGTTCAAAAATGATGCTCCGAAATCAACTTCTGTCACCTTAGTGATACATTTTGGGACAGCACCTAAAGTTTAAAGCAGAAATTGGGGCACTTTTGAAATTTTCATTTTTGACCAAAATTGAAAGGTCCGGGGCTTAGGGAATTTCTCATATGCCACAAAATGGTTGAAGCTCCTGTTCAAAAATGATGCTCCGAAATCAACTTCTGTCAACTTAGTGATACATTTTGGGATAGTACCTAAAGTTTAAAGTATAAATTGGGGCACTTTTGAAATTTTCATTTTTGACCAAAATCGACAGGTCCGGGGCTTAGGGAATTTCTCATATGCCACAAAATGGTTGAAGCTCCTGTTCAAAAATGATGCTCCGAAATCAACTTCTGTCACCTTAGTGATACATTTTGGGATAGTACCTAAAGTTTAAAGCAGAAATTGGGGCACTTTTGAAATTTTCATTTTTGACCAAAATCGACAGGTCCGGGGCTTAGGGAATTTCTCATATGCCACAAAATGGTTGAAGCTCCTGTTCAAAAATGATGCTCCGAAATCAACTTCTGTTACCTTAGTGATACATTTTGGGATAGTACCTAAAGTTTAAAGCAGAAATTGGGGCACTTTTGAAATTTTCATTTTTGACCTAAATCGACAGGTCCGGGGCTTAGGGAATTTCTCATATGCCACAAAACGGTTGAAGCTCCTGTTCAACAATGATGCTCCGAAATCAACTTCTGTCACCTTAGTGATACATTTTGGGACAGCACCTAAAGTTTAAAGCAGAAATTGGGGCACTTTTGAAATCTTCATTTTTGACCAAAATTGACAGGTCTGGGGCTTAGGGAATTTCTCATATGCCACAAAACGGTTGAAGCTTCTGTTCAAAAATGATGCTCCAAAATCAACTTCTGTCAACTTAGTGATACATTTTGGGATAGTACCTAAAGTTTAAAGCAGAAATTGGGGCACTTTTGACATTTTCATTTTTGACCATAATCGACAGGTCCGGGGCTTAGGGAATTTCTCATATGCCACAAAATGGTTGAAGCTCCTGTTCAAAAATGATGCTCCGAAATCAACTTCTGTCACCTTAGTGATACATTTTGGGATAGTACCTAAAGTTTAAAGCAGAAATTGGGGCACTTTTGAAATTTTCATTTTTGACCAAAATCGACAGGTCCGGGGCTTAGGGAATTTCTCATATGCCACAAAACGGTTGAAGCTTCTGTTCAAAAATGATGCTCCGAAATCAACTTCTGTCACCTTAGTGATACATTTTGGGACAACACCTAAAGTTTAAAGCAGAAATTGGGGCACTTTTGAAATTTTCATTTTTGACCAAAATCGACAGGTCCGGGGCTTAGGGAATTTCTCATATGCCACAAAACGGTTGAAGCTCCTGTTCAAATATGATGCTCCGAAATCAACTTCTGTCACCTTAGTGATACATTTTGGGATAGTACCTAAAGTTTAAAGCAGAAATTGGGGCACTTTTGAAATTTTAATTTTTGACCAAAATCGACAGGTTCGGGGCTTAGGGAATTTCTCATATGCCACAAAACGGTTGAAGCTCCTGTTCAACAATGATGCTCCGAAATCAACTTCTGTCACCTTAGTGATACATTTTGGGACAGCACCTAAAGTTTAAAGCAGAAATTGGGGCACTTTTGAAATTTTCATTTTTGACCAAAATTGACAGGTCCGGGGCTTAGGGAATTTCTCATATGCCACAAAACGGTTGAAGCTTCTGTTCAAAAATGATGCTCCGAAATCAACTTCTGTCAACTTAGTGATACATTTTGGGATAGTACCTAAAGTTTAAAGCAGAAATTGGGGCACTTTTGACATTTTCATTTTTGACCATAATCGACAGGTCCGGGGCATAGGGAATTTCTCATATGCCACAAAATGGTTGAAGCTCCTGTTCAAAAATGATGCTCCGAAATCAACTTCTGTCACCTTAGTGATACATTTTGGGATAGTACCTAAAGTTTAAAGCAGAAATTGGGGCACTTTTGAAATTTTCATTTTTGACCAAAATCGACAGGTCCGGGGCTTAGGGAATTTCTCATATGCCACAAAACGGTTGAAGCTTCTGTTCAAAAATGATGCTCCGAAATCAACTTCTGTCAACTTAGTGATACATTTTGGGATAGTACCTAAAGTTTAAAGCAGAAATTGGGGCACTTTTGAAATTTTCATTTTTGACCAAAATCGACAGGTCCGGGGCTTAGGGAATTTCTCATATGCCACAAAATGGTTGAAGCTTCTGTTCAAAAATGATGCTCCGAAATCATCTTCTGTCACCTTAGTGATACATTTTGGGATAGTACCTAAAGTTTAAAGCAGAAATTGGGGCACTTTTGAAATTTCATTTTTGACCAAAATCGACAGGTCCGGGGCTTAGGGAATTTCTCATATGCCACAAAACGGTTGAAGCTTCTGTTCAATAATGATGCTCCGAAATCAACTTCTGTCACCTTAGTGATACATTTTGGGACAGTACCTAAAGTTTAAAGCAGAAATTGGGGCACTTTTGAAATTTTCATTTTTGACCAAAATCGACAGGTCCGGGGCTTAGGGAATTTCTCATATGCCACAAAACGGTTGAAGCTCCTGTTCAAATATGATGCTCCGAAATCAACTTCTGTCACCTTAGTGATACATTTTGGGATAGTACCTAAAGTTTAAAGCAGAAATTGGGGCACTTTTGAAATTTTAATTTTTGACCAAAATCGACAGGTTCGGGGCTTAGGGAATTTCTCATATGCCACAAAACGGTTGAAGCTCCTGTTCAACAATGATGCTCCGAAATCAACTTCTGTCACCTTAGTGATACATTTTGGGACAGCACCTAAAGTTTAAAGCAGAAATTGGGGCACTTTTGAAATTTTCATTTTTGACCAAAATTGACAGGTCCGGGGCTTAGGGAATTTCTCATATGCCACAAAACGGTTGAAGCTTCTGTTCAAAAATGATGCTCCGAAATCAACTTCTGTCAACTTAGTGATACATTTTGGGATAGTACCTAAAGTTTAAAGCAGAAATTGGGGCACTTTTGACATTTTCATTTTTGACCATAATCGACAGGTCCGGGGCATAGGGAATTTCTCATATGCCACAAAATGGTTGAAGCTCCTGTTCAAAAATGATGCTCCGAAATCAACTTCTGTCACCTTAGTGATACATTTTGGGATAGTACCTAAAGTTTAAAGCAGAAATTGGGGCACTTTTGAAATTTTCATTTTTGACCAAAATCGACAGGTCCGGGGCTTAGGGAATTTCTCATATGCCACAAAACGGTTGAAGCTTCTGTTCAAAAATGATGCTCCGAAATCAACTTCTGTCAACTTAGTGATACATTTTGGGATAGTACCTAAAGTTTAAAGCAGAAATTGGGGCACTTTTGAAATTTTCATTTTTGACCAAAATCGACAGGTCCGGGGCTTAGGGAATTTCTCATATGCCACAAAATGGTTGAAGCTTCTGTTCAAAAATGATGCTCCGAAATCATCTTCTGTCACCTTAGTGATACATTTTGGGATAGTACCTAAAGTTTAAAGCAGAAATTGGGGCACTTTTGAAATTTCATTTTTGACCAAAATCGACAGGTCCGGGGCTTAGGGAATTTCTCATATGCCACAAAACGGTTGAAGCTTCTGTTCAATAATGATGCTCCGAAATCAACTTCTGTCAACTTAGTGATACATTTTGGGATAGTACCTAAAGTTTAAAGCAGAAATTGGGGCACTTTTGAAATTTTCATTTTTGACCAAAATCGACAGGTCCGGGACTTAGGGAATTTCTCATATGCCACAAAATGGTTGAAGCTCCTGTTCAAAAATGATGCTCCGAAATCAACTTCTGTCACCTTAGTGATACATTTTGGGATAGTACCTAAAGTTTAAAGCAGAAATTGGGGCACTTTTGAAATTTTCATTTTTGACCAAAATCGACAGGTCCGGGGCTTAGGGAATTTCTCATATGCCACAAAACGGTTGAAGCTTCTGTTCAAAAATGATGCTCCGAAATCAACTTCTGTCACCTTAGTGATACATTTTGGGACAACACCTAAAGTTTAAAGCAGAAATTGGGGCACTTTTGAAATTTTCATTTTTGACCAAAATCGACAGGTCCGGGGCTTAGGGAATTTCTCATATGCCACAAAACGGTTGAAGCTCCTGTTCAAATATGATGCTCCGAAATCAACTTCTGTCACCTTAGTGATACATTTTGGGATAGTACCTAAAGTTTAAAGCAGAAATTGGGGCACTTTTGAAATTTTAATTTTTGACCAAAATCGACAGGTTCGGGGCTTAGGGAATTTCTCATATGCCACAAAACGGTTGAAGCTCCTGTTCAACAATGATGCTCCGAAATCAACTTCTGTCACCTTAGTGATACATTTTGGGACAGCACCTAAAGTTTAAAGCAGAAATTGGGGCACTTTTGAAATTTTCATTTTTGACCAAAATTGACAGGTCCGGGGCTTAGGGAATTTCTCATATGCCACAAAACGGTTGAAGCTTCTGTTCAAAAATGATGCTCCGAAATCAACTTCTGTCAACTTAGTGATACATTTTGGGATAGTACCTAAAGTTTAAAGCAGAAATTGGGGCACTTTTGACATTTTCATTTTTGACCATAATCGACAGGTCCGGGGCTTAGGGAATTTCTCATATGCCACAAAATGGTTGAAGCTCCTGTTCAAAAATGATGCTCCGAAATCAACTTCTGTCACCTTAGTGATACATTTTGGGATAGTACCTAAAGTTTAAAGCAGAAATTGGGGCACTTTTGAAATTTTCATTTTTGACCAAAATCGACAGGTCCGGGGCTTAGGGAATTTCTCATATGCCACAAAACGGTTGAAGCTTCTGTTCAAAAATGATGCTCCGAAATCAACTTCTGTCAACTTAGTGATACATTTTGGGATAGTACCTAAAGTTTAAAGCAGAAATTGGGGCACTTTTGAAATTTTCATTTTTGACCAAAATCGACAGGTCCGGGGCTTAGGGAATTTCTCATATGCCACAAAATGGTTGAAGCTTCTGTTCAAAAATGATGCTCCGAAATCATCTTCTGTCACCTTAGTGATACATTTTGGGATAGTACCTAAAGTTTAAAGCAGAAATTGGGGCACTTTTGAAATTTCATTTTTGACCAAAATCGACAGGTCCGGGGCTTAGGGAATTTCTCATATGCCACAAAACGGTTGAAGCTTCTGTTCAATAATGATGCTCCGAAATCAACTTCTGTCAACTTAGTGATACATTTTGGGATAGTACCTAAAGTTTAAAGCAGAAATTGGGGCACTTTTGAAATTTTCATTTTTGACCAAAATCGACAGGTCCGGGACTTAGGGAATTTCTCATATGCCACAAAACGGTTGAAGCTTCTGTTCAAAAATGATGCTCCGAAATCAACTTCTGTCACCTTAGTGATACATTTTGGGATAGCACCTAAAGTTTAAAGCAGAAATTGGGGCACTTTTGAAATTTTCATTTTTGACCAAAATCGACAGGTCCGGGGCTTAGGGAATTTCTCATATGCCACAAAATGGTTGAAGCTCCTGTTCAAAAATGATGCTCCGAAATCAACTTCTGTCACCTTAGTGATACATTTTGGGATAGTACCTAAAGTTTAAAGCAGAAATTGGGGCACTTTTGAAATTTTCATTTTTGACCAAAATCGACAGGTCCGGGGCTTAGGGAATTTCTCATATGCCACAAAACGGTTGAAGCTTCTGTTCAAAAATGATGCTCCGAAATCAACTTCTGTCACCTTAGTGATACATTTTGGGACAACACCTAAAGTTTAAAGCAGAAATTGGGGCACTTTTGAAATTTTCAGTTTTGACCAAAATCGACAGGTCCGGGGCTTAGGGAATTTCTCATATGCCACAAAACGGTTGAAGCTTCTGTTCAAAAATGATGCTCCGAAATCAACTTCTGTCAACTTAGTGATACATTTTGGGATAGTACCTAAAGTTTAAAGCAGAAATTGGGGCACTTTTGAAATTTTCATTTTTGACCAAAATCGACAGGTCCGGGGCTTAGGGAATTTCTCATATGCCACAAAACGGTTGAAGCTTCTGTTCAAAAATGATGCTCCGAAATCAACTTCTGTCACCTTAGTGATACATTTTGGGATAGCACCTAAAGTTTAAAGCAGAAATTGGGGCACTTTTGAAATTTTAATTTTTGACCAAAATCGACAGGTCCGGGGCTTAGGGAATTTCTCATATGCCACAAAACGGTTGAAGCTTCTGTTCAAAAATGATGCTCCGAAATCAACTTCTGTCACCTTAGTGATACATTTTGGGACAACACCTAAAGTTTAAAGCAGAAATTGGGGCACTTTTGAAATTTTCATTTTTGACCAAAATCGACAGGTCCGGGGCTTAGGGAATTTCTCATATGCCACAAAACGGTTGAAGCTTCTGTTCAAAAATGATGCTCCGAAATCAACTTCTGTCAACTTAGTGATACATTTTGGGATAGTACCTAAAGTTTAAAGCAGAAATTGGGGCACTTTTGAAATTTTCATTTTTGACCAAAATCGACAGGTCCGGGGCTTAGGGAATTTCTCATATGCCACAAAACGGTTGAAGCTCCTGTTCAACAATGATGCTCCGAAATCAACTTCTGTCACCTTAGTGATACATTATGGGACAGCACCTAAAGTTTAAAGCAGAAATTGGGGCACTTTTGAAATCTTCATTTTTGACCAAAATTGACAGGTCCGGGGCTTAGGGAATTTCTCATATGCCACAAAACGGTTGAAGCTTCTGTTAAAAAATGATGCTCCGAAATCAACTTCTGTCACCTTAGTGATACATTTTGGGACAGCACCTAAAGTTTAAAGCAGAAATTGGGGCACTTTTGAAATTTTCATTTTTGACCAAAATTGAAAGGTCCGGGGCTTAGAGAATTTCTCATATGCCACAAAACGGTTGAAGCTTCTGTTCAAAAATGATGCTCCGAAATCAACTTCTGTCAACTTAGTGATACATTTTGGGATAGTACCTAAAGTTTAAAGTATAAATTGGGGCACTTTTGAAATTTTCATTTTTGACCAAAATCGACAGGTCCGGGGCTTAGGGAATTTCTCATATGCCACAAAACGGTTGAAGCTCCTGTTCAAAAATGATGCTCCGAAATCAACTTCTGTCACCTTAGTGATACATTTTGGGATAGTACCTAAAGTTTAAAGCAGAAATTGGGGCACTTTTGAAATTTTCATTTTTGACCAAAATCGACAGGTCCGGGGCTTAGGGAATTTCTCATATGCCACAAAATGGTTGAAGCTCCTGTTCAAAAATGATGCTCCGAAATCAACTTCTGTCACCTTAGTGATACATTTTGGGATAGTACCTAAAGTTTAAAGCAGAAATTGGGGCACTTTTGAAATTTTCATTTTTGACCTAAATCGACAGGTCCGGGGCTTAGGGAATTTCTCATATGCCACAAAACGGTTGAAGCTTCTGTTCAAAAATGATGCTCCGAAATCAACTTCTGTCACCTTAGTGATACATTTTGGGACAACACCTAAAGTTTAAAGCAGAAATTGGGGCACTTTTGAAATTTTCATTTTTGACCAAAATCGACAGGTCCGGGGCTTAGGGAATTTCTCATATGCCACAAAACGGTTGAAGCTCCTGTTCAAATATGATGCTCCGAAATCAACTTCTGTCACCTTAGTGATACATTTTGGGATAGTACCTAAAGTTTAAAGCAGAAATTGGGGCACTTTTGAAATTTTAATTTTTGACCAAAATCGACAGGTTCGGGGCTTAGGGAATTTCTCATATGCCACAAAACGGTTGAAGCTCCTGTTCAACAATGATGCTCCGAAATCAACTTCTGTCACCTTAGTGATACATTTTGGGACAGCACCTAAAGTTTAAAGCAGAAATTGGGGCACTTTTGAAATTTTCATTTTTGACCAAAATTGACAGGTCCGGGGCTTAGGGAATTTCTCATATGCCACAAAACGGTTGAAGCTTCTGTTCAAAAATGATGCTCCGAAATCAACTTCTGTCAACTTAGTGATACATTTTGGGATAGTACCTAAAGTTTAAAGCAGAAATTGGGGCACTTTTGACATTTTCATTTTTGACCATAATCGACAGGTCCGGGGCTTAGGGAATTTCTCATATGCCACAAAATGGTTGAAGCTCCTGTTCAAAAATGATGCTCCGAAATCAACTTCTGTCACCTTAGTGATACATTTTGGGATAGTACCTAAAGTTTAAAGCAGAAATTGGGGCACTTTTGAAATTTTCATTTTTGACCAAAATCGACAGGTCCGGGGCTTAGGGAATTTCTCATATGCCACAAAACGGTTGAAGCTTCTGTTCAAAAATGATGCTCCGAAATCAACTTCTGTCAACTTAGTGATACATTTTGGGATAGTACCTAAAGTTTAAAGCAGAAATTGGGGCACTTTTGAAATTTTCATTTTTGACCAAAATCGACAGGTCCGGGGCTTAGGGAATTTCTCATATGCCACAAAATGGTTGAAGCTTCTGTTCAAAAATGATGCTCCGAAATCATCTTCTGTCACCTTAGTGATACATTTTGGGATAGTACCTAAAGTTTAAAGCAGAAATTAGGGCACTTTTGAAATTTTGATATTTTTGACCAAAATCGACAGGTCCGGGGCTTAGGGAATTTCTCATATGCCACAAAACGGTTGAAGCTCCTGTTCAAAAATGATGCTCCGAAATCAACTTCTGTCAACTTAGTGATACATTTTGGGATAGTACCTAAAGTTTAAAGCAGAAATTGGGGCACTTTTGAAATTTCATTTTTGACCAAAATCGACAGGTCCGGGGCTTAGGGAATTTCTCATATGCCACAAAACGGTTGAAGCTTCTGTTCAATAATGATGCTCCGAAATCAACTTCTGTCAACTTAGTGATACATTTTGGGATAGTACCTAAAGTTTAAAGCAGAAATTGGGGCACTTTTGAAATTTTCATTTTTGACCAAAATCGACAGGTCCGGGACTTAGGGAATTTCTCATATGCCACAAAACGGTTAAAGCTTCTGTTCAAAAATGATGCTCCGAAATCAACTTCTGTCATCTTAGTGATACATTTTGGGATAGCACCTAAAGTTTAAAGCAGAAATTGGGGCACTTTTGAAATTTTCATTTTTGACCAAAATCGACAGGTCCGGGACTTAGGGAATTTCTCATATGCCACAAAACGGTTGAAGCTTCTGTTCAAAAATGATGCTCCGAAATCAACTTCTGTCATCTTAGTGATACATTTTGGGATAGCACCTAAAGTTTAAAGCAGAAATTGGGGCACTTTTGAAATTTTCATTTTTGACCAAAATCGACAGGTCCGGGACTTAGGGAATTTCTCATATGCCACAAAACGGTTGAAGCTTCTGTTCAAAAATGATGCTCCGAAATCAACTTCTGTCACCTTAGTGATACATTTTGGGATAGCACCTAAAGTTTAAAGCAGAAATTGGGGCACTTTTGAAATTTTCATTTTTGACCAAAATCGACAGGTCCGGGGCTTAGGGAATTTCTCATATGCCACAAAACGGTTGAAGCTCCTGTTCAAATATGATGCTCCGAAATCAACTTCTGTCACCTTAGTGATACATTTTGGGATAGTACCTAAAGTTTAAAGCAGAAATTGGGGCACTTTTGAAATTTTAATTTTTGACCAAAATCGACAGGTTCGGGGCTTAGGGAATTTCTCATATGCCACAAAACGGTTGAAGCTCCTGTTCAACAATGATGCTCCGAAATCAACTTCTGTCACCTTAGTGATACATTTTGGGACAGCACCTAAAGTTTAAAGCAGAAATTGGGGCACTTTTGAAATTTTCATTTTTGACCAAAATTGACAGGTCCGGGGCTTAGGGAATTTCTCATATGCCACAAAACGGTTGAAGCTTCTGTTCAAAAATGATGCTCCGAAATCAACTTCTGTCAACTTAGTGATACATTTTGGGATAGTACCTAAAGTTTAAAGCAGAAATTGGGGCACTTTTGACATTTTCATTTTTGACCATAATCGACAGGTCCGGGGCTTAGGGAATTTCTCATATGCCACAAAATGGTTGAAGCTCCTGTTCAAAAATGATGCTCCGAAATCAACTTCTGTCACCTTAGTGATACATTTTGGGATAGTACCTAAAGTTTAAAGCAGAAATTGGGGCACTTTTGAAATTTTCATTTTTGACCAAAATCGACAGGTCCGGGGCTTAGGGAATTTCTCATATGCCACAAAACGGTTGAAGCTTCTGTTCAAAAATGATGCTCCGAAATCAACTTCTGTCAACTTAGTGATACATTTTGGGATAGTACCTAAAGTTTAAAGCAGAAATTGGGGCACTTTTGAAATTTTCATTTTTGACCAAAATCGACAGGTCCGGGGCTTAGGGAATTTCTCATATGCCACAAAATGGTTGAAGCTTCTGTTCAAAAATGATGCTCCGAAATCATCTTCTGTCACCTTAGTGATACATTTTGGGATAGTACCTAAAGTTTAAAGCAGAAATTGGGGCACTTTTGAAATTTCATTTTTGACCAAAATCGACAGGTCCGGGGCTTAGGGAATTTCTCATATGCCACAAAACGGTTGAAGCTTCTGTTCAATAATGATGCTCCGAAATCAACTTCTGTCAACTTAGTGATACATTTTGGGATAGTACCTAAAGTTTAAAGCAGAAATTGGGGCACTTTTGAAATTTTCATTTTTGACCAAAATCGACAGGTCCGGGACTTAGGGAATTTCTCATATGCCACAAAACGGTTAAAGCTTCTGTTCAAAAATGATGCTCCGAAATCAACTTCTGTCATCTTAGTGATACATTTTGGGATAGCACCTAAAGTTTAAAGCAGAAATTGGGGCACTTTTGAAATTTTCATTTTTGACCAAAATCGACAGGTCCGGGACTTAGGGAATTTCTCATATGCCACAAAACGGTTGAAGCTTCTGTTCAAAAATGATGCTCCGAAATCAACTTCTGTCACCTTAGTGATACATTTTGGGATAGCACCTAAAGTTTAAAGCAGAAATTGGGGCACTTTTGAAATTTTCATTTTTGACCAAAATCGACAGGTCCGGGGCTTAGGGAATTTCTCATATGCCACAAAATGGTTGAAGCTCCTGTTCAAAAATGATGCTCCGAAATCAACTTCTGTCACCTTAGTGATACATTTTGGGATAGTACCTAAAGTTTAAAGCAGAAATTGGGGCACTTTTGAAATTTTCATTTTTGACCAAAATCGACAGGTCCGGGGCTTAGGGAATTTCTCATATGCCACAAAACGGTTGAAGCTTCTGTTCAAAAATGATGCTCCGAAATCAACTTCTGTCACCTTAGTGATACATTTTGGGACAACACCTAAAGTTTAAAGCAGAAATTGGGGCACTTTTGAAATTTTCAGTTTTGACCAAAATCGACAGGTCCGGGGCTTAGGGAATTTCTCATATGCCACAAAACGGTTGAAGCTTCTGTTCAAAAATGATGCTCCGAAATCAACTTCTGTCAACTTAGTGATACATTTTGGGATAGTACCTAAAGTTTAAAGCAGAAATTGGGGCACTTTTGAAATTTTCATTTTTGACCAAAATCGACAGGTCCGGGGCTTAGGGAATTTCTCATATGCCACAAAACGGTTGAAGCTTCTGTTCAAAAATGATGCTCCGAAATCAACTTCTGTCACCTTAGTGATACATTTTGGGATAGCACCTAAAGTTTAAAGCAGAAATTGGGGCACTTTTGAAATTTTAATTTTTGACCAAAATCGACAGGTCCGGGGCTTAGGGAATTTCTCATATGCCACAAAACGGTTGAAGCTTCTGTTCAAAAATGATGCTCCGAAATCAACTTCTGTCACCTTAGTGATACATTTTGGGACAACACCTAAAGTTTAAAGCAGAAATTGGGGCACTTTTGAAATTTTCATTTTTGACCAAAATCGACAGGTCCGGGGCTTAGGGAATTTCTCATATGCCACAAAACGGTTGAAGCTTCTGTTCAAAAATGATGCTCCGAAATCAACTTCTGTCAACTTAGTGATACATTTTGGGATAGTACCTAAAGTTTAAAGCAGAAATTGGGGCACTTTTGAAATTTTCATTTTTGACCAAAATCGACAGGTCCGGGGCTTAGGGAATTTCTCATATGCCACAAAACGGTTGAAGCTCCTGTTCAACAATGATGCTCCGAAATCAACTTCTGTCACCTTAGTGATACATTATGGGACAGCACCTAAAGTTTAAAGCAGAAATTGGGGCACTTTTGAAATCTTCATTTTTGACCAAAATTGACAGGTCCGGGGCTTAGGGAATTTCTCATATGCCACAAAACGGTTGAAGCTTCTGTTAAAAAATGATGCTCCGAAATCAACTTCTGTCACCTTAGTGATACATTTTGGGACAGCACCTAAAGTTTAAAGCAGAAATTGGGGCACTTTTGAAATTTTCATTTTTGACCAAAATTGAAAGGTCCGGGGCTTAGAGAATTTCTCATATGCCACAAAACGGTTGAAGCTTCTGTTCAAAAATGATGCTCCGAAATCAACTTCTGTCAACTTAGTGATACATTTTGGGATAGTACCTAAAGTTTAAAGTATAAATTGGGGCACTTTTGAAATTTTCATTTTTGACCAAAATCGACAGGTCCGGGGCTTAGGGAATTTCTCATATGCCACAAAACGGTTGAAGCTCCTGTTCAAAAATGATGCTCCGAAATCAACTTCTGTCACCTTAGTGATACATTTTGGGATAGTACCTAAAGTTTAAAGCAGAAATTGGGGCACTTTTGAAATTTTCATTTTTGACCAAAATCGACAGGTCCGGGGCTTAGGGAATTTCTCATATGCCACAAAATGGTTGAAGCTCCTGTTCAAAAATGATGCTCCGAAATCAACTTCTGTCACCTTAGTGATACATTTTGGGATAGTACCTAAAGTTTAAAGCAGAAATTGGGGCACTTTTGAAATTTTCATTTTTGACCTAAATCGACAGGTCCGGGGCTTAGGGAATTTCTCATATGCCACAAAACGGTTGAAGCTTCTGTTCAAAAATGATGCTCCGAAATCAACTTCTGTCACCTTAGTGATACATTTTGGGACAACACCTAAAGTTTAAAGCAGAAATTGGGGCACTTTTGAAATTTTCATTTTTGACCAAAATCGACAGGTCCGGGGCTTAGGGAATTTCTCATATGCCACAAAACGGTTGAAGCTCCTGTTCAAATATGATGCTCCGAAATCAACTTCTGTCACCTTAGTGATACATTTTGGGATAGTACCTAAAGTTTAAAGCAGAAATTGGGGCACTTTTGAAATTTTAATTTTTGACCAAAATCGACAGGTTCGGGGCTTAGGGAATTTCTCATATGCCACAAAACGGTTGAAGCTCCTGTTCAACAATGATGCTCCGAAATCAACTTCTGTCACCTTAGTGATACATTTTGGGACAGCACCTAAAGTTTAAAGCAGAAATTGGGGCACTTTTGAAATTTTCATTTTTGACCAAAATTGACAGGTCCGGGGCTTAGGGAATTTCTCATATGCCACAAAACGGTTGAAGCTTCTGTTCAAAAATGATGCTCCGAAATCAACTTCTGTCAACTTAGTGATACATTTTGGGATAGTACCTAAAGTTTAAAGCAGAAATTGGGGCACTTTTGACATTTTCATTTTTGACCATAATCGACAGGTCCGGGGCTTAGGGAATTTCTCATATGCCACAAAATGGTTGAAGCTCCTGTTCAAAAATGATGCTCCGAAATCAACTTCTGTCACCTTAGTGATACATTTTGGGATAGTACCTAAAGTTTAAAGCAGAAATTGGGGCACTTTTGAAATTTTCATTTTTGACCAAAATCGACAGGTCCGGGGCTTAGGGAATTTCTCATATGCCACAAAACGGTTGAAGCTTCTGTTCAAAAATGATGCTCCGAAATCAACTTCTGTCAACTTAGTGATACATTTTGGGATAGTACCTAAAGTTTAAAGCAGAAATTGGGGCACTTTTGAAATTTTCATTTTTGACCAAAATCGACAGGTCCGGGGCTTAGGGAATTTCTCATATGCCACAAAATGGTTGAAGCTTCTGTTCAAAAATGATGCTCCGAAATCATCTTCTGTCACCTTAGTGATACATTTTGGGATAGTACCTAAAGTTTAAAGCAGAAATTAGGGCACTTTTGAAATTTTGATATTTTTGACCAAAATCGACAGGTCCGGGGCTTAGGGAATTTCTCATATGCCACAAAACGGTTGAAGCTCCTGTTCAAAAATGATGCTCCGAAATCAACTTCTGTCAACTTAGTGATACATTTTGGGATAGTACCTAAAGTTTAAAGCAGAAATTGGGGCACTTTTGAAATTTCATTTTTGACCAAAATCGACAGGTCCGGGGCTTAGGGAATTTCTCATATGCCACAAAACGGTTGAAGCTTCTGTTCAATAATGATGCTCCGAAATCAACTTCTGTCAACTTAGTGATACATTTTGGGATAGTACCTAAAGTTTAAAGCAGAAATTGGGGCACTTTTGAAATTTTCATTTTTGACCAAAATCGACAGGTCCGGGACTTAGGGAATTTCTCATATGCCACAAAACGGTTAAAGCTTCTGTTCAAAAATGATGCTCCGAAATCAACTTCTGTCATCTTAGTGATACATTTTGGGATAGCACCTAAAGTTTAAAGCAGAAATTGGGGCACTTTTGAAATTTTCATTTTTGACCAAAATCGACAGGTCCGGGACTTAGGGAATTTCTCATATGCCACAAAACGGTTGAAGCTTCTGTTCAAAAATGATGCTCCGAAATCAACTTCTGTCACCTTAGTGATACATTTTGGGATAGCACCTAAAGTTTAAAGCAGAAATTGGGGCACTTTTGAAATTTTCATTTTTGACCAAAATCGACAGGTCCGGGGCTTAGGGAATTTCTCATATGCCACAAAATGGTTGAAGCTCCTGTTCAAAAATGATGCTCCGAAATCAACTTCTGTCACCTTAGTGATACATTTTGGGATAGTACCTAAAGTTTAAAGCAGAAATTGGGGCACTTTTGAAATTTTCATTTTTGACCAAAATCGACAGGTCCGTGGCTTAGGGAATTTCTCATATGCCACAAAACGGTTGAAGCTTCTGTTCAAAAATGATGCTCCGAAATCAACTTCTGTCACCTTAGTGATACATTTTGGGACAACACCTAAAGTTTAAAGCAGAAATTGGGGCACTTTTGAAATTTTCAGTTTTGACCAAAATCGACAGGTCCGGGGCTTAGGGAATTTCTAATATGCCACAAAACCGTTGAAGCTCCTGTTCAAAAATCATGCTTCGAAATCAACTATTTTCATCTCAGGGATTCATTTTGGGATGGTAACTAAAGTTTAAAGCAGAAATAGGGGCACTTTTAAAATTTTCATTTTTGACCAAAATCGATGGGTCCGGGGCTTAGGGAATTTCTCATATGCCCCAAAACCGTTGAAGCTCCTGTTCAAAAATCATGCTCCGAAATCAACTATTTTCATCTCAGGGATTCATTTTGGGATGGTAACTAAAGTTTAAAGCAGAAATAGGGGCACTTTTAAAAATTTCATTTTTGACCAAAATCGATGGGTCCGGGGCTTAGGGAATTTCTAATATGCCCCAAAACCGTTGAAGCTCCTGTTCAAAAATCATGCTCCGAAATCAACTTTTTTCATCTCAGGGATTCATTTTGGGATGGTAACTAAAGTTTAAAGCAGAAATAGGGGCACTTTTAAATTTTCATTTTTGACCAAAATCATTGGTTTCGGGGCTAAGGGAATTTCTCATATGCCCCAAAACCGTTAAAGCTCCTGTTCAAAAATCATGCTCCGAAATCAACTTTTTTCATCTCAGGGATTCATTTTGGGATGGTAACTAAAGTTTAAAGCAGAAATAGGGGCACTTTTAAAATTTTAATTTTTGACCAAAATCGATGGGTCCGGGGCTAAGGGAATTTCTCATATGCCCCAAAACCGTTAAAGCTCCTGTTCAAAAATCATGCTCCGAAATCAACTTTTTTCATCTCAGGGATTCATTTTGGGATGGTAACTAAAGTTTAAAGCAGAAATAGGGGCACTTTTAAAATTTTCATTTTTGACCAAAATCGATGGGTCCGGGGCTTAGGGGATTTCTCATATGCCCCAAAACCGTTGAAGCTCCTGTTCAAAAATCATGCTCCGAAATCAACTTTTTTCATCTCAGGGATTCATTTTGGGATGGTAACTAAAGTTTAAAGCAGAAATAGGGGCACTTTTAAAATTTTCATTTTTGACCAAAATCGATGGGTCCGGGGCTTAGGGAATTTCTCATATGCCCCAAAACCGTTGAAGCTCCTGTTCAAAAATCATGCTCCGAAATCAACTTTTTTCATCTCAGGGATTCATTTTGGGATGGTAACTAAAGTTTAAAGCAGAATTAGGGGCACTTTTAAAATTTTCATTTTTGACCAAAATCGATGGGTCCGGGGCTTAGGGGATTTCTCATATGCCCCAAAACCGTTGAAGCTCCTGTTCAAAAATCATGCTCCGAAATCAACTTTTTTCATCTCAGGGATTCATTTTGGGATGGTAACTAAAGTTTAAAGCAGAAATAGGGGCACTTTTAAAATTTTCATTTTTGACCAAAATCGATGGGTCCGGGGCTTAGGGAATTTCTCATATGCCACAAAACCGTTGAAGCTCCTGTTCAAAAATCATGCTCTGAAATCAACTTTTTTCATCTCAGGGATTCATTTTGGGATGGTAACTAAAGTTTAAAGCAGAAATAGGGGCACTTTTAAAATTTTCATTTTAGACCAAAATCGATGGGTCCTGGGCTTAGGGAATTTCTAATATGCCACAAAACCGTTGAAGCTCCTGTTCAAAAATCATGCTCCAAAATCAACTTTTTTCATCTCAGGGATTCATTTTGGGATGGTAACTAAAGTTTAAAGCAGAAATAGGGGCACTTTTAAATTTTCATTTTTGACCAAAATCATTGGTTTCGGGGCTAAGGGAATTTCTCATATGCCCCAAAACCGTTAAAGCTCCTGTTCAAAAATCATGCTCCGAAATCAACTTTTTTCATCTCAGGGATTCATTTTGGGATGGTAACTAAAGTTTAAAGCAGAAATAGGGGCACTTTTAAAATTTTAATTTTTGACCAAAATCGATGGGTCCGGGGCTAAGGGAATTTCTCATGTGCCCCAAAACCGTTAAAGCTCCTGTTCAAAAATCATGCTCCGAAATCAACTTTTTTCATCTCAGGGATTCATTTTGGGATGGTAACTAAAGTTTAAAGCAGAAATAGGGGCACTTTTAAAATTTTCATTTTTGACCAAAATCGATGGGTCCGGGGCTTAGGGAATTTCTCATATGCCCCAAAACCGTTGAAGCTCCTGTTCAAAAATCATGCTCCGAAATCAACTTTTTTCATCTCAGGGATTCATTTTGGGATGGTAACTAAAGTTTAAAGCAGAAATAGGGGCACTTTTAAAATTTTCATTTTTGACCAAAATCGATGGGTCCGGGGCTTAGGGGATTTCTCATATGCCCCAAAACCGTTGAAGCTCCTGTTCAAAAATCATGCTCCGAAATCAACTTTTTTCATCTCAGGGATTCATTTTGGGATGGTAACTAAAGTTTAAAGCAGAAATAGGGGCACTTTTAAAATTTTCATTTTTGACCAAAATCGATGGGTCCGGGGCTTAGGGAATTTCTCATATGCCACAAAACCGTTGAAGCTCCTGTTCAAAAATCATGCTCCGAAATCAACTTTTTTCATCTCATGGATTCATTTTCGGATGGTAACTAAAGTTTAAAGCAGAAATAGGGGCACTTTTAAAATTTTCATTTTTGACCAAAATCGATGGGTCCGGGACTTAGGGAATTTCTCATATGCCCCAAAACCGTTGAATCTCCTGTTCAAAAATCATGCTCCGAAATCAACTTTTTTCATCTCAGGGATTCATTTTGGGATGGTAACTAAAGTTTAAAGCAGAAATAGGGGCACTTTTAAAATTTTCATTTTTGTCCAAAATCGATGGGTCCGGGGCTTAGGGAATTTCTCATATGCCCCAAAACCGTTGAAGCTCCTGTTCAAAAATCATGCTCCGAAATCAACTATTTTCATCTCAGGGATTCATTTTGGGATGGTAACTAAAGTTTAAAGCAGAAATAGGGGCACTTTTAAAATTTTCATTTTTGACCAAAATCGATGGGTCCGGGGCTTAGGGAATTTCTCATATGCCCCAAAACCGTTGAAGCTCCTGTTCAAAAATCATGCTCCGAAATCAACTATTTTCATCTCAGGGATTCATTTTGGGATGGTAACTAAAGTTTAAAGCAGAATTAGGGGCACTTTTAAATTTTCATTTTTGACCAAAATCGATGGGTCCGGGGCTTAGGGAATTTCTCATATGCCCCAAAACCGTTGAAACTCCTGTTCAAAAATCATGCTCCGAAATCAACTATTTTCATCTCAGGGATTCATTTTGGGATGGTAACTAAAGTTTAAAGCAGAAATAGGGGCACTTTTAAAATTTTCATTTTTGACCAAAATCGATGGGTCCGGGGCTTAGGGAATTTCTCATATGCCCCAAAACCGTTGAAGCTCCTGTTCAAAAATCATGCTCCGAAATCAACTTTTTTCATCTCAGGGATTCATTTTGGGATGGTAACTAAAGTTTAAAGCAGAAATAGGGGCACTTTTAAAATTTTAATTTTTGACCAAAATCGATGGGTCCGGGGCTTAGGGAATTTCTCATATGCCCCAAAACCGTTAAAGCTCCTGTTCAAAAATCATGCTCCGAAATCAACTTTTTTCATCTCAGGGATTCATTTTGGGATGGTAACTAAAGTTTAAAGCAGAAATAGGGGCACTTTTAAAATTTTCATTTTTGACCAAAATCGATGGGTCCGGGGCTTAGGGGATTTCTCATATGCCCCAAAACCGTTGAAGCTCCTGTTCAAAAATCATGCTCCGAAATCAACTTTTTTCATCTCAGGGATTCATTTTGGGATGGTAACTAAAGTTTAAAGCAGAAATAGGGGCACTTTTAAAATTTTCATTTTTGACCAAAATCGATGGGTCCGGGGCTTAGGGAATTTCTCATATGCCCCAAAACCGTTGAAGCTCCTGTTCAAAAATCATGCTCCGAAATCAACTATTTTCATCTCAGGGATTCATTTTGGGATGGTAACTAAAGTTTAAAGCAGAAATAGGGGCACTTTTAAAATTTTCATTTTTGACCAAAATCGATGGGTCCGGGGCTTAGGGAATTTCTCATATGCCCCAAAACCGTTGAAGCTCCTGTTCAAAAATCATGCTCCGAAATCAACTATTTTCATCTCAGGGATTCATTTTGGGATGGTAACTAAATTTTAAAGCAGAAATAGGGGCACTTTTAAATTTTCATTTTTGACCAAAATCGATGGGTCCGGGGCTTAGGGAATTTCTCATATGCCCCAAAACCGTTGAAACTCCTGTTCAAAAATCATGCTCCGAAATCAACTATTTTCATCTCAGGGATTCATTTTGGGATGGTAACTAAAGTTTAAAGCAGAAATAGGGGCACTTTTAAAATTTTCATTTTTGACCAAAATCGATGGGTCCGGGGCTTAGGGAATTTCTCATATGCCCCAAAACCGTTGAAGCTCCTGTTCAAAAATCATGCTCCGAAATCAACTTTTTTCATCTCAGGGATTCATTTTGGGATGGTAACTAAATTTAAAGCAGAAATAGGGGCACTTTTAAAATTTTCATTTTTGACAAAAATCGATGGGTCCGGGGCTTAGGGAATTTCTCATATGCCCCAAAACCGTTGAAACTCCTGTTCAAAAATCATGCTCCGAAATCAACTATTTTCATCTCAGGGATTCATTTTGGGATGGTAACTAAAGTTTAAAGCAGAAATAGGGGCACTTTTAAAATTTTCATTTTTGACCAAAATCGATGGGTCCGGGGCTTAGGGAATTTCTCATATGCCCCAAAACCGTTGAAGCTCCTGTTCAAAAATCATGCTCCGAAATCAACTATTTTCATCTCAGGGATTCATTTTGGGATGGTAACTAAATTTTAAAGCAGAAATAGGGGCACTTTTAAATTTTCATTTTTGACCAAAATCGATGGGTCCGGGGCTTAGGGAATTTCTCATATGCCCCAAAACCGTTGAAACTCCTGTTCAAAAATCATGCTCCGAAATCAACTATTTTCATCTCAGGGATTCATTTTGGGATGGTAACTAAAGTTTAAAGCAGAAATAGGGGCACTTTTAAAATTTTCATTTTTGACCAAAATCGATGGGTCCGGGGCTTAGGGAATTTCTCATATGCCCCAAAACCGTTGAAGCTCCTGTTCAAAAATCATGCTCCGAAATCAACTTTTTTCATCTCAGGGATTCATTTTGGGATGGTAACTAAATTTAAAGCAGAAATAGGGGCACTTTTAAAATTTTCATTTTTGACAAAAATCGATGGGTCCGGGGCTTAGGGAATTTCTCATATGCCACAAAACCGTTGAAGCTCCTGTTCAAAAATCATGCTCTGAAATCAACTTTTTTCATCTCAGGGATTCATTTTGGGATGGTAACTAAAGTTTAAAGCAGAAATAGGGGCACTTTCAAAATTTTCATTTTAGACCAAAATCGATGGGTCCTGGGCTTAGGAAATTTCTAATATGCCACAAAACCGTTGAAGCTCCTGTTCAAAAATCATGCTCCGAAATCAACTATTTTCATCTCAGGGATTCATTTTGGGATGGTAACTAAAGTTTAAAGCAGAAATAGGGGCACTTTTAAAAATTTCATTTTTGACCAAAATCGATGGGTCCGGGGCTTAGGGAATTTCTCATATGCCCCAAAACCGTTGAAGCTCCTGTTCAAAAATCATGCTCCGAAATCAACTATTTTCATCTCAGGGATTCATTTTGGGATGGTAACTAAAGTTTAAAGCAGAAATAGGGGCACTTTTAAAATTTTCATTTTTGACCAAAATCGATGGGTCCGGGGCTTAGGGGATTTCTCATATGCCCCAAAACCGTTGAAGCTCCTGTTCAAAAATCATGCTCCGAAATCAACTTTTTTTCATCTCAGGGATTCATTTTGGGATGGTAACTAAAGTTTAAAGCAGAATTAGGGGCACTTTTAAAATTTTCATTTTTGACCAAAATCGATGGGTCCGGGGCTTAGGGAATTTCTCATATGCCACAAAACCGTTGAAGCTCCTGTTCAAAAATCATGCTCTGAAATCAACTTTTTTCATCTCAGGGATTCATTTTGGGATGGTAACTAAAGTTTAAAGCAGAAATAGGGGCACTTTTAAAATTTTAATTTTTGACCAAAATCGATGGGTCCGGGGCTAAGGGAATTTCTCATATGCCCCAAAACCGTTAAAGCTCCTGTTCAAAAATCATGCTCCGAAATCAACTTTTTTCATCTCAGGGATTCATTTTGGGATGGTAACTAAAGTTTAAAGCAGAAATAGGGGCACTTTTCAAAATTTCATTTTTGACCAAAATCGATGGGTCCGGGGCTTAGGGAATTTCTCATATGCCCCAAAACCGTTGAAGCTCCTGTTCAAAAATCATGCTCCGAAATCAACTTTTTTCATCTCAGGGATTCATTTTGGGATGGTAACTAAAGTTTAAAGCAGAAATAGGGGCACTTTTAAAATTTTCATTTTTGACCAAAATCGATGGGTCCGGGGCTTAGGGGATTTCTCATATGCCCCAAAACCGTTGAAGCTCCTGTTCAAAAATCATGCTCCGAAATCAACTTTTTTCATCTCAGGGATTCATTTTGGGATGGTAACTAAAGTTTAAAGCAGAAATAGGGGCACTTTTAAAAATTTAATTTTTGACCAAAATCGATGGGTCCGGGGCTTAGGGAATTTCTCATATGCCCCAAAACCGTTGAATCTCCTGTTCAAAAATCATGCTCCGAAATAAACTTTTTTCATCTCAGGGATTCATTTTGGGATGGTAACTAAAGTTTAAAGCAGAAATAGGGGCACTTTTAAAATTTTCATTTTTGTCCAAAATCGATGGGTCCGGGGCTTAGGGAATTTCTCATATGCCCCAAAACCGTTGAAGCTCCTGTTCAAAAATCATGCTCCGAAATCAACTATTTTCATCTCAGGGATTCATTTTGGGATGGTAACTAAAGTTTAAAGCAGAAATAGGGGCACTTTTAAAATTTTCATTTTTGACCAAAATCGATGGGTCCGGGGCTTAGGGAATTTCTCATATGCCCCAAAACCGTTGAAGCTCCTGTTCAAAAATCATGCTCCGAAATCAACTATTTTCATCTCAGGGATTCATTTTGGGATGGTAACTAAATTTTAAAGCAGAAATAGGGGCACTTTTAAATTTTCATTTTTGACCAAAATCGATGGGTCCGGGGCTTAGGGAATTTCTCATATGCCCCAAAACCGTTGAAACTCCTGTTCAAAAATCATGCTCCGAAATCAACTATTTTCATCTCAGGGATTCATTTTGGGATGGTAACTAAAGTTTAAAGCAGAAATAGGGGCACTTTTAAAATTTTCATTTTTGACCAAAATCGATGGGTCCGGGGCTTAGGGAATTTCTCATATGCCCCAAAACCGTTGAAGCTCCTGTTCAAAAATCATGCTCCGAAATCAACTTTTTTCATCTCAGGGATTCATTTTGGGATGGTAACTAAAGTTTAAAGCAGAAATAGGGGCACTTTTAAAAATTTCATTTTTGACCAAAATCGATGGGTCCTGGGCTTAGGAAATTTCTAATATGCCACAAAACCGTTGAAGCTCCTGTTCAAAAATCATGCTCCGAAATCAACTATTTTCATCTCAGGGATTCATTTTGGGATGGTAACTAAAGTTTAAAGCAGAAATAGGGGCACTTTTAAAAATTTCATTTTTGACCAAAATCGATGGGTCCGGGGCTTAGGGAATTTCTCATATGCCCCAAAACCGTTGAAGCTCCTGTTCAAAAATCATGCTCCGAAATCAACTATTTTCATCTCAGGGATTCATTTTGGGATGGTAACTAAAGTTTAAAGCAGAAATAGGGGCACTTTTAAAATTTTCATTTTTGACCAAAATCGATGGGTCCGGGGCTTAGGGAATTTCTCATATGCCCCAAAACCGTTGAAGCTCCTGTTCAAAAATCATGCTCCGAAATCAACTTTTTTCATCTCAGGGATTCATTTTGGGATGGTAACTAAATTTAAAGCAGAAATAGGGGCACTTTTAAAATTTTCATTTTTGACAAAAATCGATGGGTCCGGGGCTTAGGGAATTTCTCATATGCCACAAAACCGTTGAAGCTCCTGTTCAAAAATCATGCTCTGAAATCAACTTTTTTCATCTCAGGGATTCATTTTGGGATGGTAACTAAAGTTTAAAGCAGAAATAGGGGCACTTTTAAAATTTTCATTTTAGACCAAAATCGATGGGTCCTGGGCTTAGGGAATTTCTAATATGCCACAAAACCGTTGAAGCTCCTGTTCAAAAATCATGCTCCGAAATCAACTATTTTCATCTCAGGGATTCATTTTGGGATGGTAACTAAAGCTTAAAGCAGAAATAGGGGCACTTTTAAAAATTTCATTTTTGACCAAAATCGATGGGTCCGGGGCTTAGGGAATTTCTCATATGCCCCAAAACCGTTGAAGCTCCTGTTCAAAAATCATGCTCCAAAATCAACTTTTTTCATCTCAGGGATTCATTTTGGGATGGTAACTAAAGTTTAAAGCAGACATAGGGGCACTTTTAAAATTTTCATTTTTGATCAAAATCAATGGGTCCGGGGCTTAGGGAATTTCTCATATGCCCCAAAACCGTTGAAGCTCCTGTTCAAAAATCATGCTCCGAAATCAACTTTTTTCATCTCAGGGATTCATTTTGGGATGGTAACTAAAGTTTAAAGCAGAAATAGGGGCACTTTTAAATTTTCATTTTTGACCAAAATCGATGGGTCCGGGGCTAAGGGAATTTCTCATATGCCCCAAAACCGTTAAAGCTCCTGTTCAAAAATCATGCTCCGAAATCAACTTTTTTCATCTCAGGGATTCATTTTGGGATGGTAACTAAAGTTTAAAGCAGAAATAGGGGCACTTTTAAAATTTTAATTTTTGACCAAAATCGATGGGTCCGGGGCTAAGGGAATTTCTCATATGCCCCAAAACCGTTAAAGCTCCTGTTCAAAAATCATGCTCCGAAATCAACTTTTTTCATCTCAGGGATTCATTTTGGGATGGTAACTAAAGTTTAAAGCAGAAATAGGGGCACTTTTAAAATTTTCATTTTTGACCAAAATCGATGGGTCCGGGGCTTAGGGAATTTCTCATATGCCCCAAAACCGTTGAAGCTCCTGTTCAAAAATCATGCTCCGAAATCAACTTTTTTCATCTCAGGGATTCATTTTGGGATGGTAACTAAAGTTTAAAGCAGAAATAGGGGCACTTTTAAAATTTTCATTTTTGACCAAAATCGATGGGTCTGGGGCTTAGGGGATTTCTCATATACCCCAAAACCGTTGAAGCTCCTGTTCAAAAATCATGCTCCGAAATCAACTTTTTTCATCTCAGGGATTCATTTTGGGATGGTAACTAAAGTTTAAAGCAGAAATAGGGGCACTTTAAAATTTTTCATTTTAGACCAAAATCGATGGGTCCTGGGCTTAGGGAATTTCTCATATGCCACAAAACCGTTGAAGCTCCTGTTCAAAAATCATGCTCCGAAATCAACTTTTTTCATCTCAGGGATTCATTTTGGGATGGTAACTAAAGTTTAAAGCAGAAATAGGGGCACTTTTAAAATTTTAATTTTTGACCAAAATCGATGGGTCCGGGGCTAAGGGAATTTCTCATATGCCCCAAAACCGTTAAAGCTCCTGTTCAAAAATCATGCTCCGAAATCAACTTTTTTCATCTCAGGGATTCATTTTGGGATGGTAACTAAAGTTTAAAGCAGAAATAGGGGCACTTTTAAAATTTTCATTTTTGACCAAAATCGATGGGTCCGGGGCTTAGGGAATTTCTCATATGCCCCAAAACCGTTGAAGCTCCTGTTCAAAAATCATGCTCCGAAATCAACTTTTTTCATCTCAGGGATTCATTTTGGGATGGTAACTAAAGTTTAAAGCAGAAATAGGGGCACTTTTAAAATTTTCATTTTTGACCAAAATCGATGGGTCCGGGGCTTAGGGAATTTCTCATATGCCCCAAAACCGTTGAAGCTCCTGTTCAAAAATCATGCTCCGAAATCAACTTTTTTCATCTCAGGGATTCATTTTGGGATGGTAACTAAAGTTTAAAGCAGAAATAGGGGCACTTTTAAAATTTTCATTTTTGACCAAAATCGATGGGTCCGGGGCTTAGGGGATTTCTCATATGCCCCAAAACCGTTAAAGCTCCTGTTCAAAAATCATGCTCCGAAATCAACTTTTTTCATCTCAGGGATTCATTTTGGGATGGTAACTAAAGTTTAAAGCAGAAATAGGGGCACTTTTAAAATTTTCATTTTTGACCAAAATCGATGGGTCCGGGGCTTAGGGAATTTCTCATATGCCACAAAACCGTTGAAGCTCCTGTTCAAAAATCATGCTCTGAAATCAACTTTTTTCATCTCAGGGATTCATTTTGGGATGGTAACTAAAGTTTAAAGCAGAAATAGGGGCACTTTTAAAATTTTAATTTTTGACCAAAATCGATGGGTCCGGGGCTAAGGGAATTTCTCATATGCCCCAAAACCGTTAAAGCTCCTGTTCAAAAATCATGCTCCGAAATCAACTTTTTTCATCTCAGGGATTCATTTTGGGATGGTAACTAAATTTTAAAGCAGAAATAGGGGCACTTTTAAATTTTCATTTTTGACCAAAATCGATGGGTCCGGGGCTTAGGGAATTTCTCATATGCCCCAAAACCGTTGAAACTCCTGTTCAAAAATCATGCTCCGAAATCAACTATTTTCATCTCAGGGATTCATTTTGGGATGGTAACTAAAGTTTAAAGCAGAAATAGGGGCACTTTTAAAATTTTCATTTTTGACCAAAATCGATGGGTCCGGGGCTTAGGGAATTTCTCATATGCCCCAAAACCGTTGAAGCTCCTGTTCAAAAATCATGCTCCGAAATCAACTTTTTTCATCTCAGGGATTCATTTTGGGATGGTAACTAAATTTAAAGCAGAAATAGGGGCACTTTTAAAATTTTCATTTTTGACAAAAATCGATGGGTCCGGGGCTTAGGGAATTTCTCATATGCCACAAAACCGTTGAAGCTCCTGTTCAAAAATCTTGCTCTGAAATCAACTTTTTTCATCTCAGGGATTCATTTTGGGATGGTAACTAAAGTTTAAAGCAGAAATAGGGGCACTTTTAAAATTTTCATTTTAGACCAAAATCGATGGGTCCTGGGCTTAGGGAATTTCTAATATGCCACAAAACCGTTGAAGCTCCTGTTCAAAAATCATGCTCCGAAATCAACTATTTTCATCTCAGGGATTCATTTTGGGATGGTAACTAAAGTTTAAAGCAGAAATAGGGGCACTTTTAAAAATTTCATTTTTGACCAAAATCGATGGGTCCGGGGCTTAGGGAATTTCTCATATGCCCCAAAACCGTTGAAGCTCCTGTTCAAAAATCATGCTCCGAAATCAACTATTTTCATCTCAGGGATTCATTTTGGGATGGTAACTAAAGTTTAAAGCAGAAATAGGGGCACTTTTAAAATTTTCATTTTTGACCAAAATCGATGGGTCCGGGGCTTAGGGAATTTCTCATATGCCCCAAAACCGTTGAAGCTCCTGTTCAAAAATCATGCTCCGAAATCAACTTTTTTCATCTCAGGGATTCATTTTGGGATGGTAACTAAATTTAAAGCAGAAATAGGGGCACTTTTAAAATTTTCATTTTTGACAAAAATCGATGGGTCCGGGGCTTAGGGAATTTCTCATATGCCACAAAACCGTTGAAGCTCCTGTTCAAAAATCATGCTCTGAAATCAACTTTTTTCATCTCAGGGATTCATTTTGGGATGGTAACTAAAGTTTAAAGCAGAAATAGGGGCACTTTTAAAAATTTCATTTTTGACCAAAATCGATGGGTCCGGGGCTTAGGGAATTTCTAATATGCCCCAAAACCGTTGAAGCTCCTGTTCAAAAATCATGCTCCGAAATCAACTTTTTTCATCTCAGGGATTCATTTTGGGATGGTAACTAAAGTTTAAAGCAGAAATAGGGGCACTTTTAAATTTTCATTTTTGACCAAAATCGATGGGTCCGGGGCTTAGGGAATTTCTCATATGCCCCAAAACCGTTGAAACTCCTGTTCAAAAATCATGCTCCGAAATCAACTATTTTCATCTCAGGGATTCATTTTGGGATGGTAACTAAATTTTAAAGCAGAAATAGGGGCACTTTTAAATTTTCATTTTTGACCAAAATCGATGGGTCCGGGGCTTAGGGAATTTCTCATATGCCCCAAAACCGTTGAAACTCCTGTTCAAAAATCATGCTCCGAAATCAACTATTTTCCTCTCAGGGATTCATTTTGGGATGGTAACTAAAGTTTAAAGCAGAAATAGGGGCACTTTTAAAATTTTAATTTTTGACCAAAATCGATGGGTCCGGGGCTTAGGGAATTTCTCATATGCCCCAAAACCGTTGAAGCTCCTGTTCAAAAATCATGCTCCGAAATCAACTTTTTTCATCTCAGGGATTCATTTTGGGATGGTAACTAAAGTTTAAAGCAGAAATAGGGGCACTTTTAAATTTTCATTTTTGACCAAAATCGATGGGTCCGGGGCTTAGGGAATTTCTCATATGCCCCAAAACCGTTGAAACTCCTGTTCAAAAATCATGCTCCGAAATCAACTATTTTCATCTCAGGGATTCATTTTGGGATGGTAACTAAATTTTAAAGCAGAAATAGGGGCACTTTTAAATTTTCATTTTTGACCAAAATCGATGGGTCCGGGGCTTAGGGAATTTCTCATATGCCCCAAAACCGTTGAAACTCCTGTTCAAAAATCATGCTCCGAAATCAACTATTTTCCTCTCAGGGATTCATTTTGGGATGGTAACTAAAGTTTAAAGCAGAAATAGGGGCACTTTTAAAATTTTAATTTTTGACCAAAATCGATGGGTCCGGGGCTTAGGGAATTTCTCATATGCCCCAAAACCGTTGAAGCTCCTGTTCAAAAATCATGCTCCGAAATCAACTTTTTTCATCTCAGGGATTCATTTTGGGATGGTAACTAAATTTAAAGCAGAAATAGGGGCACTTTTAAAATTTTCATTTTTGACAAAAATCGATGGGTCCTGGGCTTAGGGAATTTCTCATATGCCCCAAAACCGTTGAAGCTCCTGTTCAAAAATCATGCTCCGAAATCAACTATTTTCATCTCAGGGATTCATTTTGGGATGGTAACTAAAGTTTAAAGCAGAAATAGGGGCACTTTTAAAATTTTCATTTTTGACCAAAATCGATGGGTCCGGGGCTTAGGGAATTTCTCATATGCCCCAAAACCGTTGAAGCTCCTGTTCAAAAATCATGCTCCGAAATCAACTTTTTTCATCTCAGGGATTCATTTTGGGATGGTAACTAAATTTAAAGCAGAAATAGGGGCACTTTTAAAATTTTAATTTTTGACAAAAATCGATGGGTCCGGGGCTTAGGGAATTTCTCATATGCCACAAAACCGTTGAAGCTCCTGTTCAAAAATCATGCTCTGAAATCAACTTTTTTCATCTCAGGGATTCATTTTGGGATGGTAACTGAAGTTTAAAGCAGAAATAGGGGCACTTTTAAAATTTTCATTTTAGACCAAAATCGATGGGTCCTGGGCTTAGGGAATTTCTAATATGCCACAAAACCGTTGAAGCTCCTGTTCAAAAATCATGCTCTGAAATCAACTTTTTTCATCTCAGGGATTCATTTTGGGATGGTAACTAAAGTTTAAAGCAGAAATAGGGGCACTTTTAAAAATTTCATTTTTGACCAAAATCGATGGGTCCGGGGCTTAGGGAATTTCTCATATGCCCCAAAACCGTTGAAGCTCCTGTTCAAAAATCATGCTCCGAAATCAACTTTTTTCATCTCAGGGATTCATTTTGGGATGGTAACTAAAGTTTAAAGCAGAAATAGGGGCACTTTTAAAATTTTCATTTTTGACCAAAATCGATGGGTCCGGGGCTTAGGGAATTTCTCATATGCCCCAAAACCGTTGAAGCTCCTGTTCAAAAATCATGCTCCGAAATCAACTTTTTTCATCTCAGGGATTCATTTTGGGATGGTAACTAAATTTAAAGCAGAAATAGGGGCACTTTTAAAATTTTCATTTTTGACAAAAATCGATGGGTCCGGGGCTTAGGGAATTTCTCATATGCCACAAAACCGTTGAAGCTCCTGTTCAAAAATCATGCTCTGAAATCAACTTTTTTCATCTCAGGGATTCATTTTGGGATGGTAACTAAAGTTTAAAGCAGAAATAGGGGCACTTTTAAATTTTCATTTTTGACCAAAATCATTGGTTTCGGGGCTAAGGGAATTTCTCATATGCCCCAAAACCGTTAAAGCTCCTGTTCAAAAATCATGCTCCGAAATCAACTTTTTTCATCTCAGGGATTCATTTTGGGATGGTAACTAAAGTTTAAAGCAGAAATAGGGGCACTTTTAAAATTTTAATTTTTGACCAAAATCGATGGGTCCGGGGCTAAGGGAATTTCTCATATGCCCCAAAACCGTTAAAGCTCCTGTTCAAAAATCATGCTCCGAAATCAACTTTTTTCATCTCAGGGATTCATTTTGGGATGGTAACTAAAGTTTAAAGCAGAAATAGGGGCACTTTTAAAATTTTCATTTTTGACCAAAATCGATGGGTCCGGGGCTTAGGGAATTTCTCATATGCCCCAAAACCGTTGAAGCTCCTGTTCAAAAATCATGCTCCGAAATCAACTTTTTTCATCTCAGGGATTCATTTTGGGATGGTAACTAAATTTTAAAGCAGAAATAGGGGCACTTTTAAATTTTCATTTTTGACCAAAATCGATGGGTCCGGGGCTTAGGGAATTTCTCATATGCCCCAAAACCGTTGAAACTCCTGTTCAAAAATCATGCTCCGAAATCAACTATTTTCCTCTCAGGGATTCATTTTGGGATGGTAACTAAAGTTTAAAGCAGAAATAGGGGCACTTTTAAAATTTTAATTTTTGACCAAAATCGATGGGTCCGGGGCTTAGGGAATTTCTCATATGCCCCAAAACCGTTGAAGCTCCTGTTCAAAAATCATGCTCCGAAATCAACTTTTTTCATCTCAGGGATTCATTTTGGGATGGTAACTAAAGTTTAAAGCAGAAATAGGGGCACTTTTAAATTTTCATTTTTGACCAAAATCGATGGGTCCGGGGCTTAGGGAATTTCTCATATGCCCCAAAACCGTTGAAACTCCTGTTCAAAAATCATGCTCCGAAATCAACTATTTTCATCTCAGGGATTCATTTTGGGATGGTAACTAAATTTTAAAGCAGAAATAGGGGCACTTTTAAATTTTCATTTTTGACCAAAATCGATGGGTCCGGGGCTTAGGGAATTTCTCATATGCCCCAAAACCGTTGAAACTCCTGTTCAAAAATCATGCTCCGAAATCAACTATTTTCCTCTCAGGGATTCATTTTGGGATGGTAACTAAAGTTTAAAGCAGAAATAGGGGCACTTTTAAAATTTTAATTTTTGACCAAAATCGATGGGTCCGGGGCTTAGGGAATTTCTCATATGCCCCAAAACCGTTGAAGCTCCTGTTCAAAAATCATGCTCCGAAATCAACTTTTTTCATCTCAGGGATTCATTTTGGGATGGTAACTAAATTTAAAGCAGAAATAGGGGCACTTTTAAAATTTTCATTTTTGACAAAAATCGATGGGTCCTGGGCTTAGGGAATTTCTCATATGCCCCAAAACCGTTGAAGCTCCTGTTCAAAAATCATGCTCCGAAATCAACTATTTTCATCTCAGGGATTCATTTTGGGATGGTAACTAAAGTTTAAAGCAGAAATAGGGGCACTTTTAAAATTTTCATTTTTGACCAAAATCGATGGGTCCGGGGCTTAGGGAATTTCTCATATGCCCCAAAACCGTTGAAGCTCCTGTTCAAAAATCATGCTCCGAAATCAACTTTTTTCATCTCAGGGATTCATTTTGGGATGGTAACTAAATTTAAAGCAGAAATAGGGGCACTTTTAAAATTTTCATTTTTGACAAAAATCGATGGGTCCGGGGCTTAGGGAATTTCTCATATGCCACAAAACCGTTGAAGCTCCTGTTCAAAAATCATGCTCTGAAATCAACTTTTTTCATCTCAGGGATTCATTTTGGGATGGTAACTGAAGTTTAAAGCAGAAATAGGGGCACTTTTAAAATTTTCATTTTAGACCAAAATCGATGGGTCCTGGGCTTAGGGAATTTCTAATATGCCACAAAACCGTTGAAGCTCCTGTTCAAAAATCATGCTCTGAAATCAACTTTTTTCATCTCAGGGATTCATTTTGGGATGGTAACTAAAGTTTAAAGCAGAAATAGGGGCACTTTTAAAAATTTCATTTTTGACCAAAATCGATGGGTCCGGGGCTTAGGGAATTTCTCATATGCCCCAAAACCGTTGAAGCTCCTGTTCAAAAATCATGCTCCGAAATCAACTTTTTTCATCTCAGGGATTCATTTTGGGATGGTAACTAAAGTTTAAAGCAGAAATAGGGGCACTTTTAAAATTTTCATTTTTGACCAAAATCGATGGGTCCGGGGCTTAGGGAATTTCTCATATGCCCCAAAACCGTTGAAGCTCCTGTTCAAAAATCATGCTCCGAAATCAACTTTTTTCATCTCAGGGATTCATTTTGGGATGGTAACTAAATTTAAAGCAGAAATAGGGGCACTTTTAAAATTTTCATTTTTGACAAAAATCGATGGGTCCGGGGCTTAGGGAATTTCTCATATGCCACAAAACCGTTGAAGCTCCTGTTCAAAAATCATGCTCTGAAATCAACTTTTTTCATCTCAGGGATTCATTTTGGGATGGTAACTAAAGTTTAAAGCAGAAATAGGGGCACTTTTAAATTTTCATTTTTGACCAAAATCATTGGTTTCGGGGCTAAGGGAATTTCTCATATGCCCCAAAACCGTTAAAGCTCCTGTTCAAAAATCATGCTCCGAAATCAACTTTTTTCATCTCAGGGATTCATTTTGGGATGGTAACTAAAGTTTAAAGCAGAAATAGGGGCACTTTTAAAATTTTAATTTTTGACCAAAATCGATGGGTCCGGGGCTAAGGGAATTTCTCATATGCCCCAAAACCGTTAAAGCTCCTGTTCAAAAATCATGCTCCGAAATCAACTTTTTTCATCTCAGGGATTCATTTTGGGATGGTAACTAAAGTTTAAAGCAGAAATAGGGGCACTTTTAAAATTTTCATTTTTGACCAAAATCGATGGGTCCGGGGCTTAGGGAATTTCTCATATGCCCCAAAACCGTTGAAGCTCCTGTTCAAAAATCATGCTCCGAAATCAACTTTTTTCATCTCAGGGATTCATTTTGGGATGGTAACTAAAGTTTAAAGCAGAAATAGGGGCACTTTTAAAATTTTCATTTTTGACCAAAATCGATGGGTCCGGGGCTTAGGGGATTTCTCATATGCCCCAAAACCGTTGAAGCTCCTGTTCAAAAATCATGCTCCGAAATCAACTTTTTTCATCTCAGGGATTCATTTTGGGATGGTAACTAAAGTTTAAAGCAGAAATAGGGGCACTTTTAAAATTTTCATTTTTGACCAAAATCGATGGGTCCGGGGCTTAGGGAATTTCTCATATGCCCCAAAACCGTTGAAGCTCCTGTTCAAAAATCATGCTCCGAAATCAACTTTTTTCATCTCAGGGATTCATTTTGGGATGGTAACTAAAGTTTAAAGCAGAATTAGGGGCACTTTTAAAATTTTCATTTTTGACCAAAATCGATGGGTCCGGGGCTTAGGGGATTTCTCATATGCCCCAAAACCGTTGAAGCTCCTGTTCAAAAATCATGCTCCGAAATCAACTTTTTTCATCTCAGGGATTCATTTTGGGATGGTAACTAAAGTTTAAAGCAGAAATAGGGGCACTTTTAAAATTTTCATTTTTGACCAAAATCGATGGGTCCGGGGCTTAGGGAATTTCTCATATGCCACAAAACCGTTGAAGCTCCTGTTCAAAAATCATGCTCTGAAATCAACTTTTTTCATCTCAGGGATTCATTTTGGGATGGTAACTAAAGTTTAAAGCAGAAATAGGGGCACTTTTAAAATTTTCATTTTAGACCAAAATCGATGGGTCCTGGGCTTAGGGAATTTCTAATATGCCACAAAACCGTTGAAGCTCCTGTTCAAAAATCATGCTCCAAAATCAACTATTTTCATCTCAGGGATTCATTTTGGGATGGTAACTAAAGTTTAAAGCAGAAATAGGGGCACTTTTAAAAATTTAATTTTTGACCAAAATCGATGGGTCCCGGGCTTAGGGAATTTCTCATATGCCCCAAAACTGTTGAAGCTCCTGTTCAAAAATCATGCTCCGAAATCAACTTTTTTCATCTCATGGATTCATTTTCGGATGGTAACTAAAGTTTAAAGCAGAAATAGGGGCACTTTTAAAATTTTCATTTTTGACCAAAATCGATGGGTCCGGGACTTAGGGAATTTCTCATATGCCCCAAAACCGTTGAATCTCCTGTTCAAAAATCATGCTCCGAAATCAACTTTTTTCATCTCAGGGATTCATTTTGGGATGGTAACTAAAGTTTAAAGCAGAAATAGGGGCACTTTTAAAATTTTCATTTTTGACCAAAATCGATGGGTCCGGGGCTTAGGGAATTTCTCATATGCCACAAAACCGTTGAAGCTCCTGTTCAAAAATCATGCTCTGAAATCAACTTTTTTCATCTCAGGGATTCATTTTGGGATGGTAACTAAAGTTTAAAGCAGAAATAGGGGCACTTTTAAAATTTTCATTTTAGACCAAAATCGATGGGTCCTGGGCTTAGGGAATTTCTAATATGCCACAAAACCGTTGAAGCTCCTGTTCAAAAATCATGCTCCAAAATCAACTATTTTCATCTCAGGGATTCATTTTGGGATGGTAACTAAAGTTTAAAGCAGAAATAGGGGCACTTTTAAAAATTTAATTTTTGACCAAAATCGATGGGTCCCGGGCTTAGGGAATTTCTCATATGCCCCAAAACCGTTGAAGCTCCTGTTCAAAAATCATGCTCCGAAATCAACTTTTTTCATCTCATGGATTCATTTTCGGATGGTAACTAAAGTTTAAAGCAGAAATAGGGGCACTTTTAAAATTTTCATTTTTGACCAAAATCGATGGGTCCGGGACTTAGGGAATTTCTCATATGCCCCAAAACCGTTGAATCTCCTGTTCAAAAATCATGCTCCGAAATCAACTTTTTTCATCTCAGGGATTCATTTTGGGATGGTAACTAAAGTTTAAAGCAGAAATAGGGGCACTTTTAAAATTTTCATTTTTGTCCAAAATCGATGGGTCCGGGGCTTAGGGAATTTCTCATATGCCCCAAAACCGTTGAAGCTCCTGTTCAAAAATCATGCTCCGAAATCAACTATTTTCATCTCAGGGATTCATTTTGGGATGGTAACTAAAGTTTAAAGCAGAAATAGGGGCACTTTTAAAATTTTCATTTTTGACCAAAATCGATGGGTCCGGGGCTTAGGGAATTTCTCATATGCCCCAAAACCGTTGAAGCTCCTGTTCAAAAATCATGCTCCGAAATCAACTATTTTCATCTCAGGGATTCATTTTGGGATGGTAACTAAATTTTAAAGCAGAAATAGGGGCACTTTTAAAATTTTCATTTTTGACCAAAATCGATGGGTCCGGGGCTTAGGGAATTTCTCATATGCCCCAAAACCGTTGAAGCTCCTGTTCAAAAATCATGCTCCGAAATCAACTTTTTTCATCTCAGGGATTCATTTTGGGATGGTAACTAAAGTTTAAAGCAGAAATAGGGGCACTTTTAAAAATTTCATTTTTGACCAAAATCGATGGGTCCGGGGCTTAGGGAATTTCTAATATGCCCCAAAACCGTTGAAGCTCCTGTTCAAAAATCATGCTCCGAAATCAACTTTTTTCATCTCAGGGATTCATTTTGGGATGGTAACTAAAGTTTAAAGCAGAAATAGGGGCACTTTTAAATTTTCATTTTTGACCAAAATCATTGGTTTCGGGGCTAAGGGAATTTCTCATATGCCCCAAAACCGTTAAAGCTCCTGTTCAAAAATCATGCTCCGAAATCAACTTTTTTCATCTCAGGGATTCATTTTGGGATGGTAACAAAAGTTTAAAGCAGAAATAGGGGCACTTTTAAAATTTTAATTTTTGACCAAAATCGATGGGTCCGGGGCTAAGGGAATTTCTCATATGCCCCAAAACCGTTAAAGCTACTGTTCAAAAATCATGCTCCGAAATCAACTTTTTTCATCTCAGGGATTCATTTTGGGATGGTAACTAAAGTTTAAAGCAGAAATAGGGGCACTTTTAAAAATTTCATTTTTGACCAAAATCGATGGGTCCTGGGCTTAGGAAATTTCTAATATGCCACAAAACCGTTGAAGCTCCTGTTCAAAAATCATGCTCCGAAATCAACTATTTTCATCTCAGGGATTCATTTTGGGATGGTAACTAAAGTTTAAAGCAGAAATAGGGGCACTTTTAAAAATTTCATTTTTGACCAAAATCGATGGGTCCGGGGCTTAGGGAATTTCTCATATGCCCCAAAACCGTTGAAGCTCCTGTTCAAAAATCATGCTCCGAAATCAACTATTTTCATCTCAGGGATTCATTTTGGGATGGTAACTAAAGTTTAAAGCAGAAATAGGGGCACTTTTAAAATTTTCATTTTTGACCAAAATCGATGGGTCCGGGGCTTAGGGAATTTCTCATATGCCCCAAAACCGTTGAAGCTCCTGTTCAAAAATCATGCTCCGAAATCAACTTTTTTCATCTCAGGGATTCATTTTGGGATGGTAACTAAATTTAAAGCAGAAATAGGGGCACTTTTAAAATTTTCATTTTTGACAAAAATCGATGGGTCCGGGGCTTAGGGAATTTCTCATATGCCACAAAACCGTTGAAGCTCCTGTTCAAAAATCATGCTCTGAAATCAACTTTTTTCATCTCAGGGATTCATTTTGGGATGGTAACTAAAGTTTAAAGCAGAAATAGGGGCACTTTTAAAATTTTCATTTTAGACCAAAATCGATGGGTCCTGGGCTTAGGGAATTTCTAATATGCCACAAAACCGTTGAAGCTCCTGTTCAAAAATCATGCTCCGAAATCAACTATTTTCATCTCAGGGATTCATTTTGGGATGGTAACTAAAGCTTAAAGCAGAAATAGGGGCACTTTTAAAAATTTCATTTTTGACCAAAATCGATGGGTCCGGGGCTTAGGGAATTTCTCATATGCCCCAAAACCGTTGAAGCTCCTGTTCAAAAATCATGCTCCAAAATCAACTTTTTTCATCTCAGGGATTCATTTTGGGATGGTAACTAAAGTTTAAAGCAGACATAGGGGCACTTTTAAAATTTTCATTTTTGATCAAAATCAATGGGTCCGGGGCTTAGGGAATTTCTCATATGCCCCAAAACCGTTGAAGCTCCTGTTCAAAAATCATGCTCCGAAATCAACTTTTTTCATCTCAGGGATTCATTTTGGGATGGTAACTAAAGTTTAAAGCAGAAATAGGGGCACTTTTAAATTTTCATTTTTGACCAAAATCGATGGGTCCGGGGCTAAGGGAATTTCTCATATGCCCCAAAACCGTTAAAGCTCCTGTTCAAAAATCATGCTCCGAAATCAACTTTTTTCATCTCAGGGATTCATTTTGGGATGGTAACTAAAGTTTAAAGCAGAAATAGGGGCACTTTTAAAATTTTCATTTTTGACCAAAATCGATGGGTCCGGGGCTTAGGGAATTTCTCATATGCCCCAAAACCGTTGAAGCTCCTGTTCAAAAATCATGCTCCGAAATCAACTTTTTTCATCTCAGGGATTCATTTTGGGATGGTAACTAAAGTTTAAAGCAGAAATAGGGGCACTTTTAAAATTTTCATTTTTGACCAAAATCGATGGGTCTGGGGCTTAGGGGATTTCTCATATCCCCCAAAACCGTTGAAGCTCCTGTTCAAAAATCATGCTCCGAAATCAACTTTTTTCATCTCAGGGATTCATTTTGGGATGGTAACTAAAGTTTAAAGCAGAAATAGGGGCACTTTAAAATTTTTCATTTTAGACCAAAATCGATGGGTCCTGGGCTTAGGGAATTTCTCATATGCCACAAAACCGTTGAAGCTCCTGTTCAAAAATCATGCTCCGAAATCAACTTTTTTCATCTCAGGGATTCATTTTGGGATGGTAACTAAAGTTTAAAGCAGAAATAGGGGCACTTTTAAAATTTTAATTTTTGACCAAAATCGATGGGTCCGGGGCTAAGGGAATTTCTCATATGCCCCAAAACCGTTAAAGCTCCTGTTCAAAAATCATGCTCCGAAATCAACTTTTTTCATCTCAGGGATTCATTTTGGGATGGTAACTAAAGTTTAAAGCAGAAATAGGGGCACTTTTAAAATTTTCATTTTTGACCAAAATCGATGGGTCCGGGGCTTAGGGAATTTCTCATATGCCCCAAAACCGTTGAAGCTCCTGTTCAAAAATCATGCTCCGAAATCAACTTTTTTCATCTCAGGGATTCATTTTGGGATGGTAACTAAAGTTTAAAGCAGAAATAGGGGCACTTTTAAAATTTTCATTTTTGACCAAAATCGATGGGTCCGGGGCTTAGGGAATTTCTCATATGCCCCAAAACCGTTGAAGCTCCTGTTCAAAAATCATGCTCCGAAATCAACTTTTTTCATCTCAGGGATTCATTTTGGGATGGTAACTAAAGTTTAAAGCAGAAATAGGGGCACTTTTAAAATTTTCATTTTTGACCAAAATCGATGGGTCCGGGGCTTAGGGGATTTCTCATATGCCCCAAAACCGTTAAAGCTCCTGTTCAAAAATCATGCTCCGAAATCAACTTTTTTCATCTCAGGGATTCATTTTGGGATGGTAACTAAAGTTTAAAGCAGAAATAGGGGCACTTTTAAAATTTTCATTTTTGACCAAAATCGATGGGTCCGGGGCTTAGGGAATTTCTCATATGCCACAAAACCGTTGAAGCTCCTGTTCAAAAATCATGCTCTGAAATCAACTTTTTTCATCTCAGGGATTCATTTTGGGATGGTAACTAAAGTTTAAAGCAGAAATAGGGGCACTTTTAAAATTTTAATTTTTGACCAAAATCGATGGGTCCGGGGCTAAGGGAATTTCTCATATGCCCCAAAACCGTTAAAGCTCCTGTTCAAAAATCATGCTCCGAAATCAACTTTTTTCATCTCAGGGATTCATTTTGGGATGGTAACTAAATTTTAAAGCAGAAATAGGGGCACTTTTAAATTTTCATTTTTGACCAAAATCGATGGGTCCGGGGCTTAGGGAATTTCTCATATGCCCCAAAACCGTTGAAACTCCTGTTCAAAAATCATGCTCCGAAATCAACTATTTTCATCTCAGGGATTCATTTTGGGATGGTAACTAAAGTTTAAAGCAGAAATAGGGGCACTTTTAAAATTTTCATTTTTGACCAAAATCGATGGGTCCGGGGCTTAGGGAATTTCTCATATGCCCCAAAACCGTTGAAGCTCCTGTTCAAAAATCATGCTCCGAAATCAACTTTTTTCATCTCAGGGATTCATTTTGGGATGGTAACTAAATTTAAAGCAGAAATAGGGGCACTTTTAAAATTTTCATTTTTGACAAAAATCGATGGGTCCGGGGCTTAGGGAATTTCTCATATGCCACAAAACCGTTGAAGCTCCTGTTCAAAAATCTTGCTCTGAAATCAACTTTTTTCATCTCAGGGATTCATTTTGGGATGGTAACTAAAGTTTAAAGCAGAAATAGGGGCACTTTTAAAATTTTCATTTTAGACCAAAATCGATGGGTCCTGGGCTTAGGGAATTTCTAATATGCCACAAAACCGTTGAAGCTCCTGTTCAAAAATCATGCTCCGAAATCAACTATTTTCATCTCAGGGATTCATTTTGGGATGGTAACTAAAGTTTAAAGCAGAAATAGGGGCACTTTTAAAAATTTCATTTTTGACCAAAATCGATGGGTCCGGGGCTTAGGGAATTTCTCATATGCCCCAAAACCGTTGAAGCTCCTGTTCAAAAATCATGCTCCGAAATCAACTATTTTCATCTCAGGGATTCATTTTGGGATGGTAACTAAAGTTTAAAGCAGAAATAGGGGCACTTTTAAAATTTTCATTTTTGACCAAAATCGATGGGTCCGGGGCTTAGGGAATTTCTCATATGCCCCAAAACCGTTGAAGCTCCTGTTCAAAAATCATGCTCCGAAATCAACTTTTTTCATCTCAGGGATTCATTTTGGGATGGTAACTAAATTTAAAGCAGAAATAGGGGCACTTTTAAAATTTTCATTTTTGACAAAAATCGATGGGTCCGGGGCTTAGGGAATTTCTAATATGCCACAAAACCGTTGAAGCTCCTGTTCAAAAATCATGCTCTGAAATCAACTTTTTTCATCTCAGGGATTCATTTTGGGATGGTAACTAAAGTTTAAAGCAGAAATAGGGGCACTTTTAAAAATTTCATTTTTGACCAAAATCGATGGGTCCGGGGCTTAGGGAATTTCTAATATGCCCCAAAACCGTTGAAGCTCCTGTTCAAAAATCATGCTCCGAAATCAACTTTTTTCATCTCAGGGATTCATTTTGGGATGGTAACTAAAGTTTAAAGCAGAAATAGGGGCACTTTTAAATTTTCATTTTTGACCAAAATCATTGGTTTCGGGGCTAAGGGAATTTCTCATATGCCCCAAAACCGTTAAAGCTCCTGTTCAAAAATCATGCTCCGAAATCAACTTTTTTCATCTCAGGGATTCATTTTGGGATGGTAACTAAAGTTTAAAGCAGAAATAGGGGCACTTTTAAAATTTTCATTTTTGACCAAAATCGATGGGTCCGGGGCTAAGGGAATTTCTCATATGCCCCAAAACCGTTAAAGCTCCTGTTCAAAAATCATGCTCCGAAATCAACTTTTTTCATCTCAGGGATTCATTTTGGGATGGTAACTAAAGTTTAAAGCAGAAATAGGGGCACTTTTAAAATTTTCATTTTTGACCAAAATCGATGGGTCCGGGGCTTAGGGAATTTCTCATATGCCCCAAAACCGTTGAAGCTCCTGTTCAAAAATCATGCTCCGAAATCAACTTTTTTCATCTCAGGGATTCATTTTGGGATGGTAACTAAAGTTTAAAGCAGAAATAGGGGCACTTTTAAATTTTCATTTTTGACCAAAATCGATGGGTCCGGGGCTTAGGGAATTTCTCATATGCCCCAAAACCGTTGAAACTCCTGTTCAAAAATCATGCTCCGAAATCAACTATTTTCATCTCAGGGATTCATTTTGGGATGGTAACTAAATTTTAAAGCAGAAATAGGGGCACTTTAAAATTTTCATTTTTGACCAAAATCGATGGGTCCGGGGCTTAGGGAATTTCTCATATGCCCCAAAACCGTTGAAACTCCTGTTCAAAAATCATGCTCCGAAATCAACTATTTTCCTCTCAGGGATTCATTTTTGGATGGTAACTAAAGTTTAAAGCAGAAATAGGGGCACTTTTAAAATTTTAATTTTTGACCAAAATCGATGGGTCCGGGGCTTAGGGAATTTCTCATATGCCCCAAAACCGTTGAAGCTCCTGTTCAAAAATCATGCTCCGAAATCAACTTTTTTCATCTCAGGGATTCATTTTGGGATGGTAACTAAAGTTTAAAGCAGAAATAGGGGCACTTTTAAATTTTCATTTTTGACCAAAATCGATGGGTCCGGGGCTTAGGGAATTTCTCATATGCCCCAAAACCGTTGAAACTCCTGTTCAAAAATCATGCTCCGAAATCAACTATTTTCATCTCAGGGATTCATTTTGGGATGGTAACTAAATTTTAAAGCAGAAATAGGGGCACTTTTAAATTTTCATTTTTGACCAAAATCGATGGGTCCGGGGCTTAGGGAATTTCTCATATGCCCCAAAACCGTTGAAACTCCTGTTCAAAAATCATGCTCCGAAATCAACTATTTTCCTCTCAGGGATTCATTTTGGGATGGTAACTAAAGTTTAAAGCAGAAATAGGGGCACTTTTAAAATTTTAATTTTTGACCAAAATCGATGGGTCCGGGGCTTAGGGAATTTCTCATATGCCCCAAAACCGTTGAAGCTCCTGTTCAAAAATCATGCTCCGAAATCAACTTTTTTCATCTCAGGGATTCATTTTGGGATGGTAACTAAATTTAAAGCAGAAATAGGGGCACTTTTAAAATTTTCATTTTTGACAAAAATCGATGGGTCCTGGGCTTAGGGAATTTCTCATATGCCCCAAAACCGTTGAAGCTCCTGTTCAAAAATCATGCTCCGAAATCAACTATTTTCATCTCAGGGATTCATTTTGGGATGGTAACTAAAGTTTAAAGCAGAAATAGGGGCACTTTTAAAATTTTCATTTTTGACCAAAATCGATGGGTCCGGGGCTTAGGGAATTTCTCATATGCCCCAAAACCGTTGAAGCTCCTGTTCAAAAATCATGCTCCGAAATCAACTTTTTTCATCTCAGGGATTCATTTTGGGATGGTAACTAAATTTAAAGCAGAAATAGGGGCACTTTTAAAATTTTCATTTTTGACAAAAATCGATGGGTCCGGGGCTTAGGGAATTTCTCATATGCCACAAAACCGTTGAAGCTCCTGTTCAAAAATCATGCTCTGAAATCAACTTTTTTCATCTCAGGGATTCATTTTGGGATGGTAACTGAAGTTTAAAGCAGAAATAGGGGCACTTTTAAAATTTTCATTTTAGACCAAAATCGATGGGTCCTGGGCTTAGGGAATTTCTAATATGCCACAAAACCGTTGAAGCTCCTGTTCAAAAATCATGCTCTGAAATCAACTTTTTTCATCTCAGGGATTCATTTTGGGATGGTAACTAAAGTTTAAAGCAGAAATAGGGGCACTTTTAAAAATTTCATTTTTGACCAAAATCGATGGGTCCGGGGCTTAGGGAATTTCTCATATGCCCCAAAACCGTTGAAGCTACTGTTCAAAAATCATGCTCCGAAATCAACTTTTTTCATCTCAGGGATTCATTTTGGGATGGTAACTAAAGTTTAAAGCAGAAATAGGGGCACTTTTAAAATTTTCATTTTTGACCAAAATCGATGGGTCCGGGGCTTAGGGAATTTCTCATATGCCCCAAAACCGTTGAAGCTCCTGTTCAAAAATCATGCTCCGAAATCAACTTTTTTCATCTCAGGGATTCATTTTGGGATGGTAACTAAATTTAAAGCAGAAATAGGGGCACTTTTAAAATTTTCATTTTTGACAAAAATCGATGGGTCCGGGGCTTAGGGAATTTCTCATATGCCACAAAACCGTTGAAGCTCCTGTTCAAAAATCATGCTCTGAAATCAACTTTTTTCATCTCAGGGATTCATTTTGGGATGGTAACTAAAGTTTAAAGCAGAAATAGGGGCACTTTTAAATTTTCATTTTTGACCAAAATCATTGGTTTCGGGGCTAAGGGAATTTCTCATATGCCCCAAAACCGTTAAAGCTCCTGTTCAAAAATCATGCTCCGAAATCAACTTTTTTCATCTCAGGGATTCATTTTGGGATGGTAACTAAAGTTTAAAGCAGAAATAGGGGCACTTTTAAAATTTTAATTTTTGACCAAAATCGATGGGTCCGGGGCTAAGGGAATTTCTCATATGCCCCAAAACCGTTAAAGCTCCTGTTCAAAAATCATGCTCCGAAATCAACTTTTTTCATCTCAGGGATTCATTTTGGGATGGTAACTAAAGTTTAAAGCAGAAATAGGGGCACTTTTAAAATTTTCATTTTTGACCAAAATCGATGGGTCCGGGGCTTAGGGAATTTCTCATATGCCCCAAAACCGTTGAAGCTCCTGTTCAAAAATCATGCTCCGAAATCAACTTTTTTCATCTCAGGGATTCATTTTGGGATGGTAACTAAAGTTTAAAGCAGAAATAGGGGCACTTTTAAAATTTTCATTTTTGACCAAAATCGATGGGTCCGGGGCTTAGGGGATTTCTCATATGCCCCAAAACCGTTGAAGCTCCTGTTCAAAAATCATGCTCCGAAATCAACTTTTTTCATCTCAGGGATTCATTTTGGGATGGTAACTAAAGTTTAAAGCAGAAATAGGGGCACTTTTAAAATTTTCATTTTTGACCAAAATCGATGGGTCCGGGGCTTAGGGAATTTCTCATATGCCCCAAAACCGTTGAAGCTCCTGTTCAAAAATCATGCTCCGAAATCAACTTTTTTCATCTCAGGGATTCATTTTGGGATGGTAACTAAAGTTTAAAGCAGAATTAGGGGCACTTTTAAAATTTTCATTTTTGACCAAAATCGATGGGTCCGGGGCTTAGGGGATTTCTCATATGCCCCAAAACCGTTGAAGCTCCTGTTCAAAAATCATGCTCCGAAATCAACTTTTTTCATCTCAGGGATTCATTTTGGGATGGTAACTAAAGTTTAAAGCAGAAATAGGGGCACTTTTAAAATTTTCATTTTTGACCAAAATCGATGGGTCCGGGGCTTAGGGAATTTCTCATATGCCACAAAACCGTTGAAGCTCCTGTTCAAAAATCATGCTCTGAAATCAACTTTTTTCATCTCAGGGATTCATTTTGGGATGGTAACTAAAGTTTAAAGCAGAAATAGGGGCACTTTTAAAATTTTCATTTTAGACCAAAATCGATGGGTCCTGGGCTTAGGGAATTTCTAATATGCCACAAAACCGTTGAAGCTCCTGTTCAAAAATCATGCTCCAAAATCAACTATTTTCATCTCAGGGATTCATTTTGGGATGGTAACTAAAGTTTAAAGCAGAAATAGGGGCACTTTTAAAAATTTAATTTTTGACCAAAATCGATGGGTCCCGGGCTTAGGGAATTTCTCATATGCCCCAAAACCGTTGAAGCTCCTGTTCAAAAATCATGCTCCGAAATCAACTTTTTTCATCTCATGGATTCATTTTCGGATGGTAACTAAAGTTTAAAGCAGAAATAGGGGCACTTTTAAAATTTTCATTTTTGACCAAAATCGATGGGTCCGGGACTTAGGGAATTTCTCATATGCCCCAAAACCGTTGAATCTCCTGTTCAAAAATCATGCTCCGAAATCAACTTTTTTCATCTCAGGGATTCATTTTGGGATGGTAACTAAAGTTTAAAGCAGAAATAGGGGCACTTTTAAAATTTTCATTTTTGTCCAAAATCGATGGGTCCGGGGCTTAGGGAATTTCTCATATGCCCCAAAACCGTTGAAGCTCCTGTTCAAAAATCATGCTCCGAAATCAACTATTTTCATCTCAGGGATTCATTTTGGGATGGTAACTAAAGTTTAAAGCAGAAATAGGGGCACTTTTAAAATTTTCATTTTTGACCAAAATCGATGGGTCCGGGGCTTAGGGAATTTCTCATATGCCCCAAAACCGTTGAAGCTCCTGTTCAAAAATCATGCTCCGAAATCAACTATTTTCATCTCAGGGATTCATTTTGGGATGGTAACTAAATTTTAAAGCAGAAATAGGGGCACTTTTAAAATTTTCATTTTTGACCAAAATCGATGGGTCCGGGGCTTAGGGAATTTCTCATATGCCCCAAAACCGTTGAAGCTCCTGTTCAAAAATCATGCTCCGAAATCAACTTTTTTCATCTCAGGGATTCATTTTGGGATGGTAACTAAAGTTTAAAGCAGAAATAGGGGCACTTTTAAAAATTTCATTTTTGACCAAAATCGATGGGTCCGGGGCTTAGGGAATTTCTAATATGCCCCAAAACCGTTGAAGCTCCTGTTCAAAAATCATGCTCCGAAATCAACTTTTTTCATCTCAGGGATTCATTTTGGGATGGTAACTAAAGTTTAAAGCAGAAATAGGGGCACTTTTAAATTTTCATTTTTGACCAAAATCATTGGTTTCGGGGCTAAGGGAATTTCTCATATGCCCCAAAACCGTTAAAGCTCCTGTTCAAAAATCATGCTCCGAAATCAACTTTTTTCATCTCAGGGATTCATTTTGGGATGGTAACTAAAGTTTAAAGCAGAAATAGGGGCACTTTTAAAATTTTAATTTTTGACCAAAATCGATGGGTCCGGGGCTAAGGGAATTTCTCATATGCCCCAAAACCGTTAAAGCTACTGTTCAAAAATCATGCTCCGAAATCAACTTTTTTCATCTCAGGGATTCATTTTGGGATGGTAACTAAAGTTTAAAGCAGAAATAGGGGCACTTTTAAAATTTTCATTTTTGACCAAAATCGATGGGTCCGGGGCTTAGGGAATTTCTCATATGCCCCAAAACCGTTGAAGCTCCTGTTCAAAAATCATGCTCCGAAATCAACTTTTTTCATCTCAGGGATTCATTTTGGGATGGTAACTAAAGTTTAAAGCAGAAATAGGGGCACTTTTAAAATTTTCATTTTTGACCAAAATCGATGGGTCCGGGGCTTAGGGGATTTCTCATATGCCCCAAAACCGTTGAAGCTCCTGTTCAAAAATCATGCTCCGAAATCAACTTTTTTCATCTCAGGGATTCATTTTGGGATGGTAACTAAAGTTTAAAGCAGAAATAGGGGCACTTTTAAAATTTTCATTTTTGACCAAAATCGATGGGTCCGGGGCTTAGGGAATTTCTCATATGCCCCAAAACCGTTGAAGCTCCTGTTCAAAAATCATGCTCCGAAATCAACTTTTTTCATCTCAGGGATTCATTTTGGGATGGTAACTAAAGTTTAAAGCAGAATTAGGGGCACTTTTAAAATTTTCATTTTTGACCAAAATCGATGGGTCCGGGGCTTAGGGGATTTCTCATATGCCCCAAAACCGTTGAAGCTCCTGTTCAAAAATCATGCTCCGAAATCAACTTTTTTCATCTCAGGGATTCATTTTGGGATGGTAACTAAAGTTTAAAGCAGAAATAGGGGCACTTTTAAAATTTTCATTTTTGACCAAAATCGATGGGTCCGGGGCTTAGGGAATTTCTCATATGCCACAAAACCGTTGAAGCTCCTGTTCAAAAATCATGCTCTGAAATCAACTTTTTTCATCTCAGGGATTCATTTTGGGATGGTAACTAAAGTTTAAAGCAGAAATAGGGGCACTTTTAAAATTTTCATTTTAGACCAAAATCGATGGGTCCTGGGCTTAGGGAATTTCTAATATGCCACAAAACCGTTGAAGCTCCTGTTCAAAAATCATGCTCCGAAATCAACTATTTTCATCTCAGGGATTCATTTTGGGATGGTAACTAAATTTTAAAGCAGAAATAGGGGCACTTTTAAATTTTCATTTTTGACCAAAATCGATGGGTCCGGGGCTTAGGGAATTTCTCATATGCCCCAAAACCGTTGAAGCTCCTGTTCAAAAATCATGCTCCGAAATCAACTTTTTTCATCTCATGGATTCATTTTCGGATGGTAACTAAAGTTTAAAGCAGAAATAGGGGCACTTTTAAAATTTTCATTTTTGACCAAAATCGATGGGTCCGGGACTTAGGGAATTTCTCATATGCCCCAAAACCGTTGAATCTCCTGTTCAAAAATCATGCTCCGAAATCAACTTTTTTCATCTCAGGGATTCATTTTGGGATGGTAACTAAAGTTTAAAGCAGAAATAGGGGCACTTTTAAAATTTTCATTTTTGTCCAAAATCGATGGGTCCGGGGCTTAGGGAATTTCTCATATGCCCCAAAACCGTTGAAGCTCCTGTTCAAAAATCATGCTCCGAAATCAACTATTTTCATCTCAGGGATTCATTTTGGGATGGTAACTAAAGTTTAAAGCAGAAATAGGGGCACTTTTAAAATTTTCATTTTTGACCAAAATCGATGGGTCCGGGGCTTAGGGAATTTCTCATATGCCCCAAAACCGTTGAAGCTCCTGTTCAAAAATCATGCTCCGAAATCAACTATTTTCATCTCAGGGATTCATTTTGGGATGGTAACTAAATTTTAAAGCAGAAATAGGGGCACTTTTAAATTTTCATTTTTGACCAAAATCGATGGGTCCGGGGCTTAGGGAATTTCTCATATGCCCCAAAACCGTTGAAACTCCTGTTCATAAATCATGCTCCGAAATCAACTATTTTCATCTCAGGGATTCATTTTGGGATGGTAACTAAAGTTTAAAGCAGAAATAGGGGCACTTTTAAAATTTTCATTTTTGACCAAAATCGATGGGTCCGGGGCTTAGGGAATTTCTCATATGCCCCAAAACCGTTGAAGCTCCTGTTCAAAAATCATGCTCCGAAATCAACTTTTTTCATCTCAGGGATTCATTTTGGGATGGTAACTAAATTTAAAGCAGAAATAGGGGCACTTTTAAAATTTTCATTTTTGACAAAAATCGATGGGTCCGGGGCTTAGGGAATTTCTCATATGCCCCAAAACCGTTGAAGCTCCTGTTCAAAAATCATGCTCCGAAATCAACTTTTTTCATCTCAGGGATTCATTTTGGGATGGTAACTAAATTTAAAGCAGAAATAGGGGCACTTTTAAAATTTTCATTTTTGACAAAAATCGATGGGTCCGGGGCTTAGGGAATTTCTCATATGCCACAAAACCGTTGAAGCTCCTGTTCAAAAATCATGCTCTGAAATCAACTTTTTTCATCTCAGGGATTCATTTTGGGATGGTAACTAAAGTTTAAAGCAGAAATAGGGGCACTTTTAAAATTTTCATTTTAGACCAAAATCGATGGGTCCTGGGCTTAGGGAATTTCTAATATGCCACAAAACCGTTGAAGCTCCTGTTCAAAAATCATTCTCCGAAATCAACTATTTTCATCTCAGGGATTCATTTTGGGATGGTAACTAAAGTTTAAAGCAGAAATAGGGGCACTTTTAAAAATTTCATTTTTGACCAAAATCGATGGGTCCGGGGCTTAGGGAATTTCTCATATGCCCCAAAACCGTTGAAGCTCCTGTTCAAAAATCATGCTCCGAAATCAACTATTTTCATCTCAGGGATTCATTTTGGGATGGTAACTAAAGTTTAAAGCAGAAATAGGGGCACTTTTAAAATTTTCATTTTTGACCAAAATCGATGGGTCCGGGGCTTAGGGAATTTCTCATATGCCCCAAAACCGTTGAAGCTCCTGTTCAAAAATCATGCTCCGAAATCAACTTTTTTCATCTCAGGGATTCATTTTGGGATGGTAACTAAATTTAAAGCAGAAATAGGGGCACTTTTAAAATTTTCATTTTTGACAAAAATCGATGGGTCCGGGGCTTAGGGAATTTCTCATATGCCACAAAACCGTTGAAGCTCCTGTTCAAAAATCATGCTCTGAAATCAACTTTTTTCATCTCAGGGATTCATTTTGGGATGGTAACTAAAGTTTAAAGCAGAAATAGGGGCACTTTTAAAATTTTCATTTTAGACCAAAATCGATGGGTCCTGGGCTTAGGGAATTTCTAATATGCCACAAAACCGTTGAAGCTCCTGTTCAAAAATCATGCTCCGAAATCAACTATTTTCATCTCAGGGATTCATTTTGGGATGGTAACTAAAGTTTAAAGCAGAAATAGGGGCACTTTTAAAAATTTCATTTTTGACCAAAATCGATGGGTCCGGGGCTTAGGGAATTTCTCATATGCCCCAAAACCGTTGAAGCTCCTGTTCAAAAATCATGCTCCAAAATCAACTTTTTTCATCTCAGGGATTCATTTTGGGATGGTAACTAAAGTTTAAAGCAGACATAGGGGCACTTTTAAAATTTTCATTTTTGATCAAAATCGATGGGTCCGGGGCTTAGGGAATTTCTCATATCCCCCAAAACCGTTGAAGCTCCTGTTCAAAAATCATGCTCCGAAATCAACTTTTTTCATCTCAGGGATTCATTTTGGGATGGTAACTAAAGTTTAAAGCAGAAATAGGGGCACTTTTAAAATTTTCATTTTTGACCAAAATCGATGGGTCCGGGGCTTAGGGAATTTCTCATATGCCCCAAAACCGTTGAAGCTCCTGTTCAAAAATCATGCTCCGAAATCAACTTTTTTCATCTCAGGGATTCATTTTGGGATGGTAACTAAATTTAAAGCAGAAATAGGGGCACTTTTAAAATTTTCATTTTTGACAAAAATCGATGGGTCCGGGGCTTAGGGAATTTCTCATATGCCACAAAACCGTTGAAGCTCCTGTTCAAAAATCATGCTCTGAAATCAACTTTTTTCATCTCAGGGATTCATTTTGGGATGGTAACTAAAGTTTAAAGCAGAAATAGGGGCACTTTTAAAATTTTCATTTTAGACCAAAATCGATGGGTCCTGGGCTTAGGGAATTTCTAATATGCCACAAAACCGTTGAAGCTCCTGTTCAAAAATCATGCTCCGAAATCAACTATTTTCATCTCAGGGATTCATTTTGGGATGGTAACTAAATTTTAAAGCAGAAATAGGGGCACTTTTAAATTTTCATTTTTGACCAAAATCGATGGGTCCGGGGCTTAGGGAATTTCTCATATGCCCCAAAACCGTTGAAGCTCCTGTTCAAAAATCATGCTCCGAAATCAACTTTTTTCATCTCATGGATTCATTTTCGGATGGTAACTAAAGTTTAAAGCAGAAATAGGGGCACTTTTAAAATTTTCATTTTTGACCAAAATCGATGGGTCCGGGACTTAGGGAATTTCTCATATGCCCCAAAACCGTTGAATCTCCTGTTCAAAAATCATGCTCCGAAATCAACTTTTTTCATCTCAGGGATTCATTTTGGGATGGTAACTAAAGTTTAAAGCAGAAATAGGGGCACTTTTAAAATTTTCATTTTTGTCCAAAATCGATGGGTCCGGGGCTTAGGGAATTTCTCATATGCCCCAAAACCGTTGAAGCTCCTGTTCAAAAATCATGCTCCGAAATCAACTATTTTCATCTCAGGGATTCATTTTGGGATGGTAACTAAAGTTTAAAGCAGAAATAGGGGCACTTTTAAAATTTTCATTTTTGACCAAAATCGATGGGTCCGGGGCTTAGGGAATTTCTCATATGCCCCAAAACCGTTGAAGCTCCTGTTCAAAAATCATGCTCCGAAATCAACTATTTTCATCTCAGGGATTCATTTTGGGATGGTAACTAAATTTTAAAGCAGAAATAGGGGCACTTTTAAATTTTCATTTTTGACCAAAATCGATGGGTCCGGGGCTTAGGGAATTTCTCATATGCCCCAAAACCGTTGAAACTCCTGTTCATAAATCATGCTCCGAAATCAACTATTTTCATCTCAGGGATTCATTTTGGGATGGTAACTAAAGTTTAAAGCAGAAATAGGGGCACTTTTAAAATTTTCATTTTTGACCAAAATCGATGGGTCCGGGGCTTAGGGAATTTCTCATATGCCCCAAAACCGTTGAAGCTCCTGTTCAAAAATCATGCTCCGAAATCAACTTTTTTCATCTCAGGGATTCATTTTGGGATGGTAACTAAATTTAAAGCAGAAATAGGGGCACTTTTAAAATTTTCATTTTTGACAAAAATCGATGGGTCCGGGGCTTAGGGAATTTCTCATATGCCCCAAAACCGTTGAAGCTCCTGTTCAAAAATCATGCTCCGAAATCAACTTTTTTCATCTCAGGGATTCATTTTGGGATGGTAACTAAATTTAAAGCAGAAATAGGGGCACTTTTAAAATTTTCATTTTTGACAAAAATCGATGGGTCCGGGGCTTAGGGAATTTCTCATATGCCACAAAACCGTTGAAGCTCCTGTTCAAAAATCATGCTCTGAAATCAACTTTTTTCATCTCAGGGATTCATTTTGGGATGGTAACTAAAGTTTAAAGCAGAAATAGGGGCACTTTTAAAATTTTCATTTTAGACCAAAATCGATGGGTCCTGGGCTTAGGGAATTTCTAATATGCCACAAAACCGTTGAAGCTCCTGTTCAAAAATCATTCTCCGAAATCAACTATTTTCATCTCAGGGATTCATTTTGGGATGGTAACTAAAGTTTAAAGCAGAAATAGGGGCACTTTTAAAAATTTCATTTTTGACCAAAATCGATGGGTCCGGGGCTTAGGGAATTTCTCATATGCCCCAAAACCGTTGAAGCTCCTGTTCAAAAATCATGCTCCGAAATCAACTATTTTCATCTCAGGGATTCATTTTGGGATGGTAACTAAAGTTTAAAGCAGAAATAGGGGCACTTTTAAAATTTTCATTTTTGACCAAAATCGATGGGTCCGGGGCTTAGGGAATTTCTCATATGCCCCAAAACCGTTGAAGCTCCTGTTCAAAAATCATGCTCCGAAATCAACTTTTTTCATCTCAGGGATTCATTTTGGGATGGTAACTAAATTTAAAGCAGAAATAGGGGCACTTTTAAAATTTTCATTTTTGACAAAAATCGATGGGTCCGGGGCTTAGGGAATTTCTCATATGCCACAAAACCGTTGAAGCTCCTGTTCAAAAATCATGCTCTGAAATCAACTTTTTTCATCTCAGGGATTCATTTTGGGATGGTAACTAAAGTTTAAAGCAGAAATAGGGGCACTTTTAAAATTTTCATTTTAGACCAAAATCGATGGGTCCTGGGCTTAGGGAATTTCTAATATGCCACAAAACCGTTGAAGCTCCTGTTCAAAAATCATGCTCCGAAATCAACTATTTTCATCTCAGGGATTCATTTTGGGATGGTAACTAAAGTTTAAAGCAGAAATAGGGGCACTTTTAAAAATTTCATTTTTGACCAAAATCGATGGGTCCGGGGCTTAGGGAATTTCTCATATGCCCCAAAACCGTTGAAGCTCCTGTTCAAAAATCATGCTCCAAAATCAACTTTTTTCATCTCAGGGATTCATTTTGGGATGGTAACTAAAGTTTAAAGCAGAAATAGGGGCACTTTTAAAATTTTCATTTTTGATCAAAATCGATGGGTCCGGGGCTTAGGGAATTTCTCATATGCCCCAAAACCGTTGAAGCTCCTGTTCAAAAATCATGCTCCGAAATCAACTTTTTTCATCTCAGGGATTCATTTTGGGATGGTAACTAAAGTTTAAAGCAGAAATAGGGGCACTTTTAAAATTTTCATTTTTGACCAAAATCGATGGGTCCGGGGCTTAGGGAATTTCTCATATGCCCCAAAACCGTTGAAGCTCCTGTTCAAAAATCATGCTCCGAAATCAACTTTTTTCATCTCAGGGATTCATTTTGGGATGGTAACTAAATTTAAAGCAGAAATAGGGGCACTTTTAAAATTTTCATTTTTGACAAAAATCGATGGGTCCGGGGCTTAGGGAATTTCTCATATGCCACAAAACCGTTGAAGCTCCTGTTCAAAAATCATGCTCTGAAATCAACTTTTTTCATCTCAGGGATTCATTTTGGGATGGTAACTAAAGTTTAAAGCAGAAATAGGGGCACTTTTAAAATTTTCATTTTAGACCAAAATCGAGGGGTCCTGGGCTTAGGGAATTTCTAATATGCCACAAAACCGTTGAAGCTCCTGTTCAAAAATCATGCTCCGAAATCAACTATTTTCATCTCAGGGATTCATTTTGGGATGGTAACTAAATTTTAAAGCAGAAATAGGGGCACTTTTAAATTTTCATTTTTGACCAAAATCGATGGGTCCGGGGCTTAGGGAATTTCTCATATGCCCCAAAACCGTTGAAACTCCTGTTCATAAATCATGCTCCGAAATCAACTATTTTCATCTCAGGGATTCATTTTGGGATGGTAACTAAAGTTTAAAGCAGAAATAGGGGCACTTTTAAAATTTTCATTTTTGACCAAAATCGATGGGTCCGGGGCTTAGGGAATTTCTCATATGCCCCAAAACCGTTGAAGCTCCTGTTCAAAAATCATGCTCCGAAATCAACTTTTTTCATCTCAGGGATTCATTTTGGGATGGTAACTAAATTTAAAGCAGAAATAGGGGCACTTTTAAAATTTTCATTTTTGACAAAAATCGATGGGTCCGGGGCTTAGGGAATTTCTCATATGCCCCAAAACCGTTGAAGCTCCTGTTCAAAAATCATGCTCCGAAATCAACTTTTTTCATCTCAGGGATTCATTTTGGGATGGTAACTAAATTTAAAGCAGAAATAGGGGCACTTTTAAAATTTTCATTTTTGACAAAAATCGATGGGTCCGGGGCTTAGGGAATTTCTCATATGCCACAAAACCGTTGAAGCTCCTGTTCAAAAATCATGCTCTGAAATCAACTTTTTTCATCTCAGGGATTCATTTTGGGATGGTAACTAAAGTTTAAAGCAGAAATAGGGGCACTTTTAAAATTTTCATTTTAGACCAAAATCGATGGGTCCTGGGCTTAGGGAATTTCTAATATGCCACAAAACCGTTGAAGCTCCTGTTCAAAAATCATTCTCCGAAATCAACTATTTTCATCTCAGGGATTCATTTTGGGATGGTAACTAAAGTTTAAAGCAGAAATAGGGGCACTTTTAAAAATTTCATTTTTGACCAAAATCGATGGGTCCGGGGCTTAGGGAATTTCTCATATGCCCCAAAACCGTTGAAGCTCCTGTTCAAAAATCATGCTCCGAAATCAACTATTTTCATCTCAGGGATTCATTTTGGGATGGTAACTAAAGTTTAAAGCAGAAATAGGGGCACTTTTAAAATTTTCATTTTTGACCAAAATCGATGGGTCCGGGGCTTAGGGAATTTCTCATATGCCCCAAAACCGTTGAAGCTCCTGTTCAAAAATCATGCTCCGAAATCAACTTTTTTCATCTCAGGGATTCATTTTGGGATGGTAACTAAATTTAAAGCAGAAATAGGGGCACTTTTAAAATTTTCATTTTTGACAAAAATCGATGGGTCCGGGGCTTAGGGAATTTCTCATATGCCACAAAACCGTTGAAGCTCCTGTTCAAAAATCATGCTCTGAAATCAACTTTTTTCATCTCAGGGATTCATTTTGGGATGGTAACTAAAGTTTAAAGCAGAAATAGGGGCACTTTTAAAATTTTCATTTTAGACCAAAATCGATGGGTCCTGGGCTTAGGGAATTTCTAATATGCCACAAAACCGTTGAAGCTCCTGTTCAAAAATCATGCTCCGAAATCAACTATTTTCATCTCAGGGATTCATTTTGGGATGGTAACTAAAGTTTAAAGCAGAAATAGGGGCACTTTTAAAAATTTCATTTTTGACCAAAATCGATGGGTCCGGGGCTTAGGGAATTTCTCATATGCCCCAAAACCGTTGAAGCTCCTGTTCAAAAATCATGCTCCAAAATCAACTTTTTTCATCTCAGGGATTCATTTTGGGATGGTAACTAAAGTTTAAAGCAGAAATAGGGGCACTTTTAAAATTTTCATTTTTGATCAAAATCGATGGGTCCGGGGCTTAGGGAATTTCTCATATGCCCCAAAACCGTTGAAGCTCCTGTTCAAAAATCATGCTCCGAAATCAACTTTTTTCATCTCAGGGATTCATTTTGGGATGGTAACTAAATTTAAAGCAGAAATAGGGGCACTTTTAAAATTTTCATTTTTGACAAAAATCGATGGGTCCGGGGCTTAGGGAATTTCTCATATGCCCCAAAACCGTTGAAGCTCCTGTTCAAAAATCATGCTCCGAAATCAACTATTTTCATCTCAGGGATTCATTTTGGGATGGTAACTAAAGTTTAAAGCAGAAATAGGGGCACTTTTAAAATTTTCATTTTTGACCAAAATCGATGGGTCCGGGGCTTAGGGAATTTCTCATATGCCCCAAAACCGTTGAAGCTCCTGTTCAAAAATCATGCTCCGAAATCAACTTTTTTCATCTCAGGGATTCATTTTGGGATGGTAACTAAAGTTTAAAGCAGAAATAGGGGCACTTTTAAAATTTTCATTTTTGACCAAAATCGATGGGTCCGGGGCTTAGGGAATTTCTCATATGCCCCAAAACCGTTGAAGCTCCTGTTCAAAAATCATGCTCCGAAATCAACTTTTTTCATCTCAGGGATTCATTTTGGGATGGTAACTAAATTTAAAGCAGAAATAGGGGCACTTTTAAAATTTTCATTTTTGACAAAAATCGATGGGTCCGGGGCTTAGGGAATTTCTCATATGCCACAAAACCGTTGAAGCTCCTGTTCAAAAATCATGCTCTGAAATCAACTTTTTTCATCTCAGGGATTCATTTTGGGATGGTAACTAAAGTTTAAAGCAGAAATAGGGGCACTTTTAAAATTTTCATTTTAGACCAAAATCGATGGGTCCTGGGCTTAGGGAATTTCTAATATGCCACAAAACCGTTGAAGCTCCTGTTCAAAAATCATGCTCCGAAATCAACTATTTTCATCTCAGGGATTCATTTTGGGATGGTAACTAAAGTTTAAAGCAGAAATAGGGGCACTTTTAAAAATTTCATTTTTGACCAAAATCGATGGGTCCGGGGCTTAGGGAATTTCTCATATGCCCCAAAACCGTTGAAGCTCCTGTTCAAAAATCATGCTCCAAAATCAACTTTTTTCATCTCAGGGATTCATTTTGGGATGGTAACTAAAGTTTAAAGCAGACATAGGGGCACTTTTAAAATTTTCATTTTTGATCAAAATCGATGGGTCCGGGGCTTAGGGAATTTCTCATATGCCATAAAAACCGTTGAAGCTCCTGTTCAAAAATCATGCTCCGAAATCAACTTTTTTCATCTCAGGGATTCATTTTGGGATGGTAACTAAAGTTTAAAGCAGAAATAGGGGCACTTTTAAAATTTTCATTTTTGACCAAAATCGATGGGTCCGGGGCTTAGGGAATTTCTCATATGCCCCAAAACCGTTGAAGCTCCTGTTCAAAAATCATGCTCCGAAATCAACTTTTTTCATCTCAGGGATTCATTTTGGGATGGTAACTAAATTTAAAGCAGAAATAGGGGCACTTTTAAAATTTTCATTTTTGACCAAAATCGATGGGTCCGGGGCTTAGGGAATTTCTCATATGCCCCAAAACCGTTGAAGCTCCTGTTCAAAAATCATGCTCCGAAATCAACTATTTTCATCTCAGGGATTCATTTTGGGATGGTAACTAAAGTTTAAAGCAGAAATAGGGGCACTTTTAAAAATTTCATTTTTGACCAAAATCGATGGGTCCGGGGCTTAGGGAATTTCTAATATGCCCCAAAACCGTTGAAGCTCCTGTTCAAAAATCATGCTCCGAAATCAACTTTTTTCATCTCAGGGATTCATTTTGGGATGGTAACTAAAGTTTAAAGCAGAAATAGGGGCACTTTTAAATTTTCATTTTTGACCAAAATCATTGGTTTCGGGGCTAAGGGAATTTCTCATATGCCCCAAAACCGTTAAAGCTCCTGTTCAAAAATCATGCTCCGAAATCAACTTTTTTCATCTCAGGGATTCATTTTGGGATGGTAACTAAAGTTTAAAGCAGAAATAGGGGCACTTTTAAAATTTTCATTTTTGACCAAAATCGATGGGTCCGGGGCTTAGGGAATTTCTCATATGCCCCAAAACCGTTGAAGCTCCTGTTCAAAAATCATGCTCCGAAATCAACTTTTTTCATCTCAGGGATTCATTTTGGGATGGTAACTAAAGTTTAAAGCAGAAATAGGGGCACTTTTAAAATTTTAATTTTTGACCAAAATCGATGGGTCCGGGGCTAAGGGAATTTCTCATATGCCCCAAAACCGTTAAAGCTCCTGTTCAAAAATCATGCTCCGAAATCAACTTTTTTCATCTCAGGGATTCATTTTGGGATGGTAACTAAAGTTTAAAGCAGAAATAGGGGCACTTTTAAAATTTTCATTTTTGTCCAAAATCGATGGGTCCGGGGCTTAGGGAATTTCTCATATGCCCCAAAACCGTTGAAGCTCCTGTTCAAAAATCATGCTCCGAAATCAACTTTTTTCATCTCAGAGATTCATTTTGGGATGGTAACTAAAGTTTAAAGCAGAAATAGGGGCACTTTTAAAATTTTCATTTTTGACCAAAATCGATGGGTCCGGGGCTTAGGGGATTTCTCATATGCCCCAAAACCGTTGAAGCTCCTGTTCAAAAATCATGCTCCGAAATCAACTTTTTTCATCTCAGGGATTCATTTTGGGATGGTAACTAAAGTTTAAACAGAAATAGGGGCACTTTTAAAATTTTCATTTTTGACCAAAATCGATGGGTCCGGGGCTTAGGGAATTTCTCATATGCCACAAAACCGTTGAAGCTCCTGTTCAAAAATCATGCTCTGAAATCAACTTTTTTCATCTCAGGGATTCATTTTGGGATGGTAACTAAAGTTTAAAGCAGAAATAGGGGCACTTTTAAAATTTTAATTTTTGACCAAAATTGATGGGTCCGGGGCTAAGGGAATTTCTCATATGCCCCAAAACCGTTAAAGCTCCTGTTCAAAAATCATGCTCCGAAATCAACTTTTTTCATCTCAGGGATTCATTTTGGGATGGTAAATAAAGTTTAAAGCAGAAATAGGGGCACTTTTAAAATTTTCATTTTTGACCAAAATCGATGGGTCCGGGGCTTAGGGAATTTCTCATATGCCCCAAAACCGTTGAAGCTCCTGTTCAAAAATCATGCTCCGAAATCAACTTTTTTCATCTCAGGGATTCATTTTGGGATGGTAACTAAAGTTTAAAGCAGAAATAGGGGCACTTTTAAAATTTTCATTTTTGACCAAAATCGATGGGTCCGGGGCTTAGGGGATTTCTCATATGCCCCAAAACCGTTGAAGCTCCTGTTCAAAAATCATGCTCCGAAATCAACTTTTTTCATCTCAGGGATTCATTTTGGGATGGTAACTAAAGTTTAAAGCAGAAATAGGGGCACTTTTAAAATTTTCATTTTTGACCAAAATCGATGGGTCCGGGGCTTAGGGAATTTCTCATATGCCACAAAACCGTTGAAGCTCCTGTTCAAAAATCATGCTCCGAAATCAACTTTTTTCATCTCATGGATTCATTTTCGGATGGTAACTAAAGTTTAAAGCAGAAATAGGGGCACTTTTAAAATTTTCATTTTTGACCAAAATCGATGGGTCCGGGACTTAGGGAATTTCTCATATGCCCCAAAACCGTTGAAGCTCCTGTTCAAAAATCATGCTCCGAAATCAACTTTTTTCATCTCATGGATTCATTTTCGGATGGTAACTAAAGTTTAAAGCAGAAATAGGGGCACTTTTAAAATTTTCATTTTTGACCAAAATCGATGGGTCCGGGACTTAGGGAATTTCTCATATGCCCCAAAACCGTTGAATCTCCTGTTCAAAAATCATGCTCCGAAATCAACTTTTTTCATCTCAGGGATTCATTTTGGGATGGTAACTAAAGTTTAAAGCAGAAATAGGGGCACTTTTAAAATTTTCATTTTTGTCCAAAATCGATGGGTCCGGGGCTTAGGGAATTTCTCATATGCCCCAAAACCGTTGAAGCTCCTGTTCAAAAATCATGCTCCGAAATCAACTATTTTCATCTCAGGGATTCATTTTGGGATGGTAACTAAAGTTTAAAGCAGAAATAGGGGCACTTTTAAAATTTTCATTTTTGACCAAAATCGATGGGTCCGGGGCTTAGGGAATTTCTCATATGCCCCAAAACCGTTGAAGCTCCTGTTCAAAAATCATGCTCCGAAATCAACTATTTTCATCTCAGGGATTCATTTTGGGATGGTAACTAAATTTTAAAGCAGAAATAGGGGCACTTTTAAATTTTCATTTTTGACCAAAATCGATGGGTCCGGGGCTTAGGGAATTTCTCATATGCCCCAAAACCGTTGAAACTCCTGTTCATAAATCATGCTCCGAAATCAACTATTTTCATCTCAGGGATTCATTTTGGGATGGTAACTAAAGTTTAAAGCAGAAATAGGGGCACTTTTAAAATTTTCATTTTTGACCAAAATCGATGGGTCCGGGGCTTAGGGAATTTCTCATATGCCCCAAAACCGTTGAAGCTCCTGTTCAAAAATCATGCTCCGAAATCAACTTTTTTCATCTCAGGGATTCATTTTGGGATGGTAACTAAATTTAAAGCAGAAATAGGGGCACTTTTAAAATTTTCATTTTTGACAAAAATCGATGGGTCCGGGGCTTAGGGAATTTCTCATATGCCCCAAAACCGTTGAAGCTCCTGTTCAAAAATCATGCTCCGAAATCAACTTTTTTCATCTCAGGGATTCATTTTGGGATGGTAACTAAATTTAAAGCAGAAATAGGGGCACTTTTAAAATTTTCATTTTTGACAAAAATCGATGGGTCCGGGGCTTAGGGAATTTCTCATATGCCACAAAACCGTTGAAGCTCCTGTTCAAAAATCATGCTCTGAAATCAACTTTTTTCATCTCAGGGATTCATTTTGGGATGGTAACTAAAGTTTAAAGCAGAAATAGGGGCACTTTTAAAATTTTCATTTTAGACCAAAATCGATGGGTCCTGGGCTTAGGGAATTTCTAATATGCCACAAAACCGTTGAAGCTCCTGTTCAAAAATCATTCTCCGAAATCAACTATTTTCATCTCAGGGATTCATTTTGGGATGGTAACTAAAGTTTAAAGCAGAAATAGGGGCACTTTTAAAAATTTCATTTTTGACCAAAATCGATGGGTCCGGGGCTTAGGGAATTTCTCATATGCCCCAAAACCGTTGAAGCTCCTGTTCAAAAATCATGCTCCGAAATCAACTATTTTCATCTCAGGGATTCATTTTGGGATGGTAACTAAAGTTTAAAGCAGAAATAGGGGCACTTTTAAAATTTTCATTTTTGACCAAAATCGATGGGTCCGGGGCTTAGGGAATTTCTCATATGCCCCAAAACCGTTGAAGCTCCTGTTCAAAAATCATGCTCCGAAATCAACTTTTTTCATCTCAGGGATTCATTTTGGGATGGTAACTAAATTTAAAGCAGAAATAGGGGCACTTTTAAAATTTTCATTTTTGACAAAAATCGATGGGTCCGGGGCTTAGGGAATTTCTCATATGCCACAAAACCGTTGAAGCTCCTGTTCAAAAATCATGCTCTGAAATCAACTTTTTTCATCTCAGGGATTCATTTTGGGATGGTAACTAAAGTTTAAAGCAGAAATAGGGGCACTTTTAAAATTTTCATTTTAGACCAAAATCGATGGGTCCTGGGCTTAGGGAATTTCTAATATGCCACAAAACCGTTGAAGCTCCTGTTCAAAAATCATGCTCCGAAATCAACTATTTTCATCTCAGGGATTCATTTTGGGATGGTAACTAAAGTTTAAAGCAGAAATAGGGGCACTTTTAAAAATTTCATTTTTGACCAAAATCGATGGGTCCGGGGCTTAGGGAATTTCTCATATGCCCCAAAACCGTTGAAGCTCCTGTTCAAAAATCATGCTCCAAAATCAACTTTTTTCATCTCAGGGATTCATTTTGGGATGGTAACTAAAGTTTAAAGCAGACATAGGGGCACTTTTAAAATTTTCATTTTTGATCAAAATCGATGGGTCCGGGGCTTAGGGAATTTCTCATATGCCCCAAAACCGTTGAAGCTCCTGTTCAAAAATCATGCTCCGAAATCAACTTTTTTCATCTCAGGGATTCATTTTGGGATGGTAACTAAAGTTTAAAGCAGAAATAGGGGCACTTTTAAAATTTTCATTTTTGACCAAAATCGATGGGTCCGGGGCTTAGGGAATTTCTCATATGCCCCAAAACCGTTGAAGCTCCTGTTCAAAAATCATGCTCCGAAATCAACTTTTTTCATCTCAGGGATTCATTTTGGGATGGTAACTAAATTTAAAGCAGAAATAGGGGCACTTTTAAAATTTTCATTTTTGACAAAAATCGATGGGTCCGGGGCTTAGGGAATTTCTCATATGCCCCAAAACCGTTGAAGCTCCTGTTCAAAAATCATGCTCCGAAATCAACTTTTTTCATCTCAGGGATTCATTTTGGGATGGTAACTAAAGTTTAAAGCAGAAATAGGGGCACTTTTAAAATTTTCATTTTTGACCAAAATCGATGGGTCCGGGGCTTAGGGAATTTCTCATATGCCCCAAAACCGTTGAAGCTCCTGTTCAAAAATCATGCTCCGAAATCAACTTTTTTCATCTCAGGGATTCATTTTGGGATGGTAACTAAATTTAAAGCAGAAATAGGGGCACTTTTAAAATTTTCATTTTTGACAAAAATCGATGGGTCCGGGGCTTAGGGAATTTCTCATATGCCACAAAACCGTTGAAGCTCCTGTTCAAAAATCATGCTCTGAAATCAACTTTTTTCATCTCAGGGATTCATTTTGGGATGGTAACTAAAGTTTAAAGCAGAAATAGGGGCACTTTTAAAATTTTCATTTTAGACCAAAATCGATGGGTCCTGGGCTTAGGGAATTTCTAATATGCCACAAAACCGTTGAAGCTCCTGTTCAAAAATCATGCTCCGAAATCAACTATTTTCATCTCAGGGATTCATTTTGGGATGGTAACTAAAGTTTAAAGCAGAAATAGGGGCACTTTTAAAAATTTCATTTTTGACCAAAATCGATGGGTCCGGGGCTTAGGGAATTTCTCATATGCCCCAAAACCGTTGAAGCTCCTGTTCAAAAATCATGCTCCAAAATCAACTTTTTTCATCTCAGGGATTCATTTTGGGATGGTAACTAAAGTTTAAAGCAGACATAGGGGCACTTTTAAAATTTTCATTTTTGATCAAAATCGATGGGTCCGGGGCTTAGGGAATTTCTCATATGCCATAAAAACCGTTGAAGCTCCTGTTCAAAAATCATGCTCCGAAATCAACTTTTTTCATCTCAGGGATTCATTTTGGGATGGTAACTAAAGTTTAAAGCAGAAATAGGGGCACTTTTAAAATTTTCATTTTTGACCAAAATCGATGGGTCCGGGGCTTAGGGAATTTCTCATATGCCCCAAAACCGTTGAAGCTCCTGTTCAAAAATCATGCTCCGAAATCAACTTTTTTCATCTCAGGGATTCATTTTGGGATGGTAACTAAATTTAAAGCAGAAATAGGGGCACTTTTAAAATTTTCATTTTTGACCAAAATCGATGGGTCCGGGGCTTAGGGAATTTCTCATATGCCCCAAAACCGTTGAAGCTCCTGTTCAAAAATCATGCTCCGAAATCAACTATTTTCATCTCAGGGATTCATTTTGGGATGGTAACTAAAGTTTAAAGCAGAAATAGGGGCACTTTTAAAAATTTCATTTTTGACCAAAATCGATGGGTCCGGGGCTTAGGGAATTTCTAATATGCCCCAAAACCGTTGAAGCTCCTGTTCAAAAATCATGCTCCGAAATCAACTTTTTTCATCTCAGGGATTCATTTTGGGATGGTAACTAAAGTTTAAAGCAGAAATAGGGGCACTTTTAAATTTTCATTTTTGACCAAAATCATTGGTTTCGGGGCTAAGGGAATTTCTCATATGCCCCAAAACCGTTAAAGCTCCTGTTCAAAAATCATGCTCCGAAATCAACTTTTTTCATCTCAGGGATTCATTTTGGGATGGTAACTAAAGTTTAAAGCAGAAATAGGGGCACTTTTAAAATTTTCATTTTTGACCAAAATCGATGGGTCCGGGGCTTAGGGAATTTCTCATATGCCCCAAAACCGTTGAAGCTCCTGTTCAAAAATCATGCTCCGAAATCAACTTTTTTCATCTCAGGGATTCATTTTGGGATGGTAACTAAAGTTTAAAGCAGAAATAGGGGCACTTTTAAAATTTTAATTTTTGACCAAAATCGATGGGTCCGGGGCTAAGGGAATTTCTCATATGCCCCAAAACCGTTAAAGCTCCTGTTCAAAAATCATGCTCCGAAATCAACTTTTTTCATCTCAGGGATTCATTTTGGGATGGTAACTAAAGTTTAAAGCAGAAATAGGGGCACTTTTAAAATTTTCATTTTTGTCCAAAATCGATGGGTCCGGGGCTTAGGGAATTTCTCATATGCCCCAAAACCGTTGAAGCTCCTGTTCAAAAATCATGCTCCGAAATCAACTTTTTTCATCTCAGAGATTCATTTTGGGATGGTAACTAAAGTTTAAAGCAGAAATAGGGGCACTTTTAAAATTTTCATTTTTGACCAAAATCGATGGGTCCGGGGCTTAGGGGATTTCTCATATGCCCCAAAACCGTTGAAGCTCCTGTTCAAAAATCATGCTCCGAAATCAACTTTTTTCATCTCAGGGATTCATTTTGGGATGGTAACTAAAGTTTAAACAGAAATAGGGGCACTTTTAAAATTTTCATTTTTGACCAAAATCGATGGGTCCGGGGCTTAGGGAATTTCTCATATGCCACAAAACCGTTGAAGCTCCTGTTCAAAAATCATGCTCTGAAATCAACTTTTTTCATCTCAGGGATTCATTTTGGGATGGTAACTAAAGTTTAAAGCAGAAATAGGGGCACTTTTAAAATTTTAATTTTTGACCAAAATCGATGGGTCCGGGGCTAAGGGAATTTCTCATATGCCCCAAAACCGTTAAAGCTCCTGTTCAAAAATCATGCTCCGAAATCAACTTTTTTCATCTCAGGGATTCATTTTGGGATGGTAAATAAAGTTTAAAGCAGAAATAGGGGCACTTTTAAAATTTTCATTTTTGACCAAAATCGATGGGTCCGGGGCTTAGGGAATTTCTCATATGCCCCAAAACCGTTGAAGCTCCTGTTCAAAAATCATGCTCCGAAATCAACTTTTTTCATCTCAGGGATTCATTTTGGGATGGTAACTAAAGTTTAAAGCAGAAATAGGGGCACTTTTAAAATTTTCATTTTTGACCAAAATCGATGGGTCCGGGGCTTAGGGGATTTCTCATATGCCCCAAAACCGTTGAAGCTCCTGTTCAAAAATCATGCTCCGAAATCAACTTTTTTCATCTCAGGGATTCATTTTGGGATGGTAACTAAAGTTTAAAGCAGAAATAGGGGCACTTTTAAAATTTTCATTTTTGACCAAAATCGATGGGTCCGGGGCTTAGGGAATTTCTCATATGCCACAAAACCGTTGAAGCTCCTGTTCAAAAATCATGCTCCGAAATCAACTTTTTTCATCTCATGGATTCATTTTCGGATGGTAACTAAAGTTTAAAGCAGAAATAGGGGCACTTTTAAAATTTTCATTTTTGACCAAAATCGATGGGTCCGGGACTTAGGGAATTTCTCATATGCCCCAAAACCGTTGAAGCTCCTGTTCAAAAATCATGCTCCGAAATCAACTTTTTTCATCTCATGGATTCATTTTCGGATGGTAACTAAAGTTTAAAGCAGAAATAGGGGCACTTTTAAAATTTTCATTTTTGACCAAAATCGATGGGTCCGGGACTTAGGGAATTTCTCATATGCCCCAAAACCGTTGAATCTCCTGTTCAAAAATCATGCTCCGAAATCAACTTTTTTCATCTCAGGGATTCATTTTGGGATGGTAACTAAAGTTTAAAGCAGAAATAGGGGCACTTTTAAAATTTTCATTTTTGTCCAAAATCGATGGGTCCGGGGCTTAGGGAATTTCTCATATGCCCCAAAACCGTTGAAGCTCCTGTTCAAAAATCATGCTCCGAAATCAACTATTTTCATCTCAGGGATTCATTTTGGGATGGTAACTAAAGTTTAAAGCAGAAATAGGGGCACTTTTAAAATTTTCATTTTTGACCAAAATCGATGGGTCCGGGGCTTAGGGAATTTCTCATATGCCCCAAAACCGTTGAAGCTCCTGTTCAAAAATCATGCTCCGAAATCAACTATTTTCATCTCAGGGATTCATTTTGGGATGGTAACTAAATTTTAAAGCAGAAATAGGGGCACTTTTAAATTTTCATTTTTGACCAAAATCGATGGGTCCGGGGCTTAGGGAATTTCTCATATGCCCCAAAACCGTTGAAACTCCTGTTCATAAATCATGCTCCGAAATCAACTATTTTCATCTCAGGGATTCATTTTGGGATGGTAACTAAAGTTTAAAGCAGAAATAGGGGCACTTTTAAAATTTTCATTTTTGACCAAAATCGATGGGTCCGGGGCTTAGGGAATTTCTCATATGCCCCAAAACCGTTGAAGCTCCTGTTCAAAAATCATGCTCCGAAATCAACTTTTTTCATCTCAGGGATTCATTTTGGGATGGTAACTAAATTTAAAGCAGAAATAGGGGCACTTTTAAAATTTTCATTTTTGACAAAAATCGATGGGTCCGGGGCTTAGGGAATTTCTCATATGCCCCAAAACCGTTGAAGCTCCTGTTCAAAAATCATGCTCCGAAATCAACTTTTTTCATCTCAGGGATTCATTTTGGGATGGTAACTAAATTTAAAGCAGAAATAGGGGCACTTTTAAAATTTTCATTTTTGACAAAAATCGATGGGTCCGGGGCTTAGGGAATTTCTCATATGCCACAAAACCGTTGAAGCTCCTGTTCAAAAATCATGCTCTGAAATCAACTTTTTTCATCTCAGGGATTCATTTTGGGATGGTAACTAAAGTTTAAAGCAGAAATAGGGGCACTTTTAAAATTTTCATTTTAGACCAAAATCGATGGGTCCTGGGCTTAGGGAATTTCTAATATGCCACAAAACCGTTGAAGCTCCTGTTCAAAAATCATTCTCCGAAATCAACTATTTTCATCTCAGGGATTCATTTTGGGATGGTAACTAAAGTTTAAAGCAGAAATAGGGGCACTTTTAAAAATTTCATTTTTGACCAAAATCGATGGGTCCGGGGCTTAGGGAATTTCTCATATGCCCCAAAACCGTTGAAGCTCCTGTTCAAAAATCATGCTCCGAAATCAACTATTTTCATCTCAGGGATTCATTTTGGGATGGTAACTAAAGTTTAAAGCAGAAATAGGGGCACTTTTAAAATTTTCATTTTTGACCAAAATCGATGGGTCCGGGGCTTAGGGAATTTCTCATATGCCCCAAAACCGTTGAAGCTCCTGTTCAAAAATCATGCTCCGAAATCAACTTTTTTCATCTCAGGGATTCATTTTGGGATGGTAACTAAATTTAAAGCAGAAATAGGGGCACTTTTAAAATTTTCATTTTTGACAAAAATCGATGGGTCCGGGGCTTAGGGAATTTCTCATATGCCACAAAACCGTTGAAGCTCCTGTTCAAAAATCATGCTCTGAAATCAACTTTTTTCATCTCAGGGATTCATTTTGGGATGGTAACTAAAGTTTAAAGCAGAAATAGGGGCACTTTTAAAAATTTTATTTTTGACCAAAATCGATGGGTCCGGGGCTTAGGGAATTTCTCATATGCCCCAAAACCGTTGAAGCTCCTGTTCAAAAATCATGCTCCAAAATCAACTTTTTTCATCTCAGGGATTCATTTTGGGATGGTAACTAAAGTTTAAAGCAGACATAGGGGCACTTTTAAAATTTTCATTTTTGATCAAAATCGATGGGTCCGGGGCTTAGGGAATTTCTCATATGCCCCAAAACCGTTGAAGCTCCTGTTCAAAAATCATGCTCCGAAATCAACTTTTTTCATCTCAGGGATTCATTTTGGGATGGTAACTAAAGTTTAAAGCAGAAATAGGGGCACTTTTAAAATTTTCATTTTTGACCAAAATCGATGGGTCCGGGGCTTAGGGAATTTCTCATATGCCCCAAAACCGTTGAAGCTCCTGTTCAAAAATCATGCTCCGAAATCAACTTTTTTCATCTCAGGGATTCATTTTGGGATGGTAACTAAATTTAAAGCAGAAATAGGGGCACTTTTAAAATTTTCATTTTTGACAAAAATCGATGGGTCCGGGGCTTAGGGAATTTCTCATATGCCACAAAACCGTTGAAGCTCCTGTTCAAAAATCATGCTCTGAAATCAACTTTTTTCATCTCAGGGATTCATTTTGGGATGGTAACTAAAGTTTAAAGCAGAAATAGGGGCACTTTTAAAATTTTCATTTTAGACCAAAATCGATGGGTCCTGGGCTTAGGGAATTTCTAATATGCCACAAAACCGTTGAAGCTCCTGTTCAAAAATCATGCTCCGAAATCAACTATTTTCATCTCAGGGATTCATTTTGGGATGGTAACTAAAGTTTAAAGCAGAAATAGGGGCACTTTTAAAAATTTCATTTTTGACCAAAATCGATGGGTCCGGGGCTTAGGGAATTTCTCATATGCCCCAAAACCGTTGAAGCTCCTGTTCAAAAATCATGCTCCGAAATCAACTATTTTCATCTCAGGGATTCATTTTGGGATGGTAACTAAAGTTTAAAGCAGAAATAGGGGCACTTTTAAAATTTTCATTTTTGACCAAAATCGATGGGTCCGGGGCTTAGGGAATTTCTCATATGCCCCAAAACCGTTGAAGCTCCTGTTCAAAAATCATGCTCCGAAATCAACTTTTTTCATCTCAGGGATTCATTTTGGGATGGTAACTAAAGTTTAAAGCAGAAATAGGGGCACTTTTAAAATTTTCATTTTTGACCAAAATCGATGGGTCCGGGGCTTAGGGAATTTCTCATATGCCCCAAAACCGTTGAAGCTCCTGTTCAAAAATCATGCTCCGAAATCAACTTTTTTCATCTCAGGGATTCATTTTGGGATGGTAACTAAATTTAAAGCAGAAATAGGGGCACTTTTAAAATTTTCATTTTTGACAAAAATCGATGGGTCCGGGGCTTAGGGAATTTCTCATATGCCACAAAACCGTTGAAGCTCCTGTTCAAAAATCATGCTCTGAAATCAACTTTTTTCATCTCAGGGATTCATTTTGGGATGGTAACTAAAGTTTAAAGCAGAAATAGGGGCACTTTTAAAATTTTCATTTTAGACCAAAATCGATGGGTCCTGGGCTTAGGGAATTTCTAATATGCCACAAAACCGTTGAAGCTCCTGTTCAAAAATCATGCTCCGAAATCAACTATTTTCATCTCAGGGATTCATTTTGGGATGGTAACTAAAGTTTAAAGCAGAAATAGGGGCACTTTTAAAAATTTCATTTTTGACCAAAATCGATGGGTCCGGGGCTTAGGGAATTTCTCATATGCCCCAAAACCGTTGAAGCTCCTGTTCAAAAATCATGCTCCAAAATCAACTTTTTTCATCTCAGGGATTCATTTTGGGATGGTAACTAAAGTTTAAAGCAGACATAGGGGCACTTTTAAAATTTTCATTTTTGATCAAAATCGATGGGTCCGGGGCTTAGGGAATTTCTCATATGCCATAAAAACCGTTGAAGCTCCTGTTCAAAAATCATGCTCCGAAATCAACTTTTTTCATCTCAGGGATTCATTTTGGGATGGTAACTAAAGTTTAAAGCAGAAATAGGGGCACTTTTAAAATTTTCATTTTTGACCAAAATCGATGGGTCCGGGGCTTAGGGAATTTCTCATATGCCCCAAAACCGTTGAAGCTCCTGTTCAAAAATCATGCTCCGAAATCAACTTTTTTCATCTCAGGGATTCATTTTGGGATGGTAACTAAATTTAAAGCAGAAATAGGGGCACTTTTAAAATTTTCATTTTTGACCAAAATCGATGGGTCCGGGGCTTAGGGAATTTCTCATATGCCCCAAAACCGTTGAAGCTCCTGTTCAAAAATCATGCTCCGAAATCAACTATTTTCATCTCAGGGATTCATTTTGGGATGGTAACTAAAGTTTAAAGCAGAAATAGGGGCACTTTTAAAAATTTCATTTTTGACCAAAATCGATGGGTCCGGGGCTTAGGGAATTTCTAATATGCCCCAAAACCGTTGAAGCTCCTGTTCAAAAATCATGCTCCGAAATCAACTTTTTTCATCTCAGGGATTCATTTTGGGATGGTAACTAAAGTTTAAAGCAGAAATAGGGGCACTTTTAAATTTTCATTTTTGACCAAAATCATTGGTTTCGGGGCTAAGGGAATTTCTCATATGCCCCAAAACCGTTAAAGCTCCTGTTCAAAAATCATGCTCCGAAATCAACTTTTTTCATCTCAGGGATTCATTTTGGGATGGTAACTAAAGTTTAAAGCAGACATAGGGGCACTTTTAAAATTTTCATTTTTGATCAAAATCGATGGGTCCGGGGCTTAGGGAATTTCTCATATGCCATAAAAACCGTTGAAGCTCCTGTTCAAAAATCATGCTCCGAAATCAACTTTTTTCATCTCAGGGATTCATTTTGGGATGGTAACTAAAGTTTAAAGCAGAAATAGGGGCACTTTTAAAATTTTAATTTTTGACCAAAATCGATGGGTCCGGGGCTAAGGGAATTTCTCATATGCCCCAAAACCGTTAAAGCTCCTGTTCAAAAATCATGCTCCGAAATCAACTTTTTTCATCTCAGGGATTCATTTTGGGATGGTAACTAAAGTTTAAAGCAGAAATAGGGGCACTTTTAAAATTTTCATTTTTGACCAAAATCGATGGGTCCGGGGCTTAGGGAATTTCTCATATGCCCCAAAACCGTTGAAGCTCCTGTTCAAAAATCATGCTCCGAAATCAACTTTTTTCATCTCAGGGATTCATTTTGGGATGGTAACTAAAGTTTAAAGCAGAAATAGGGGCACTTTTAAAATTTTAATTTTTGACCAAAATCGATGGGTCCGGGGCTAAGGGAATTTCTCATATGCCCCAAAACCGTTAAAGCTCCTGTTCAAAAATCATGCTCCGAAATCAACTTTTTTCATCTCAGGGATTCATTTTGGGATGGTAACTAAAGTTTAAAGCAGAAATAGGGGCACTTTTAAAATTTTCATTTTTGTCCAAAATCGATGGGTCCGGGGCTTAGGGAATTTCTCATATGCCCCAAAACCGTTGAAGCTCCTGTTCAAAAATCATGCTCCGAAATCAACTTTTTTCATCTCAGAGATTCATTTTGGGATGGTAACTAAAGTTTAAAGCAGAAATAGGGGCACTTTTAAAATTTTCATTTTTGACCAAAATCGATGGGTCCGGGGCTTAGGGGATTTCTCATATGCCCCAAAACCGTTGAAGCTCCTGTTCAAAAATCATGCTCCGAAATCAACTTTTTTCATCTCAGGGATTCATTTTGGGATGGTAACTAAAGTTTAAACAGAAATAGGGGCACTTTTAAAATTTTCATTTTTGACCAAAATCGATGGGTCCGGGGCTTAGGGAATTTCTCATATGCCACAAAACCGTTGAAGCTCCTGTTCAAAAATCATGCTCTGAAATCAACTTTTTTCATCTCAGGGATTCATTTTGGGATGGTAACTAAAGTTTAAAGCAGAAATAGGGGCACTTTTAAAATTTTAATTTTTGACCAAAATCGATGGGTCCGGGGCTAAGGGAATTTCTCATATGCCCCAAAACCGTTAAAGCTCCTGTTCAAAAATCATGCTCCGAAATCAACTTTTTTCATCTCAGGGATTCATTTTGGGATGGTAAATAAAGTTTAAAGCAGAAATAGGGGCACTTTTAAAATTTTCATTTTTGACCAAAATCGATGGGTCCGGGGCTTAGGGAATTTCTCATATGCCCCAAAACCGTTGAAGCTCCTGTTCAAAAATCATGCTCCGAAATCAACTTTTTTCATCTCAGGGATTCATTTTGGGATGGTAACTAAAGTTTAAAGCAGAAATAGGGGCACTTTTAAAATTTTCATTTTTGACCAAAATCGATGGGTCCGGGGCTTAGGGGATTTCTCATATGCCCCAAAACCGTTGAAGCTCCTGTTCAAAAATCATGCTCCGAAATCAACTTTTTTCATCTCAGGGATTCATTTTGGGATGGTAACTAAAGTTTAAAGCAGAAATAGGGGCACTTTTAAAATTTTCATTTTTGACCAAAATCGATGGGTCCGGGACTTAGGGAATTTCTCATATGCCACAAAACCGTTGAAGCTCCTGTTCAAAAATCATGCTCCGAAATCAACTTTTTTCATCTCATGGATTCATTTTCGGATGGTAACTAAAGTTTAAAGCAGAAATAGGGGCACTTTTAAAATTTTCATTTTTGACCAAAATCGATGGGTCCGGGACTTAGGGAATTTCTCATATGCCCCAAAACCGTTGAATCTCCTGTTCAAAAATCATGCTCCGAAATCAACTTTTTTCATCTCAGGGATTCATTTTGGGATGGTAACTAAAGTTTAAAGCAGAAATAGGGGCACTTTTAAAATTTTCATTTTTGTCCAAAATCGATGGGTCCGGGGCTTAGGGAATTTCTCATATGCCCCAAAACCGTTGAAGCTCCTGTTCAAAAATCATGCTCCGAAATCAACTATTTTCATCTCAGGGATTCATTTTGGGATGGTAACTAAAGTTTAAAGCAGAAATAGGGGCACTTTTAAAATTTTCATTTTTGACCAAAATCGATGGGTCCGGGGCTTAGGGAATTTCTCATATGCCCCAAAACCGTTGAAGCTCCTGTTCAAAAATCATGCTCCGAAATCAACTATTTTCATCTCAGGGATTCATTTTGGGATGGTAACTAAATTTTAAAGCAGAAATAGGGGCACTTTTAAATTTTCATTTTTGACCAAAATCGATGGGTCCGGGGCTTAGGGAATTTCTCATATGCCCCAAAACCGTTGAAACTCCTGTTCAAAAATCATGCTCCGAAATCAACTATTTTCATCTCAGGGATTCATTTTGGGATGGTAACTAAAGTTTAAAGCAGAAATAGGGGCACTTTTAAAATTTTCATTTTTGATCAAAATCGATGGGTCCGGGGCTTAGGGAATTTCTCATATGCCCCAAAACCGTTGAAGCTCCTGTTCAAAAATCATGCTCCGAAATCAACTTTTTTCATCTCAGGGATTCATTTTGGGATGGTAACTAAATTTAAAGCAGAAATAGGGGCACTTTTAAAATGTTCATTTTTGACAAAAATCGATGGGTCCGGGGCTTAGGGAATTTCTCATATGCCACAAAACCGTTGAAGCTCCTGTTCAAAAATCATGCTCTGAAATCAACTTTTTTCATCTCAGGGATTCATTTTGGGATGGTAACTAAAGTTTAAAGCAGAAATAGGGGCACTTTTAAAATTTTCATTTTAGACCAAAATCGATGGGTCCTGGGCTTAGGGAATTTCTAATATGCCACAAAACCGTTGAAGCTCCTGTTCAAAAATCATGCTCCGAAATCAACTATTTTCATCTCAGGGATTCATTTTGGGATGGTAACTAAAGTTTAAAGCAGAAATAGGGGCACTTTTAAAAATTTCATTTTTGACCAAAATCGATGGGTCCGGGGCTTAGGGAATTTCTCATATGCCCCAAAACCGTTGAAGCTCCTGTTCAAAAATCATGCTCCGAAATCAACTATTTTCATCTCAGGGATTCATTTTGGGATGGTAACTAAAGTTTAAAGCAGAAATAGGGGCACTTTTAAAATTTTCATTTTTGACCAAAATCGATGGGTCCGGGGCTTAGGGAATTTCTCATATGCCCCAAAACCGTTGAAGCTCCTGTTCAAAAATCATGCTCCGAAATCAACTTTTTTCATCTCAGGGATTCATTTTGGGATGGTAACTAAATTTAAAGCAGAAATAGGGGCACTTTTAAAATTTTCATTTTTGACAAAAATCGATGGGTCCGGGGCTTAGGGAATTTCTCATATGCCACAAAACCGTTGAAGCTCCTGTTCAAAAATCATGCTCTGAAATCAACTTTTTTCATCTCAGGGATTCATTTTGGGATGGTAACTAAAGTTTAAAGCAGAAATAGGGGCACTTTTAAAATTTTCATTTTAGACCAAAATCGATGGGTCCTGGGCTTAGGGAATTTCTAATATGCCACAAAACCGTTGAAGCTCCTGTTCAAAAATCATGCTCCGAAATCAACTATTTTCATCTCAGGGATTCATTTTGGGATGGTAACTAAAGTTTAAAGCAGAAATAGGGGCACTTTTAAAAATTTCATTTTTGACCAAAATCGATGGGTCCGGGGCTTAGGGAATTTCTCATATGCCCCAAAACCGTTGAAGCTCCTGTTCAAAAATCATGCTCCAAAATCAACTTTTTTCATCTCAGGGATTCATTTTGGGATGGTAACTAAAGTTTAAAGCAGACATAGGGGCACTTTTAAAATTTTCATTTTTGATCAAAATCGATGGGTCCGGGGCTTAGGGAATTTCTCATATGCCCCAAAACCGTTGAAGCTCCTGTTCAAAAATCATGCTCCGAAATCAACTTTTTTCATCTCAGGGATTCATTTTGGGATGGTAACTAAAGTTTAAAGCAGAAATAGGGGCACTTTTAAAATTTTCATTTTTGACCAAAATCGATGGGTCCGGGGCTTAGGGAATTTCTCATATGCCCCAAAACCGTTGAAGCTCCTGTTCAAAAATCATGCTCCGAAATCAACTTTTTTCATTTCAGGGATTCATTTTGGGATGGTAACTAAATTTAAAGCAGAAATAGGGGCACTTTTAAAATTTTCATTTTTGACAAAAATTGATGGGTCCGGGGCTTAGGGAATTTCTCATATGCCACAAAACCGTTGAAGCTCCTGTTCAAAAATCATGCTCCGAAATCAACTTTTTTCATCTCAGGGATTCATTTTGGGATGGTAACTAAAGTTTAAAGCAGAAATAGGGGCACTTTTAAAATTTTCATTTTAGACCAAAATCGATGGGTCCTGGGCTTAGGGAATTTCTAATATGCCACAAAACCGTTGAAGCTCCTGTTCAAAAATCATGCTCCGAAATCAACTATTTTCATCTCAGGGATTCATTTTGGGATGGTAACTAAAGTTTAAAGCAGAAATAGGGGCACTTTTAAAAATTTCATTTTTGACCAAAATCGATGGGTCCGGGGCTTAGGGAATTTCTCATATGCCCCAAAACCGTTGAAGCTCCTGTTCAAAAATCATGCTCCGAAATCAACTATTTTCATCTCAGTGATTCATTTTGGGATGGTAACTAAAGTTTAAAGCAGAAATAGGGGCACTTTTAAAATTTTCATTTTTGACCAAAATCGATGGGTCCGGGGCTTAGGGAATTTCTCATATGCCACAAAACCGTTGAAGCTCCTGTTCAAAAATCATGCTCCGAAATCAACTTTTTTCATCTCAGGGATTCATTTTGGGATGGTAACTAAATTTAAAGCAGAAATAGGGGCACTTTTAAAATTTTCATTTTTGACAAAAATCGATGGGTCCGGGGCTTAGGGAATTTCTCATATGCCACAAAACCGTTGAAGCTCCTGTTCAAAAATCATGCTCTGAAATCAACTTTTTTCATCTCAGGGATTCATTTTGGGATGGTAACTAAAGTTTAAAGCAGAAATAGGGGCACTTTTAAAATTTTCATTTTAGACCAAAATCGATGGGTCCTGGGCTTAGGGAATTTCTAATATGCCACAAAACCGTTGAAGCTCCTGTTCAAAAATCATGCTCCGAAATCAACTATTTTCATCTCAGGGATTCATTTTGGGATGGTAACTAAAGTTTAAAGCAGAAATAGGGGCACTTTTAAAAATTTCATTTTTGACCAAAATCGATGGGTCCGGGGCTTAGGGAATTTCTCATATGCCCCAAAACCGTTGAAGCTCCTGTTCAAAAATCATGCTCCAAAATCAACTTTTTTCATCTCAGGGATTCATTTTGGGATGGTAACTAAAGTTTAAAGCAGACATAGGGGCACTTTTAAAATTTTCATTTTTGATCAAAATCGATGGGTCCGGGGCTTAGGGAATTTCTCATATGCCCCAAAACCGTTGAAGCTCCTGTTCAAAAATCATGCTCCGAAATCAACTTTTTTCATCTCAGGGATTCATTTTGGGATGGTAACTAAAGTTTAAAGCAGAAATAGGGGCACTTTTAAATTTTCATTTTTGACCAAAATCGATGGGTCCGGGGCTAAGGGAATTTCTCATATGCCCCAAAACCGTTAAAGCTCCTGTTCAAAAATCATGCTCCGAAATCAACTTTTTTCATCTCAGGGATTCATTTTGGGATGGTAACTAAAGTTTAAAGCAGAAATAGGGGCACTTTTAAAATTTTCATTTTTGACCAAAATCGATGGGTCCGGGGCTTAGGGAATTTCTCATATGCCCCAAAACCGTTGAAGCTCCTGTTCAAAAATCATGCTCCGAAATCAACTTTTTTCATCTCAGGGATTCATTTTGGGATGGTAACTAAAGTTTAAAGCAGAAATAGGGGCACTTTTAAAATTTTCATTTTTGACCAAAATCGATGGGTCTGGGGCTTAGGGGATTTCTCATATCCCCCAAAACCGTTGAAGCTCCTGTTCAAAAATCATGCTCCGAAATCAACTTTTTTCATCTCAGGGATTCATTTTGGGATGGTAACTAAAGTTTAAAGCAGAAATAGGGGCACTTTAAAATTTTTCATTTTAGACCAAAATCGATGGGTCCTGGGCTTAGGGAATTTCTCATATGCCACAAAACCGTTGAAGCTCCTGTTCAAAAATCATGCTCCGAAATCAACTTTTTTCATCTCAGGGATTCATTTTGGGATGGTAACTAAAGTTTAAAGCAGAAATAGGGGCACTTTTAAAATTTTAATTTTTGACCAAAATCGATGGGTCCGGGGCTAAGGGAATTTCTCATATGCCCCAAAACCGTTAAAGCTCCTGTTCAAAAATCATGCTCCGAAATCAACTTTTTTCATCTCAGGGATTCATTTTGGGATGGTAACTAAAGTTTAAAGCAGAAATAGGGGCACTTTTAAAATTTTCATTTTTGACCAAAATCGATGGGTCCGGGGCTTAGGGAATTTCTCATATGCCCCAAAACCGTTGAAGCTCCTGTTCAAAAATCATGCTCCGAAATCAACTTTTTTCATCTCAGGGATTCATTTTGGGATGGTAACTAAAGTTTAAAGCAGAAATAGGGGCACTTTTAAAATTTTCATTTTTGACCAAAATCGATGGGTCCGGGGCTTAGGGGATTTCTCATATGCCCCAAAACCGTTGAAGCTCCTGTTCAAAAATCATGCTCCGAAATCAACTTTTTTCATCTCAGGGATTCATTTTGGGATGGTAACTAAAGTTTAAAGCAGAAATAGGGGCACTTTTAAAATTTTAATTTTTGACCAAAATCGATGGGTCCGGGGCTAAGGGAATTTCTCATATGCCCCAAAACCGTTAAAGCTCCTGTTCAAAAATCATGCTCCGAAATCAACTTTTTTCATCTCAGGGATTCATTTTGGGATGGTAACTAAAGTTTAAAGCAGAAATAGGGGCACTTTTAAAATTTTAATTTTTGACCAAAATCGATGGGTCCGGGGCTAAGGGAATTTCTCATATGCCCCAAAACCGTTAAAGCTCCTGTTCAAAAATCATGCTCCGAAATCAACTTTTTTCATCTCAGGGATTCATTTTGGGATGGTAACTAAAGTTTAAAGCAGAAATAGGGGCACTTTTAAAATTTTCATTTTTGACCAAAATCGATGGGTCCGGGGCTTAGGGAATTTCTCATATGCCCCAAAACCGTTGAAGCTCCAGTTCAAAAATCATGCTCCTAAATCAACTTTTTTCATCTCAGGGATTCATTTTGGGATGGTAACTAAAGTTTAAAGCAGAAATAGGGGCACTTTTAAAATTTTCATTTTTGACCAAAATCGATGGGTCCGGGGCTTAGGGGATTTCTCATATGCCCCAAAACCGTTGAAGCTCCTGTTCAAAAATCATGCTCCGAAATCAACTTTTTTCATCTCAGGGATTCATTTTGGGATGGTAACTAAAGTTTAAAGCAGAATTAGGGGCACTTTTAAAATTTTCATTTTTGACCAAAATCGATGGGTCCGGGGCTTAGGGAATTTCTCATATGCCACAAAACCGTTGAAGCTCCTGTTCAAAAATCATGCTCTGAAATCAACTTTTTTCATCTCAGGGATTCATTTTGGGATGGTAACTAAAGTTTAAAGCAGAAATAGGGGCACTTTTAAAATTTTAATTTTTGACCAAAATCGATGGGTCCGGGGCTAAGGGAATTTCTCATATGCCCCAAAACGGTTAAAGCTTCTGTTCAAAAATCATGCTCCGAAATCAACTTTTTTCATCTCAGGGATTCATTTTGGGATGGTAACTAAAGTTTAAAGCAGAAATAGGGGCACTTTTCAAAATTTCATTTTTGACCAAAATCGATGGGTCCGGGGCTTAGGGAATTTCTCATATGCCCCAAAACCGTTGAAGCTCCTGTTCAAAAATCATGCTCCGAAATCAACTTTTTTCATCTCAGGGATTCATTTTGGGATGGTAACTAAAGTTTAAAGCAGAAATAGGGGCACTTTTAAAATTTTCATTTTTGACCAAAATCGATGGGTCCGGGGCTTAGGGGATTTCTCATATGCCCCAAAACCGTTGAAGCTCCTGTTCAAAAATCATGCTCCGAAATCAACTTTTTTCATCTCAGGGATTCATTTTGGGATGGTAACTAAAGTTTAAAGCAGAAATAGGGGCACTTGTAAAAATTTAATTTTTGACCAAAATCGATGGGTCCGGGGCTTAGGGAATTTCTCATATGCCCCAAAACCGTTGAATCTCCTGTTCAAAAATCATGCTCCGAAATAAACTTTTTTCATCTCAGGGATTCATTTTGGGATGGTAACTAAAGTTTAAAGCAGAAATAGGGGCACTTTTAAAATTTTCATTTTTGTCCAAAATCGATGGGTCCGGGGCTTAGGGAATTTCTCATATGCCCCAAAACCGTTGAAGCTCCTGTTCAAAAATCATGCTCCGAAATCAACTATTTTCATCTCAGGGATTCATTTTGGGATGGTAACTAAAGTTTAAAGCAGAAATAGGGGCACTTTTAAAATTTTCATTTTTGACCAAAATCGATGGGTCCGGGGCTTAGGGAATTTCTCATATGCCCCAAAACCGTTGAAGCTCCTGTTCAAAAATCATGCTCCGAAATCAACTATTTTCATCTCAGGGATTCATTTTGGGATGGTAACTAAATTTTAAAGCAGAAATAGGGGCACTTTTAAATTTTCATTTTTGACCAAAATCGATGGGTCCGGGGCTTAGGGAATTTCTCATATGCCCCAAAACCGTTGAAACTCCTGTTCAAAAATCATGCTCCGAAATCAACTATTTTCATCTCAGGGATTCATTTTGGGATGGTAACTAAAGTTTAAAGCAGAAATAGGGGCACTTTTAAAATTTTCATTTTTGACCAAAATCGATGGGTCCGGGGCTTAGGGAATTTCTCATATGCCCCAAAACCGTTGAAGCTCCTGTTCAAAAATCATGCTCCGAAATCAACTTTTTTCATCTCAGGGATTCATTTTGGGATGGTAACTAAATTTAAAGCAGAAATAGGGGCACTTTTAAAATTTTCATTTTTGACAAAAATCGATGGGTCCGGGGCTTAGGGAATTTCTCATATGCCACAAAACCGTTGAAGCTCCTGTTCAAAAATCATGCTCTGAAATCAACTTTTTTCATCTCAGGGATTCATTTTGGGATGGTAACTAAAGTTTAAAGCAGAAATAGGGGCACTTTCAAAATTTTCATTTTAGACCAAAATCGATGGGTCCTGGGCTTAGGAAATTTCTAATATGCCACAAAACCGTTGAAGCTCCTGTTCAAAAATCATGCTCCGAAATCAACTATTTTCATCTCAGGGATTCATTTTGGGATGGTAACTAAAGTTTAAAGCAGAAATAGGGGCACTTTTAAAAATTTCATTTTTGACCAAAATCGATGGGTCCGGGGCTTAGGGAATTTCTCATATGCCCCAAAACCGTTGAAGCTCCTGTTCAAAAATCATGCTCCGAAATCAACTATTTTCATCTCAGGGATTCATTTTGGGATGGTAACTAAAGTTTAAAGCAGAAATAGGGGCACTTTTAAAATTTTCATTTTTGACCAAAATCGATGGGTCCGGGGCTTAGGGAATTTCTCATATGCCCCAAAACCGTTGAAGCTCCTGTTCAAAAATCATGCTCCGAAATCAACTTTTTTCATCTCAGGGATTCATTTTGGGATGGTAACTAAATTTAAAGCAGAAATAGGGGCACTTTTAAAATTTTCATTTTTGACAAAAATCGATGGGTCCGGGGCTTAGGGAATTTCTCATATGCCACAAAACCGTTGAAGCTCCTGTTCAAAAATCATGCTCTGAAATCAACTTTTTTCATCTCAGGGATTCATTTTGGGATGGTAACTAAAGTTTAAAGCAGAAATAGGGGCACTTTTAAAATTTTCATTTTAGACCAAAATCGATGGGTCCTGGGCTTAGGGAATTTCTAATATGCCACAAAACCGTTGAAGCTCCTGTTCAAAAATCATGCTCCAAAATCAACTTTTTTCATCTCAGGGATTCATTTTGGGATGGTAACTAAAGTTTAAAGCAGACATAGGGGCACTTTTAAAATTTTCATTTTTGATCAAAATCGATGGGTCCGGGGCTTAGGGAATTTCTCATATGCCCCAAAACCGTTGAAGCTCCTGTTCAAAAATCATGCTCCGAAATCAACTTTTTTCATCTCAGGGATTCATTTTGGGATGGTAACTAAAGTTTAAAGCAGAAATAGGGGCACTTTTAAAATTTTCATTTTTTACCAAAATCGATGGGTCCGGGGCTTAGGGAATTTCTCATATGCCCCAAAACCGTTGAAGCTCCAGTTCAAAAATCATGCTCCTAAATCAACTTTTTTCATCTCAGGGATTCATTTTGGGATGGTAACTAAAGTTTAAAGCAGAAATAGGGGCACTTTTAAAATTTTCATTTTTGACCAAAATCGATGGGTCCGGGGCTTAGGGGATTTCTCATATGCCCCAAAACCGTTGAAGCTCCTGTTCAAAAATCATGCTCCGAAATCAACTTTTTTCATCTCAGGGATTCATTTTGGGATGGTAACTAAAGTTTAAAGCAGAATTAGGGGCACTTTTAAAATTTTCATTTTTGACCAAAATCGATGGGTCCGGGGCTTAGGGAATTTCTCATATGCCACAAAACCGTTGAAGCTCCTGTTCAAAAATCATGCTCTGAAATCAACTTTTTTCATCTCAGGGATTCATTTTGGGATGGTAACTAAAGTTTAAAGCAGAAATAGGGGCACTTTTAAAATTTTAATTTTTGACCAAAATCGATGGGTCCGGGGCTAAGGGAATTTCTCATATGCCCCAAAACCGTTAAAGCTTCTGTTCAAAAATCATGCTCCGAAATCAACTTTTTTCATCTCAGGGATTCATTTTGGGATGGTAACTAAAGTTTAAAGCAGAAATAGGGGCACTTTTCAAAATTTCATTTTTGACCAAAATCGATGGGTCCGGGGCTTAGGGAATTTCTCATATGCCCCAAAACCGTTGAAGCTCCTGTTCAAAAATCATGCTCCGAAATCAACTTTTTTCATCTCAGGGATTCATTTTGGGATGGTAACTAAAGTTTAAAGCAGAAATAGGGGCACTTTTAAAATTTTCATTTTTGACCAAAATCGATGGGTCCGGGGCTTAGGGGATTTCTCATATGCCCCAAAACCGTTGAAGCTCCTGTTCAAAAATCATGCTCCGAAATCAACTTTTTTCATCTCAGGGATTCATTTTGGGATGGTAACTAAAGTTTAAAGCAGAAATAGGGGCACTTTTAAAAATTTAATTTTTGACCAAAATCGATGGGTCCGGGGCTTAGGGAATTTCTCATATGCCCCAAAACCGTTGAATCTCCTGTTCAAAAATCATGCTCCGAAATAAACTTTTTTCATCTCAGGGATTCATTTTGGGATGGTAACTAAAGTTTAAAGCAGAAATAGGGGCACTTTTAAAATTTTCATTTTTGTCCAAAATCGATGGGTCCGGGGCTTAGGGAATTTCTCATATGCCCCAAAACCGTTGAAGCTCCTGTTCAAAAATCATGCTCCGAAATCAACTATTTTCATCTCAGGGATTCATTTTGGGATGGTAACTAAAGTTTAAAGCAGAAATAGGGGCACTTTTAAAATTTTCATTTTTGACCAAAATCGATGGGTCCGGGGCTTAGGGAATTTCTCATATGCCCCAAAACCGTTGAAGCTCCTGTTCAAAAATCATGCTCCGAAATCAACTATTTTCATCTCAGGGATTCATTTTGGGATGGTAACTAAATTTTAAAGCAGAAATAGGGGCACTTTTAAATTTTCATTTTTGGACCAAAATCGATGGGTCCGGGGCTTAGGGAATTTCTCATATGCCCCAAAACCGTTGAAACTCCTGTTCAAAAATCATGCTCCGAAATCAACTATTTTCATCTCAGGGATTCATTTTGGGATGGTAACTAAAGTTTAAAGCAGAAATAGGGGCACTTTTAAAATTTTCATTTTTGACCAAAATCGATGGGTCCGGGGCTTAGGGAATTTCTCATATACCCCAAAACCGTTGAAGCTCCTGTTCAAAAATCATGCTCCGAAATCAACTTTTTTCATCTCAGGGATTCATTTTGGGATGGTAACTAAATTTAAAGCAGAAATAGGGGCACTTTTAAAATTTTCATTTTTGACAAAAATCGATGGGTCCGGGGCTTAGGGAATTTCTCATATGCCACAAAACCGTTGAAGCTCCTGTTCAAAAATCATGCTCTGAAATCAACTTTTTTCATCTCAGGGATTCATTTTGGGATGGTAACTAAAGTTTAAAGCAGAAATAGGGGCACTTTCACAATTTTCATTTTAGACCAAAATCGATGGGTCCTGGGCTTAGGAAATTTCTAATATGCCACAAAACCGTTGAAGCTCCTGTTCAAAAATCATGCTCCGAAATCAACTATTTTCATCTCAGGGATTCATTTTGGGATGGTAACTAAAGTTTAAAGCAGAAATAGGGGCACTTTTAAAAATTTCATTTTTGACCAAAATCGATGGGTCCGGGGCTTAGGGAATTTCTCATATGCCCCAAAACCGTTGAAGCTCCTGTTCAAAAATCATGCTCCGAAATCAACTATTTTCATCTCAGGGATTCATTTTGGGATGGTAACTAAAGTTTAAAGCAGAAATAGGGGCACTTTTAAAATTTTCATTTTTGACCAAAATCGATGGGTCCGGGGCTTAGGGAATTTCTCATATGCCCCAAAACCGTTGAAGCTCCTGTTCAAAAATCATGCTCCGAAATCAACTTTTTTCATCTCAGGGATTCATTTTGGGATGGTAACTAAATTTAAAGCAGAAATAGGGGCACTTTTAAAATTTTCATTTTTGACAAAAATCGATGGGTCCGGGGCTTAGGGAATTTCTCATATGCCACAAAACCGTTGAAGCTCCTGTTCAAAAATCATGCTCTGAAATCAACTTTTTTCATCTCAGGGATTCATTTTGGGATGGTAACTAAAGTTTAAAGCAGAAATAGGGGCACTTTTAAAATTTTCATTTTAGACCAAAATCGATGGGTCCTGGGCTTAGGGAATTTCTAATATGCCACAAGACCGTTGAAGCTCCTGTTCAAAAATCATGCTCCGAAATCAACTATTTTCATCTCAGGGATTCATTTTGGGATGGTAACTAAAGCTTAAAGCAGAAATAGGGGCACTTTTAAAAATTTCATTTTTGACCAAAATCGATGGGTCCGGGGCTTAGGGAATTTCTCATATGCCCCAAAACCGTTGAAGCTCCTGTTCAAAAATCATGCTCCAAAATCAACTTTTTTCATCTCAGGGATTCATTTTGGGATGGTAACTAAAGTTTAAAGCAGACATAGGGGCACTTTTAAAATTTTCATTTTTGATCAAAATCGATGGGTCCGGGGCTTAGGGAATTTCTCATATGCCCCAAAACCGTTGAAGCTCCTGTTCAAAAATCATGCTCCGAAATCAACTTTTTTCATCTCAGGGATTCATTTTGGGATGGTAACTAAAGTTTAAAGCAGAAATAGGGGCACTTTTAAATTTTCATTTTTGACCAAAATCGATGGGTCCGGAGCTAAGGGAATTTCTCATATGCCCCAAAACCGTTAAAGCTCCTGTTCAAAAATCATGCTCCGAAATCAACTTTTTTCATCTCAGGGATTCATTTTGGGATGGTAACTAAAGTTTAAAGCAGAAATAGGGGCACTTTTAAAATTTTAATTTTTGACCAAAATCGATGGGTCCGGGGCTAAGGGAATTTCTCATATGCCCCAAAACCGTTAAAGCTCCTGTTCAAAAATCATGCTCCGAAATCAACTTTTTTCATCTCAGGGATTCATTTTGGGATGGTAACTAAAGTTTAAAGCAGAAATAGGGGCACTTTTAAAATTTTCATTTTTGACCAAAATCGATGGGTCCGGGGCTTAGGGAATTTCTCATATGCCCCAAAACCGTTGAAGCTCCTGTTCAAAAATCATGCTCCGAAATCAACTTTTTTCATCTCAGGGATTCATTTTGGGATGGTAACTAAAGTTTAAAGCAGAAATAGGGGCACTTTTAAAATTTTCATTTTTGACCAAAATCGATGGGTCTGGGGCTTAGGGGATTTCTCATATCCCCCAAAACCGTTGAAGCTCCTGTTCAAAAATCATGCTCCGAAATCAACTTTTTTCATCTCAGGGATTCATTTTGGGATGGTAACTAAAGTTTAAAGCAGAAATAGGGGCACTTTAAAATTTTTCATTTTAGACCAAAATCGATGGGTCCTGGGCTTAGGGAATTTCTCATATGCCACAAAACCGTTGAAGCTCCTGTTCAAAAATCATGCTCCGAAATCAACTTTTTTCATCTCAGGGATTCATTTTGGGATGGTAACTAAAGTTTAAAGCAGAAATAGGGGCACTTTTAAAATTTTAATTTTTGACCAAAATCGATGGGTCCGGGGCTAAGGGAATTTCTCATATGCCCCAAAACCGTTAAAGCTCCTGTTCAAAAATCATGCTCCGAAATCAACTTTTTTCATCTCAGGGATTCATTTTGGGATGGTAACTAAAGTTTAAAGCAGAAATAGGGGCACTTTTAAAATTTTCATTTTTGACCAAAATCGATGGGTCCGGGGCTTAGGGAATTTCTCATATGCCCCAAAACCGTTGAAGCTCCTGTTCAAAAATCATGCTCCGAAATCAACTTTTTTCATCTCAGGGATTCATTTTGGGATGGTAACTAAAGTTTAAAGCAGAAATAGGGGCACTTTTAAAATTTTCATTTTTGACCAAAATCGATGGGTCCGGGGCTTAGGGAATTTCTCATATGCCACAAAACCGTTGAAGCTCCTGTTCAAAAATCATGCTCTGAAATCAACTTTTTTCATCTCAGGGATTCATTTTGGGATGGTAACTAAAGTTTAAAGCAGAAATAGGGGCACTTTTAAAATTTTCATTTTAGACCAAAATCGATGGGTCCTGGGCTTAGGGAATTTCTAATATGCCACAAAACCGTTGAAGCTCCTGTTCAAAAATCATGCTCCGAAATCAACTATTTTCATCTCAGGGATTCATTTTGGGATGGTAACTAAAGTTTAAAGCAGAAATAGGGGCACTTTTAAAAATTTCATTTTTGACCAAAATCGATGGGTCCGGGGCTTAGGGAATTTCTCATATGCCCCAAAACCGTTGAAGCTCCTGTTCAAAAATCATGCTCCAAAATCAACTTTTTTCATCTCAGGGATTCATTTTGGGATGGTAACTAAAGTTTAAAGCAGACATAGGGGCACTTTTAAAATTTTCATTTTTGATCAAAATCGATGGGTCCGGGGCTTAGGGAATTTCTCATATGCCCCAAAACCGTTGAAGCTCCTGTTCAAAAATCATGCTCCGAAATCAACTTTTTTCATCTCAGGGATTCATTTTGGGATGGTAACTAAAGTTTAAAGCAGAAATAGGGGCACTTTTAAAATTTTCATTTTTGACCAAAATCGATGGGTCCGGGGCTTAGGGAATTTCTCATATGCCCCAAAACCGTTGAAGCTCCTGTTCAAAAATCATGCTCCGAAATCAACTTTTTTCATCTCAGGGATTCATTTTGGGATGGTAACTAAATTTAAAGCAGAAATAGGGGCACTTTTAAAATTTTCATTTTTGACAAAAATTGATGGGTCCGGGGCTTAGGGAATTTCTCATATGCCACAAAACCGTTGAAGCTCCTGTTCAAAAATCATGCTCTGAAATCAACTTTTTTCATCTCAGGGATTCATTTTGGGATGGTAACTAAAGTTTAAAGCAGAAATAGGGGCACTTTTAAAATTTTCATTTTAGACCAAAATCGATGGGTCCTGGGCTTAGGGAATTTCTAATATGCCACAAAACCGTTGAAGCTCCTGTTCAAAAATCATGCTCCGAAATCAACTATTTTCATCTCAGGGATTCATTTTGGGATGGTAACTAAAGTTTAAAGCAGAAATAGGGGCACTTTTAAAAATTTCATTTTTGACCAAAATCGATGGGTCCGGGGCTTAGGGAATTTCTCATATGCCCCAAAACCGTTGAAGCTCCTGTTCAAAAATCATGCTCCGAAATCAACTATTTTCATCTCAGGGATTCATTTTGGGATGGTAACTAAAGTTTAAAGCAGAAATAGGGGCACTTTTAAAATTTTCATTTTTGACCAAAATCGATGGGTCCGGGGCTTAGGGAATTTCTCATATGCCCCAAAACCGTTGAAGCTCCTGTTCAAAAATCATGCTCCGAAATCAACTTTTTTCATCTCAGGGATTCATTTTGGGATGGTAACTAAATTTAAAGCAGAAATAGGGGCACTTTTAAAATTTTCATTTTAGACCAAAATCGATGGGTCCTGGGCTTAGGGAATTTCTAATATGCCACAAAACCGTTGAAGCTCCTGTTCAAAAATCATGCTCCGAAATCAACTATTTTCATCTCAGGGATTCATTTTGGGATGGTAACTAAAGTTTAAAGCAGAAATAGGGGCACTTTTAAAAATTTCATTTTTGACCAAAATCGATGGGTCCGGGGCTTAGGGAATTTCTCATATGCCCCAAAACCGTTGAAGCTCCTGTTCAAAAATCATGCTCCAAAATCAACTTTTTTCATCTCAGGGATTCATTTTGGGATGGTAACTAAAGTTTAAAGCAGACATAGGGGCACTTTTAAAATTTTCATTTTTGATCAAAATCGATGGGTCCGGGGCTTAGGGAATTTCTCATATGCCCCAAAACCGTTGAAGCTCCTGTTCAAAAATCATGCTCCGAAATCAACTTTTTTCATCTCAGGGATTCATTTTGGGATGGTAACTAAAGTTTAAAGCAGAAATAGGGGCACTTTTAAATTTTCATTTTTGACCAAAATCGATGGGTCCGGGGCTAAGGGAATTTCTCATATGCCCCAAAGCCGTTAAAGCTCCTGTTCAAAAATCATGCTCCGAAATCAACTTTTTTCATCTCAGGGATTCATTTTGGGATGGTAACTAAATTTAAAGCAGAAATAGGGGCACTTTTAAAATTTTAATTTTTGACCAAAATCGATGGGTCCGGGGCTAAGGGAATTTCTCATATGCCCCAAAACCGTTAAAGCTCCTGTTCAAAAATCATGCTCCGAAATCAACTTTTTTCATCTCAGGGATTCATTTTGGGATGGTAACTAAAGTTTAAAGCAGAAATAGGGGCACTTTTAAAATTTTCATTTTTGACCAAAATCGATGGGTCCGGGGCTTAGGGAATTTCTCATATGCCCCAAAACCGTTGAAGCTCCTGTTCAAAAATCATGCTCCGAAATCAACTTTTTTCATCTCAGGGATTCATTTTGGGATGGTAACTAAAGTTTAAAGCAGAAATAGGGGCACTTTTAAAATTTTCATTTTTGACCAAAATCGATGGGTCTGGGGCTTAGGGGATTTCTCATATCCCCCAAAACCGTTGAAGCTCCTGTTCAAAAATCATGCTCCGAAATCAACTTTTTTCATCTCAGGGATTCATTTTGGGATGGTAACTAAAGTTTAAAGCAGAAATAGGGGCACTTTAAAATTTTTCATTTTAGACCAAAATCGATGGGTCCTGGGCTTAGGGAATTTCTCATATGCCACAAAACCGTTGAAGCTCCTGTTCAAAAATCATGCTCCGAAATCAACTTTTTTCATCTCAGGGATTCATTTTGGGATGGTAACTAAAGTTTAAAGCAGAAATAGGGGCACTTTTAAAATTTTAATTTTTGACCAAAATCGATGGGTCCGGGGCTAAGGGAATTTCTCATATGCCCCAAAACCGTTAAAGCTCCTGTTCAAAAATCATGCTCCGAAATCAACTTTTTTCATCTCAGGGATTCATTTTGGGATGGTAACTAAAGTTTAAAGCAGAAATAGGGGCACTTTTAAAATTTTCATTTTTGACCAAAATCGATGGGTCCGGGGCTTAGGGAATTTCTCATATGCCCCAAAACCGTTGAAGCTCCTGTTCAAAAATCATGCTCCGAAATCAACTTTTTTCATCTCAGGGATTCATTTTGGGATGGTAACTAAAGTTTAAAGCAGAAATAGGGGCACTTTTAAAATTTTCATTTTTGACCAAAATCGATGGGTCCGGGGCTTAGGGGATTTCTCATATGCCCCAAAACCGTTGAAGCTCCTGTTCAAAAATCATGCTCCGAAATCAACTTTTTTCATCTCAGGGATTCATTTTGGGATGGTAACTAAAGTTTAAAGCAGAAATAGGGGCACTTTTAAAATTTTAATTTTTGACCAAAATCGATGGGTCCGGGGCTAAGGGAATTTCTCATATGCCCCAAAACCGTTAAAGCTCCTGTTCAAAAATCATGCTCCGAAATCAACTTTTTTCATCTCAGGGATTCATTTTGGGATGGTAACTAAAGTTTAAAGCAGAAATAGGGGCACTTTTAAAATTTTAATTTTTGACCAAAATCGATGGGTCCGGGGCTAAGGGAATTTCTCATATGCCCCAAAACCGTTAAAGCTCCTGTTCAAAAATCATGCTCCGAAATCAACTTTTTTCATCTCAGGGATTCATTTTGGGATGGTAACTAAAGTTTAAAGCAGAAATAGGGGCACTTTTAAAATTTTCATTTTTGACCAAAATCGATGGGTCCGGGGCTTAGGGAATTTCTCATATGCCCCAAAACCGTTGAAGCTCCAGTTCAAAAATCATGCTCCTAAATCAACTTTTTTCATCTCAGGGATTCATTTTGGGATGGTAACTAAAGTTTAAAGCAGAAATAGGGGCACTTTTAAAATTTTCATTTTTGACCAAAATCGATGGGTCCGGGGCTTAGGGGATTTCTCATATGCCCCAAAACCGTTGAAGCTCCTGTTCAAAAATCATGCTCCGAAATCAACTTTTTTCATCTCAGGGATTCATTTTGGGATGGTAACTAAAGTTTAAAGCAGAATTAGGGGCACTTTTAAAATTTTCATTTTTGACCAAAATCGATGGGTCCGGGGCTTAGGGAATTTCTCATATGCCACAAAACCGTTGAAGCTCCTGTTCAAAAATCATGCTCTGAAATCAACTTTTTTCATCTCAGGGATTCATTTTGGGATGGTAACTAAAGTTTAAAGCAGAAATAGGGGCACTTTTAAAATTTTAATTTTTGACCAAAATCGATGGGTCCGGGGCTAAGGGAATTTCTCATATGCCCCAAAACCGTTAAAGCTCCTGTTCAAAAATCATGCTCCGAAATCAACTTTTTTCATCTCAGGGATTCATTTTGGGATGGTAACTAAAGTTTAAAGCAGAAATAGGGGCACTTTTCAAAATTTCATTTTTGACCAAAATCGATGGGTCCGGGGCTTAGGGAATTTCTCATATGCCCCAAAACCGTTGAAGCTCCTGTTCAAAAATCATGCTCCGAAATCAACTTTTTTCATCTCAGGGATTCATTTTGGGATGGTAACTAAAGTTTAAAGCAGAAATAGGGGCACTTTTAAAATTTTCATTTTTGACCAAAATCGATGGGTCCGGGGCTTAGGGGATTTCTCATATGCCCCAAAACCGTTGAAGCTCCTGTTCAAAAATCATGCTCCGAAATCAACTTTTTTCATCTCAGGGATTCATTTTGGGATGGTAACTAAAGTTTAAAGCAGAAATAGGGGCACTTTTAAAAATTTAATTTTTGACCAAAATCGATGGGTCCGGGGCTTAGGGAATTTCTCATATGCCCCAAAACCGTTGAATCTCCTGTTCAAAAATCATGCTCCGAAATAAACTTTTTTCATCTCAGGGATTCATTTTGGGATGGTAACTAAAGTTTAAAGCAGAAATAGGGGCACTTTTAAAATTTTCATTTTTGTCCAAAATCGATGGGTCCGGGGCTTAGGGAATTTCTCATATGCCCCAAAACCGTTGAAGCTCCTGTTCAAAAATCATGCTCCGAAATCAACTATTTTCATCTCAGGGATTCATTTTGGGATGGTAACTAAAGTTTAAAGCAGAAATAGGGGCACTTTTAAAATTTTCATTTTTGACCAAAATCGATGGGTCCGGGGCTTAGGGAATTTCTCATATGCCCCAAAACCGTTGAAGCTCCTGTTCAAAAATCATGCTCCGAAATCAACTATTTTCATCTCAGGGATTCATTTTGGGATGGTAACTAAATTTTAAAGCAGAAATAGGGGCACTTTTAAATTTTCATTTTTGACCAAAATCGATGGGTCCGGGGCTTAGGGAATTTCTCATATGCCCCAAAACCGTTGAAACTCCTGTTCAAAAATCATGCTCCGAAATCAACTATTTTCATCTCAGGGATTCATTTTGGGATGGTAACTAAAGTTTAAAGCAGAAATAGGGGCACTTTTAAAATTTTCATTTTTGACCAAAATCGATGGGTCCGGGGCTTAGGGAATTTCTCATATGCCCCAAAACCGTTGAAGCTCCTGTTCAAAAATCATGCTCCGAAATCAACTTTTTTCATCTCAGGGATTCATTTTGGGATGGTAACTAAATTTAAAGCAGAAATAGGGGCACTTTTAAAATTTTCATTTTTGACAAAAATCGATGGGTCCGGGGCTTAGGGAATTTCTCATATGCCACAAAACCGTTGAAGCTCCTGTTCAAAAATCATGCTCTGAAATCAACTTTTTTCATCTCAGGGATTCATTTTGGGATGGTAACTAAAGTTTAAAGCAGAAATAGGGGCACTTTTAAAATTTTCATTTTAGACAAAAATCGATGGGTCCTGGGCTTAGGAAATTTCTAATATGCCACAAAACCGTTGAAGCTCCTGTTCAAAAATCATGCTCCGAAATCAACTATTTTCATCTCAGGGATTCATTTTGGGATGGTAACTAAAGTTTAAAGCAGAAATAGGGGCACTTTTAAAATTTCATTTTTGACCAAAATCGATGGGTCCGGGGCTTAGGGAATTTCTCATATGCCCCAAAACCGTTGAAGCTCCTGTTCAAAAATCATGCTCCGAAATCAACTATTTTCATCTCAGGGATTCATTTTGGGATGGTAACTAAAGTTTAAAGCAGAAATAGGGGCACTTTTAAAATTTTCATTTTTGACCAAAATCGATGGGTCCGGGGCTTAGGGAATTTCTCATATGCCCCAAAACCGTTGAAGCTCCTGTTCAAAAATCATGCTCCGAAATCAACTTTTTTCATCTCAGGGATTCATTTTGGGATGGTAACTAAATTTAAAGCAGAAATAGGGGCACTTTTAAAATTTTCACTTTTGACAAAAATCGATGGGTCCGGGGCTTAGGGAATTTCTCATATGCCACAAAACCGTTGAAGCTCCTGTTCAAAAATCATGCTCTGAAATCAACTTTTTTCATCTCAGGGATTCATTTTGGGATGGTAACTAAAGTTTAAAGCAGAAATAGGGGCACTTTTAAAATTTTCATTTTAGACCAAAATCGATGGGTCCTGGGCTTAGGGAATTTCTAATATGCCACAAAACCGTTGAAGCTCCTGTTCAAAAATCATGCTCCGAAATCAACTATTTTCATCTCGGGGATTCATTTTGGGATGGTAACTAAAGCTTAAAGCAGAAATAGGGGCACTTTTAAAAATTTCATTTTTGACCAAAATCGATGGGTCCGGGGCTTAGGGAATTTCTCATATGCCCCAAAACCGTTGAAGCTCCTGTTCAAAAATCATGCTCCAAAATCAACTTTTTTCATCTCAGGGATTCATTTTGGGATGGTAACTAAAGTTTAAAGCAGACATAGGGGCACTTTTAAAATTTTCATTTTTGATCAAAATCGATGGGTCCGGGGCTTAGGGAATTTCTCATATGCCCCAAAACCGTTGAAGCTCCTGTTCAAAAATCATGCTCTGAAATCAACTTTTTTCATCTCAGGGATTCATTTTGGGATGGTAACTAAAGTTTAAAGCAGAAATAGGGGCACTTTTAAAATTTTCATTTTTGACCAAAATCGATGGGTCCGGGGCTTAGGGGATTTCTCATATGCCCCAAAACCGTTGAAGCTCCTGTTCAAAAATCATGCTCCGAAATCAACTTTTTTCATCTCAGGGATTCATTTTGGGATGGTAACTAAAGTTTAAAGCAGAAATAGGGGCACTTTTAAAATTTTCATTTTTGACCAAAATCGATGGGTCCGGGGCTTAGGGAATTTCTCATATGCCACAAAACCGTTGAAGCTCCTGTTCAAAAATCATGCTCTGAAATCAACTTTTTTCATCTCAGGGATTCATTTTGGGATGGTAACTAAAGTTTAAAGCAGAAATAGGGGCACTTTTAAAATTTTAATTTTTGACCAAAATCGATGGGTCCGGGGCTAAGGGAATTTCTCATATGCCCCAAAACCGTTAAAGCTCCTGTTCAAAAATCATGCTCCGAAATCAACTTTTTTCATCTCAGGGATTCATTTTGGGATGGTAACTAAAGTTTAAAGCAGAAATAGGGGCACTTTTAAAATTTTCATTTTTGACCAAAATCGATCGGTCCGGGGCTTAGGGAATTTCTCATATGCCCCAAAACCGTTGAAGCTCCTGTTCAAAAATCATGCTCCGAAATCAACTTTTTTCATCTCAGGGATTCATTTTGGGATGGTAACTAAAGTTTAAAGCAGAAATAGGGGCACTTTTAAAATTTTCATTTTTGACCAAAATGGATGGGTCCGGGGCTTAGGGGATTTCTCATATGCCACAAAACCGTTGAAGCTCCTGTTCAAAAATCATGCTCCGAAATCAACTTTTTTCATCTCAGGGATTCATTTTGGGATGGTAACTAAAGTTTAAAGCAGAAATAGGGGCACTTTTAAAATTTTCATTTTTGACCAAAATCGATGGGTCCGGGGCTTAGGGAATTTCTCATATGCCACAAAACCGTTGAAGCTCCTGTTCAAAAATCATGCTCCGAAATCAACTATTTTCATCTCAGGGATTCATTTTGGGATGGTAACTAAAGTTTAAAGCAGAAATAGGGGCACTTTTAAAAATTTCATTTTTGACCAAAATCGATGGGTCCGGGGCTTAGGGAATTTCTAATATGCCCCAAAACCGTTGAAGCTCCTGTTCAAAAATCATGCTCCGAAATCAACTTTTTTCATCTCAGGGATTCATTTTGGGATGGTAACTAAAGTTTAAAGCAGAAATAGGGGCACTTTTAAATTTTCATTTTTGACCAAAATCATTGGTTTCGGGGCTAAGGGAATTTCTCATATGCCCCAAAACCGTTAAAGCTCCTGTTCAAAAATCATGCTCCGAAATCAACTTTTTTCATCTCAGGGATTCATTTTGGGATGGTAACTAAAGTTTAAAGCAGAAATAGGGGCACTTTTAAAATTTTAATTTTTGACCAAAATCTATGGGTCCGGGGCTAAGGGAATTTCTCATATGCCCTAAAACCATTAAAGCTCCTGTTCAAAAATCATGCTCCGAAATCAACTTTTTTCATCTCAGGGATTCATTTTGGGATGGTAACTAAAGTTTAAAGCAGAAATAGGGGCACTTTTAAAATTTTCATTTTTGACCAAAATCGATGGGTCCGGGGCTTAGGGAATTTCTCATATGCCCCAAAACCGTTGAAGCTCCTGTTCAAAAATCATGCTCCGAAATCAACTTTTTTCATCTCAGGGATTCATTTTGGGATGGTAACTAAAGTTTAAAGCAGAAATAGGGGCACTTTTAAAATTTTCATTTTTGACCAAAATCGATGGGTCCGGGGCTTAGGGGATTTCTCATATGCCCCAAAACCGTTGAAGCTCCTGTTCAAAAATCATGCTCCGAAATCAACTTTTTTCATCTCAGGGATTCATTTTGGGATGGTAACTAAAGTTTAAAGCAGAAATAGGGGCACTTTTAAAATTTTCATTTTTGACCAAAATCGATGGGTCCGGGGCTTAGGGGATTTCTCATATGCCCCAAAACCGTTGAAGCTCCTGTTCAAAAATCATGCTCCGAAATCAACTTTTTTCATCTCAGGGATTCATTTTGGGATGGTAACTAAAGTTTAAAGCAGAAATAGGGGCACTTTTAAAATTTTCATTTTAGACCAAAATCGATGGGTCCTGGGCTTAGGGAATTTCTAATATGCCACAAAACCGTTGAAGCTCCTGTTCAAAAATCATGCTCCAAAATCAACTATTTTCATCTCAGGGATTCATTTTGGGATGGTAACTAAAGTTTAAAGCAGAAATAGGGGCACTTTTAAAAATTTAATTTTTGACCAAAATCGATGGGTCCCGGGCTTAGGGAATTTCTCATATGCCCCAAAACCGTTGAAGCTCCTGTTCAAAAATCATGCTCCGAAATCAACTTTTTTCATCTCATGGATTCATTTTCGGATGGTAACTAAAGTTTAAAGCAGAAATAGGGGCACTTTTAAAATTTTCATTTTTGACCAAAATCGATGGGTCCGGGACTTAGGGAATTTCTCATATGCCCCAAAACCGTTGAATCTCCTGTTCAAAAATCATGCTCCGAAATCAACTTTTTTCATCTCAGGGATTCATTTTGGGATGGTAACTAAAGTTTAAAGCAGAAATAGGGGCACTTTTAAAATTTTCATTTTTGTCCAAAATCGATGGGTCCGGGGCTTAGGGAATTTCTCATATGCCCCAAAACCGTTGAAGCTCCTGTTCAAAAATCATGCTCCGAAATCAACTATTTTCATCTCAGGGATTCATTTTGGGATGGTAACTAAAGTTTAAAGCAGAAATAGGGGCACTTTTAAAATTTTCATTTTTGACCAAAATCGATGGGTCCGGGGCTTAGGGAATTTCTCATATGCCCCAAAACCGTTGAAGCTCCTGTTCAAAAATCATGCTCCGAAATCAACTATTTTCATCTCAGGGATTCATTTTGGCATGGTAACTAAATTTTAAAGCAGAAATAGGGGCACTTTTAAATTTTCATTTTTGACCAAAATCGATGGGTCCGGGGCTTAGGGAATTTCTCATATGCCCCAAAACCGTTGAAACTCCTGTTCAAAAATCATGCTCCGAAATCAACTATTTTCATCTCAGGGATTCATTTTGGGATGGTAACTAAAGTTTAAAGCAGAAATAGGGGCACTTTTAAAATTTTCATTTTTTACCAAAATCGATGGGTCCGGGGCTTAGGGAATTTCTCATATGCCCCAAAACCGTTGAAGCTCCTGTTCAAAAATCATGCTCCGAAATCAACTTTTTTCATCTCAGGGATTCATTTTGGGATGGTAACTAAATTTAAAGCAGAAATAGGGGCACTTTTAAAATTTTCATTTTTGACAAAAATCGATGGGTCCGGGGCTTAGGGAATTTCTCATATGCCACAAAACCGTTGAAGCTCCTGTTCAAAAATCATGCTCTGAAATCAACTTTTTTCATCTCAGGGATTCATTTTGGGATGGTAACTAAAGTTTAAAGCAGAAATAGGGGCACTTTTAAAATTTTCATTTTAGACCAAAATCGATGGGTCCTGGGCTTAGGGAATTTCTAATATGCCACAAAACCGTTGAAGCTCCTGTTCAAAAATCATGCTCCGAAATCAACTATTTTCATCTCAGGGATTCATTTTGGGATGGTAACTAAAGTTTAAAGCAGAAATAGGGGCACTTTTAAAATTTTCATTTTTGACCAAAATCGATGGGTCCGGGGCTTAGGGAATTTCTCATATGCCACAAAACCGTTGAAGCTCCTGTTCAAAAATCATGCTCTGAAATCAACTTTTTTCATCTCAGGGATTCATTTTGGGATGGTAACTAAAGTTTAAAGCAGAAATAGGGGCACTTTTAAAATTTTAATTTTTGACCAAAATCGATGGGTCCGGGGCTAAGGGAATTTCTCATATGCCCCAAAACCGTTAAAGCTCCTGTTCAAAAATCATGCTCCGAAATCAACTTTTTTCATCTCAGGGATTCATTTTGGGATGGTAACTAAAGTTTAAAGCAGAAATAGGGGCACTTTTAAAATTTTCATTTTTGACCAAAATCGATGGGTCCGGGGCTTAGGGAATTTCTCATATGCCCCAAAACCGTTGAAGCTCCTGTTCAAAAATCATGCTCCGAAATCAACTTTTTTCATCTCAGTGATTCATTTTGGGATGGTAACTAAAGTTTAAAGCAGAAATAGGGGCACTTTTAAAATTTTCATTTTTGACCAAAATCGATGGGTCCGGGGCTTAGGGGATTTCTCATATGCCCCAAAACCGTTGAAGCTCCTGTTCAAAAATCATGCTCCGAAATCAACTTTTTTCATCTCAGGGATTCATTTTGGGATGGTAACTAAAGTTTAAAGCAGAAATAGGGGCACTTTTAAAATTTTCATTTTTGACCAAAATCGATGGGTCCGGGGCTTAGGGAATTTCTCATATGCCACAAAACCGTTGAAGCTCCTGTTCAAAAATCATGCTCTGAAATCAACTTTTTTCATCTCAGGGATTCATTTTGGGATGGTAACTAAAGTTTAAAGCAGAAATAGGGGCACTTTTAAAATTTTCATTTTAGACCAAAATCGATGGGTCCTGGGCTTAGGGAATTTCTAATATGCCACAAAACCGTTGAAGCTCCTGTTCAAAAATCATGCTCCAAAATCAACTATTTTCATCTCAGGGATTCATTTTGGGATGGTAACTAAAGTTTAAAGCAGAAATAGGGGCACTTTTAAAAATTTAATTTTTGACCAAAATCGATGGGTCCCGGGCTTAGGGAATTTCTCATATGCCCCAAAACCGTTGAAGCTCCTGTTCAAAAATCATGCTCCGAAATCAACTTTTTTCATCTCATGGATTCATTTTCGGATGGTAACTAAAGTTTAAAGCAGAAATAGGGGCACTTTTAAAATTTTCATTTTTGACCAAAATCGATGGGTCCGGGACTTAGGGAATTTCTCATATGCCCCAAAACCGTTGAATCTCCTGTTCAAAAATCATGCTCCGAAATCAACTTTTTTCATCTCAGGGATTCATTTTGGGATGGTAACTAAAGTTTAAAGCAGAAATAGGGGCACTTTTAAAATTTTCATTTTTGTCCAAAATCGATGGGTCCGGGGCTTAGGGAATTTCTCATATGCCCCAAAACCGTTGAAGCTCCTGTTCAAAAATCATGCTCCGAAATCAACTATTTTCATCTCAGGGATTCATTTTGGGATGGTAACTAAAGTTTAAAGCAGAAATAGGGGCACTTTTAAAATTTTCATTTTTGACCAAAATCGATGGGTCCGGGGCTTAGGGAATTTCTCATATGCCCCAAAACCGTTGAAGCTCCTGTTCAAAAATCATGCTCCGAAATCAACTATTTTCATCTCAGGGATTCATTTTGGCATGGTAACTAAATTTTAAAGCAGAAATAGGGGCACTTTTAAATTTTCATTTTTGACCAAAATCGATGGGTCCGGGGCTTAGGGAATTTCTCATATGCCCCAAAACCGTTGAAGCTCCTGTTCAAAAATCATGCTCCGAAATCAACTTTTTTCATCTCAGGGATTCATTTTGGGATGGTAACTAAATTTAAAGCAGAAATAGGGGCACTTTTAAAATTTTCATTTTTGACAAAAATCGATGGGTCCGGGGCTTAGGGAATTTCTCATATGCCACAAAACCGTTGAAGCTCCTGTTCAAAAATCATGCTCTGAAATCAACTTTTTTCATCTCAGGGATTCATTTTGGGATGGTAACTAAAGTTTAAAGCAGAAATAGGGGCACTTTTAAAATTTTCATTTTAGACCAAAATCGATGGGTCCTGGGCTTAGGGAATTTCTAATATGCCACAAAACCGTTGAAGCTCCTGTTCAAAAATCATGCTCCGAAATCAACTATTTTCATCTCAGGGATTCATTTTGGGATGGTAACTAAAGTTTAAAGCAGAAATAGGGGCACTTTTAAAAATTTCATTTTTTACCAAAATCGATGGGTCCGGGGCTTAGGGAATTTCTCATATGCCCCAAAACCGTTGAAGCTCCTGTTCAAAAATCATGCTCCGAAATCAACTATTTTCATCTCAGGGATTCATTTTGGGATGGTAACTAAAGTTTAAAGCAGAAATAGGGGCACTTTTAAAATTTTCATTTTTGACCAAAATCGATGGGTCCGGGGCTTAGGGAATTTCTCATATGCCCCAAAACCGTTGAAGCTCCTGTTCAAAAATCTTGCTCCGAAATCAACTTTTTTCATCTCAGGGATTCATTTTAGGATGGTAACTAAATTTAAAGCAGAAATAGGGGCACTTTTAAAATTTTCATTTTTGACAAAAATCGATGGGTCCGGGGCTTAGGGAATTTCTCATATGCCACAAAACCGTTGAAGCTCCTGTTCAAAAATCATGCTCTGAAATCAACTTTTTTCATCTCAGGGATTCATTTTGGGATGGTAACTAAAGTTTAAAGCAGAAATAGGGGCACTTTTAAAATTTTCATTTTAGACCAAAATCGATGGGTCCTGGGCTTAGGGAATTTCTAATATGCCACAAAACCGTTGAAGCTCCTGTTCAAAAATCATGCTCCGAAATCAACTATTTTCATCTCAGGGATTCATTTTGGGATGGTAACTAAAGTTTAAAGCAGAAATAGGGGCACTTTTAAAAATTTCATTTTTGACCAAAATCGATGGGTCCGGGGCTTAGGGAATTTCTCATATGCCCCAAAACCGTTGAAGCTCCTGTTCAAAAATCATGCTCCAAAATCAACTTTTTTCATCTCAGGGATTCATTTTGGGATGGTAACTAAAGTTTAAAGCAGACATAGGGGCACTTTTAAAATTTTCATTTTTGATCAAAATCGATGGGTCCGGGGCTTAGGGAATTTCTCATATGCCCCAAAACCGTTGAAGCTCCTGTTCAAAAATCATGCTCCGAAATCAACTTTTTTCATCTCAGGGATTCATTTTGGGATGGTAACTAAAGTTTAAAGCAGAAATAGGGGCACTTTTAAATTTTCATTTTTGACCAAAATCGATGGGTCCGGGGCTAAGGGAATTTCTCATATGCCACAAAACCGTTAAAGCTCCTGTTCAAAAATCATGCTCCGAAATCAACTTTTTTCATCTCAGGGATTCATTTTGGGATGGTAACTAAAGTTTAAAGCAGAAATAGGGGCACTTTTAAAATTTTAATTTTTGACCAAAATCGATGGCTCCGGGGCTAAGGGAATTTCTCATATGCCCCAAAACCGTTAAAGCTCCTGTTCAAAAATCATGCTCCGAAATCAACTTTTTTCATCTCAGGGATTCATTTTGGGATGGTAACTAAAGTTTAAAGCAGAAATAGGGGCACTTTTAAAATTTTCATTTTTGACCAAAATCGATGGGTCCGGGGCTTAGGGAATTTCTCATATGCCCCAAAACCGTTGAAGCTCCTGTTCAAAAATCATGCTCCGAAATCAACTTTTTTCATCTCAGGGATTCATTTTGGGATGGTAACTAAAGTTTAAAGCAGAAATAGGGGCACTTTTAAAATTTTCATTTTTGACCAAAATCGATGGGTCCGGGGCTTAGGGGATTTCTCATATGCCCCAAAACCGTTGAAGCTCCTGTTCAAAAATCATGCTCCGAAATCAACTTTTTTCATCTCAGGGATTCATTTTGGGATGGTAACTAAAGTTTAAAGCAGAAATAGGGGCACTTTTAAAATTTTCATTTTTGACCAAAATCGATGGGTCCGGGGCTTAGGGAATTTCTCATATGCCACAAAACCGTTGAAGCTCCTGTTCAAAAATCATGCTCTGAAATCAACTTTTTTCATCTCAGGGATTCATTTTGGGATGGTAACTAAAGTTTAAAGCAGAAATAGGGGCACTTTTAAAATTTTAATTTTTGACCAAAATCGATGGGTCCGGGGCTAAGGGAATTTCTCATATGCCCCAAAACCGTTGAAGCTCCTGTTCAAAAATCATGCTCCGAAATCAACTTTTTTCATCTCAGGGATTCATTTTGGGATGGTAACTAAAGTTTAAAGCAGAAATAGGGGCACTTTTAAAATTTTCATTTTTGACCAAAATCGATGGGTCCGGGGCTTAGGGGATTTCTCATATGCCCCAAAACCGTTGAAGCTCCTGTTCAAAAATCATGCTCCGAAATCAACTTTTTTCATCTCAGGGATTCATTTTGGGATGGTAACTAAAGTTTAAAGCAGAAATAGGGGCACTTTTAAAATTTTCATTTTTGACCAAAATCGATGGGTCCGGGGCTTAGGGAATTTCTCATATGCCACAAAACCGTTGAAGCTCCTGTTCAAAAATCATGCTCTGAAATCAACTTTTTTCATCTCAGGGATTCATTTTGGGATGGTAACTAAAGTTTAAAGTAGAAATAGGGGCACTTTTAAAATTTTAATTTTTGACCAAAATCGATGGGTCCGGGGCTAAGGGAATTTCTCATATGCCCCAAAACCGTTAAAGCTCCTGTTCAAAAATCATGCTCCGAAATCAACTTTTTTCATCTCAGGGATACATTTTGGGATGGTAACTAAAGTTTAAAGCAGAAATAGGGGCACTTTTAAAATTTTCATTTTTGACCAAAATCGATGGGTCCGGGGCTTAGGGAATTTCTCATATGCCCCAAAACCGTTGAAGCTCCTGTTCAAAAATCATGCTCCGAAATCAACTTTTTTCATCTCAGGGATTCATTTTGGGATGGTAACTAAAGTTTAAAGCAGAAATAGGGGCACTTTTAAAATTTTCATTTTTGACCAAAATCGATGGGTCCGGGGCTTAGGGGATTTCTCATATGCCCCAAAACCGTTGAAGCTCCTGTTCAAAAATCATGCTCCGAAATCAACTTTTTTCATCTCAGGGATTCATTTTGGGATGGTAACTAAAGTTTAAAGCAGAAATAGGGGCACTTTTAAAATTTTAATTTTTGACCAAAATCGATGGGTCCGGGGCTTAGGGAATTTCTCATATGCCACAAAACCGTTGAAGCTCCTGTTCAAAAATCATGCTCTGAAATCAACTTTTTTCATCTCAGGGATTCATTTTGGGATGGTAACTAAAGTTTAAAGCAGAAATAGGGGCACTTTTAAAATTTTCATTTTAGACCAAAATCGATGGGTCCTGGGCTTAGGGAATTTCTAATATGCCACAAAACCGTTGAAGCTCCTGTTCAAAAATCATGCTCCAAAATCAACTATTTTCATCTCAGGGATTCATTTTGGGATGGTAACTAAAGTTTAAAGCAGAAATAGGGGCACTTTTAAAAATTTAATTTTTGACCAAAATCGATGGGTCCCGGGCTTAGGGAATTTCTCATATGCCCCAAAACCGTTGAAGCTCCTGTTCAAAAATCATGCTCCGAAATCAACTTTTTTCATCTCATGGATTCATTTTCGGATGGTAACTAAAGTTTAAAGCAGAAATAGGGGCACTTTTAAAATTTTCATTTTTGACCAAAATCGATGGGTCCGGGACTTAGGGAATTTCTCATATGCCCCAAAACCGTTGAATCTCCTGTTCAAAAATCATGCTCCGAAATCAACTTTTTTCATCTCAGGGATTCATTTTGGGATGGTAACTAAAGTTTAAAGCAGAAATAGGGGCACTTTTAAAATTTTCATTTTTGTCCAAAATCGATGGGTCCGGGGCTTAGGGAATTTCTCATATGCCCCAAAACCGTTGAAGCTCCTGTTCAAAAATCATGCTCCGAAATCAACTATTTTCATCTCAGGGATTCATTTTGGGATGGTAACTAAAGTTTAAAGCAGAAATAGGGGCACTTTTAAAATTTTCATTTTTGACCAAAATCGATGGGTCCGGGGCTTAGGGAATTTCTCATATGCCCCAAAACCGTTGAAGCTCCTGTTCAAAAATCTTGCTCCGAAATCAACTTTTTTCATCTCAGGGATTCATTCTGGGATGGTAACTAAATTTAAAGCAGAAATAGGGGCACTTTTAAAATTTTCATTTTTGACAAAAATCGATGGGTCCGGGGCTTAGGGAATTTCTCATATGCCACAAAACCGTTGAAGCTCCTGTTCAAAAATCATGCTCTGAAATCAACTTTTTTCATCTCAGGGATTCATTTTGGGATGGTAACTAAAGTTTAAAGCAGAAATAGGGGCACTTTTAAATTTTCATTTTTGACCAAAATCGATGGGTCCGGGGCTAAGGGAATTTCTCATATGCCACAAAACCGTTAAAGCTCCTGTTCAAAAATCATGCTCCGAAATCAACTTTTTTCATCTCAGGGATTCATTTTGGGATGGTAACTAAAGTTTAAAGCAGAAATAGGGGCACTTTTAAAATTTTAATTTTTGACCAAAATCGATGGGTCCGGGGCTAAGGGAATTTCTCATATGTCCCAAAACCGTTAAAGCTCCTGTTCAAAAATCATGCTCCGAAATCAACTTTTTTCATCTCAGGGATTCATTTTGGGATGGTAACTAAAGTTTAAAGCAGAAATAGGGGCACTTTTAAAATTTTCATTTTTGACAAAAATCGATGGGTCCGGGGCTTAGGGAATTTCTCATATGCCCCAAAACCGTTGAAGCTCCTGTTCAAAAATCATGCTCCGAAATCAACTTTTTTCATCTCAGGGATTCATTTTGGGATGGTAACTAAAGTTTAAAGCAGAAATAGGGGCACTTTTAAAATTTTAATTTTTGACCAAAATCGATGGGTCCGGGGCTAAGGGAATTTCTCATATGCCCCAAAACCGTTAAAGCTCCTGTTCAAAAATCATGCTCCGAAATCAACTTTTTTCATCTCAGGGATTCATTTTGGGATGGTAACTAAAGTTTAAAGCAGAAATAGGGGCACTTTTAAAATTTTCATTTTTGACCAAAATCGATGGGTCCGGGGCTTAGGGAATTTCTCATATGCCCCAAAACCGTTGAAGCTCCTGTTCAAAAATCATGCTCCGAAATCAACTTTTTTCATCTCAGGGATTCATTTTGGGATGGTAACTAAAGTTTAAAGCAGAAATAGGGGCACTTTTAAAATTTTCATTTTTGACCAAAATCGATGGGTCCGGGGCTTAGGGGATTTCTCATATGCCCCAAAACCGTTGAAGCTCCTGTTCAAAAATCATGCTCCGAAATCAACTTTTTTCATCTCAGGGATTCATTTTGGGATGGTAACTAAAGTTTAAAGCAGAAATAGGGGCACTTTTAAAATTTTCATTTTTGACCAAAATCGATGGGTCCGGGGCTTAGGGAATTTCTCATATGCCACAAAACCGTTGAAGCTCCTGTTCAAAAATCATGCTCTGAAATCAACTTTTTTCATCTCAGGGATTCATTTTGGGATGGTAACTAAAGTTTAAAGCAGAAATAGGGGCACTTTTAAAATTTTAATTTTTGACCAAAATCGATGGGTCCGGGGCTAAGGGAATTTCTCATATGCCCCAAAACCGTTGAAGCTCCTGTTCAAAAATCATGCTCCGAAATCAACTTTTTTCATCTCAGGGATTCATTTTGGGATGGTAACTAAAGTTTAAAGCAGAAATAGGGGCACTTTTAAATTTTCATTTTTGACCAAAATCATTGGTTTCGGGGCTAAGGGAATTTCTCATATGCCCCAAAACCGTTAAAGCTCCTGTTCAAAAATCATGCTCCGAAATCAACTTTTTTCATCTCAGGGATTCATTTTGGGATGGTAACTAAAGTTTAAAGCAGAAATAGGGGCACTTTTAAAATTTTAATTTTTGACCAAAATCGATGGGTCCGGGGCTAAGGGAATTTCTCATATGCCCCAAAACCGTTAAAGCTCCTGTTCAAAAATCATGCTCCGAAATCAACTTTTTTCATCTCAGGGATTCATTTTGGGATGGTAACTAAAGTTTAAAGCAGAAATAGGGGCACTTTTAAAATTTTCATTTTTGACCAAAATCGATGGGTCCGGGGCTTAGGGAATTTCTCATATGCCCCAAAACCGTTGAAGCTCCTGTTCAAAAATCATGCTCCGAAATCAACTTTTTTTCATCTCAGGGATTCATTTTGGGATGGTAACTAAAGTTTAAAGCAGAAATAGGGGCACTTTTAAAATTTTCATTTTTGACCAAAATCGATGGGTCCGGGGCTTAGGGGATTTCTCATATGCCCCAAAACCGTTGAAGCTCCTGTTCAAAAATCATGCTCCGAAATCAACTTTTTTCATCTCAGGGATTCATTTTGGGATGGTAACTAAAGTTTAAAGCAGAAATAGGGGCACTTTTAAAATTTTCATTTTTGACCAAAATCGATGGGTCCGGGGCTTAGGGAATTTCTCATATGCCACAAAACCGTTGAAGCTCCTGTTCAAAAATCATGCTCTGAAATCAACTTTTTTCATCTCAGGGATTCATTTTGGGATGGTAACTAAAGTTTAAAGCAGAAATAGGGGCACTTTTAAAATTTTAATTTTTGACCAAAATCGATGGGTCCGGGGCTAAGGGAATTTCTCATATGCCCCAAAACCGTTAAAGCTCCTGTTCAAAAATCATGCTCCGAAATCAACTTTTTTCATCTCAGGGATTCATTTTGGGATGGTAACTAAAGTTTAAAGCAGAAATAGGGGCACTTTTAAAATTTTCATTTTTGACCAAAATCGATGGGTCCGGGGCTTAGGGAATTTCTCATATGCCCCAAAACCGTTGAAGCTCCTGTTCAAAAATCATGCTCCGAAATCAACTTTTTTCATCTCAGGGATTCATTTTGGGATGGTAACTAAAGTTTAAAGCAGAAATAGGGGCACTTTTAAAATTTTCATTTTTGACCAAAATCGATGGGTCCGGGGCTTAGGGGATTTCTCATATGCCCCAAAACCGTTGAAGCTCCTGTTCAAAAATCATGCTCCGAAATCAACTTTTTTCATCTCAGGGATTCATTTTGGGATGGTAACTAAAGTTTAAAGCAGAAATAGGGGCACTTTTAAAAATTTCATTTTTGACCAAAATCGATGGGTCCGGGGCTTAGGGAATTTCTCATATGCCCCAAAACCGTTGAAGCTCCTGTTCAAAAATCATGCTCCAAAATCAACTTTTTTCATCTCAGGGATTCATTTTGGGATGGTAACTAAAGTTTAAAGCAGACATAGGGGCACTTTTAAAATTTTCATTTTTGATCAAAATCGATGGGTCCGGGGCTTAGGGAATTTCTCATATGCCCCAAAACCGTTGAAGCTCCTGTTCAAAAATCATGCTCCGAAATCAACTTTTTTCATCTCAGGGATTCATTTTGGGATGGTAACTAAAGTTTAAAGCAGAAATAGGGGCACTTTTAAATTTTCATTTTTGACCAAAATCGATGGGTCTGGGCTAAGGGAATTTCTCATATGCCACAAAACCGTTAAAGCTCCTGTTCAAAAATCATGCTCCGAAATCAACTTTTTTCATCTCAGGGATTCATTTTGGGATGGTAACTAAAGTTTAAAGCAGAAATAGGGGCACTTTTAAAATTTTAATTTTTGACCAAAATCGATGGCTCCGGGGCTAAGGGAATTTCTCATATGCCCCAAAACCGTTAAAGCTCCTGTTCAAAAATCATGCTCCGAAATCAACTTTTTTCATCTCAGGGATTCATTTTGGGATGGTAACTAAAGTTTAAAGCAGAAATAGGGGCACTTTTAAAATTTTCATTTTTGACCAAAATCGATGGGTCCGGGGCTTAGGGAATTTCTCATATGCCCCAAAACCGTTGAAGCTCCTGTTCAAAAATCATGCTCCGAAATCAACTTTTTTCATCTCAGGGATTCATTTTGGGATGGTAACTAAAGTTTAAAGCAGAAATAGGGGCACTTTTAAAATTTTCATTTTTGACCAAAATCGATGGGTCCGGGGCTTAGGGGATTTCTCATATGCCCCAAAACCGTTGAAGCTCCTGTTCAAAAATCATGCTCCGAAATCAACTTTTTTCATCTCAGGGATTCATTTTGGGATGGTAACTAAAGTTTAAAGCAGAAATAGGGGCACTTTTAAAATTTTCATTTTTGACCAAAATCGATGGGTCCGGGGCTTAGGGAATTTCTCATATGCCACAAAACCGTTGAAGCTCCTGTTCAAAAATCATGCTCTGAAATCAACTTTTTTCATCTCAGGGATTCATTTTGGGATGGTAACTAAAGTTTAAAGCAGAAATAGGGGCACTTTTAAAATTTTAATTTTTGACCAAAATCGATGGGTCCGGGGCTAAGGGAATTTCTCATATGCCCCAAAACCGTTGAAGCTCCTGTTCAAAAATCATGCTCCGAAATCAACTTTTTTCATCTCAGGGATTCATTTTGGGATGGTAACTAAAGTTTAAAGCAGAAATAGGGGCACTTTTAAAATTTTCATTTTTGACCAAAATCGATGGGTCCGGGGCTTAGGGGATTTCTCATATGCCCCAAAACCGTTGAAGCTCCTGTTCAAAAATCATGCTCCGAAATCAACTTTTTTCATCTCAGGGATTCATTTTGGGATGGTAACTAAAGTTTAAAGCAGAAATAGGGGCACTTTTAAAATTTTCATTTTTGACCAAAATCGATGGGTCCGGGGCTTAGGGAATTTCTCATATGCCACAAAACCGTTGAAGCTCCTGTTCAAAAATCATGCTCTGAAATCAACTTTTTTCATCTCAGGGATTCATTTTGGGATGGTAACTAAAGTTTAAAGTAGAAATAGGGGCACTTTTAAAATTTTAATTTTTGACCAAAATCGATGGGTCCGGGGCTAAGGGAATTTCTCATATGCCCCAAAACCGTTAAAGCTCCTGTTCAAAAATCATGCTCCGAAATCAACTTTTTTCATCTCAGGGATTCATTTTGGGATGGTAACTAAAGTTTAAAGCAGAAATAGGGGCACTTTTAAAATTTTCATTTTTGACCAAAATCGATGGGTCCGGGGCTTAGGGAATTTCTCATATGCCCCAAAACCGTTGAAGCTCCTGTTCAAAAATCATGCTCCGAAATCAACTTTTTTCATCTCAGGGATTCATTTTGGGATGGTAACTAAAGTTTAAAGCAGAAATAGGGGCACTTTTAAAATTTTCATTTTTGACCAAAATCGATGGGTCCGGGGCTTAGGGGATTTCTCATATGCCCCAAAACCGTTGAAGCTCCTGTTCAAAAATCATGCTCCGAAATCAACTTTTTTCATCTCAGGGATTCATTTTGGGATGGTAACTAAAGTTTAAAGCAGAAATAGGGGCACTTTTAAAATTTTAATTTTTGACCAAAATCGATGGGTCCGGGGCTTAGGGAATTTCTCATATGCCACAAAACCGTTGAAGCTCCTGTTCAAAAATCATGCTCTGAAATCAACTTTTTTCATCTCAGGGATTCATTTTGGGATGGTAACTAAAGTTTAAAGCAGAAATAGGGGCACTTTTAAAATTTTCATTTTAGACCAAAATCGATGGGTCCTGGGCTTAGGGAATTTCTAATATGCCACAAAACCGTTGAAGCTCCTGTTCAAAAATCATGCTCCAAAATCAACTATTTTCATCTCAGGGATTCATTTTGGGATGGTAACTAAAGTTTAAAGCAGAAATAGGGGCACTTTTAAAAATTTAATTTTTGACCAAAATCGATGGGTCCCGGGCTTAGGGAATTTCTCATATGCCCCAAAACCGTTGAAGCTCCTGTTCAAAAATCATGCTCCGAAATCAACTTTTTTCATCTCATGGATTCATTTTCGGATGGTAACTAAAGTTTAAAGCAGAAATAGGGGCACTTTTAAAATTTTCATTTTTGACCAAAATCGATGGGTCCGGGACTTAGGGAATTTCTCATATGCCCCAAAACCGTTGAATCTCCTGTTCAAAAATCATGCTCCGAAATCAACTTTTTTCATCTCAGGGATTCATTTTGGGATGGTAACTAAAGTTTAAAGCAGAAATAGGGGCAGTTTTAAAATTTTCATTTTTGTCCAAAATCGATGGGTCCGGGGCTTAGGGAATTTCTCATATGCCCCAAAACCGTTGAAGCTCCTGTTCAAAAATCATGCTCCGAAATCAACTATTTTCATCTCAGGGATTCATTTTGGGATGGTAACTAAAGTTTAAAGCAGAAATAGGGGCACTTTTAAAATTTTCATTTTTGACCAAAATCGATGGGTCCGGGGCTTAGGGAATTTCTCATATGCCCCAAAACCGTTGAAGCTCCTGTTCAAAAATCTTGCTCCGAAATCAACTTTTTTCATCTCAGGGATTCATTTTGGGATGGTAACTAAATTTAAAGCAGAAATAGGGGCACTTTTAAAATTTTCATTTTTGACAAAAATCGATGGGTCCGGGGCTTAGGGAATTTCTCATATGCCACAAAACCGTTGAAGCTCCTGTTCAAAAATCATGCTCTGAAATCAACTTTTTTCATCTCAGGGATTCATTTTGGGATGGTAACTAAAGTTTAAAGCAGAAATAGGGGCACTTTTAAATTTTCATTTTTGACCAAAATCGATGGGTCCGGGGCTAAGGGAATTTCTCATATGCCACAAAACCGTTAAAGCTCCTGTTCAAAAATCATGCTCCGAAATCAACTTTTTTCATCTCAGGGATTCATTTTGGGATGGTAACTAAAGTTTAAAGCAGAAATAGGGGCACTTTTAAAATTTTCATTTTTGACAAAAATCGATGGGTCCGGGGCTTAGGGAATTTCTCATATGCCCCAAAACCGTTGAAGCTCCTGTTCAAAAATCATGCTCCGAAATCAACTTTTTTCATCTCAGGGATTCATTTTGGGATGGTAACTAAAGTTTAAAGCAGAAATAGGGGCACTTTTAAAATTTTAATTTTTGACCAAAATCGATGGGTCCGGGGCTAAGGGAATTTCTCATATGCCCCAAAACCGTTAAAGCTCCTGTTCAAAAATCATGCTCCGAAATCAACTTTTTTCATCTCAGGGATTCATTTTGGGATGGTAACTAAAGTTTAAAGCAGAAATAGGGGCACTTTTAAAATTTTCATTTTTGACCAAAATCGATGGGTCCGGGGCTTAGGGAATTTCTCATATGCCCCAAAACCGTTGAAGCTCCTGTTCAAAAATCATGCTCCGAAATCAACTTTTTTCATCTCAGGGATTCATTTTGGGATGGTAACTAAAGTTTAAAGCAGAAATAGGGGCACTTTTAAAATTTTCATTTTTGACCAAAATCGATGGGTCCGGGGCTTAGGGAATTTCTCATATGCCACAAAACCGTTGAAGCTCCTGTTCAAAAATCATGCTCTGAAATCAACTTTTTTCATCTCAGGGATTCATTTTGGGATGGTAACTAAAGTTTAAAGCAGAAATAGGGGCACTTTTAAAATTTTAATTTTTGACCAAAATCGATGGGTCCGGGGCTAAGGGAATTTCTCATATGCCCCAAAACCGTTGAAGCTCCTGTTCAAAAATCATGCTCCGAAATCAACTTTTTTCATCTCAGGGATTCATTTTGGGATGGTAACTAAAGTTTAAAGCAGAAATAGGGGCACTTTTAAATTTTCATTTTTGACCAAAATCATTGGTTTCGGGGCTAAGGGAATTTCTCATATGCCCCAAAACCGTTAAAGCTCCTGTTCAAAAATCATGCTCCGAAATCAACTTTTTTCATCTCAGGGATTCATTTTGGGATGGTAACTAAAGTTTAAAGCAGAAATAGGGGCACTTTTAAAATTTTCATTTTTGACCAAAATCGATGGGTCCGGGGCTAAGGGAATTTCTCATATGCCCCAAAACCGTTAAAGCTCCTGTTCAAAAATCATGCTCCGAAATCAACTTTTTTCATCTCAGGGATTCATTTTGGGATGGTAACTAAAGTTTAAAGCAGAAATAGGGGCACTTTTAAAATTTTCATTTTTGACCAAAATCGATGGGTCCGGGGCTTAGGGAATTTCTCATATGCCCCAAAACCGTTGAAGCTCCTGTTCAAAAATCATGCTCCGAAATCAACTTTTTTCATCTCAGGGATTCATTTTGGGATGGTAACTAAAGTTTAAAGCAGAAATAGGGGCACTTTTAAAATTTTCATTTTTGACCAAAATCGATGGGTCCGGGGCTTAGGGGATTTCTCATATGCCACAAAACCGTTGAAGCTCCTGTTCAAAAATCATGCTCTGAAATCAACTTTTTTCATCTCAGGGATTCATTTTGGGATGGTAACTAAAGTTTAAAGCAGAAATAGGGGCACTTTTAAAATTTTAATTTTTGACCAAAATCGATGGGTCCGGGGCTAAGGGAATTTCTCATATGCCCCAAAACCGTTAAAGCTCCTGTTCAAAAATCATGCTCCGAAATCAACTTTTTTCATCTCAGGGATTCATTTTGGGATGGTAACTAAAGTTTAAAGCAGAAATAGGGGCACTTTTAAAATTTTCTTTTTTGACCAAAATCGATGGGTCCGGGGCTTAGGGAATTTCTCATATGCCCCAAAACCGTTGAAGCTCCTGTTCAAAAATCATGCTCCGAAATCAACTTTTTTCATCTCAGGGATTCATTTTGGGATGGTAACTAAAGTTTAAAGCAGAAATAGGGGCACTTTTAAAATTTTCATTTTTGACCAAAATCGATGGGTCCGGGGCTTAGGGGATTTCTCATATGCCCCAAAACCGTTGAAGCTCCTGTTCAAAAATCATGCTCCGAAATCAACTTTTTTCATCTCAGGGATTCATTTTGGGATGGTAACTAAAGTTTAAAGCAGAAATAGGGGCACTTTTAAAATTTTCATTTTTGACCAAAATCGATGGGTCCGGGGCTTAGGGAATTTCTCATATGCCACAAAACCGTTGAAGCTCCTGTTCAAAAATCATGCTCTGAAATCAACTTTTTTCATCTCAGGGATTCATTTTGGGATGGTAACTAAAGTTTAAAGCAGAAATAGGGGCACTTTTAAAATTTTCATTTTAGACCAAAATCGATGGGTCCTGGGCTTAGGGAATTTCTAATATGCCACAAAACCGTTGAAGCTCCTGTTCAAAAATCATGCTCCAAAATCAACTATTTTCATCTCAGGGATTCATTTTGGGATGGTAACTAAAGTTTAAAGCAGAAATAGGGGCACTTTTAAAAATTTAATTTTTGACCAAAATCGATGGGTCCCGGGCTTAGGGAATTTCTCATATGCCCCAAAACCGTTGAAGCTCCTGTTCAAAAATCATGCTCCGAAATCAACTTTTTTCATCTCATGGATTCATTTTCGGATGGTAACTAAAGTTTAAAGCAGAAATAGGGGCACTTTTAAAATTTTCATTTTTGACCAAAATCGATGGGTCCGGGACTTAGGGAATTTCTCATATGCCCCAAAACCGTTGAATCTCCTGTTCAAAAATCATGCTCCGAAATCAACTTTTTTCATCTCAGGGATTCATTTTGGGATGGTAACTAAAGTTTAAAGCAGAAATAGGGGCACTTTTAAAATTTTCATTTTTGTCCAAAATCGATGGGTCCGGGGCTTAGGGAATTTCTCATATGCCCCAAAACCGTTGAATCTCCTGTTCAAAAATCATGCTCCGAAATCAACTTTTTTCATCTCAGGGATTCATTTTGGGATGGTAACTAAAGTTTAAAGCAGAAATAGGGGCACTTTTAAAATTTTCATTTTTGTCCAAAATCGATGGGTCCGGGGCTTAGGGAATTTCTCATATGCCCCAAAACCGTTGAAGCTCCTGTTCAAAAATCATGCTCCGAAATCAACTATTTTCATCTCAGGGATTCATTTTGGGATGGTAACTAAAGTTTAAAGCAGAAATAGGGGCACTTTTAAAATTTTCATTTTTGACCAAAATCGATGGGTCCGGGGCTTAGGGAATTTCTCATATGCCCCAAAACCGTTGAAGCTCCTGTTCAAAAATCATGCTCCGAAATCAACTATTTTCATCTCAGGGATTCATTTTGGCATGGTAACTAAATTTTAAAGCAGAAATAGGGGCACTTTTAAATTTTCATTTTTGACCAAAATCGATGGGTCCGGGGCTTAGGGAATTTCTCATATGCCCCAAAACCGTTGAAACTCCTGTTCAAAAATCATGCTCCGAAATCAACTATTTTCATCTCAGGGATTCATTTTGGGATGGTAACTAAAGTTTAAAGCAGAAATAGGGGCACTTTTAAAATTTTCATTTTTTACCAAAATCGATGGGTCCGGGGCTTAGGGAATTTCTCATATGCCCCAAAACCGTTGAAGCTCCTGTTCAAAAATCATGCTCCGAAATCAACTTTTTTCATCTCAGGGATTCATTTTGGGATGGTAACTAAATTTAAAGCAGAAATAGGGGCACTTTTAAAATTTTCATTTTTGACAAAAATCTATGGGTCCGGGGCTTAGGGAATTTCTCATATGCCACAAAACCGTTGAAGCTCCTGTTCAAAAATCATGCTCTGAAATCAACTTTTTTCATCTCAGGGATTCATTTTGGGATGGTAACTAAAGTTTAAAGCAGAAATAGGGGCACTTTTAAAATTTTCATTTTAGACCAAAATCGATGGGTCCTGGGCTTAGGGAATTTCTCATATGCCCCAAAACCGTTGAAGCTCCTGTTCAAAAATCATGCTCCGAAATCAACTATTTTCATCTCAGGGATTCATTTTGGGATGGTAACTAAAGTTTAAAGAAGAAATAGGGGCACTTTTAAAAATTTCATTTTTTACCAAAATCGATGGGTCCGGGGCTTAGGGAATTTCTCATATGCCCCAAAACCGTTGAAGCTCCTGTTCAAAAATCATGCTCCGAAATCAACTATTTTCATCTCAGGGATTCATTTTGGGATGGTAACTAAAGTTTAAAGAAGAAATAGGGGCACTTTTAAAATTTTCATTTTTGACCAAAATCGATGGGTCCGGGGCTTAGGGAATTTCTCATATGCCCCAAAACCGTTGAAGCTCCTGTTCAAAAATCTTGCTCCGAAATCAACTTTTTTCATCTCAGGGATTCATTTTGGGATGGTAACTAAATTTAAAGCAGAAATAGGGGCACTTTTAAAATTTTCATTTCTGACAAAAATCGATGGGTCCGGGGCTTAGGGAATTTCTCATATGCCACAAAACCGTTGAAGCTCCTGTTCAAAAATCATGCTCTGAAATCAACTTTTTTCATCTCAGGGATTCATTTTGGGATGGTAACTAAAGTTTAAAGCAGAAATAGGGGCACTTTTAAAATTTTCATTTTAGACCAAAATCGATGGGTCCTGGGCTTAGGGAATTTCTAATATGCCACAAAACCGTTGAAGCTCCTGTTCAAAAATCATGCTCCGAAATCAACTATTTTCATCTCAGGGATTCATTTTGGGATGGTAACTAAAGTTTAAAGCAGAAATAGGGGCACTTTTAAAAATTTCATTTTTGACCAAAATCGATGGGTCCGGGGCTTAGGGAATTTCTCATATGCCCCAAAACCATTGAAGCTCCTGTTCAAAAATCATGCTCCAAAATCAACTTTTTTCATCTCAGGGATTCATTTTGGGATGGTAACTAAAGTTTAAAGCAGACATAGGGGCACTTTTAAAATTTTCATTTTTGATCAAAATCGATGGGTCCGGGGCTTAGGGAATTTCTCATATGCCCCAAAACCGTTGAAGCTCCTGTTCAAAAATCATGCTCCGAAATCAACTTTTTTCATCTCAGGGATTCATTTTGGGATGGTAACTAAAGTTTAAAGCAGAAATAGGGGCACTTTTAAATTTTCATTTTTGACCAAAATCGATGGGTCCGGGGCTAAGGGAATTTCTCATATGCCACAAAACCGTTAAAGCTCCTGTTCAAAAATCATGCTCCGAAATCAACTTTTTTCATCTCAGGGATTCATTTTGGGATGGTAACTAAAGTTTAAAGCAGAAATAGGGGCACTTTTAAAATTTTAATTTTTGACCAAAATCGATGGGTCCGGGGCTAAGGGAATTTCTCATATGTCCCAAAACCGTTAAAGCTCCTGTTCAAAAATCATGCTCCGAAATCAACTTTTTTCATCTCAGGGATTCATTTTGGGATGGTAACTAAAGTTTAAAGCAGAAATAGGGGCACTTTTAAAATTTTCATTTTTGACCAAAATCGATGGGTCCGGGGCTTAGGGAATTTCTCATATGCCCCAAAACCGTTGAAGCTCCTGTTCAAAAATCATGCTCCGAAATCAACTTTTTTCATCTCAGGGATTCATTTTGGGATGGTAACTAAAGTTTAAAGCAGAAATAGGGGCACTTTTAAAATTTTAATTTTTGACCAAAATCGATGGGTCCGGGGCTAAGGGAATTTCTCATATGCCCCAAAACCGTTAAAGCTCCTGTTCAAAAATCATGCTCCGAAATCAACTTTTTTCATCTCAGGGATTCATTTTGGGATGGTAACTAAAGTTTAAAGCAGAAATAGGGGCACTTTTAAAATTTTCATTTTTGACCAAAATCGATGGGTCCGGGGCTTAGGGAATTTCTCATATGCCCCAAAACCGTTGAAGCTCCTGTTCAAAAATCATGCTCCGAAATCAACTTTTTTCATCTCAGGGATTCATTTTGGGATGGTAACTAAAGTTTAAAGCAGAAATAGGGGCACTTTTAAAATTTTCATTTTTGACCAAAATCGATAGGTCCGGGGCTTAGGGGATTTCTCATATGCCCCAAAACCGTTGAAGCTCCTGTTCAAAAATCATGCTCTGAAATCAACTTTTTTCATCTCAGGGATTCATTTTGGGATGGTAACTAAAGTTTAAAGCAGAAATAGGGGCACTTTTAAAATTTTAATTTTTGACCAAAATCGATGGGTCCGGGGCTAAGGGAATTTCTCATATGCCCCAAAACCGTTAAAGCTCCTGTTCAAAAATCATGCTCCGAAATCAACTTTTTTCATCTCAGGGATTCATTTTGGGATGGTAACTAAAGTTTAAAGCAGAAATAGGGGCACTTTTAAAATTTTCATTTTTGACCAAAATCGATGGGTCCGGGGCTTAGGGGATTTCTCATATGCCCCAAAACCGTTGAAGCTCCTGTTCAAAAATCATGCTCCGAAATCAACTTTTTTCATCTCAGGGATTCATTTTGGGATGGTAACTAAAGTTTAAAGCAGAAACAGGGGCACTTTTAAAATTTTCATTTTTGACCAAAATCGATGGGTCCGGGGCTTAGGGAATTTCTCATATGCCACAAAACCGTTGAAGCTCCTGTTCAAAAATCATGCTCTGAAATCAACTTTTTTCATCTCAGGGATTCATTTTGGGATGGTTACTAAAGTTTAAAGCAGAAATAGGGGCACTTTTAAAATTTTCATTTTAGACCAAAATCGATGGGTCCTGGGCTTAGGGAATTTCTAATATGCCACAAAACCGTTGAAGTTCCTGTTCAAAAATCATGCTCCAAAATCAACTATTTTCATCTCAGGGATTCATTTTGGGATGGTAACTAAAGTTTAAAGCAGAAATAGGGGCACTTTTAAAAATTTAATTTTTGACCAAAATCGATGGGTCCGGGGCTTAGGGAATTTCTCATATGCCCCAAAACCGTTGAAGCTCCTGTTCAAAAATCATGCTCCGAAATCAACTTTTTTCATCTCAGGGATTCATTTTGGGATGGTAACTAAAGTTTAAAGCAGAAATAGGGGCACTTTTAAAATTTTCATTTTAGACCAAAATCGATGGGTCCTGGGCTTAGGGAATTTCTAATATGCCACAAAACCGTTGAAGTTCCTGTTCAAAAATCATGCTCCAAAATCAACTATTTTCATCTCAGGGATTCATTTTGGGATGGTAACTAAAGTTTAAAGCAGAAATAGGGGCACTTTTAAAAATTAAATTTTTTGACCAAAATCGATGGGTCCGGGGCTTAGGGAATTTCTCATATGCCCCAAAACCGTTGAAGCTCCTGTTCAAAAATCATGCTCCGAAATCAACTTTTTTCATCTCAGGGATTCATTTTGGGATGGTAACTAAAGTTTAAAGCAGAAATAGGGGCACTTTTAAAAATTTAATTTTTGACCAAAATCGATGGTTCCGGGGCTTAGGGAATTTCTCATATGCCCCAAAACCGTTGAAGCTCCTGTTCAAAAATCATGCTCCGAAATCAACTTTTTTCATCTCAGGGATTCATTTTGTGATGGTAACTAAAGTTTAAAGCAGAAATAGGGGCACTTTTAAAAATTTCATTTTTGACCAAAATCGATGGGTCCGGGGCTTAGGGAATTTCTCATATGCCCCAAAACCGTTGAAGCTCCTGTTCAAAAATCATGCTCCAAAATCAACTTTTTTCATCTCAGGGATTCATTTTGGGATGGTAACTAAAGTTTAAAGCAGACATAGGGGCACTTTTAAAATTTTCATTTTTGATCAAAATCGATGGGTCCGGGGCTTAGGGAATTTCTCATATGCCCCAAAACCGTTGAAGCTCCTGTTCAAAAATCATGCTCCGAAATCAACTTTTTTCATCTCAGGGATTCATTTTGGGATGGTAACTAAAGTTTAAAGCAGAAATAGGGGCACTTTTAAATTTTAATTTTTGACCAAAATCGATGGGTCCGGGGCTAAGGGAATTTCTCATATGCCCCAAAACCGTTAAAGCTCCTGTTCAAAAATCATGCTCCGAAATCAACTTTTTTCATCTCAGGGATTCATTTTGGGATGGTAACTAAAGTTTAAAGCAGAAATAGGGGCACTTTTAAAATTTTAATTTTTGACCAAAATCGATGGGTCCGGGGCTAAGGGAATTTCTCATATGCCCCAAAACCGTTAAAGCTCCTGTTCAAAAATCATGCTCCGAAATCAACTTTTTTCATCTCAGGGATTCATTTTGGGATGGTAACTAAAGTTTAAAGCAGAAATAGGGGCACTTTTAAAATTTTCATTTTTGACCAAAATCGATGGGTCTGGGGCTTAGGGGATTTCTCATATCCCCCAAAACCGTTGAAGCTCCTGTTCAAAAATCATGCTCCGAAATCAACTTTTTTCATCTCAGGGATTCATTTTGGGATGGTAACTAAAGTTTAAAGCAGAAATAGGGGCACTTTAAAATTTTTCATTTTAGACCAAAATCGATGGGTCCTGGGCTTAGGGAATTTCTCATATGCCACAAAACCGTTGAAGCTCCTGTTCAAAAATCATGCTCCGAAATCAACTTTTTTCATCTCAGGGATTCATTTTGGGATGGTAACTAAAGTTTAAAGCAGAAATAGGGGCACTTTTAAAATTTTAATTTTTGACCAAAATCGATGGGTCCGGGGCTAAGGGAATTTCTCATATGCCCCAAAACCGTTAAAGCTCCTGTTCAAAAATCATGCTCCGAAATCAACTTTTTTCATCTCAGGGATTCATTTTGGGATGGTAACTAAAGTTTAAAGCAGAAATAGGGGCACTTTTAAAATTTTCATTTTTGACCAAAATCGATGGGTCCGGGGCTTAGGGAATTTCTCATATGCCCCAAAACCGTTGAAGCTCCTGTTCAAAAATCATGCTCCGAAATCAACTTTTTTCATCTCAGGGATTCATTTTGGGATGGTAACTAAAGTTTAAAGCAGAAATAGGGGCACTTTTAAAATTTTCATTTTTGACCAAAATCGATGGGTCCGGGGCTTAGGGAATTTCTCATATGCCCCAAAACCGTTGAAGCTCCTGTTCAAAAATCATGCTCCGAAATCAACTTTTTTCATCTCAGGGATTCATTTTGGGATGGTAACTAAAGTTTAAAGCAGAAATAGGGGCACTTTTAAAATTTTCATTTTTGACCAAAATCGATGGGTCCGGGGCTTAGGGGATTTCTCATATGCCCCAAACCGTTAAAGCTCCTGTTCAAAAATCATGCTCCGAAATCAACTTTTTTCATCTCAGGGATTCATTTTGGGATGGTAACTAAAGTTTAAAGCAGAAATAGGGGCACTTTTAAAATTTTCATTTTTGACCAAAATCGATGGGTCCGGGGCTTAGGGAATTTCTCATATGCCACAAAACCGTTGAAGCTCCTGTTCAAAAATCATGCTCTGAAATCAACTTTTTTCATCTCAGGGATTCATTTTGGGATGGTAACTAAAGTTTAAAGCAGAAATAGGGGCACTTTTAAAATTTTAATTTTTGACCAAAATCGATGGGTCCGGGGCTAAGGGAATTTCTCATATGCCCCAAAACCGTTAAAGCTCCTGTTCAAAAATCATGCTCCGAAATCAACTTTTTTCATCTCAGGGATTCATTTTGGGATGGTAACTAAAGTTTAAAGCAGAAATAGGGGCACTTTTAAAATTTTCATTTTTGACCAAAATCGATGGGTCCGGGGCTTAGGGAATTTCTCATATGCCCCAAAACCGTTGAAGCTCCTGTTCAAAAATCATGCTCCGAAATCAACTTTTTTCATCTCAGGGATTCATTTTGGGATGGTAACTAAAGTTTAAAGCAGAAATAGGGGCACTTTTAAAATTTTCATTTTTGACCAAAATCGATGGGTCCGGGGCTTAGGGGATTTCTCATATGCCCCAAAACCGTTGAAGCTCCTGTTCAAAAATCATGCTCCGAAATCAACTTTTTTCATCTCAGGGATTCATTTTGGGATGGTAACTAAAGTTTAAAGCAGAAATAGGGGCACTTTTAAATTTTCATTTTTGACCAAAATCGATGGGTCCGGGGCTAAGGGAATTTCTCATATGCCACAAAACCGTTAAAGCTCCTGTTCAAAAATCATGCTCCGAAATCAACTTTTTTCATCTCAGGGATTCATTTTGGGATGGTAACTAAAGTTTAAAGCAGAAATAGGGGCACTTTTAAAATTTTAATTTTTGACCAAAATCGATGGGTCCGGGGCTAAGGGAATTTCTCATATGTCCCAAAACCGTTAAAGCTCCTGTTCAAAAATCATGCTCCGAAATCAACTTTTTTCATCTCAGGGATTCATTTTGGGATGGTAACTAAAGTTTAAAGCAGAAATAGGGGCACTTTTAAAATTTTCATTTTTGACCAAAATCGATGGGTCCGGGGCTTAGGGAATTTCTCATATGCCCCAAAACCGTTGAAGCTCCTGTTCAAAAATCATGCTCCGAAATCAACTTTTTTCATCTCAGGGATTCATTTTGGGATGGTAACTAAAGTTTAAAGCAGAAATAGGGGCACTTTTAAAATTTTAATTTTTGACCAAAATCGATGGGTCCGGGGCTAAGGGAATTTCTCATATGCCCCAAAACCGTTAAAGCTCCTGTTCAAAAATCATGCTCCGAAATCAACTTTTTTCATCTCAGGGATTCATTTTGGGATGGTAACTAAAGTTTAAAGCAGAAATAGGGGCACTTTTAAAATTTTCATTTTTGACCAAAATCGATGGGTCCGAGGCTTAGGGAATTTCTCATATGCCCCAAAACCGTTGAAGCTCCTGTTCAAAAATCATGCTCCGAAATCAACTTTTTTCATCTCAGGGATTCATTTTGGGATGGTAACTAAAGTTTAAAGCAGAAATAGGGGCACTTTTAAAATTTTCATTTTTGACCAAAATCGATGGGTCCGGGGCTTAGGGAATTTCTCATATGCCACAAAACCGTTGAAGCTCCTGTTCAAAAATCATGCTCTGAAATCAACTTTTTTCATCTCAGGGATTCATTTTGGGATGGTAACTAAAGTTTAAAGCAGAAATAGGGGCACTTTTAAAATTTTCATTTTTGACCAAAATCGATGGGTCCGGGGCTTAGGGAATTTCTCATATGCCACAAAACCGTTGAAGCTCCTGTTCAAAAATCATGCTCTGAAATCAACTTTTTTCATCTCAGGGATTCATTTTGGGATGGTAACTAAAGTTTAAAGCAGAAATAGGGGCACTTTTAAAATTTTCATTTTTGACCAAAATCGATGGGTCCGGGGCTTAGGGAATTTCTCATATGCCCCAAAACCGTTGAAGCTCCTGTTCAAAAATCATGCTCCGAAATCAACTTTTTTCATCTCAGGGATTCATTTTGGGATGGTAACTAAAGTTTAAAGCAGAAATAGGGGCACTTTTAAAATTTTCATTTTTGACCAAAATCGATGGGTCCGGGGCTTAGGGGATTTCTCATATGCCCCAAAACCGTTGAAGCTCCTGTTCAAAAATCATGCTCCGAAATCAACTTTTTTCATCTCAGGGATTCATTTTGGGATGGTAACTAAAGTTTAAAGCAGAAACAGGGGCACTTTTAAAATTTTCATTTTTGACCAAAATCGATGGGTCCGGGGCTTAGGGAATTTCTCATATGCCACAAAACCGTTGAAGCTCCTGTTCAAAAATCATGCTCTGAAATCAACTTTTTTCATCTCAGGGATTCATTTTGGGATGGTAACTAAAGTTTAAAGCAGAAATAGGGGCACTTTTAAAATTTTCATTTTTGACCAAAATCGATGGGTCCGGGGCTTAGGGAATTTCTCATATGCCCCAAAACCGTTGAAGCTCCTGTTCAAAAATCATGCTCTGAAATCAACTTTTTTCATCTCAGGGATTCATTTTGGGATGGTAACTAAAGTTTAAAGCAGAAATAGGGGCACTTTTAAAATTTTCATTTTAGACCAAAATCGATGGGTCCTGGGCTTAGGGAATTTCTAATATGCCACAAAACCGTTGAAGCTCCTGTTCAAAAATCATGCTCCGAAATCAACTATTTTCATCTCAGGGATTCATTTTGGGATAGTAACTAAAGTTTAAAGCAGAAATAGGGGCACTTTTAAAAATTTCATTTTTTACCAAAATCGATGGGTCCGGGGCTTAGGGAATTTCTCATATGCCCCAAAACCGTTGAAGCTCCTGTTCAAAAATCATGCTCCGAAATCAACTATTTTCATCTCAGGGATTCATTTTGGGATGGTAACTAAAGTTTAAAGCAGAAATAGGGGCACTTTTAAAATTTTCATTTTTGACCAAAATCGATGGGTCCGGGGCTTAGGGGATTTCTCATATGCCCCAAAACCGTTGAAGCTCCTGTTCAAAAATCATGCTCCGAAATAAACTTTTTTCATCTCAGGGATTCATTTTGGGATGGTAACTAAAGTTTAAAGCAGAAATAGGGGCACTTTTAAAATTTTCATTTTTGACCAAAATCGATGGGTCCGGGGCTTAGGGGATTTCTCATATGCCCCAAAACCGTTGAAGCTCCTGTTCAAAAATCATGCTCCGAAATCAACTTTTTTCATCTCAGGGATTCATTTTGGGATGGTAACTAAAGTTTAAAGCAGAAATAGGGGCACTTTTAAAATTTTAATTTTTGACCAAAATCGATGGGTCCGGGGCTTAGGGAATTTCTCATATGCCACAAAACCGTTGAAGCTCCTGTTCAAAAATCATGCTCTGAAATCAACTTTTTTCATCTCAGGGATTCATTTTGGGATGGTAACTAAAGTTTAAAGCAGAAATAGGGGCACTTTTAAAATTTTAATTTTTGACCAAAATCGATGGGTCCGGGGCTAAGGGAATTTCTCATATGCCCCAAAACCGTTAAAGCTCCTGTTCAAAAATCATGCTCCGAAATCAACTTTTTTCATCTCAGGGATTCATTTTGGGATGGTAACTAAAGTTTAAAGCAGAAATAGGGGCACTTTTAAAATTTTCATTTTTGACCAAAATCGATGGGTCCGGGGCTTAGGGAATTTCTCATATGCCCCAAAACCGTTGAAGCTCCTGTTCAAAAATCATGCTCCGAAATCAACTTTTTTCATCTCAGGGATTCATTTTGGGATGGTAACTAAAGTTTAAAGCAGAAATAGGGGCACTTTTAAAATTTTCATTTTTGACCAAAATCGATGGGTCCGGGGCTTAGGGGATTTCTCATATGCCCCAAAACCGTTGAAGCTCCTGTTCAAAAATCATGCTCCGAAATCAACTTTTTTCATCTCAGGGATTCATTTTGGGATGGTAACTAAAGTTTAAAGCAGAAATAGGGGCACTTTTAAAATTTTCATTTTTGACCAAAATCGATGGGTCCGGGGCTTAGGGAATTTCTCATATGCCACAAAACCGTGGAAGCTCCTGTTCAAAAATCATGCTCTGAAATCAACTTTTTTCATCTCAGGGATTCATTTTGGGATGGTAACTAAAGTTTAAAGCAGAAATAGGGGCACTTTTAAAATTTTCATTTTAGACCAAAATCGATGGGTCCTGGGCTTAGGGAATTTCTAATATGCCACAAAACCGTTGAAGTTCCTGTTCAAAAATCATGCTCCAAAATCAACTATTTTCATCTCAGGGATTCATTTTGGGATGGTAACTAAAGTTTAAAGCAGAAATAGGGGCACCTTTAAAAATTTAATTTTTGACCAAAATCGATGGGTCCGGGGCTTAGGGAATTTCTCATATGCCCCAAAACCGTTGAAGCTCCTGTTCAAAAATCATGCTCCGAAATCAACTTTTTTCATCTCAGGGATTCATTTTGGGATGGTAACTAAAGTTTAAAGCAGAAATAGGGGCACTTTTAAAAATTTCATTTTTGACCAAAATCGATGGGTCCGGGGCTTAGGGAATTTCTCATATGCCCCAAAACCGTTGAAGCTCCTGTTCAAAAATCATGCTCCAAAATCAACTTTTTTCATCTCAGGGATTCATTTTGGGATGGTAACTAAAGTTTAAAGCAGACATAGGGGCACTTTTAAAATTTTCATTTTTGATCAAAATCGATGGGTCCGGGGCTTAGGGAATTTCTCATATGCCCCAAAACCGTTGAAGCTCCTGTTCAAAAATCATGCTCCGAAATCAACTTTTTTCATCTCAGGGATTCATTTTGGGATGGTAACTAAAGTTTAAAGCAGAAATAGGGGCACTTTTAAATTTTCATTTTTGACCAAAATCGATGGGTCCGGGGCTAAGGGAATTTCTCATATGCCCCAAAACCGTTAAAGCTCCTGTTCAAAAATCATGCTCCGAAATCAACTTTTTTCATCTCAGGGATTCATTTTGGGATGGTAACTAAAGTTTAAAGCAGAAATAGGGGCACTTTTAAAATTTTCATTTTTGACCAAAATCGATGGGTCCGGGGCTAAGGGAATTTCTCATATGCCCCAAAACCGTTAAAGCTCCTGTTCAAAAATCATGCTCCGAAATCAACTTTTTTCATCTCAGGGATTCATTTTGGGATGGTAACTAAAGTTTAAAGCAGAAATAGGGGCACTTTTAAAATTTTCATTTTTGACCAAAATCGATGGGTCCGGGGCTTAGGGAATTTCTCATATGCCCCAAAACCGTTGAAGCTCCTGTTCAAAAATCATGCTCCGAAATCAACTTTTTTCATCTCAGGGATTCATTTTGGGATGGTAACTAAAGTTTAAAGCAGAAATAGGGGCACTTTTAAAATTTCCATTTTTGACCAAAATCGATGGGTCTGGGGCTTAGGGGATTTCTCATATCCCCCAAAACCGTTGAAGCTCCTGTTCAAAAATCATGCTCCGAAATCAACTTTTTTCATCTCAGGGATTCATTTTGGGATGGTAACTAAAGTTTAAAGCAGAAATAGGGGCACTTTAAAATTTTTCATTTTAGACCAAAATCGATGGGTCCTGGGCTTAGGGAATTTCTCATATGCCACAAAACCGTTGAAGCTCCTGTTCAAAAATCATGCTCCGAAATCAACTTTTTTCATCTCAGGGATTCATTTTGGGATGGTAACTAAAGTTTAAAGCAGAAATAGGGGCACTTTTAAAATTTTAATTTTTGACCAAAATCGATGGGTCCGGGGCTAAGGGAATTTCTCATATGCCCCAAAACCGTTAAAGCTCCTGTTCAAAAATCATGCTCCGAAATCAACTTTTTTCATCTCAGGGATTCATTTTGGGATGGTAACTAAAGTTTAAAGCAGAAATAGGGGCACTTTTAAAATTTTCATTTTTGACCAAAATCGATGGGTCCGGGGCTTAGGGAATTTCTCATATGCCCCAAAACCGTTGAAGCTCCTGTTCAAAAATCATGCTCCGAAATCAACTTTTTTCATCTCAGGGATTCATTTTGGGATGGTAACTAAAGTTTAAAGCAGAAATAGGGGCACTTTTAAAATTTTCATTTTTGACCAAAATCGATGGGTCCGGGGCTTAGGGAATTTCTCATATGCCCCAAAACCGTTGAAGCTCCTGTTCAAAAATCATGCTCCGAAATCAACTTTTTTCATCTCAGGGATTCATTTTGGGATGGTAACTAAAGTTTAAAGCAGAAACAGGGGCACTTTTAAAATTTTCATTTTTGACCAAAATCGATGGGTCCGGGGCTTAGGGAATTTCTCATATGCCACAAAACCGTTGAAGCTCCTGTTCAAAAATCATGCTCTGAAATCAACTTTTTTCATCTCAGGGATTCATTTTGGGATGGTAACTAAAGTTTAAAGCAGAAATAGGGGCACTTTTAAAATTTTCATTTTTGACCAAAATCGATGGGTCCGGGGCTTAGGGAATTTCTCATATGCCCCAAAACCGTTGAAGCTCCTGTTCAAAAATCATGCTCTGAAATCAACTTTTTTCATCTCAGGGATTCATTTTGGGATGGTAACTAAAGTTTAAAGCAGAAATAGGGGCACTTTTAAAATTTTCATTTTAGACCAAAATCGATGGGTCCTGGGCTTAGGGAATTTCTAATATGCCACAAAACCGTTGAAGCTCCTGTTCAAAAATCATGCTCCGAAATCAACTTTTTTCATCTCAGGGATTCATTTTGGGATGGTAACTAAAGTTTAAAGCAGAAACAGGGGCACTTTTAAAATTTTCATTTTTGACCAAAATCGATGGGTCCGGGGCTTAGGGAATTTCTCATATGCCCCAAAACCGTTGAAGCTCCTGTTCAAAAATCATGCTCTGAAATCAACTTTTTTCATCTCAGGGATTCATTTTGGGATGGTAACTAAAGTTTAAAGCAGAAATAGGGGCACTTTTAAAATTTTCATTTTTGACCAAAATCGATGGGTCCGGGGCTTAGGGAATTTCTCATATGCCCCAAAACCGTTGAAGCTCCTGTTCAAAAATCATGCTCTGAAATCAACTTTTTTCATCTCAGGGATTCATTTTGGGATGGTAACTAAAGTTTAAAGCAGAAATAGGGGCACTTTTAAAATTTTCATTTTAGACCAAAATCGATGGGTCCTGGGCTTAGGGAATTTCTAATATGCCACAAAACCGTTGAAGCTCCTGTTCAAAAATCATGCTCCGAAATCAACTATTTTCATCTCAGGGATTCATTTTGGGATAGTAACTAAAGTTTAAAGCAGAAATAGGGGCACTTTTAAAAATTTCATTTTTTACCAAAATCGATGGGTCCGGGGCTTAGGGAATTTCTCATATGCCCCAAAACCGTTGAAGCTCCTGTTCAAAAATCATGCTCCGAAATCAACTATTTTCATCTCAGGGATTCATTTTGGGATGGTAACTAAAGTTTAAAGCAGAAATAGGGGCACTTTTAAAATTTTCATTTTTGACCAAAATCGATGGGTCCGGGGCTTAGGGGATTTCTCATATGCCCCAAAACCGTTGAAGCTCCTGTTCAAAAATCATGCTCCGAAATAAACTTTTTTCATCTCAGGGATTCATTTTGGGATGGTAACTAAAGTTTAAAGCAGAAATAGGGGCACTTTTAAAATTTTCATTTTTGACCAAAATCGATGGGTCCGGGGCTTAGGGGATTTCTCATATGCCCCAAAACCGTTGAAGCTCCTGTTCAAAAATCATGCTCCGAAATCAACTTTTTTCATCTCAGGGATTCATTTTGGGATGGTAACTAAAGTTTAAAGCAGAAATAGGGGCACTTTTAAAATTTTAATTTTTGACCAAAATCGATGGGTCCGGGGCTTAGGGAATTTCTCATATGCCACAAAACCGTTGAAGCTCCTGTTCAAAAATCATGCTCTGAAATCAACTTTTTTCATCTCAGGGATTCATTTTGGGATGGTAACTAAAGTTTAAAGCAGAAATAGGGGCACTTTTAAAATTTTAATTTTTGACCAAAATCGATGGGTCCGGGGCTAAGGGAATTTCTCATATGCCCCAAAACCGTTAAAGCTCCTGTTCAAAAATCATGCTCCGAAATCAACTTTTTTCATCTCAGGGATTCATTTTGGGATGGTAACTAAAGTTTAAAGCAGAAATAGGGGCACTTTTAAAATTTTCATTTTTGACCAAAATCGATGGGTCCGGGGCTTAGGGAATTTCTCATATGCCCCAAAACCGTTGAAGCTCCTGTTCAAAAATCATGCTCCGAAATCAACTTTTTTCATCTCAGGGATTCATTTTGGGATGGTAACTAAAGTTTAAAGCAGAAATAGGGGCACTTTTAAAATTTTCATTTTTGACCAAAATCGATGGGTCCGGGGCTTAGGGGATTTCTCATATGCCCCAAAACCGTTGAAGCTCCTGTTCAAAAATCATGCTCCGAAATCAACTTTTTTCATCTCAGGGATTCATTTTGGGATGGTAACTAAAGTTTAAAGCAGAAATAGGGGCACTTTTAAAATTTTCATTTTTGACCAAAATCGATGGGTCCGGGGCTTAGGGAATTTCTCATATGCCACAAAACCGTGGAAGCTCCTGTTCAAAAATCATGCTCTGAAATCAACTTTTTTCATCTCAGGGATTCATTTTGGGATGGTAACTAAAGTTTAAAGCAGAAATAGGGGCACTTTTAAAATTTTCATTTTAGACCAAAATCGATGGGTCCTGGGCTTAGGGAATTTCTAATATGCCACAAAACCGTTGAAGTTCCTGTTCAAAAATCATGCTCCAAAATCAACTATTTTCATCTCAGGGATTCATTTTGGGATGGTAACTAAAGTTTAAAGCAGAAATAGGGGCACTTTTAAAAATTTAATTTTTGACCAAAATCGATGGGTCCGGGGCTTAGGGAATTTCTCATATGCCCCAAAACCGTTGAAGCTCCTGTTCAAAAATCATGCTCCGAAATCAACTTTTTTCATCTCAGGGATTCATTTTGGGATGGTAACTAAAGTTTAAAGCAGAAATAGGGGCACTTTTAAAAATTTCATTTTTGACCAAAATCGATGGGTCCGGGGCTTAGGGAATTTCTCATATGCCCCAAAACCGTTGAAGCTCCTGTTCAAAAATCATGCTCCAAAATCAACTTTTTTCATCTCAGGGATTCATTTTGGGATGGTAACTAAAGTTTAAAGCAGACATAGGGGCACTTTTAAAATTTTCATTTTTGATCAAAATCGATGGGTCCGGGGCTTAGGGAATTTCTCATATGCCCCAAAACCGTTGAAGCTCCTGTTCAAAAATCATGCTCCGAAATCAACTTTTTTCATCTCAGGGATTCATTTTGGGATGGTAACTAAAGTTTAAAGCAGAAATAGGGGCACTTTTAAATTTTCATTTTTGACCAAAATCGATGGGTCCGGGGCTAAGGGAATTTCTCATATGCCCCAAAACCGTTAAAGCTCCTGTTCAAAAATCATGCTCCGAAATCAACTTTTTTCATCTCAGGGATTCATTTTGGGATGGTAACTAAAGTTTAAAGCAGAAATAGGGGCACTTTTAAAATTTTCATTTTTGACCAAAATCGATGGGTCCGGGGCTAAGGGAATTTCTCATATGCCCCAAAACCGTTAAAGCTCCTGTTCAAAAATCATGCTCCGAAATCAACTTTTTTCATCTCAGGGATTCATTTTGGGATGGTAACTAAAGTTTAAAGCAGAAATAGGGGCACTTTTAAAATTTTCATTTTTGACCAAAATCGATGGGTCCGGGGCTTAGGGAATTTCTCATATGCCCCAAAACCGTTGAAGCTCCTGTTCAAAAATCATGCTCCGAAATCAACTTTTTTCATCTCAGGGATTCATTTTGGGATGGTAACTAAAGTTTAAAGCAGAAATAGGGGCACTTTTAAAATTTTCATTTTTGACCAAAATCGATGGGTCTGGGGCTTAGGGGATTTCTCATATCCCCCAAAACCGTTGAAGCTCCTGTTCAAAAATCATGCTCCGAAATCAACTTTTTTCATCTCAGGGATTCATTTTGGGATGGTAACTAAAGTTTAAAGCAGAAATAGGGGCACTTTAAAATTTTTCATTTTAGACCAAAATCGATGGGTCCTGGGCTTAGGGAATTTCTCATATGCCACAAAACCGTTGAAGCTCCTGTTCAAAAATCATGCTCCGAAATCAACTTTTTTCATCTCAGGGATTCATTTTGGGATGGTAACTAAAGTTTAAAGCAGAAATAGGGGCACTTTTAAAATTTTAATTTTTGACCAAAATCGATGGGTCCGGGGCTAAGGGAATTTCTCATATGCCCCAAAACCGTTAAAGCTCCTGTTCAAAAATCATGCTCCGAAATCAACTTTTTTCATCTCAGGGATTCATTTTGGGATGGTAACTAAAGTTTAAAGCAGAAATAGGGGCACTTTTAAAATTTTCATTTTTGACCAAAATCGATGGGTCCGGGGCTTAGGGAATTTCTCATATGCCCCAAAACCGTTGAAGCTCCTGTTCAAAAATCATGCTCCGAAATCAACTTTTTTCATCTCAGGGATTCATTTTGGGATGGTAACTAAAGTTTAAAGCAGAAATAGGGGCACTTTTAAAATTTTCATTTTTGACCAAAATCGATGGGTCCGGGGCTTAGGGAATTTCTCATATGCCCCAAAACCGTTGAAGCTCCTGTTCAAAAATCATGCTCCGAAATCAACTTTTTTCATCTCAGGGATTCATTTTGGGATGGTAACTAAAGTTTAAAGCAGAAATAGGGGCACTTTTAAAATTTTCATTTTTGACCAAAATCGATGGGTCCGGGGCTTAGGGGATTTCTCATATGCCCCAAAACCGTTGAAGCTCCTGTTCAAAAATCATGCTCCGAAATCAACTTTTTTCATCTCAGGGATTCATTTTGGGATGGTAACTAAAGTTTAAAGCAGAAATAGGGGCACTTTTAAAATTTTCATTTTTGACCAAAATCGATGGGTCCGGGGCTTAGGGAATTTCTCATATGCCACAAAACCGTTGAAGCTCCTGTTCAAAAATCATGCTCCGAAATCAACTATTTTCATCTCAGGGATTCATTTTGGGATGGTAACTAAAGTTTAAAGCAGAAATAGGGGCACTTTTAAAAATTTCATTTTTGACCAAAATCGATGGGTCCGGGGCTTAGGGAATTTCTCATATGCCCCAAAACCGTTGAAGCTCCTGTTCAAAAATCATGCTCCAAAATCAACTTTTTTCATCTCAGGGATTCATTTTGGGATGGTAACTAAAGTTTAAAGCAGACATAGGGGCACTTTTAAAATTTTCATTTTTGATCAAAATCGATGGGTCCGGGGCTTAGGGAATTTCTCATATGCCCCAAAACCGTTGAAGCTCCTGTTCAAAAATCATGCTCCGAAATCAACTTTTTTCATCTCAGGGATTCATTTTGGGATGGTAACTAAAGTTTAAAGCAGAAATAGGGGCACTTTTAAATTTTCATTTTTGACCAAAATCGATGGGTCCGGGGCTAAGGGAATTTCTCATATGCCCCAAAACCGTTAAAGCTCCTGTTCAAAAATCATGCTCCGAAATCAACTTTTTTCATCTCAGGGATTCATTTTGGGATGGTAACTAAAGTTTAAAGCAGAAATAGGGGCACTTTTAAAATTTTCATTTTTGACCAAAATCGATGGGTCCGGGGCTAAGGGAATTTCTCATATGCCCCAAAACCGTTAAAGCTCCTGTTCAAAAATCATGCTCCGAAATCAACTTTTTTCATCTCAGGGATTCATTTTGGGATGGTAACTAAAGTTTAAAGCAGAAATAGGGGCACTTTTAAAATTTTCATTTTTGACCAAAATCGATGGGTCCGGGGCTTAGGGAATTTCTCATATGCCCCAAAACCGTTGAAGCTCCTGTTCAAAAATCATGCTCCGAAATCAACTTTTTTCATCTCAGGGATTCATTTTGGGATGGTAACTAAAGTTTAAAGCAGAAATAGGGGCACTTTTAAAATTTTCATTTTTGACCAAAATCGATGGGTCTGGGGCTTAGGGGATTTCTCATGTCCCCCAAAACCGTTGAAGCTCCTGTTCAAAAATCATGCTCCGAAATCAACTTTTTTCATCTCAGGGATTCATTTTGGGATGGTAACTAAAGTTTAAAGCAGAAATAGGGGCACTTTAAAATTTTTCATTTTAGACCAAAATCGATGGGTCCTGGGCTTAGGGAATTTCTCATATGCCACAAAACCGTTGAAGCTCCTGTTCAAAAATCATGCTCCGAAATCAACTTTTTTCATCTCAGGGATTCATTTTGGGATGGTAACTAAAGTTTAAAGCAGAAATAGGGGCACTTTTAAAATTTTAATTTTTGACCAAAATCGATGGGTCCGGGGCTAAGGGAATTTCTCATATGCCCCAAAACCGTTAAAGCTCCTGTTCAAAAATCATGCTCCGAAATCAACTTTTTTCATCTCAGGGATTCATTTTGGGATGGTAACTAAAGTTTAAAGCAGAAATAGGGGCACTTTTAAAATTTTCATTTTTGACCAAAATCGATGGGTCCGGGGCTTAGGGAATTTCTCATATGCCCCAAAACCGTTGAAGCTCCTGTTCAAAAATCATGCTCCGAAATCAACTTTTTTCATCTCAGGGATTCATTTTGGGATGGTAACTAAAGTTTAAAGCAGAAATAGGGGCACTTTTAAAATTTTCATTTTTGACCAAAATCGATGGGTCCGGGGCTTAGGGAATTTCTCATATGCCCCAAAACCGTTGAAGCTCCTGTTCAAAAATCATGCTCCGAAATCAACTTTTTTCATCTCAGGGATTCATTTTGGGATGGTAACTAAAGTTTAAAGCAGAAATAGGGGCACTTTTAAAATTTTCATTTTTGACCAAAATCGATGGGTCCGGGGCTTAGGGGATTTCTCATATGCCCCAAAACCGTTGAAGCTCCTGTTCAAAAATCATGCTCCGAAATCAACTTTTTTCATCTCAGGGATTCATTTTGGGATGGTAACTAAAGTTTAAAGCAGAAATAGGGGCACTTTTAAAATTTTCATTTTTGACCAAAATCGATGGGTCCGGGGCTTAGGGAATTTCTCATATGCCACAAAACCGTTGAAGCTCCTGTTCAAAAATCATGCTCCGAAATCAACTATTTTCATCTCAGGGATTCATTTTGGGATGGTAACTAAAGTTTAAAGCAGAAATAGGGGCACTTTTAAAAATTTCATTTTTGACCAAAATCGATGGGTCCGGGGCTTAGGGAATTTCTAATATGCCCCAAAACCGTTGAAGCTCCTGTTCAAAAATCATGCTCCGAAATCAACTTTTTTCATCTCAGGGATTCATTTTGGGATGGTAACTAAAGTTTAAAGCAGAAATAGGGGCACTTTTAAATTTTCATTTTTGACCAAAATCGATGGGTCCGGGGCTTAGGGAATTTCTCATATGCCACAAAACCGTTGAAGCTCCTGTTCAAAAATCATGCTCCGAAATCAACTATTTTCATCTCAGGGATTCATTTTGGGATGGTAACTAAAGTTTAAAGCAGAAATAGGGGCACTTTTAAAAATTTCATTTTTGACCAAAATCGATGGGTCCGGGGCTTAGGGAATTTCTAATATGCCCCAAAACCGTTGAAGCTCCTGTTCAAAAATCATGCTCCGAAATCAACTTTTTTCATCTCAGGGATTCATTTTGGGATGGTAACTAAAGTTTAAAGCAGAAATAGGGGCACTTTTAAAATTTTCATTTTTGACCAAAATCGATGGGTCCGGGGCTTAGGGAATTTCTCATATGCCCCAAAACCGTTGAAGCTCCTGTTCAAAAATCATGCTCCGAAATCAACTTTTTTCATCTCAGGGATTCATTTTGGGATGGTAACTAAAGTTTAAAGCAGAAATAGGGGCACTTTTAAAATTTTCATTTTTGACCAAAATCGATGGGTCCGGGGCTTAGGGAATTTCTCATATGCCACAAAACCGTTGAAGCTCCTGTTCAAAAATCATGCTCCGAAATCAACTATTTTCATCTCAGGGATTCATTTTGGGATGGTAACTAAAGTTTAAAGCAGAAATAGGGGCACTTTTAAAAATTTCATTTTTGACCAAAATCGATGGGTCCGGGGCTTAGGGAATTTCTAATATGCCCCAAAACCGTTGAAGCTCCTGTTCAAAAATCATGCTCCGAAATCAACTTTTTTCATCTCAGGGATTCATTTTGGGATGGTAACTAAAGTTTAAAGCAGAAATAGGGGCACTTTTAAATTTTCATTTTTGACCAAAATCGATGGGTCCGGGGCTTAGGGAATTTCTCATATGCCACAAAACCGTTGAAGCTCCTGTTCAAAAATCATGCTCCGAAATCAACTATTTTCATCTCAGGGATTCATTTTGGGATGGTAACTAAAGTTTAAAGCAGAAATAGGGGCACTTTTAAAAATTTCATTTTTGACCAAAATCGATGGGTCCGGGGCTTAGGGAATTTCTAATATGCCCCAAAACCGTTGAAGCTCCTGTTCAAAAATCATGCTCCGAAATCAACTTTTTTCATCTCAGGGATTCATTTTGGGATGGTAACTAAAGTTTAAAGCAGAAATAGGGGCACTTTTAAAATTTTCATTTTTGACCAAAATCGATGGGTCCGGGGCTTAGGGAATTTCTCATATGCCCCAAAACCGTTGAAGCTCCTGTTCAAAAATCATGCTCCGAAATCAACTTTTTTCATCTCAGGGATTCATTTTGGGATGGTAACTAAAGTTTAAAGCAGAAATAGGGGCACTTTTAAAATTTTCATTTTTGACCAAAATCGATGGGTCCGGGGCTTAGGGAATTTCTCATATGCCCCAAAACCGTTGAAGCTCCTGTTCAAAAATCATGCTCCGAAATCAACTTTTTTCATCTCAGGGATTCATTTTGGGATGGTAACTAAAGTTTAAAGCAGAAATAGGGGCACTTTTAAAATTTTCATTTTTGACCAAAATCGATGGGTCCGGGGCTTAGGGGATTTCTCATATGCCCCAAAACCGTTGAAGCTCCTGTTCAAAAATCATGCTCCGAAATCAACTTTTTTCATCTCAGGGATTCATTTTGGGATGGTAACTAAAGTTTAAAGCAGAAATAGGGGCACTTTTAAAATTTTCATTTTTGACCAAAATCGATGGGTCCGGGGCTTAGGGAATTTCTCATATGCCACAAAACCGTTGAAGCTCCTGTTCAAAAATCATGCTCCGAAATCAACTATTTTCATCTCAGGGATTCATTTTGGGATGGTAACTAAAGTTTAAAGCAGAAATAGGGGCACTTTTAAAAATTTCATTTTTGACCAAAATCGATGGGTCCGGGGCTTAGGGAATTTCTAATATGCCCCAAAACCGTTGAAGCTCCTGTTCAAAAATCATGCTCCGAAATCAACTTTTTTCATCTCAGGGATTCATTTTGGGATGGTAACTAAAGTTTAAAGCAGAAATAGGGGCACTTTTAAATTTTCATTTTTGACCAAAATCATTGGTTTCGGGGCTAAGGGAATTTCTCATATGCCCCAAAACCGTTAAAGCTCCTGTTCAAAAATCATGCTCCGAAATCAACTTTTTTCATCTCAGGGATTCATTTTGGGATGGTAACTAAAGTTTAAAGCAGAAATAGGGGCACTTTTAAAATTTTCATTTTTGACCAAAATCGATGGGTCCTGGGCTTAGGGAATTTCTCATATGCCACAAAACCGTGGAAGCTCCTGTTCAAAAATCATGCTCTGAAATCAACTTTTTTCATCTCAGGGATTCATTTTGGGATGGTAACTAAAGTTTAAAGCAGAAATAGGGGCACTTTTAAAATTTTCATTTTAGACCAAAATCGATGGGTCCTGGGCTTAGGGAATTTCTAATATGCCACAAAACCGTTGAAGTTCCTGTTCAAAAATCATGCTCCAAAATCAACTATTTTCATCTCAGGGATTCATTTTGGGATGGTAACTAAAGTTTAAAGCAGAAATAGGGGCACTTTTAAAAATTTAATTTTTGACCAAAATTGATGGGTCCGGGGCTTAGGGAATTTCTCATATGCCCCAAAACCGTTGAAGCTCCTGTTCAAAAATCATGCTCCGAAATCAACTTTTTTCATCTCAGGGATTCATTTTGGGATGGTAACTAAAGTTTAAAGCAGAAATAGGGGCACTTTTAAAAATTTCATTTTTGACCAAAATCGATGGGTCCGGGGCTTAGGGAATTTCTCATATGCCCCAAAACCGTTGAAGCTCCTGTTCAAAAATCATGCTCCAAAATCAACTTTTTTCATCTCAGGGATTCATTTTGGGATGGTAACTAAAGTTTAAAGCAGACATAGGGGCACTTTTAAAATTTTCATTTTTGATCAAAATCGATGGGTCCGGGGCTTAGGGAATTTCTCATATGCCCCAAAACCGTTGAAGCTCCTGTTCAAAAATCATGCTCCGAAATCAACTTTTTTCATCTCAGGGATTCATTTTGGGATGGTAACTAAAGTTTAAAGCAGAAATAGGGGCACTTTTAAATTTTCATTTTTGACCAAAATCGATGGGTCCGGGGCTAAGGGAATTTCTCATATGCCCCAAAACCGTTAAAGCTCCTGTTCAAAAATCATGCTCCGAAATCAACTTTTTTCATCTCAGGGATTCATTTTGGGATGGTAACTAAAGTTTAAAGCAGAAATAGGGGCACTTTTAAAATTTTCATTTTTGACCAAAATCGATGGGTCCGGGGCTAAGGGAATTTCTCATATGCCCCAAAACCGTTAAAGCTCCTGTTCAAAAATCATGCTCCGAAATCAACTTTTTTCATCTCAGGGATTCATTTTGGGATGGTAACTAAAGTTTAAAGCAGAAATAGGGGCACTTTTAAAATTTTCATTTTTGACCAAAATCGATGGGTCCGGGGCTTAGGGAATTTCTCATATGCCCCAAAACCGTTGAAGCTCCTGTTCAAAAATCATGCTCCGAAATCAACTTTTTTCATCTCAGGGATTCATTTTGGGATGGTAACTAAAGTTTAAAGCAGAAATAGGGGCACTTTTAAAATTTTCATTTTTGACCAAAATCGATGGGTCTGGGGCTTAGGGGATTTCTCATATCCCCCAAAACCGTTGAAGCTCCTGTTCAAAAATCATGCTCCGAAATCAACTTTTTTCATCTCAGGGATTCATTTTGGGATGGTAACTAAAGTTTAAAGCAGAAATAGGGGCACTTTAAAATTTTTCATTTTAGACCAAAATCGATGGGTCCTGGGCTTAGGGAATTTCTCATATGCCACAAAACCGTTGAAGCTCCTGTTCAAAAATCATGCTCCGAAATCAACTTTTTTCATCTCAGGGATTCATTTTGGGATGGTAACTAAAGTTTAAAGCAGAAATAGGGGCACTTTTAAAATTTTAATTTTTGACCAAAATCGATGGGTCCGGGGCTAAGGGAATTTCTCATATGCCCCAAAACCGTTAAAGCTCCTGTTCAAAAATCATGCTCCGAAATCAACTTTTTTCATCTCAGGGATTCATTTTGGGATGGTAACTAAAGTTTAAAGCAGAAATAGGGGCACTTTTAAAATTTTCATTTTTGACCAAAATCGATGGGTCCGGGGCTTAGGGAATTTCTCATATGCCCCAAAACCGTTGAAGCTCCTGTTCAAAAATCATGCTCCGAAATCAACTTTTTTCATCTCAGGGATTCATTTTGGGATGGTAACTAAAGTTTAAAGCAGAAATAGGGGCACTTTTAAAATTTTCATTTTTGACCAAAATCGATGGGTCCGGGGCTTAGGGAATTTCTCATAAGCCCCAAAACCGTTGAAGCTCCTGTTCAAAAATCATGCTCCGAAATCAACTTTTTTCATCTCAGGGATTCATTTTGGGATGGTAACTAAAGTTTAAAGCAGAAATAGGGGCACTTTTAAAATTTTCATTTTTGACCAAAATCGATGGGTCCGGGGCTTAGGGGATTTCTCATATGCCCCAAAACCGTTGAAGCTCCTGTTCAAAAATCATGCTCCGAAATCAACTTTTTTCATCTCAGGGATTCATTTTGGGATGGTAACTAAAGTTTAAAGCAGAAATAGGGGCACTTTTAAAATTTTCATTTTTGACCAAAATCGATGGGTCCGGGGCTTAGGGAATTTCTCATATGCCACAAAACCGTTGAAGCTCCTGTTCAAAAATCATGCTCCGAAATCAACTATTTTCATCTCAGGGATTCATTTTGGGATGGTAACTAAAGTTTAAAGCAGAAATAGGGGCACTTTTAAAAATTTCATTTTTGACCAAAATCGATGGGTCCGGGGCTTAGGGAATTTCTCATATGCCCCAAAACCGTTGAAGCTCCTGTTCAAAAATCATGCTCCAAAATCAACTTTTTTCATCTCAGGGATTCATTTTGGGATGGTAACTAAAGTTTAAAGCAGACATAGGGGCACTTTTAAAATTTTCATTTTTGATCAAAATCGATGGGTCCGGGGCTTAGGGAATTTCTCATATGCCCCAAAACCGTTGAAGCTCCTGTTCAAAAATCATGCTCCGAAATCAACTTTTTTCATCTCAGGGATTCATTTTGGGATGGTAACTAAAGTTTAAAGCAGAAATAGGGGCACTTTTAAATTTTCATTTTTGACCAAAATCGATGGGTCCGGGGCTAAGGGAATTTCTCATATGCCCCAAAACCGTTAAAGCTCCTGTTCAAAAATCATGCTCCGAAATCAACTTTTTTCATCTCAGGGATTCATTTTGGGATGGTAACTAAAGTTTAAAGCAGAAATAGGGGCACTTTTAAAATTTTCATTTTTGACCAAAATCGATGGGTCCGGGGCTAAGGGAATTTCTCATATGCCCCAAAACCGTTAAAGCTCCTGTTCAAAAATCATGCTCCGAAATCAACTTTTTTCATCTCAGGGATTCATTTTGGGATGGTAACTAAAGTTTAAAGCAGAAATAGGGGCACTTTTAAAATTTTCATTTTTGACCAAAATCGATGGGTCCGGGGCTTAGGGAATTTCTCATATGCCCCAAAACCGTTGAAGCTCCTGTTCAAAAATCATGCTCCGAAATCAACTTTTTTCATCTCAGGGATTCATTTTGGGATGGTAACTAAAGTTTAAAGCAGAAATAGGGGCACTTTTAAAATTTTCATTTTTGACCAAAATCGATGGGTCTGGGGCTTAGGGGATTTCTCATATCCCCCAAAACCGTTGAAGCTCCTGTTCAAAAATCATGCTCCGAAATCAACTTTTTTCATCTCAGGGATTCATTTTGGGATGGTAACTAAAGTTTAAAGCAGAAATAGGGGCACTTTAAAATTTTTCATTTTAGACCAAAATCGATGGGTCCTGGGCTTAGGGAATTTCTCATATGCCACAAAACCGTTGAAGCTCCTGTTCAAAAATCATGCTCCGAAATCAACTTTTTTCATCTCAGGGATTCATTTTGGGATGGTAACTAAAGTTTAAAGCAGAAATAGGGGCACTTTTAAAATTTTAATTTTTGACCAAAATCGATGGGTCCGGGGCTAAGGGAATTTCTCATATGCCCCAAAACCGTTAAAGCTCCTGTTCAAAAATCATGCTCCGAAATCAACTTTTTTCATCTCAGGGATTCATTTTGGGATGGTAACTAAAGTTTAAAGCAGAAATAGGGGCACTTTTAAAATTTTCATTTTTGACCAAAATCGATGGGTCCGGGGCTTAGGGAATTTCTCATATGCCCCAAAACCGTTGAAGCTCCTGTTCAAAAATCATGCTCCGAAATCAACTTTTTTCATCTCAGGGATTCATTTTGGGATGGTAACTAAAGTTTAAAGCAGAAATAGGGGCACTTTTAAAATTTTCATTTTTGACCAAAATCGATGGGTCCGGGGCTTAGGGAATTTCTCATATGCCCCAAAACCGTTGAAGCTCCTGTTCAAAAATCATGCTCCGAAATCAACTTTTTTCATCTCAGGGATTCATTTTGGGATGGTAACTAAAGTTTAAAGCAGAAATAGGGGCACTTTTAAAATTTTCATTTTTGACCAAAATCGATGGGTCCGGGGCTTAGGGGATTTCTCATATGCCCCAAAACCGTTGAAGCTCCTGTTCAAAAATCATGCTCCGAAATCAACTTTTTTCATCTCAGGGATTCATTTTGGGATGGTAACTAAAGTTTAAAGCAGAAATAGGGGCACTTTTAAAATTTTCATTTTTGACCAAAATCGATGGGTCCGGGGCTTAGGGAATTTCTCATATGCCACAAAACCGTTGAAGCTCCTGTTCAAAAATCATGCTCCGAAATCAACTATTTTCATCTCAGGGATTCATTTTGGGATGGTAACTAAAGTTTAAAGCAGAAATAGGGGCACTTTTAAAAATTTCATTTTTGACCAAAATCGATGGGTCCGGGGCTTAGGGAATTTCTAATATGCCCCTAAACCGTTGAAGCTCCTGTTCAAAAATCATGCTCCGAAATCAACTTTTTTCATCTCAGGGATTCATTTTGGGATGGTAACTAAAGTTTAAAGCAGAAATAGGGGCACTTTTAAATTTTCATTTTTGACCAAAATCATTGGTTTCGGGGCTAAGGGAATTTCTCAGATGCCCCAAAACCGTTAAAGCTCCTGTTCAAAAATCATGCTCCGAAATCAACTTTTTTCATCTCAGGGATTCATTTTGGGATGGTAACTAAAGTTTAAAGCAGAAATAGGGGCACTTTTAAAATTTTCATTTTTGACCAAAATCGATGGGTCCGGGGCTAAGGGAATTTCTCATATGCCCCAAAACCGTTAAAGCTCCTGTTCAAAAATCATGCTCCGAAATCAACTTTTTTCATCTCAGGGATTCATTTTGGGATGGTAACTAAAGTTTAAAGCAGAAATAGGGGCACTTTTAAAATTTTCATTTTTGACCAAAATCGATGGGTCCGGGGCTTAGGGAATTTCTCATATGCCCCAAAACCGTTGAAGCTCCTGTTCAAAAATCATGCTCCGAAATCAACTTTTTTCATCTCAGGGATTCATTTTGGGATGGTAACTAAAGTTTAAAGCAGAAATAGGGGCACTTTTAAAATTTTCATTTTTGACCAAAATCGATGGGTCCGGGGCTTAGGGGATTTCTCATATGCCCCAAAACCGTTGAAGCTCCTGTTCAAAAATCATGCTCCGAAATCAACTTTTTTCATCTCAGGGATTCATTTTGGGATGGTAACTAAAGTTTAAAGCAGAAATAGGGGCACTTTTAAAATTTTCATTTTTGACCAAAATCGATGGGTCCGGGGCTTAGGGAATTTCTCATATGCCACAAAACCGTTGAAGCTCCTGTTCAAAAATCATGCTCTGAAATCAACTTTTTTCATCTCAGGGATTCATTTTGGGATGGTAACTAAAGTTTAAAGCAGAAATAGGGGCACTTTTAAAATTTTAATTTTTGACCAAAATCGATGGGTCCGGGGCTAAGGGAATTTCTCATATGCCCCAAAACCGTTGAAGCTCCTGTTCAAAAATCATGCTCCGAAATCAACTTTTTTCATCTCAGGGATTCATTTTGGGATGGTAACTAAAGTTTAAAGCAGAAATAGGGGCACTTTTAAAATTTTCATTTTTGACCAAAATCGATGGGTCCGGGGCTTAGGGAATTTCTCATATGCCCCAAAACCGTTGAAGCTCCTGTTCAAAAATCATGCTCCGAAATCAACTTTTTTCATCTCAGGGATTCATTTTGGGATGGTAACTAAAGTTTAAAGCAGAAATAGGGGCACTTTTAAAATTTTCATTTTTGACCAAAATCGATGGGTCCTGGGCTTAGGGAATTTCTCATATGCCACAAAACCGTTGAAGCTCCTGTTCAAAAATCATGCTCCGAAATCAACTTTTTTCATCTCAGGGATTCATTTTGGGATGGTAACTAAAGTTTAAAGCAGAAATAGGGGCACTTTTAAAATTTTCATTTTTGACCAAAATCGATGGGTCCGGGGCTTAGGGAATTTCTCATATGCCCCAAAACCGTTGAAGCTCCTGTTCAAAAAACATGCTCCGAAATCAACTTTTTTCATCTCAGGGATTCATTTTGGGATGGTAACTAAAGTTTAAAGCAGAAATAGGGGCACTTTTAAAATTTTCATTTTTGACCAAAATCGATGGGTCCGGGGCTTAGGGGATTTCTCATATGCCCCAAAACCGTTGAAGCTCCTGTTCAAAAATCATGCTCCGAAATCAACTTTTTTCATCTCAGGGATTCATTTTGGGATGGTAACTAAAGTTTAAAGCAGAAATAGGGGCACTTTTAAAATTTTCATTTTTGACCAAAATCGATGGGTCCGGGGCTTAGGGAATTTCTCATATGCCACAAAACCGTTGAAGCTCCTGTTCAAAAATCATGCTCTGAAATCAACTTTTTTCATCTCAGGGATTCATTTTGGGATGGTAACTAAAGTTTAAAGCAGAAATAGGGGCACTTTTAAAATTTTCATTTTTGACCAAAATCGATGGGTCCCGGGCTTAGGGAATTTCTCATATGCCCCAAAACCGTTGAAGCTCCTGTTCAAAAATCATGCTCCGAAATCAACTTTTTTCATCTCATGGATTCATTTTCGGATGGTAACTAAAGTTTAAAGCAGAAATAGGGGCACTTTTAAAATTTTCATTTTTGACCAAAATCGATGGGTATGGGACTTAGGGAATTTCTCATATGCCCCAAAACCGTTGAATCTCCTGTTCAAAAATCATGCTCCGAAATCAACTTTTTTCATCTCAGGGATTCATTTTGGGATGGTAACTAAAGTTTAAAGCAGAAATAGGGGCACTTTTAAAATTTTCATTTTTGTCCAAAATCGATGGGTCCGGGGCTTAGGGAATTTCTCATATGCCCCAAAACCGTTGAAGCTCCTGTTCAAAAATCATGCTCCGAAATCAACTATTTTCATCTCAGGGATTCATTTTGGCATGGTAACTAAATTTTAAAGCAGAAATAGGGGCACTTTTAAATTTTCATTTTTGACCAAAATCGATGGGTCCGGGGCTTAGGGAATTTCTCATATGCCCCAAAACCGTTGAAACTCCTGTTCAAAAATCATGCTCCGAAATCAACTATTTTCATCTCAGGGATTCATTTTGGGATGGTAACTAAAGTTTAAAGCAGAAATAGGGGCACTTTTAAAATTTTAATTTTTGACCAAAATCGATGGGTCCGGGGCTAAGGGAATTTCTCATATGCCCCAAAACCGTTAAAGCTCCTGTTCAAAAATCATGCTCCGAAATCAACTTTTTTCATCTCAGGGATTCATTTTGGGATGGTAACTAAAGTTTAAAGCAGAAATAGGGGCACTTTTAAAATTTTCATTTTTGACCAAAATCGATGGGTCCGGGGCTTAGGGAATTTCTCATATGCCCCAAAACCGTTGAAGCTCCTGTTCAAAAATCATGCTCCGAAATCAACTTTTTTCATCTCAGGGATTCATTTTGGGATGGTAACTAAAGTTTAAAGCAGAAATAGGGGCACTTTTAAAATTTTCATTTTTGACCAAAATCGATGGGTCCGGGGCTTAGGGGATTTCTCATATGCCCCAAAACCGTTGAAGCTCCTGTTCAAAAATCATGCTCCGAAATCAACTTTTTTCATCTCAGGGATTCATTTTGGGATGGTAACTAAAGTTTAAAGCAGAAATAGGGGCACTTTTAAAATTTTCATTTTTGACCAAAATCGATGGGTCCGGGGCTTAGGGAATTTCTCATATGCCACAAAACCGTTGAAGCTCCTGTTCAAAAATCATGCTCCGAAATCAACTATTTTCATCTCAGGGATTCATTTTGGGATGGTAACTAAAGTTTAAAGCAGAAATAGGGGCACTTTTAAAAATTTCATTTTTGACCAAAATCGATGGGTCCGGGGCTTAGGGAATTTCTAATATGCCCCAAAACCGTTGAAGCTCCTGTTCAAAAATCATGCTCCGAAATCAACTTTTTTCATCTCAGGGATTCATTTTGGGATGGTAACTAAAGTTTAAAGCAGAAATAGGGGCACTTTTAAATTTTCATTTTTGACCAAAATCATTGGTTTCGGGGCTAAGGGAATTTCTCATATGCCCCAAAACCGTTAAAGCTCCTGTTCAAAAATCATGCTCCGAAATCAACTTTTTTCATCTCAGGGATTCATTTTGGGATGGTAACTAAAGTTTAAAGCAGAAATAGGGGCACTTTTAAAATTTTCATTTTTGACCAAAATCGATGGGTCCGGGGCTAAGGGAATTTCTCATATGCCCCAAAACCGTTAAAGCTCCTGTTCAAAAATCATGCTCCGAAATCAACTTTTTTCATCTCAGGGATTCATTTTGGGATGGTAACTAAAGTTTAAAGCAGAAATAGGGGCACTTTTAAAATTTTCATTTTTGACCAAAATCGATGGGTCCGGGGCTTAGGGAATTTCTCATATGCCCCAAAACCGTTGAAGCTCCTGTTCAAAAATCATGCTCCGAAATCAACTTTTTTCATCTCAGGGATTCATTTTGGGATGGTAACTAAAGTTTAAAGCAGAAATAGGGGCACTTTTAAAATTTTCATTTTTGACCAAAATCGATGGGTCCGGGGCTTAGGGGATTTCTCATATGCCCCAAAACCGTTGAAGCTCCTGTTCAAAAATCATGCTCCGAAATCAACTTTTTTCATCTCAGGGATTCATTTTGGGATGGTAACTAAAGTTTAAAGCAGAAATAGGGGCACTTTTAAAATTTTCATTTTTGACCAAAATCGATGGGTCCGGGGCTTAGGGAATTTCTCATATGCCACAAAACCGTTGAAGCTCCTGTTCAAAAATCATGCTCTGAAATCAACTTTTTTCATCTCAGGGATTCATTTTGGGATGGTAACTAAAGTTTAAAGCAGAAATAGGGGCACTTTTAAAATTTTAATTTTTGACCAAAATCGATGGGTCCGGGGCTAAGGGAATTTCTCATATGCCCCAAAACCGTTGAAGCTCCTGTTCAAAAATCATGCTCCGAAATAAACTTTTTTCATCTCAGGGATTCATTTTGGGATGGTAACTAAAGTTTAAAGCAGAAATAGGGGCACTTTTAAAATTTTCATTTTTGACCAAAATCGATGGGTCCGGGGCTTAGGGAATTTCTCATATGCCCCAAAACCGTTGAAGCTCCTGTTCAAAAATCATGCTCCGAAATCAACTTTTTTCATCTCAGGGATTCATTTTGGGATGGTAACTAAAGTTTAAAGCAGAAATAGGGGCACTTTTAAAATTTTCATTTTTGACCAAAATCGATGGGTCCTGGGCTTAGGGAATTTCTCATATGCCACAAAACCGTTGAAGCTCCTGTTCAAAAATCATGCTCCGAAATCAACTTTTTTCATCTCAGGGATTCATTTTGGGATGGTAACTAAAGTTTAAAGCAGAAATAGGGGCACTTTTAAAATTTTCATTTTTGACCAAAATCGATGGGTCCGGGGCTTAGGGAATTTCTCATATGCCCCAAAACCGTTGAAGCTCCTGTTCAAAAAACATGCTCCGAAATCAACTTTTTTCATCTCAGGGATTCATTTTGGGATGGTAACTAAAGTTTAAAGCAGAAATAGGGGCACTTTTAAAATTTTCATTTTTGACCAAAATCGATGGGTCCGGGGCTTAGGGGATTTCTCATATGCCCCAAAACCGTTGAAGCTCCTGTTCAAAAATCATGCTCCGAAATCAACTTTTTTCATCTCAGGGATTCATTTTGGGATGGTAACTAAAGTTTAAAGCAGAAATAGGGGCACTTTTAAAATTTTCATTTTTGACCAAAATCGATGGGTCCGGGGCTTAGGGAATTTCTCATATGCCACAAAACCGTTGAAGCTCCTGTTCAAAAATCATGCTCTGAAATCAACTTTTTTCATCTCAGGGATTCATTTTGGGATGGTAACTAAAGTTTAAAGCAGAAATAGGGGCACTTTTAAAATTTTCATTTTAGACCAAAATCGATGGGTCCTGGGCTTAGGGAATTTCTAATATGCCACAAAACCGTTGAAGCTCCTGTTCAAAAATCATGCTCCAAAATCAACTATTTTCATCTCAGGGATTCATTTTGGGATGGTAACTAAAGTTTAAAGCAGAAATAGGGGCACTTTTAAAAATTTAATTTTTGACCAAAATCGATGGGTCCCGGGCTTAGGGAATTTCTCATATGCCCCAAAACCGTTGAAGCTCCTGTTCAAAAATCATGCTCCGAAATCAACTTTTTTCATCTCATGGATTCATTTTCGGATGGTAACTAAAGTTTAAAGCAGAAATAGGGGCACTTTTAAAATTTTCATTTTTGACCAAAATCGATGGGTATGGGACTTAGGGAATTTCTCATATGCCCCAAAACCGTTGAATCTCCTGTTCAAAAATCATGCTCCGAAATCAACTTTTTTTCATCTCAGGGATTCATTTTGGGATGGTAACTAAAGTTTAAAGCAGAAATAGGGGCACTTTTAAAATTTTCATTTTTGTCCAAAATCGATGGGTCCGGGGCTTAGGGAATTTCTCATATGCCCCAAAACCGTTGAAGCTCCTGTTCAAAAATCATGCTCCGAAATCAACTATTTTCATCTCAGGGATTCATTTTGGCATGGTAACTAAATTTTAAAGCAGAAATAGGGGCACTTTTAAATTTTCATTTTTGACCAAAATCGATGGGTCCGGGGCTTAGGGAATTTCTCATATGCCCCAAAACCGTTGAAACTCCTGTTCAAAAATCATGCTCCGAAATCAACTATTTTCATCTCAGGGATTCATTTTGGGATGGTAACTAAAGTTTAAAGCAGAAATAGGGGCACTTTTAAAATTTTCATTTTTTACCAATATCGATGGGTCCGGGGCTTAGGGAATTTCTCATATGCCCCAAAACCGTTGAAGCTCCTGTTCAAAAATCATGCTCCGAAATCAACTTTTTTCATCTCAGGGATTCATTTTGGGATGGTAACTAAATTTAAAGCAGAAATAGGGGCACTTTTAAAATTTTCATTTTTGACAAAAATCGATGGGTCCGGGGCTTAGGGAATTTCTCATATGCCACAAAACCGTTGAAGCTCCTGTTCAAAAATCATGCTCTGAAATCAACTTTTTTCATCTCAGGGATTCATTTTGGGATGGTAACTAAAGTTTAAAGCAGAAATAGGGGCACTTTTAAAATTTTCATTTTAGACCAAAATCGATGGGTCCTGGGCTTAGGGAATTTCTAATATGCCACAAAACCGTTGAAGCTCCTGTTCAAAAATCATGCTCCGAAATCAACTATTTTCATCTCAGGGATTCATTTTGGGATGGTAACTAAAGTTTAAAGCAGAAATAGGGGCACTTTTAAAAATGTCATTTTTGACCAAAATCGATGGGTCCGGGGCTTAGGGAATTTCTCATATGCCCCAAAACCGTTGAAGCTCCTGTTCAAAAATCATGCTCCGAAATCAACTATTTTCATCTCAGGGATTCATTTTGGGATGGTAACTAAAGTTTAAAGCAGAAATAGGGGCACTTTTAAAAATTTCATTTTTGACCAAAATCGATGGGTCCGGGGCTTAGGGAATTTCTCATATGCCCCAAAACCGTTGAAGCTCCTGTTCAAAAATCATGCTCCAAAATCAACTTTTTTCATCTCAGGGATTCATTTTGGGATGGTAACTAAAGTTTAAAGCAGACATAGGGGCACTTTTAAAATTTTCATTTTTGATCAAAATCGATGGGTCCGGGGCTTAGGGAATTTCTCATATGCCCCAAAACCGTTGAAGCTCCTGTTCAAAAATCATGCTCCGAAATCAACTTTTTTCATCTCAGGGATTCATTTTGGGATGGTAACTAAAGTTTAAAGCAGAAATAGGGGCACTTTTAAAATTTTAATTTTTGACCAAAATCGATGGGTCCGGGGCTAAGGGAATTTCTCATATGCCCCAAAACCGTTAAAGCTCCTGTTCAAAAATCATGCTCCAAAATCAACTTTTTTCATCTCAGGGATTCATTTTGGGATGGTAACTAAAGTTTAAAGCAGAAATAGGGGCACTTTTAAAATTTTCATTTTTGACCAAAATCGATGGTTCCGGGGCTTAGGGAATTTCTCATATGCCCCAAAACCGTTGAAGCTCCTGTTCAAAAATCATGCTCCGAAATCAACTTTTTTCATCTCAGGGATTCATTTTGGGATGGTAACTAAAGTTTAAAGCAGAAATAGGGGCACTTTTAAAATTTTCATTTTTGACCAAAATCGATGGGTCCGGGGCTTAGGGGATTTCTCATATGCCCCAAAACCGTTGAAGCTCCTGTTCAAAAATCATGCTCCGAAATCAACTTTTTTCATCTCAGGGATTCATTTTGGGATGGTAACTAAAGTTTAAAGCAGAAATAGGGGCACTTTTAAAATTTTCATTTTTGACCAAAATCGATGGTTCCGGGGCTTAGGGAATTTCTCATATGCCCCAAAACCGTTGAAGCTCCTGTTCAAAAATCATGCTCCGAAATCAACTTTTTTCATCTCAGGGATTCATTTTGGGATGGTAACTAAAGTTTAAAGCAGAAATAGGGGCACTTTTAAAATTTTCATTTTTGACCAAAATCGATGGGTCCGGGGCTTAGGGGATTTCTCATATGCCCCAAAACCGTTGAAGCTCCTGTTCAAAAATCATGCTCCGAAATCAACTTTTTTCATCTCAGGGATTCATTTTGGGATGGTAACTAAAGTTTAAAGCAGAAATAGGGGCACTTTTAAAATTTTCATTTTTGACCAAAATCGATGGGTCCGGGGCTTAGGGAATTTCTCATATGCCACAAAACCGTTGAAGCTCCTGTTCAAAAATCATGCTCTGAAATCAACTTTTTTCATCTCAGGGATTCATTTTGGGATGGTAACTAAAGTTTAAAGCAGAAATAGGGGCACTTTTAAAATTTTCATTTTAGACCAAAATCGATGGGTCCTGGGCTTAGGGAATTTCTAATATGCCACAAAACCGTTGAAGTTCCTGTTCAAAAATCATGCTCCAAAATCAACTATTTTCATCTCAGGGATTCATTTTGGGATGGTAACTAAAGTTTAAAGCAGAAATAGGGGCACTTTTAAAAATTTAATTTTTGACCAAAATCGATGGGTCCGGGGCTTAGGGAATTTCTCATATGCCCCAAAACCGTTGAAGCTCCTGTTCAAAAATCATGCTCCGAAATCAACTTTTTTCATCTCAGGGATTCATTTTGGGATGGTAACTAAATTTTAAAGCAGAAATAGGGGCACTTTTAAATTTTAATTTTTGACCAAAATCGATGGGTCCGGGGCTAAGGGAATTTCTCATATGCCCCAAAACCGTTAAAGCTCCTGTTCAAAAATCATGCTCCGAAATCAACTTTTTTCATCTCAGGGATTCATTTTGGGATGGTAACTAAAGTTTAAAGCAGAAATAGGGGCACTTTTAAAATTTTCATTTTTGACCAAAATCGATGGGTCCGGGGCTTAGGGAATTTCTCATATGCCCCAAAACCGTTGAAGCTCCTGTTCAAAAATCATGCTCCGAAATCAACTTCTTTCATCTCAGGGATTCATTTTGGGATGGTAACTAAAGTTTAAAGCAGAAATAGGGGCACTTTTAAAATTTTCATTTTTGACCAAAATCGATGGGTCCGGGGCTTAGGGGATTTCTCATATGCCCCAAAACCGTTGAAGCTCCTGTTCAAAAATCATGCTCCGAAATCAACTTTTTTCATCTCAGGGATTCATTTTGGGATGGTAACTAAAGTTTAAAGCAGAAATAGGGGCACTTTTAAAATTTTCATTTTTGACCAAAATCGATGGGTCCGGGGCTTAGGGAATTTCTCATATGCCACAAAACCGTTGAAGCTCCTGTTCAAAAATCATGCTCTGAAATCAACTTTTTTCATCTCAGGGATTCATTTTGGGATGGTAACTAAAGTTTAAAGCAGAAATAGGGGCACTTTTAAAATTTTAATTTTTGACCAAAATCGATGGGTCCGGGGCTAAGGGAATTTCTCATATGCCCCAAAACCGTTAAAGCTCCTGTTCAAAAATCATGCTCCGAAATCAACTTTTTTCATCTCAGGGATTCATTTTGGGATGGTAACTAAAGTTTAAAGCAGAAATAGGGGCACTTTTAAAATTTTCATTTTTGACTAAAATCGATGGGTCCGGGGCTTAGGGAATTTCTCATATGCCCCAAAACCGTTGAAGCTCCTGTTCAAAAATCATGCTCCGAAATCAACTTTTTTCATCTCAGGGATTCATTTTGGGATGGTAACTAAAGTTTAAAGCAGAAATAGGGGCACTTTTAAAATTTTCATTTTTGACCAAAATCGATGGGTCCGGGGCTTAGGGGATTTCTCATATGCCCCAAAACCGTTGAAGCTCCTGTTCAAAAATCATGCTCCGAAATCAACTTTTTTCATCTCAGGGATTCATTTTGGGATGGTAACTAAAGTTTAAAGCAGAAATAGGGGCACTTTTAAAATTTTCATTTTTGACCAAAATCGATGGGTCCGGGGCTTAGGGAATTTCTCATATGCCACAAAACCGTTGAAGCTCCTGTTCAAAAATCATGCTCTGAAATCAACTTTTTTCATCTCAGGGATTCATTTTGGGATGGTAACTAAAGTTTAAAGCAGAAATAGGGGCACTTTTAAAATTTTCATTTTAGACCAAAATCGATGGGTCCTGGGCTTAGGGAATTTCTAATATGCCACAAAACCGTTGAAGTTCCTGTTCAAAAATCATGCTCCAAAATCAACTATTTTCATCTCAGGGATTCATTTTCGGATGGTAACTAAAGTTTAAAGCAGAAATAGGGGCACTTTTAAAATTTTCATTTTTGACCAAAATCGATGGGTCCGGGACTTAGGGAATTTCTCATATGCCCCAAAACCGTTGAATCTCCTGTTCAAAAATCATGCTCCGAAATCAACTTTTTTCATCTCAGGGATTCATTTTGGGATGGTAATTAAAGTTTAAAGCAGAAATAGGGGCACTTTTAAAATTTTCATTTTTGACCAAAATCGATGGGTCCAGGGCTTAGGGAATTTCTCATATGCCCCAAAACCGTTGAAGCTCCTGTTCAAAAATCATGCTCCGAAATCAACTTTTTTCATCTCAGGGATTCATTTTGGGATGGTAATTAAAGTTTAAAGCAGAAATAGGGGCACTTTTAAAATTTTCATTTTTGACCAAAATCGATGGGTCCGGGGCTTAGGGAATTTCTCATATGCCCCAAAACCGTTGAAGCTCCTGTTCAAAAATCATGCTCCGAAATCAACTATTTTCATCTCAGGGATTCATTTTGGGATGGTAACTAAAGTTTAAAGCAGAAATAGGGGCACTTTTAAAATTTTCATTTTTGACCAAAATCGATGGGTCCGGCGCTTAGGGAATTTCTCATATGCCCCAAAACCGTTGAAGCTCCTGTTCAAAAATCATGCTCCGAAATCAACTATTTTCATCTCAGGGATTCATTTTGGGATGGTAACTAAATTTTAAAGCAGAAATAGGGGCACTTTTAAATTTTCATTTTTGACCAAAATCGATGGGTCCGGGGCTTAGGGAATTTCTCATATGCCCCAAAACCGTTGAAACTCCTGTTCAAAAATCATGCTCCGAAATCAACTATTTTCATCTCAGGGATTCATTTTGGGATGGTAACTAAAGTTTAAAGCAGAAATAGGGGCACTTTTAAAATTTTCATTTTTGACCAAAATCGATGGGTCCGGGGCTTAGGGAATTTCTCATATGCCCCAAAACCGTTGAAGCTCCTGTTCAAAAATCATGCTCCGAAATCAACTTTTTTCATCTCAGGGATTCATTTTGGGATGCTAACTAAATTTAAAGCAGAAATAGGGGCACTTTTAAAATTTTCATTTTTGACAAAAATCGATGGGTCCGGGGCTTAGGGAATTTCTCATATGCCACAAAACCGTTGAAGCTCCTGTTCAAAAATCATGCTCTGAAATCAACTTTTTTCATCTAAGGGATTCATTTTGGGATGGTAACTAAAGTTTAAAGCAGAAATAGGGGCACTTTTAAAATTTTCATTTTAGACCAAAATCGATGGGTCCTGGGCTTAGGGAATTTCTAATATGCCACAAAACCGTTGAAGCTCCTGTTCAAAAATCATGCTCCGAAATCAACTATTTTCATCTCAGGGATTCATTTTGGGATGGTAACTAAAGTTTAAAGCAGAAATAGGGGCACTTTTAAAAATTTCATTTTTGACCAAAATTGATGGGTCCGGGGCTTAGGGAATTTCTCATATGCCCCAAAACCGTTGAAGCTCCTGTTCAAAAATCATGCTCCGAAATCAACTATTTTCATCTCAGGGATTCATTTTGGGATGGTAACTAAAGTTTAAAGCAGAAATAGGGGCACTTTTAAAATTTTCATTTTTGACAAAAATCGATGGGTCCGGGGCTTAGGGAATTTCTCATATGCCACAAAACCGTTGAAGCTCCTGTTCAAAAATCATGCTCTGAAATCAACTTTTTTCATCTCAGGGATTCATTTTGGGATGGTAACTAAAGTTTAAAGCAGAAATAGGGGCACTTTTAAAAATTTCATTTTTGACCAAAATCGATGGGTCCGGGGCTTAGGGAATTTCTCATATGCCCCAAAACCGTTGAAGCTCCTGTTCAAAAATCATGCTCCGAAATCAACTTTTTTCATCTCAGGGATTTATTTTGGGATGGTAACTAAAGTTTAAAGCAGAAATAGGGGCACTTTTAAAATTTTCATTTTAGACCAAAATCGATGGGTCCGGGGCTTAGGGAATTTCTCATATGCCCCAAAACCGTTGAAGCTCCTGTTCAAAAATCATGCTCCGAAATCAACTTTTTTCATCTCAGGGATTCATTTTGGGATGGTTACTAAAGTTTAAAGCAGAAATAGGGGCACTTTTAAAATTTTCATTTTTGACCAAAATCGATGGGTCCGGGGCTTAGCGAATTTCTCATATGCCCCAAAACCGTTGAAGCTCCTGTTCAAAAATCATGCTCCGAAATCAACTTTTTTCATCTCAGGGATTTATTTTGGGATGGTAACTAAAGTTTAAAGCAGAAATAGGGGCACTTTTAAAATTTTCATTTTTGACCAAAATCGATGGGTCCGGGGCTTAGGGAATTTCTCATATGCCCCAAAACCATTGAAGCTCCTGTTCAAAAATCATGCTCCGAAATCAACTTTTTTCATCTCAGGGATTCATTTTGGGATGGTAACTAAAGTTTAAAGCAGAAATAGGGGCACTTTTAAAATTTTCATTTTTGACAAAAATCGATGGGTCCGGGGCTTAGGGAATTTCTCATATGCCACAAAACCGTTGAAGCTCCTGTTCAAAAATCATGCTCTGAAATCAACTTTTTTCATCTCAGGGATTCATTTTGGGATGGTAACTAAAGTTTAAAGCAGAAATAGGGGCACTTTTAAAATTTTCATTTTAGACCAAAATCGATGGGTCCTGGGCATAGGGAATTTCTAATATGCCACAAAACCGTTGAAGCTCCTGTTCAAAAATCATGCTCCGAAATCAACTATTTTCATCTCAGGGATTCATTTTGGGATGGTAACTAAAGTTTAAAGCAGAAATAGGGGCACTTTTAAAAATTTCATTTTTGACCAAAATCAATGGGTCCGGGGCTTAGGGAATTTCTCATATGCCCCAAAACCGTTGAAGCTCATTTTCAAAAATCATGCTCCGAAATCAACTTTTTTCATCTCAGGGATTCATTTTGGGATGGTAACTAAAGTTTAAAGCAGAAATAGGGGCACATTTAAAATTTTCATTTTTGATCAAAATCGATGGGTCTGGGGCTTAGGGAATTTCTCATATGCCCCAAAACCGTTGAAGCTCATTTTCAAAAATCATGCTCCGAAATCAACTATTTTCATCTCAGGGATTCATTTAGGGATGGTAACTAAAGTTTAAAGCAGAAATAGGGGCACTTTTAAATTTTTCATTTTAGACTAAAATCGATGGGTCCGGGGCTTAGGGAATTTCTCATATGCCACAAAACCGTTGAAGCTCCTGTTCAAAAATCATGCTCTGAAATCAACTTTTTTCATCTCAGGGATTCATTTTGGGATGGTAACTAAAGTTTAAAGCAGAAATAGGGGCACTTTTAAAATTTTCATTTTAGACCAAAATCGATGGGTCCTGGGCTTAGGGAATTTCTAATATGCCACAAAACCGTTGAAGCTCCTGTTCAAAAATCATGCTCCAAAATCAACTATTTTCATCTCAGGGATTCATTTTGGGATGGTAACTAAAGTTTAAAGCAGAAATAGGGGCACTTTTAAAATTTTCATTTTTGACCAAAATCGATGGGTCCGGGACTTAGGGAATTTCTCATATGCCCCAAAACCGTTGAATCTCCTGTTCAAAAATCATGCTCCGAAATCAACTTTTTTCATCTCAGGGATTCATTTTGGGATGGTAACTAAAGTTTAAAGCAGAAATAGGGGCACTTTTAAAATTTTCATTTTTGACCAAAATCGATGGGTCCGGGGCTTAGGGAATTTCTCATATGCCCCAAAACCGTTGAAGCTCCTGTTCAAAAATCATGCTCCGAAATCAACTTTTTTCATCTCAGGGATTTATTTTGGGATGGTAACTAAAGTTTAAAGCAGAAATAGGGGCACTTTTAAAATTTTCATTTTAGACCAAAATCGATGGGTCCGGGGCTTAGGGAATTTCTCATATGCCCCAAAACCGTTGAAGCTCCTGTTCAAAAATCATGCTCTGAAATCAACTATTTTCATCTCAGGGATTCATTTTGGGATGGTAACTAAAGTTTAAAGCAGAAATAGGGGCACTTTTAAAATTTTCATTTTAGACCAAAATCGATGGGTCCTGGGCTTAGGGAATTTCTAATATGCCACAAAACCGTTGAAGCTCCTGTTCAAAAATCATGCTCCAAAATCAACTATTTTCATCTCAGGGATTCATTTTGGGATGGTAACTAAAGTTTAAAGCAGAAATAGGGGCACTTTTAAAAATTTCATTTTTGACCAAAATCGATGGGTCCGGGGCTTAGGGAATTTCTCATATGCCCCAAAACCGTTGAAGCTCCTGTTCAAAAATCATGCTCCGAAATCAACTTTTTTCATCTCAGGGATTCATTTTGGGATGGTAACTAAAGTTTAAAGCAGAAATAGGGGCACTTTTAAAAATTTCATTTTTGACCAAAATCGATGGGTCCGGGGCTTAGGGAATTTCTCATATGCCCCAAAACCGTTGAAGCTCCTGTTCAAAAATCATGCTCCGAAATCAACTTTTTTCATCTCAGGGATTCATTTTGGGATGGTAATTAAAGTTTAAAGCAGAAATAGGGGCACTTTTAAAATTTTCATTTTTGACCAAAATCGATGGGTCCGGGGCTTAGGGAATTTCTCATATGCCCCAAAACCGTTGAAGCTCCTGTTCAAAAATCATGCTCCGAAATCAACTATTTTCATCTCAGGGATTCATTTTGGGATGGTAACTAAAGTTTAAAGCAGAAATAGGGGCACTTTTAAAATTTTCATTTTTGACCAAAATCGATGGGTCCGGCGCTTAGGGAATTTCTCATATGCCCCAAAACCGTTGAAGCTCCTGTTCAAAAATCATGCTCCGAAATCAACTATTTTCATCTCAGGGATTCATTTTGGGATGGTAACTAAATTTTAAAGCAGAAATAGGGGCACTTTTAAATTTTCATTTTTGACCAAAATCGATGGGTCCGGGGCTTAGGGAATTTCTCATATGCCCCAAAACCGTTGAAACTCCTGTTCAAAAATCATGCTCCGAAATCAACTATTTTCATCTCAGGGATTCATTTTGGGATGGTAACTAAAGTTTAAAGCAGAAATAGGGGCACTTTTAAAATTTTCATTTTTGACCAAAATCGATGGGTCCGGGGCTTAGGGAATTTCTCATATGCCACAAAACCGTTGAAGCTCCTGTTCAAAAATCATGCTCTGAAATCAACTTTTTTCATCTCAGGGATTCATTTTGGGATGGTAACTAAAGTTTAAAGCAGAAATAGGGGCACTTTTAAAATTTTCATTTTAGACCAAAATCGATGGGTCCTGGGCTTAGGGAATTTCTAATATGCCACAAAACCGTTGAAGTTCCTGTTCAAAAATCATGCTCCAAAATCAACTATTTTCATCTCAGGGATTCATTTTGGGATGGTAACTAAAGTTTAAAGCAGAAATAGGGGCACTTTTAAAAATTTAATTTTTGACCAAAATCGATGGGTCCGGGGCTTAGGGAATTTCTCATATGCCCCAAAACCGTTGAAGCTCCTGTTCAAAAATCATGCTCCGAAATCAACTTTTTTCATCTCAGGGATTCATTTTCGGATGGTAACTAAAGTTTAAAGCAGAAATAGGGGCACTTTTAAAATTTTCATTTTTGACCAAAATCGATGGGTCCGGGACTTAGGGAATTTCTCATATGCCCCAAAACCGTTGAATCTCCTGTTCAAAAATCATGCTCCGAAATCAACTTTTTTCATCTCAGGGATTCATTTTGGGATGGTAATTAAAGTTTAAAGCAGAAATAGGGGCACTTTTAAAATTTTCATTTTTGACCAAAATCGATGGGTCCGGGGCTTAGGGAATTTCTCATATGCCCCAAAACCGTTGAAGCTCCTGTTCAAAAATCATGCTCCGAAATCAACTTTTTTCATCTCAGGGATTCATTTTGGGATGGTAATTAAAGTTTAAAGCAGAAATAGGGGCACTTTTAAAATTTTCATTTTTGACCAAAATCGATGGGTCCGGGGCTTAGGGAATTTCTCATATGCCCCAAAACCGTTGAAGCTCCTGTTCAAAAATCATGCTCCGAAATCAACTATTTTCATCTCAGGGATTCATTTTGGGATGGTAACTAAAGTTTAAAGCAGAAATAGGGGCACTTTTAAAATTTTCATTTTTGACCAAAATCGATGGGTCCGGCGCTTAGGGAATTTCTCATATGCCCCAAAACCGTTGAAGCTCCTGTTCAAAAATCATGCTCCGAAATCAACTATTTTCATCTCAGGGATTCATTTTGGGATGGTAACTAAATTTTAAAGCAGAAATAGGGGCACTTTTAAATTTTCATTTTTGACCAAAATCGATGGGTCCGGGGCTTAGGGAATTTCTCATATGCCCCAAAACCGTTGAAACTCCTGTTCAAAAATCATGCTCCGAAATCAACTATTTTCATCTCAGGGATTCATTTTGGGATGGTAACTAAAGTTTAAAGCAGAAATAGGGGCACTTTTAAAATTTTCATTTTTGACCAAAATCGATGGGTCCGGGGCTTAGGGAATTTCTCATATGCCCCAAAACCGTTGAAGCTCCTGTTCAAAAATCATGCTCCGAAATCAACTTTTTTCATCTCAGGGATTCATTTTGGGATGGTAACTAAATTTAAAGCAGAAATAGGGGCACTTTTAAAATTTTCATTTTTGACAAAAATCGATGGGTCCGGGGCTTAGGGAATTTCTCATATGCCACAAAACCGTTGAAGCTCCTGTTCAAAAATCATGCTCTGAAATCAACTTTTTTCATCTAAGGGATTCATTTTGGGATGGTAACTAAAGTTTAAAGCAGAAATAGGGGCACTTTTAAAATTTTCATTTTAGACCAAAATCGATGGGTCCTGGGCTTAGGGAATTTCTAATATGCCACAAAACCGTTGAAGCTCCTGTTCAAAAATCATGCTCCGAAATCAACTATTTTCATCTCAGGGATTCATTTTGGGATGGTAACTAAAGTTTAAAGCAGAAATAGGGGCACTTTTAAAAATTTCATTTTTGACCAAAATTGATGGGTCCGGGGCTTAGGGAATTTCTCATATGCCCCAAAACCGTTGAAGCTCCTGTTCAAAAATCATGCTCCGAAATCAACTATTTTCATCTCAGGGATTCATTTTGGGATGGTAACTAAAGTTTAAAGCAGAAATAGGGGCACTTTTAAAATTTTAATTTTTGACAAAAATCGATGGGTCCGGGGCTTAGGGAATTTCTCATATGCCACAAAACCGTTGAAGCTCCTGTTCAAAAATCATGCTCTGAAATCAACTTTTTTCATCTCAGGGATTCATTTTGGGATGGTAACTAAAGTTTAAAGCAGAAATAGGGGCACTTTTAAAAATTTCATTTTTGACCAAAATCGATGGGTCCGGGGCTTAGGGAATTTCTCATATGCCCCAAAACCGTTGAAGCTCCTGTTCAAAAATCATGCTCCGAAATCAAGTTTTTTCATCTCAGGGATTCATTTTGGGATGATAACTAAAGTTTAAAGCAGAAATAGGGGCACTTTTAAATTTTCATTTTTGACCAAAATCGATGGGTCCGGGACTTAGGGAATTTCTCATATGCCCCAAAACCGTTGAATCTCCTGTTCAAAAATCATGCTCCGAAATCAACTTTTTTCATCTCAGGGATTCATTTTGGGATGATAACTAAAGTTTAAAGCAGAAATAGGGGCACTTTTAAAATTTTCATTTTTGACCAAAATCGATGGGTCCGGGGCTTAGGGAATTTCTCATATGCCCCAAAACCGTTGAAGCACCTGTTCAAAAATCATGCTCCGAAATCAACTTTTTTCATCTCAGGGATTTATTTTGGGATGGTAACTAAAGTTTAAAGCAGAAATAGGGGCACTTTTAAAATTTTCATTTTAGACCAAAATCGATGGGTCCGGGGCTTAGGGAATTTCTCATATGCCCCAAAACCGTTGAAGCTCCTGTTCAAAAATCATGCTCCGAAATCAACTTTTTTCATCTCAGGGATTCATTTTGGGATGGTTACTAAAGTTTAAAGCAGAAATAGGGGCACTTTTAAAATTTTCATTTTTGACCAAAATCGATGGGTCCGGGGCTTAGCGAATTTCTCATATGCCCCAAAACCGTTGAAGCTCCTGTTCAAAAATCATGCTCCGAAATCAACTTTTTTCATCTCAGGGATTTATTTTGGGATGGTAACTAAAGTTTAAAGCAGAAATAGGGGCACTTTTAAAATTTTCATTTTTGACCAAAATCGATGGGTCCGGGGCTTAGGGAATTTCTCATATGCCCCAAAACCATTGAAGCTCCTGTTCAAAAATCATGCTCCGAAATCAACTTTTTTCATCTCAGGGATTCATTTTGGGATGGTAACTAAAGTTTAAAGCAGAAATAGGGGCACTTTTAAAATTTTCATTTTTGACAAAAATCGATGGGTCCGGGGCTTAGGGAATTTCTCATATGCCACAAAACCGTTGAAGCTCCTGTTCAAAAATCATGCTCTGAAATCAACTTTTTTCATCTCAGGGATTCATTTTGGGATGGTAACTAAAGTTTAAAGCAGAAATAGGGGCACTTTTAAAATTTTCATTTTAGACCAAAATCGATGGGTCCTGGGCATAGGGAATTTCTAATATGCCACAAAACCGTTGAAGCTCCTGTTCAAAAATCATGCTCCGAAATCAACTATTTTCATCTCAGGGATTCATTTTGGGATGGTAACTAAAGTTTAAAGCAGAAATAGGGGCACTTTTAAAAATTTCATTTTTGACCAAAATCAATGGGTCCGGGGCTTAGGGAATTTCTCATATGCCCCAAAACCGTTGAAGCTCATTTTCAAAAATCATGCTCCGAAATCAACTTTTTTCATCTCAGGGATTCATTTTGGGATGGTAACTAAAGTTTAAAGCAGAAATAGGGGCACATTTAAAATTTTCATTTTTGATCAAAATCGATGGGTCTGGGGCTTAGGGAATTTCTCATATGCCCCAAAACCGTTGAAGCTCATTTTCAAAAATCATGCTCCGAAATCAACTATTTTCATCTCAGGGATTCATTTAGGGATGGTAACTAAAGTTTAAAGCAGAAATAGGGGCACTTTTAAATTTTTCATTTTAGACTAAAATCGATGGGTCCGGGGCTTAGGGAATTTCTCATATGCCACAAAACCGTTGAAGCTCCTGTTCAAAAATCATGCTCTGAAATCAACTTTTTTCATCTCAGGGATTCATTTTGGGATGGTAACTAAAGTTTAAAGCAGAAATAGGGGCACTTTTAAAATTTTCATTTTAGACCAAAATCGATGGGTCCTGGGCTTAGGGAATTTCTAATATGCCACAAAACCGTTGAAGCTCCTGTTCAAAAATCATGCTCCAAAATCAACTATTTTCATCTCAGGGATTCATTTTGGGATGGTAACTAAAGTTTAAAGCAGAAATAGGGGCACTTTTAAAATTTTCATTTTTGACCAAAATCGATGGGTCCGGGACTTAGGGAATTTCTCATATGCCCCAAAACCGTTGAATCTCCTGTTCAAAAATCATGCTCCGAAATCAACTTTTTTCATCTCAGGGATTCATTTTGGGATGGTAACTAAAGTTTAAAGCAGAAATAGGGGCACTTTTAAAATTTTCATTTTTGACCAAAATCGATGGGTCCGGGGCTTAGGGAATTTCTCATATGCCCCAAAACCGTTGAAGCTCCTGTTCAAAAATCATGCTCCGAAATCAACTTTTTTCATCTCAGGGATTTATTTTGGGATGGTAACTAAAGTTTAAAGCAGAAATAGGGGCACTTTTAAAATTTTCATTTTAGACCAAAATCGATGGGTCCGGGGCTTAGGGAATTTCTCATATGCCCCAAAACCGTTGAAGCTCCTGTTCAAAAATCATGCTCTGAAATCAACTATTTTCATCTCAGGGATTCATTTTGGGATGGTAACTAAAGTTTAAAGCAGAAATAGGGGCACTTTTAAAATTTTCATTTTAGACCAAAATCGATGGGTCCTGGGCTTAGGGAATTTCTAATATGCCACAAAACCGTTGAAGCTCCTGTTCAAAAATCATGCTCCAAAATCAACTATTTTCATCTCAGGGATTCATTTTGGGATGGTAACTAAAGTTTAAAGCAGAAATAGGGGCACTTTTAAAAATTTCATTTTTGACCAAAATCGATGGGTCCGGGGCTTAGGGAATTTCTCATATGCCCCAAAACCGTTGAAGCTCCTGTTCAAAAATCATGCTCCGAAATCAACTTTTTTCATCTCAGGGATTCATTTTGGGATGGTAACTAAAGTTTAAAGCAGAAATAGGGGCACTTTTAAAAATTTCATTTTTGACCAAAATCGATGGGTCCGGGGCTTAGGGAATTTCTCATATGCCCCAAAACCGTTGAAGCTCCTGTTCAAAAATCATGCTCCGAAATCAACTTTTTTCATCTCAGGGATTCATTTTGGGATGGTAATTAAAGTTTAAAGCAGAAATAGGGGCACTTTTAAAATTTTCATTTTTGACCAAAATCGATGGGTCCGGGGCTTAGGGAATTTCTCATATGCCCCAAAACCGTTGAAGCTCCTGTTCAAAAATCATGCTCCGAAATCAACTATTTTCATCTCAGGGATTCATTTTGGGATGGTAACTAAAGTTTAAAGCAGAAATAGGGGCACTTTTAAAATTTTCATTTTTGACCAAAATCGATGGGTCCGGCGCTTAGGGAATTTCTCATATGCCCCAAAACCGTTGAAGCTCCTGTTCAAAAATCATGCTCCGAAATCAACTATTTTCATCTCAGGGATTCATTTTGGGATGGTAACTAAATTTTAAAGCAGAAATAGGGGCACTTTTAAATTTTCATTTTTGACCAAAATCGATGGGTCCGGGGCTTAGGGAATTTCTCATATGCCCCAAAACCGTTGAAACTCCTGTTCAAAAATCATGCTCCGAAATCAACTATTTTCATCTCAGGGATTCATTTTGGGATGGTAACTAAAGTTTAAAGCAGAAATAGGGGCACTTTTAAAATTTTCATTTTTGACCAAAATCGATGGGTCCGGGGCTTAGGGAATTTCTCATATGCCCCAAAACCGTTGAAGCTCCTGTTCAAAAATCATGCTCCGAAATCAACTTTTTTCATCTCAGGGATTCATTTTGGGATGGTAACTAAATTTAAAGCAGAAATAGGGGCACTTTTAAAATTTTCATTTTTGACAAAAATCGATGGGTCCGGGGCTTAGGGAATTTCTCATATGCCACAAAACCGTTGAAGCTCCTGTTCAAAAATCATGCTCTGAAATCAACTTTTTTCATCTAAGGGATTCATTTTGGGATGGTAACTAAAGTTTAAAGCAGAAATAGGGGCACTTTTAAAATTTTCATTTTAGACCAAAATCGATGGGTCCTGGGCTTAGGGAATTTCTAATATGCCACAAAACCGTTGAAGCTCCTGTTCAAAAATCATGCTCCGAAATCAACTATTTTCATCTCAGGGATTCATTTTGGGATGGTAACTAAAGTTTAAAGCAGAAATAGGGGCACTTTTAAAAATTTCATTTTTGACCAAAATTGATGGGTCCGGGGCTTAGGGAATTTCTCATATGCCCCAAAACCGTTGAAGCTCCTGTTCAAAAATCATGCTCCGAAATCAACTATTTTCATCTCAGGGATTCATTTTGGGATGGTAACTAAAGTTTAAAGCAGAAATAGGGGCACTTTTAAAATTTTCATTTTTGACAAAAATCGATGGGTCCGTGGCTTAGGGAATTTCTCATATGCCACAAAACCGTTGAAGCTCCTGTTCAAAAATCATGCTCTGAAATCAACTTTTTTCATCTCAGGGATTCATTTTGGGATGGTAACTAAAGTTTAAAGCAGAAATAGGGGCACTTTTAAAAATTTCATTTTTGACCAAAATCGATGGGTCCGGGGCTTAGGGAATTTCTCATATGCCCCAAAACCGTTGAAGCTCCTGTTCAAAAATCATGCTCCGAAATCAAGTTTTTTCATCTCAGGGATTCATTTTGGGATGATAACTAAAGTTTAAAGCAGAAATAGGGGCACTTTTAAATTTTCATTTTTGACCAAAATCGATGGGTCCGGGACTTAGGGAATTTCTCATATGCCCCAAAACCGTTGAATCTCCTGTTCAAAAATCATGCTCCGAAATCAACTTTTTTCATCTCAGGGATTCATTTTGGGATGATAACTAAAGTTTAAAGCAGAAATAGGGGCACTTTTAAAATTTTCATTTTTGACCAAAATCGATGGGTCCGGGGCTTAGGGAATTTCTCATATGCCCCAAAACCGTTGAAGCTCCTGTTCAAAAATCATGCTCCGAAATCAACTTTTTTCATCTCAGGGATTTATTTTGGGATGGTAACTAAAGTTTAAAGCAGAAATAGGGGCACTTTTAAAATTTTCATTTTAGACCAAAATCGATGGGTCCGGGGCTTAGGGAATTTCTCATATGCCCCAAAACCGTTGAAGCTCCTGTTCAAAAATCATGCTCCGAAATCAACTTTTTTCATCTCAGGGATTCATTTTGGGATGGTTACTAAAGTTTAAAGCAGAAATAGGGGCACTTTTAAAATTTTCATTTTTGACCAAAATCGATGGGTCCGGGGCTTAGCGAATTTCTCATATGCCCCAAAACCGTTGAAGCTCCTGTTCAAAAATCATGCTCCGAAATCAACTTTTTTCATCTCAGGGATTTATTTTGGGATGGTAACTAAAGTTTAAAGCAGAAATAGGGGCACTTTTAAAATTTTCATTTTTGACCAAAATCGATGGGTCCGGGGCTTAGGGAATTTCTCATATGCCCCAAAACCGTTGAAGCTCCTGTTCAAAAATCATGCTCCGAAATCAACTTTTTTCATCTCAGGGATTTATTTTGGGATGGTAACTAAAGTTTAAAGCAGAAATAGGGGCACTTTTAAAATTTTCATTTTAGACCAAAATCGATGGGTCCGGGGCTTAGGGAATTTCTCATATGCCCCAAAACCGTTGAAGCTCCTGTTCAAAAATCATGCTCCGAAATCAACTATTTTCATCTCAGGGATTCATTTTGGGATGGTAACTAAAGTTTAAAGCAGAAATAGGGGCACTTTTAAAATTTTCATTTTAGACCAAAATCGATGGGTCCTGGGCTTAGGGAATTTCTAATATGCCACAAAACCGTTGAAGCTCCTGTTCAAAAATCATGCTCCAAAATCAACTATTTTCATCTCAGGGATTCATTTTGGGATGGTAACTAAAGTTTAAAGCAGAAATAGGGGCACTTTTAAAAATTTCATTTTTGACCAAAATCGATGGGTCCGGGGCTTAGGGAATTTCTCATATGCCCCAAAACCGTTGAAGCTCCTGTTCAAAAATCATGCTCCGAAATCAACTTTTTTCATCTCAGGGATTCATTTTGGGATGGTAACTAAAGTTTAAAGCAGAAATAGGGGCACTTTTAAAATTTTAATTTTTGACCAAAATCGATGGGTCCGGGGCTTAGCGAATTTCTCATATGCCCCAAAACCGTTGAAGCTCCTGTTCAAAAATCATGCTCCGAAATCAACTTTTTTCATCTCAGGGATTTATTTTGGGATGGTAACTAAAGTTTAAAGCAGAAATAGGGGCACTTTTAAAATTTTCATTTTTGACCAAAATCGATGGGTCCGGGGCTTAGGGAATTTCTCATATGCCCCAAAACCATTGAAGCTCCTGTTCAAAAATCATGCTCCGAAATCAACTTTTTTCATCTCAGGGATTCATTTTGGGATGGTAACTAAAGTTTAAAGCAGAAATAGGGGCACTTTTAAAATTTTCATTTTTGACAAAAATCGATGGGTCCGGGGCTTAGGGAATTTTTCATATGCCACAAAACCGTTGAAGCTCCTGTTCAAAAATCATGCTCTGAAATCAACTTTTTTCATCTCAGGGATTCATTTTGGGATGGTAACTAAAGTTTAAAGCAGAAATAGGGGCACTTTTAAAATTTTCATTTTAGACCAAAATCGATGGGTCCTGGGCTTAGGGAATTTCTAATATGCCACAAAACCGTTGAAGCTCCTGTTCAAAAATCATGCTCCGAAATCAACTATTTTCATCTCAGGGATTCATTTTGGGATGGTAACTAAAGTTTAAAGCAGAAATAGGGGCACTTTTAAAAATTTCATTTTTGACCAAAATCGATGGGTCCGGGGCTTAGGGAATTTCTTATATGCCCCAAAACCGTTGAAGCTCATTTTCAAAAATCATGCTCCGAAATCAACTTTTTTCATCTCAGGGATTCATTTTGGGATGGCAACTAAAGTTTAAAGCAGAAATAGGGGCACATTTAAAATTTTCATTTTTGATCAAAATCGATGGGTCCGGGGCTTAGGGAATTTCTCATATGCCCCAAAACCGTTGAAGCTCCTGTTCAAAAATCATGCTCCGAAATCAACTTTTTTCATCTCAGGGATTCATTTTGGGATGGTAACTAAAGTTTAAAGCAGAAATAGGGGCACTTTTAAATTTTCATTTTTGACCAAAATCATTGGTTTCGGGGCTAAGGGAATTTCTCATATGCCCCAAAACCGTTAAAGCTCCTGTTCAAAAATCATGCTCCGAAATCAACTTTTTTCATCTTAGGGATTCATTTTGGGATGGTAACTAAAGTTTAAAGCAGAAATAGGGGCACTTTTAAAATTTTAATTTTTGACCAAAATCGATGGGTCCGGGGCTTAGGGAATTTCTCATATGCCCCAAAACCGTTGAAGCTCCTGTTCAAAAATCATGCTCCGAAATCAACTTTTTTCATCTCAGGGATTCATTTTGGGATGGTAACTAAAGTTTAAAGCAGAAATAGGGGCACTTTTAAAATATTCATTTTTGACCAAAATCGATGGGTCCGGGGCTTAGGGGATTTCTCATATGCCCCAAAACCGTTGAAGCTCCTGTTCAAAAATCATGCTCCGAAATCAACTTTTTTCATCTCAGGGATTCATTTTGGGATGGTAACTAAAGTTTAAAGCAGAAATAGGGGCACTTTTAAAATTTTCATTTTTGACCAAAATCGATGGGTCCGGGGCTTAGGGAATTTCTCATATGCCCCAAAACCGTTGAAGCTCATTTTCAAAAATCATGCTCCGAAATCAACTATTTTCATCTCAGGGATTCATTTTGGGATGGTAACTAAAGTTTAAAGCAGAAATAGGGGCACTTTTAAATTTTTCATTTTAGACTAAAATCGATGGGTCCGGGGCTTAGGGAATTTCTCATATGCCACAAAACCGTTGAAGCTCCTGTTCAAAAATCATGCTCTGAAATCAACTTTTTTCATCTCAGGGATTCATTTTGGGATGGTAACTAAAGTTTAAAGCAGAAATAGGGGCACTTTTAAAATTTTCATTTTAGACCAAAATCGATGGGTCCTGGGCTTAGGGAATTTCTAATATGCCACAAAACCGTTGAAGCTCCTGTTCAAAAATCATGCTCCAAAATCAACTATTTTCATCTCAGGGATTCATTTTGGGATGGTAACTAAAGTTTAAAGCAGAAATAGGGGCACTTTTAAAATTTTCATTTTTGACCAAAATCGATGGGTCCGGGACTTAGGGAATTTCTCATATGCCCCAAAACCGTTGAATCTCCTGTTCAAAAATCATGCTCCGAAATCAACTTTTTTCATCTCAGGGATTCATTTTGGGATGGTAACTAAAGTTTAAAGCAGAAATAGGGGCACTTTTAAAATTTTCATTTTTGACCAAAATCGATGGGTCCGGGGCTTAGGGAATTTCTCATATGCCCCAAAACCGTTGAAGCTCCTGTTCAAAAATCATGCTCCGAAATCAACTTTTTTCATCTCAGGGATTTATTTTGGGATGGTAACTAAAGTTTAAAGCAGAAATAGGGGCACTTTTAAAATTTTCATTTTAGACCAAAATCGATGGGTCCGGGGCTTAGGGAATTTCTCATATGCCCCAAAACCGTTGAAGCTCCTGTTCAAAAATCATGCTCCGAAATCAACTATTTTCATCTCAGGGATTCATTTTGGGATGGTAACTAAAGTTTAAAGCAGAAATAGGGGCACTTTTAAAATTTTCATTTTAGACCAAAATCGATGGGTCCTGGGCTTAGGGAATTTCTAATATGCCACAAAACCGTTGAAGCTCCTGTTCAAAAATCATGCTCCGAAATCAACTATTTTCATCTCAGGGATTCATTTTGGGATGGTAACTAAAGTTTAAAGCAGAAATAGGGGCACTTTTAAAAATTTCATTTTTGACCAAAATCGATGGGTCCGGGGCTTAGGGAATTTCTCATATGCCCCAAAACCGTTGAAGCTCCTGTTCAAAAATCATGCTCCGAAATCAACTTTTTTCATCTCAGGGATTCATTTTGGGATGGTAACTAAAGTTTAAAGCAGAAATAGGGGCACTTTTAAAATTTTAATTTTTGACCAAAATCGATGGGTCCGGGGCTTAGCGAATTTCTCATATGCCCCAAAACCGTTGAAGCTCCTGTTCAAAAATCATGCTCCGAAATCAACTTTTTTCATCTCAGGGATTTATTTTGGGATGGTAACTAAAGTTTAAAGCAGAAATAGGGGCACTTTTAAAATTTTCATTTTTGACCAAAATCGATGGGTCCGGGGCTTAGGGAATTTCTCATATGCCCCAAAACCATTGAAGCTCCTGTTCAAAAATCATGCTCCGAAATCAACTTTTTTCATCTCAGGGATTCATTTTGGGATGGTAACTAAAGTTTAAAGCAGAAATAGGGGCACTTTTAAAATTTTCATTTTTGACAAAAATCGATGGGTCCGGGGCTTAGGGAATTTTTCATATGCCACAAAACCGTTGAAGCTCCTGTTCAAAAATCATGCTCTGAAATCAACTTTTTTCATCTCAGGGATTCATTTTGGGATGGTAACTAAAGTTTAAAGCAGAAATAGGGGCACTTTTAAAATTTTCATTTTAGACCAAAATCGATGGGTCCGGGGCTTAGGGAATTTCTTATATGCCCCAAAACCGTTGAAGCTCATTTTCAAAAATCATGCTCCGAAATCAACTTTTTTCATCTCAGGGATTCATTTTGGGATGGCAACTAAAGTTTAAAGCAGAAATAGGGGCACATTTAAAATTTTCATTTTTGATCAAAATCGATGGGTCCGGGGCTTAGGGAATTTCTCATATGCCCCAAAACCGTTGAAGCTCCTGTTCAAAAATCATGCTCCGAAATCAACTATTTTCATCTCAGGGATTCATTTTGGGATGGTAACTAAATTTTAAAGCAGAAATAGGGGCACTTTTAAATTTTCATTTTTGACCAAAATCGATGGGTCCGGGGCTTAGGGAATTTCTCATATGCCCCAAAACCGTTGAAACTCCTGTTCAAAAATCATGCTCCGAAATCAACTATTTTCATCTCAGGGATTCATTTTGGGATGGTAACTAAAGTTTAAAGCAGAAATAGGGGCACTTTTAAAATTTTCATTTTTGACCAAAATCGATGGGTCCGGGGCTTAGGGAATTTCTCATATGCCCCAAAACCGTTGAAGCTCCTGTTCAAAAATCATGCTCCGAAATCAACTTTTTTCATCTCAGGGATTCATTTTGGGATGGTAACTAAATTTAAAGCAGAAATAGGGGCACTTTTAAAATTTTCATTTTTGACAAAAATCGATGGGTCCGGGGCTTAGGGAATTTCTCATATGCCCCAAAACCGTTGAAGCTCCTGTTCAAAAATCATGCTCCGAAATCAACTTTTTTCATCTCAGGGATTCATTTTGGGATGGTAACTAAAGTTTAAAGCAGAAATAGGGGCACTTTTAAAATTTTCATTTTTGACCAAAATCGATGGGTCCGGGGCTTAGGGGATTTCTCATATGCCCCAAAACCGTTAAAGCTCCTGTTCAAAAATCATGCTCCGAAATCAACTTTTTTCATCTCAGGGATTCATTTTGGGATGGTAACTAAAGTTTAAAGCAGAAATAGGGGCACTTTTAAAATTTTCATTTTTGACCAAAATCGATGGGTCCGGGGCTTAGGGAATTTCTCATATGCCACAAAACCGTTGAAGCTCCTGTTCAAAAATCATGCTCTGAAATCAACTTTTTTCATCTCAGGGATTCATTTTGGGATGGTAACTAAAGTTTAAAGCAGAAATAGGGGCACTTTTAAAATTTTAATTTTTGACCAAAATCGATGGGTCCGGGGCTAAGGGAATTTCTCATATGCCCCAAAACCGTTAAAGCTCCTGTTCAAAAATCATGCTCCGAAATCAACTTTTTTCATCTCAGGGATTCATTTTGGGATGGTAACTAAATTTTAAAGCAGAAATAGGGGCACTTTTAAATTTTCATTTTTGACCAAAATCGATGGGTCCGGGGCTTAGGGAATTTCTCATATGCCCCAAAACCGTTGAAACTCCTGTTCAAAAATCATGCTCCGAAATCAACTATTTTCATCTCAGGGATTCATTTTGGGATGGTAACTAAAGTTTAAAGCAGAAATAGGGGCACTTTTAAAATTTTCATTTTTGACCAAAATCGATGGGTCCGGGGCTTAGGGAATTTCTCATATGCCCCAAAACCGTTGAAGCTCCTGTTCAAAAATCATGCTCCGAAATCAACTTTTTTCATCTCAGGGATTCATTTTGGGATGGTAACTAAATTTAAAGCAGAAATAGGGGCACTTTTAAAATTTTCATTTTTGACAAAAATCGATGGGTCCGGGGCTTAGGGAATTTCTCATATGCCACAAAACCGTTGAAGCTCCTGTTCAAAAATCTTGCTCTGAAATCAACTTTTTTCATCTCAGGGATTCATTTTGGGATGGTAACTAAAGTTTAAAGCAGAAATAGGGGCACTTTTAAAATTTTCATTTTAGACCAAAATCGATGGGTCCTGGGCTTAGGGAATTTCTAATATGCCACAAAACCGTTGAAGCTCCTGTTCAAAAATCATGCTCCGAAATCAACTATTTTCATCTCAGGGATTCATTTTGGGATGGTAACTAAAGTTTAAAGCAGAAATAGGGGCACTTTTAAAAATTTCATTTTTGACCAAAATCGATGGGTCCGGGGCTTAGGGAATTTCTCATATGCCCCAAAACCGTTGAAGCTCCTGTTCAAAAATCATGCTCCGAAATCAACTATTTTCATCTCAGGGATTCATTTTGGGATGGTAACTAAAGTTTAAAGCAGAAATAGGGGCACTTTTAAAATTTTCATTTTTGACCAAAATCGATGGGTCCGGGGCTTAGGGAATTTCTCATATGCCCCAAAACTGTTGAAGCTCCTGTTCAAAAATCATGCTCCGAAATCAACTTTTTTCATCTCAGGGATTCATTTTGGGATGGTAACTAAATTTAAAGCAGAAATAGGGGCACTTTTAAAATTTTCATTTTTGACAAAAATCGATGGGTCCGGGGCTTAGGGAATTTCTCATATGCCACAAAACCGTTGAAGCTCCTGTTCAAAAATCATGCTCTGAAATCAACTTTTTTCATCTCAGGGATTCATTTTGGGATGGTAACTAAAGTTTAAAGCAGAAATAGGGGCACTTTTAAAATTTTCATTTTAGACCAAAATCGATGGGTCCTGGGCTTAGGGAATTTCTAATATGCCACAAAACCGTTGAAGCTCCTGTTCAAAAATCATGCTCCGAAATCAACTATTTTCATCTCAGGGATTCATTTTGGGATGGTAACTAAAGTTTAAAGCAGAAATAGGGGCACTTTTAAAAATTTCATTTTTGACCAAAATCGATGGGTCCGGGGCTTAGGGAATTTCTCATATGCCCCAAAACCGTTGAAGCTCCTGTTCAAAAATTATGCTCCAAAATCAACTTTTTTCATCTCAGGGATTCATTTTGGGATGGTAACTAAAGTTTAAAGCAGACATAGGGGCACTTTTAAAATTTTCATTTTTGATCAAAATCGATGGGTCCGGGGCTTAGGGAATTTCTCATATGCCCCAAAACCGTTGAAGCTCCTGTTCAAAAATCATGCTCCGAAATCAACTTTTTTCATCTCAGGGATTCATTTTGGGATGGTAACTAAAGTTTAAAGCAGAAATAGGGGCACTTTTAAAATTTTCATTTTTGACCAAAATCGATGGGTCCGGGGCTTAGGGAATTTCTCATATGCCCCAAAACCGTTGAAACTCCTGTTCAAAAATCATGCTCCGAAATCAACTTTTTTCATCTCAGGGATTCATTTTGGGATGGTAACTAAATTTAAAGCAGAAATAGGGGCACTTTTAAAATTTTCATTTTTGACAAAAATCGATGGGTCCGGGGCTTAGGGAATTTCTCATATGCCACAAAACCGTTGAAGCTCCTGTTCAAAAATCATGCTCTGAAATCAACTTTTTTCATCTCAGGGATTCATTTTGGGATGGTAACTAAAGTTTAAAGCAGAAATAGGGGCACTTTTAAAATTTTCATTTTAGACCAAAATCGATGGGTCCTGGGCTTAGGGAATTTCTAATATGCCACAAAACCGTTGAAGCTCCTGTTCAAAAATCATGCTCCGAAATCAACTATTTTCATCTCAGGGATTCATTTTGGGATGGTAACTAAAGTTTAAAGCAGAAATAGGGGCACTTTTAAAAATTTCATTTTTGACCAAAATCGATGGGTCCGGGGCTTAGGGAATTTCTCATATGCCCCAAAACCGTTGAAGCTCCTGTTCAAAAATCATGCTCCAAAATCAACTTTTTTCATCTCAGGGATTCATTTTGGGATGGTAACTAAAGTTTAAAGCAGACATAGGGGCACTTTTAAAATTTTCATTTTTGACCAAAATCGATGGGTCCGGGGCTTAGGGAATTTCTCATATGCCCCAAAACCGTTGAAGCTCCTGTTCAAAAATCATGCTCCGAAATCAACTATTTTCATCTCATGGATTCATTTTGGGATGGTAACTAAAGTTTAAAGCAGAAATAGGGGCACTTTTAAAAATTTCATTTTTGACCAAAATCGATGGGTCCGGGGCTTAGGGAATTTCTAATATGCCCCAAAACCGTTGAAGCTCCTGTTCAAAAATCATGCTCCGAAATCAACTTTTTTCATCTCAGGGATTCATTTTGGGATGGTAACTAAAGTTTAAAGCAGAAATAGGGGCACTTTTAAATTTTCATTTTTGACCAAAATCATTGGTTTCGGGGCTAAGGGAATTTCTCATATGCCCCAAAACCGTTAAAGCTCCTGTTCAAAAATCATGCTCCGAAATCAACTTTTTTCATCTCAGGGATTCATTTTGGGATGGTAACTAAAGTTTAAAGCAGAAATAGGGGCACTTTTAAAATTTTAATTTTTGACCAAAATCGATGGGTCCGGGGCTAAGGGAATTTCTCATATGCCCCAAAACCGTTAAAGCTCCTGTTCAAAAATCATGCTCCGAAATCAACTTTTTTCATCTCAGGGATTCATTTTGGGATGGTAACTAAAGTTTAAAGCAGAAATAGGGGCACTTTTAAAATTTTCATTTTTGACCAAAATCGATGGGTCCGGGGCTTAGGGAATTTCTCATATGCCCCAAAACCGTTGAAGCTCCTGTTCAAAAATCATGCTCCGAAATCAACTATTTTCATCTCAGGGATTCATTTTGGGATGGTAACTAAAGTTTAAAGCAGAAATAGGGGCACTTTTAAAAATTTCATTTTTGACCAAAATCGATGGGTCCGGGGCTTAGGGAATTTCTCATATGCCCCAAAACCGTTGAAGCTCCTGTTCAAAAATCATGCTCCGAAATCAACTATTTTCATCTCAGGGATTCATTTTGGGATGGTAACTAAAGTTTAAAGCAGAAATAGGGGCACTTTTAAAATTTTCATTTTTGACCAAAATCGATGGGTCCGGGGCTTAGGGAATTTCTCATATGCCCCAAAACCGTTGAAGCTCCTGTTCAAAAATCATGCTCCGAAATCAACTTTTTTCATCTCAGGGATTCATTTTGGGATGGTAACTAAATTTAAAGCAGAAATAGGGGCACTTTTAAAATTTCCATTTTTGACAAAAATCGATGGGTCCGGGGCTTAGGGAATTTCTCATATGCCACAAAACCGTTGAAGCTCCTGTTCAAAAATCATGCTCTGAAATCAACTTTTTTCATCTCAGGGATTCATTTTGGGATGGTAACTAAAGTTTAAAGCAGAAATAGGGGCACTTTTAAAATTTTCATTTTAGACCAAAATCGATGGGTCCTGGGCTTAGGGAATTTCTAATATGCCACAAAACCGTTGAAGCTCCTGTTCAAAAATCATGCTCCGAAATCAACTATTTTCATCTCAGGGATTCATTTTGGGATGGTAACTAAAGTTTAAAGCAGAAATAGGGGCACTTTTAAAAATTTCATTTTTGACCAAAATCGATGGGTCCGGGGCTTAGGGAATTTCTCATATGCCCCAAAACCGTTGAAGCTCCTGTTCAAAAATCATGCTCCAAAATCAACTTTTTTCATCTCAGGGATTCATTTTGGGATGGTAACTAAAGTTTAAAGCAGACATAGGGGCACTTTTAAAATTTTCATTTTTGATCAAAATCGATGGGTCCGGGGCTTAGGGAATTTCTCATATGCCCCAAAACCGTTGAAGCTCCTGTTCAAAAATCATGCTCCGAAATCAACTTTTTTCATCTCAGGGATTCATTTTGGGATGGTAACTAAAGTTTAAAGCAGAAATAGGGGCACTTTTAAAATTTTCATTTTTGACCAAAATCGATGGGTCCGGGGCTTAGGGAATTTCTCATATGCCCCAAAACCGTTGAAACTCCTGTTCAAAAATCATGCTCCGAAATCAACTTTTTTCATCTCAGGGATTCATTTTGGGATGGTAACTAAATTTAAAGCAGAAATAGGGGCACTTTTAAAATTTTCATTTTTGACAAAAATCGATGGGTCCGGGGCTTAGGGAATTTCTCATATGCCACAAAACCGTTGAAGCTCCTGTTCAAAAATCATGCTCTGAAATCAACTTTTTTCATCTCAGGGATTCATTTTGGGATGGTAACTAAAGTTTAAAGCAGAAATAGGGGCACTTTTAAAATTTTCATTTTAGACCAAAATCGATGGGTCCTGGGCTTAGGGAATTTCTAATATGCCACAAAACCGTTGAAGCTCCTGTTCAAAAATCATGCTCCGAAATCAACTATTTTCATCTCAGGGATTCATTTTGGGATGGTAACTAAAGTTTAAAGCAGAAATAGGGGCACTTTTAAAAATTTCATTTTTGACCAAAATCGATGGGTCCGGGGCTTAGGGAATTTCTCATATGCCCCAAAACCGTTGAAGCTCCTGTTCAAAAATCATGCTCCAAAATCAACTTTTTTCATCTCAGGGATTCATTTTGGGATGGTAACTAAAGTTTAAAGCAGACATAGGGGCACTTTTAAAATTTTCATTTTTGATCAAAATCGATGGGTCCGGGGCTTAGGGAATTTCTCATATGCCCCAAAACCGTTGAAGCTCCTGTTCAAAAATCATGCTCCGAAATCAACTTTTTTCATCTCAGGGATTCATTTTGGGATGGTAACTAAAGTTTAAAGCAGAAATAGGGGCACTTTTAAAATTTTCATTTTTGACCAAAATCGATGGGTCCGGGGCTTAGGGAATTTCTCATATGCCCCAAAACCGTTGAAGCTCCTGTTCAAAAATCATGCTCCGAAATCAACTATTTTCATCTCAGGGATTCATTTTGGGATGGTAACTAAAGTTTAAAGCAGAAATAGGGGCACTTTTAAAAATTTCATTTTTGACCAAAATCGATGGGTCCGGGGCTTAGGGAATTTCTAATATGCCCCAAAACCGTTGAAGCTCCTGTTCAAAAATCATGCTCCGAAATCAACTTTTTTCATCTCAGGGATTCATTTTGGGATGGTAACTAAAGTTTAAAGCAGAAATAGGGGCACTTTTAAATTTTCATTTTTGACCAAAATCATTGGTTTCGGGGCTAAGGGAATTTCTCATATGCCCCAAAACCGTTAAAGCTCCTGTTCAAAAATCATGCTCCGAAATCAACTTTTTTCATCTCAGGGATTCATTTTGGGATGGTAACTAAAGTTTAAAGCAGAAATAGGGGCACTTTTAAAATTTTAATTTTTGACCAAAATCGATGGGTCCGGGGCTAAGGGAATTTCTCATATGCCCCAAAACCGTTAAAGCTCCTGTTCAAAAATCATGCTCCGAAATCAACTTTTTTCATCTCAGGGATTCATTTTGGGATGGTAACTAAAGTTTAAAGCAGAAATAGGGGCACTTTTAAAATTTTCATTTTTGACCAAAATCGATGGGTCCGGGGCTTAGGGAATTTCTCATATGCCCCAAAACCGTTGAAGCTCCTGTTCAAAAATCATGCTCCGAAATCAACTTTTTTCATCTCAGGGATTCATTTTGGGATGGTAACTAAAGTTTAAAGCAGAAATAGGGGCACTTTTAAAATTTTCATTTTTGACCAAAATCGATGGGTCCGGGGCTTAGGGGATTTCTCATATGCCCCAAAACCGTTGAAGCTCCTGTTCAAAAATCATGCTCCGAAATCAACTATTTTCATCTCAGGGATTCATTTTGGGATGGTAACTAAATTTTAAAGCAGAAATAGGGGCACTTTTAAATTTTCATTTTTGACCAAAATCGATGGGTCCGGGGCTTAGGGAATTTCTCATATGCCCCAAAACCGTTGAAACTCCTGTTCAAAAATCATGCTCCGAAATCAACTATTTTCCTCTCAGGGATTCATTTTGGGATGGTAACTAAAGTTTAAAGCAGAAATAGGGGCACTTTTAAAATTTTAATTTTTGACCAAAATCGATGGGTCCGGGGCTTAGGGAATTTCTCATATGCCCCAAAACCGTTGAAGCTCCTGTTCAAAAATCATGCTCCGAAATCAACTTTTTTCATCTCAGGGATTCATTTTGGGATGGTAACTAAATTTAAAGCAGAAATAGGGGCACTTTTAAAATTTTCATTTTTGACAAAAATCGATGGGTCCTGGGCTTAGGGAATTTCTCATATGCCCCAAAACCGTTGAAGCTCCTGTTCAAAAATCATGCTCCGAAATCAACTATTTTCATCTCAGGGATTCATTTTGGGATGGTAACTAAAGTTTAAAGCAGAAATAGGGGCACTTTTAAAATTTTCATTTTTGACCAAAATCGATGGGTCCGGGGCTTAGGGAATTTCTCATATGCCCCAAAACCGTTGAAGCTCCTGTTCAAAAATCATGCTCCGAAATCAACTTTTTTCATCTCAGGGATTCATTTTGGGATGGTAACTAAATTTAAAGCAGAAATAGGGGCACTTTTAAAATTTTCATTTTTGACAAAAATCGATGGGTCCGGGGCTTAGGGAATTTCTCATATGCCACAAAACCGTTGAAGCTCCTGTTCAAAAATCATGCTCTGAAATCAACTTTTTTCATCTCAGGGATTCATTTTGGGATGGTAACTAAAGTTTAAAGCAGAAATAGGGGCACTTTTAAAATTTTCATTTTAGACCAAAATCGATGGGTCCTGGGCTTAGGGAATTTCTAATATGCCACAAAACCGTTGAAGCTCCTGTTCAAAAATCATGCTCCGAAATCAACTATTTTCATCTCAGGGATTCATTTTGGGATGGTAACTAAAGTTTAAAGCAGAAATAGGGGCACTTTTAAAAATTTCATTTTTGACCAAAATCGATGGGTCCGGGGCTTAGGGAATTTCTCATATGCCCCAAAACCGTTGAAGCTCCTGTTCAAAAATCATGCTCCGAAATCAACTTTTTTCATCTCAGGGATTCATTTTGGGATGGTAACTAAAGTTTAAAGCAGAAATAGGGGCACTTTTAAAATTTTCATTTTTGACCAAAATCGATGGGTCCGGGGCTTAGGGAATTTCTCATATGCCCCAAAACCGTTGAAGCTCCTGTTCAAAAATCATGCTCCGAAATCAACTATTTTCATCTCAGGGATTCATTTTGGGATGGTAACTAAAGTTTAAAGCAGAAATAGGGGCACTTTTAAAAATTTCATTTTTGACCAAAATCGATGGGTCCGGGGCTTAGGGAATTTCTAATATGCCCCAAAACCGTTGAAGCTCCTGTTCAAAAATCATGCTCCGAAATCAACTTTTTTCATCTCAGGGATTCATTTTGGGATGGTAACTAAAGTTTAAAGCAGAAATAGGGGCACTTTTAAATTTTCATTTTTGACCAAAATCATTGGTTTCGGGGCTAAGGGAATTTCTCATATGCCCCAAAACCGTTAAAGCTCCTGTTCAAAAATCATGCTCCGAAATCAACTTTTTTCATCTCAGGGATTCATTTTGGGATGGTAACTAAAGTTTAAAGCAGAAATAGGGGCACTTTTAAAATTTTAATTTTTGACCAAAATCGATGGGTCCGGGGCTAAGGGAATTTCTCATATGCCCCAAAACCGTTAAAGCTCCTGTTCAAAAATCATGCTCCGAAATCAACTTTTTTCATCTCAGGGATTCATTTTGGGATGGTAACTAAAGTTTAAAGCAGAAATAGGGGCACTTTTAAAATTTTCATTTTTGACCAAAATCGATGGGTCCGGGGCTTAGGGAATTTCTCATATGCCCCAAAACCGTTGAAGCTCCTGTTCAAAAATCATGCTCCGAAATCAACTTTTTTCATCTCAGGGATTCATTTTGGGATGGTAACTAAAGTTTAAAGCAGAAATAGGGGCACTTTTAAAATTTTCATTTTTGACCAAAATCGATGGGTCCGGGGCTTAGGGGATTTCTCATATGCCCCAAAACCGTTGAAGCTCCTGTTCAAAAATCATGCTCCGAAATCAACTATTTTCATCTCAGGGATTCATTTTGGGATGGTAACTAAATTTTAAAGCAGAAATAGGGGCACTTTTAAATTTTCATTTTTGACCAAAATCGATGGGTCCGGGGCTTAGGGAATTTCTCATATGCCCCAAAACCGTTGAAACTCCTGTTCAAAAATCATGCTCCGAAATCAACTATTTTCCTCTCAGGGATTCATTTTGGGATGGTAACTAAAGTTTAAAGCAGAAATAGGGGCACTTTTAAAATTTTAATTTTTGACCAAAATCGATGGGTCCGGGGCTTAGGGAATTTCTCATATGCCCCAAAACCGTTGAAGCTCCTGTTCAAAAATCATGCTCCGAAATCAACTTTTTTCATCTCAGGGATTCATTTTGGGATGGTAACTAAATTTAAAGCAGAAATAGGGGCACTTTTAAAATTTTCATTTTTGACAAAAATCGATGGGTCCTGGGCTTAGGGAATTTCTCATATGCCCCAAAACCGTTGAAGCTCCTGTTCAAAAATCATGCTCCGAAATCAACTATTTTCATCTCAGGGATTCATTTTGGGATGGTAACTAAAGTTTAAAGCAGAAATAGGGGCACTTTTAAAATTTTCATTTTTGACCAAAATCGATGGGTCCGGGGCTTAGGGAATTTCTCATATGCCCCAAAACCGTTGAAGCTCCTGTTCAAAAATCATGCTCCGAAATCAACTTTTTTCATCTCAGGGATTCATTTTGGGATGGTAACTAAATTTAAAGCAGAAATAGGGGCACTTTTAAAATTTTCATTTTTGACAAAAATCGATGGGTCCGGGGCTTAGGGAATTTCTCATATGCCACAAAACCGTTGAAGCTCCTGTTCAAAAATCATGCTCTGAAATCAACTTTTTTCATCTCAGGGATTCATTTTGGGATGGTAACTAAAGTTTAAAGCAGAAATAGGGGCACTTTTAAAATTTTCATTTTAGACCAAAATCGATGGGTCCTGGGCTTAGGGAATTTCTAATATGCCACAAAACCGTTGAAGCTCCTGTTCAAAAATCATGCTCCGAAATCAACTATTTTCATCTCAGGGATTCATTTTGGGATGGTAACTAAAGTTTAAAGCAGAAATAGGGGCACTTTTAAAAATTTCATTTTTGACCAAAATCGATGGGTCCGGGGCTTAGGGAATTTCTCATATGCCCCAAAACCGTTGAAGCTCCTGTTCAAAAATCATGCTCCGAAATCAACTTTTTTCATCTCAGGGATTCATTTTGGGATGGTAACTAAAGTTTAAAGCAGAAATAGGGGCACTTTTAAAATTTTCATTTTTGACCAAAATCGATGGGTCCGGGGCTTAGGGAATTTCTCATATGCCCCAAAACCGTTGAAGCTCCTGTTCAAAAATCATGCTCCGAAATCAACTTTTTTCATCTCAGGGATTCATTTTGGGATGGTAACTAAATTTAAAGCAGAAATAGGGGCACTTTTAAAATTTTCATTTTTGACAAAAATCGATGGGTCCGGGGCTTAGGGAATTTCTCATATGCCACAAAACCGTTGAAGCTCCTGTTCAAAAATCATGCTCTGAAATCAACTTTTTTCATCTCAGGGATTCATTTTGGGATGGTAACTAAAGTTTAAAGCAGAAATAGGGGCACTTTTAAAATTTTCATTTTAGACCAAAATCGATGGGTCCTGGGCTTAGGGAATTTCTAATATGCCACAAAACCGTTGAAGCTCCTGTTCAAAAATCATGCTTCGAAATCAACTATTTTCATCTCAGGGATTCATTTTGGGATGGTAACTAAAGTTTAAAGCAGAAATAGGGGCACTTTTAAAATTTTCATTTTTGACCAAAATCGATGGGTCCGGGGCTTAGGGAATTTCTCATATGCCCCAAAACCGTTGAAGCTCCTGTTCAAAAATCATGCTCCGAAATCAACTATTTTCATCTCAGGGATTCATTTTGGGATGGTAACTAAAGTTTAAAGCAGAAATAGGGGCACTTTTAAAAATTTCATTTTTGACCAAAATCGATGGGTCCGGGGCTTAGGGAATTTCTAATATGCCCCAAAACCGTTGAAGCTCCTGTTCAAAAATCATGCTCCGAAATCAACTTTTTTCATCTCAGGGATTCATTTTGGGATGGTAACTAAAGTTTAAAGCAGAAATAGGGGCACTTTTAAATTTTCATTTTTGACCAAAATCATTGGTTTCGGGGCTAAGGGAATTTCTCATATGCCCCAAAACCGTTAAAGCTCCTGTTCAAAAATCATGCTCCGAAATCAACTTTTTTCATCTCAGGGATTCATTTTGGGATGGTAACTAAAGTTTAAAGCAGAAATAGGGGCACTTTTAAAATTTTAATTTTTGACCAAAATCGATGGGTCCGGGGCTAAGGGAATTTCTCATATGCCCCAAAACCGTTAAAGCTCCTGTTCAAAAATCATGCTCCGAAATCAACTTTTTTCATCTCAGGGATTCATTTTGGGATGGTAACTAAAGTTTAAAGCAGAAATAGGGGCACTTTTAAAATTTTCATTTTTGACCAAAATCGATGGGTCCGGGGCTTAGGGAATTTCTCATATGCCCCAAAACCGTTGAAGCTCCTGTTCAAAAATCATGCTCCGAAATCAACTTTTTTCATCTCAGGGATTCATTTTGGGATGGTAACTAAAGTTTAAAGCAGAAATAGGGGCACTTTTAAAATTTTCATTTTTGACCAAAATCGATGGGTCCGGGGCTTAGGGGATTTCTCATATGCCCCAAAACCGTTGAAGCTCCTGTTCAAAAATCATGCTCCGAAATCAACTTTTTTCATCTCAGGGATTCATTTTGGGATGGTAACTAAAGTTTAAAGCAGAAATAGGGGCACTTTTAAAATTTTCATTTTTGACCAAAATCGATGGGTCCGGGGCTTAGGGAATTTCTCATATGCCCCAAAACCGTTGAAGCTCCTGTTCAAAAATCATGCTCCGAAATCAACTTTTTTCATCTCAGGGATTCATTTTGGGATGGTAACTAAAGTTTAAAGCAGAATTAGGGGCACTTTTAAAATTTTCATTTTTGACCAAAATCGATGGGTCCGGGGCTTAGGGGATTTCTCATATGCCCCAAAACCGTTGAAGCTCCTGTTCAAAAATCATGCTCCGAAATCAACTTTTTTCATCTCAGGGATTCATTTTGGGATGGTAACTAAAGTTTAAAGCAGAAATAGGGGCACTTTTAAAATTTTCATTTTTGACCAAAATCGATGGGTCCGGGCCTTAGGGAATTTCTCATATGCCACAAAACCGTTGAAGCTCCTGTTCAAAAATCATGCTCTGAAATCAACTTTTTTCATCTCAGGGATTCATTTTGGGATGGTAACTAAAGTTTAAAGCAGAAATAGGGGCACTTTTAAAATTTTCATTTTAGACCAAAATCGATGGGTCCTGGGCTTAGGGAATTTCTAATATGCCACAAAACCGTTGAAGCTCCTGTTCAAAAATCATGCTCCAAAATCAACTATTTTCATCTCAGGGATTCATTTTGGGATGGTAACTAAAGTTTAAAGCAGAAATAGGGGCACTTTTAAAAATTTAATTTTTGACCAAAATCGATGGGTCCCGGGCTTAGGGAATTTCTCATATGCCCCAAAACCGTTGAAGCTCCTGTTCAAAAATCATGCTCCGAAATCAACTTTTTTCATCTCATGGATTCATTTTCGGATGGTAACTAAAGTTTAAAGCAGAAATAGGGGCACTTTTAAAATTTTCATTTTTGACCAAAATCGATGGGTCCGGGACTTAGGGAATTTCTCATATGCCCCAAAACCGTTGAATCTCCTGTTCAAAAATCATGCTCCGAAATCAACTTTTTTCATCTCAGGGATTCATTTTGGGATGGTAACTAAAGTTTAAAGCAGAAATAGGGGCACTTTTAAAATTTTCATTTTTGTCCAAAATCGATGGGTCCGGGGCTTAGGGAATTTCTCATATGCCCCAAAACCGTTGAAGCTCCTGTTCAAAAATCATGCTCCGAAATCAACTATTTTCATCTCAGGGATTCATTTTGGGATGGTAACTAAAGTTTAAAGCAGAAATAGGGGCACTTTTAAAATTTTCATTTTTGACCAAAATCGATGGGTCCGGGGCTTAGGGAATTTCTCATATGCCCCAAAACCGTTGAAGCTCCTGTTCAAAAATCATGCTCCGAAATCAACTATTTTCATCTCAGGGATTCATTTTGGGATGGTAACTAAATTTTAAAGCAGAAATAGGGGCACTTTTAAAATTTTCATTTTTGACCAAAATCGATGGGTCCGGGGCTTAGGGAATTTCTCATATGCCCCAAAACCGTTGAAGCTCCTGTTCAAAAATCATGCTCCGAAATCAACTTTTTTCATCTCAGGGATTCATTTTGGGATGGTAACTAAAGTTTAAAGCAGAAATAGGGGCACTTTTAAAAATTTCATTTTTGACCAAAATCGATGGGTCCGGGGCTTAGGGAATTTCTAATATGCCCCAAAACCGTTGAAGCTCCTGTTCAAAAATCATGCTCCGAAATCAACTTTTTTCATCTCAGGGATTCATTTTGGGATGGTAACTAAAGTTTAAAGCAGAAATAGGGGCACTTTTAAATTTTCATTTTTGACCAAAATCATTGGTTTCGGGGCTAAGGGAATTTCTCATATGCCCCAAAACCGTTAAAGCTCCTGTTCAAAAATCATGCTCCGAAATCAACTTTTTTCATCTCAGGGATTCATTTTGGGATGGTAACTAAAGTTTAAAGCAGAAATAGGGGCACTTTTAAAATTTTAATTTTTGACCAAAATCGATGGGTCCGGGGCTAAGGGAATTTCTCATATGCCCCAAAACCGTTAAAGCTCCTGTTCAAAAATCATGCTCCGAAATCAACTTTTTTCATCTCAGGGATTCATTTTGGGATGGTAACTAAAGTTTAAAGCAGAAATAGGGGCACTTTTAAAATTTTCATTTTTGACCAAAATCGATGGGTCCGGGGCTTAGGGAATTTCTCATATGCCCCAAAACCGTTGAAGCTCCTGTTCAAAAATCATGCTCCGAAATCAACTTTTTTCATCTCAGGGATTCATTTTGGGATGGTAACTAAAGTTTAAAGCAGAAATAGGGGCACTTTTAAAATTTTCATTTTTGACCAAAATCGATGGGTCCGGGGCTTAGGGGATTTCTCATATGCCCCAAAACCGTTGAAGCTCCTGTTCAAAAATCATGCTCCGAAATCAACTTTTTTCATCTCAGGGATTCATTTTGGGATGGTAACTAAAGTTTAAAGCAGAAATAGGGGCACTTTTAAAATTTTCATTTTTGACCAAAATCGATGGGTCCGGGGCTTAGGGAATTTCTCATATGCCCCAAAACCGTTGAAGCTCCTGTTCAAAAATCATGCTCCGAAATCAACTTTTTTCATCTCAGGGATTCATTTTGGGATGGTAACTAAAGTTTAAAGCAGAATTAGGGGCACTTTTAAAATTTTCATTTTTGACCAAAATCGATGGGTCCGGGGCTTAGGGGATTTCTCATATGCCCCAAAACCGTTGAAGCTCCTGTTCAAAAATCATGCTCCGAAATCAACTTTTTTCATCTCAGGGATTCATTTTGGGATGGTAACTAAAGTTTAAAGCAGAAATAGGGGCACTTTTAAAATTTTCATTTTTGACCAAAATCGATGGGTCCGGGGCTTAGGGAATTTCTCATATGCCACAAAACCGTTGAAGCTCCTGTTCAAAAATCATGCTCTGAAATCAACTTTTTTCATCTCAGGGATTCATTTTGGGATGGTAACTAAAGTTTAAAGCAGAAATAGGGGCACTTTTAAAATTTTCATTTTAGACCAAAATCGATGGGTCCTGGGCTTAGGGAATTTCTAATATGCCACAAAACCGTTGAAGCTCCTGTTCAAAAATCATGCTCCGAAATCAACTATTTTCATCTCAGGGATTCATTTTGGGATGGTAACTAAATTTTAAAGCAGAAATAGGGGCACTTTTAAATTTTCATTTTTGACCAAAATCGATGGGTCCGGGGCTTAGGGAATTTCTCATATGCCCCAAAACCGTTGAAGCTCCTGTTCAAAAATCATGCTCCGAAATCAACTTTTTTCATCTCATGGATTCATTTTCGGATGGTAACTAAAGTTTAAAGCAGAAATAGGGGCACTTTTAAAATTTTCATTTTTGACGAAAATCGATGGGTCCGGGACTTAGGGAATTTCTCATATGCCCCAAAACCGTTGAATCTCCTGTTCAAAAATCATGCTCCGAAATCAACTTTTTTCATCTCAGGGATTCATTTTGGGATGGTAACTAAAGTTTAAAGCAGAAATAGGGGCACTTTTAAAATTTTCATTTTTGTCCAAAATCGATGGGTCCGGGGCTTAGGGAATTTCTCATATGCCCCAAAACCGTTGAAGCTCCTGTTCAAAAATCATGCTCCGAAATCAACTATTTTCATCTCAGGGATTCATTTTGGGATGGTAACTAAAGTTTAAAGCAGAAATAGGGGCACTTTTAAAATTTTCATTTTTGACCAAAATCGATGGGTCCGGGGCTTAGGGAATTTCTCATATGCCCCAAAACCGTTGAAGCTCCTGTTCAAAAATCATGCTCCGAAATCAACTTTTTTCATCTCAGGGATTCATTTTGGGATGGTAACTAAAGTTTAAAGCAGAAATAGGGGCACTTTTAAAATTTTCATTTTTGACCAAAATCGATGGGTCCGGGGCTTAGGGGATTTCTCATATGCCCCAAAACCGTTGAAGCTCCTGTTCAAAAATCATGCTCCGAAATCAACTTTTTTCATCTCAGGGATTCATTTTGGGATGGTAACTAAAGTTTAAAGCAGAAATAGGGGCACTTTTAAAATTTTCATTTTTGACCAAAATCGATGGGTCCGGGGCTTAGGGAATTTCTCATATGCCCCAAAACCGTTGAAGCTCCTGTTCAAAAATCATGCTCCGAAATCAACTTTTTTCATCTCAGGGATTCATTTTGGGATGGTAACTAAAGTTTAAAGCAGAATTAGGGGCACTTTTAAAATTTTCATTTTTGACCAAAATCGATGGGTCCGGGGCTTAGGGGATTTCTCATATGCCCCAAAACCGTTGAAGCTCCTGTTCAAAAATCATGCTCCGAAATCAACTTTTTTCATCTCAGGGATTCATTTTGGGATGGTAACTAAAGTTTAAAGCAGAAATAGGGGCACTTTTAAAATTTTCATTTTTGACCAAAATCGATGGGTCCGGGCCTTAGGGAATTTCTCATATGCCACAAAACCGTTGAAGCTCCTGTTCAAAAATCATGCTCTGAAATCAACTTTTTTCATCTCAGGGATTCATTTTGGGATGGTAACTAAAGTTTAAAGCAGAAATAGGGGCACTTTTAAAATTTTCATTTTAGACCAAAATCGATGGGTCCTGGGCTTAGGGAATTTCTAATATGCCACAAAACCGTTGAAGCTCCTGTTCAAAAATCATGCTCCAAAATCAACTATTTTCATCTCAGGGATTCATTTTGGGATGGTAACTAAAGTTTAAAGCAGAAATAGGGGCACTTTTAAAAATTTAATTTTTGACCAAAATCGATGGGTCCCGGGCTTAGGGAATTTCTCATATGCCCCAAAACCGTTGAAGCTCCTGTTCAAAAATCATGCTCCGAAATCAACTTTTTTCATCTCATGGATTCATTTTCGGATGGTAACTAAAGTTTAAAGCAGAAATAGGGGCACTTTTAAAATTTTCATTTTTGACCAAAATCGATGGGTCCGGGACTTAGGGAATTTCTCATATGCCCCAAAACCGTTGAATCTCCTGTTCAAAAATCATGCTCCGAAATCAACTTTTTTCATCTCAGGGATTCATTTTGGGATGGTAACTAAAGTTTAAAGCAGAAATAGGGGCACTTTTAAAATTTTCATTTTTGTCCAAAATCGATGGGTCCGGGGCTTAGGGAATTTCTCATATGCCCCAAAACCGTTGAAGCTCCTGTTCAAAAATCATGCTCCGAAATCAACTATTTTCATCTCAGGGATTCATTTTGGGATGGTAACTAAAGTTTAAAGCAGAAATAGGGGCACTTTTAAAATTTTCATTTTTGACCAAAATCGATGGGTCCGGGGCTTAGGGAATTTCTCATATGCCCCAAAACCGTTGAAGCTCCTGTTCAAAAATCATGCTCCGAAATCAACTATTTTCATCTCAGGGATTCATTTTGGGATGGTAACTAAATTTTAAAGCAGAAATAGGGGCACTTTTAAAATTTTCATTTTTGACCAAAATCGATGGGTCCGGGGCTTAGGGAATTTCTCATATGCCCCAAAACCGTTGAAGCTCCTGTTCAAAAATCATGCTCCGAAATCAACTTTTTTCATCTCAGGGATTCATTTTGGGATGGTAACTAAAGTTTAAAGCAGAAATAGGGGCACTTTTAAAAATTTCATTTTTGACCAAAATCGATGGGTCCGGGGCTTAGGGAATTTCTAATATGCCCCAAAACCGTTGAAGCTCCTGTTCAAAAATCATGCTCCGAAATCAACTTTTTTCATCTCAGGGATTCATTTTGGGATGGTAACTAAAGTTTAAAGCAGAAATAGGGGCACTTTTAAATTTTCATTTTTGACCAAAATCATTGGTTTCGGGGCTAAGGGAATTTCTCATATGCCCCAAAACCGTTAAAGCTCCTGTTCAAAAATCATGCTCCGAAATCAACTTTTTTCATCTCAGGGATTCATTTTGGGATGGTAACTAAAGTTTAAAGCAGAAATAGGGGCACTTTTAAAATTTTAATTTTTGACCAAAATCGATGGGTCCGGGGCTAAGGGAATTTCTCATATGCCCCAAAACCGTTAAAGCTCCTGTTCAAAAATCATGCTCCGAAATCAACTTTTTTCATCTCAGGGATTCATTTTGGGATGGTAACTAAAGTTTAAAGCAGAAATAGGGGCACTTTTAAAATTTTCATTTTTGACCAAAATCGATGGGTCCGGGGCTTAGGGAATTTCTCATATGCCCCAAAACCGTTGAAGCTCCTGTTCAAAAATCATGCTCCGAAATCAACTTTTTTCATCTCAGGGATTCATTTTGGGATGGTAACTAAAGTTTAAAGCAGAAATAGGGGCACTTTTAAAATTTTCATTTTTGACCAAAATCGATGGGTCCGGGGCTTAGGGGATTTCTCATATGCCCCAAAACCGTTGAAGCTCCTGTTCAAAAATCATGCTCCGAAATCAACTTTTTTCATCTCAGGGATTCATTTTGGGATGGTAACTAAAGTTTAAAGCAGAAATAGGGGCACTTTTAAATTTTCATTTTTGACCAAAATCATTGGTTTCGGGGCTAAGGGAATTTCTCATATGCCCCAAAACCGTTAAAGCTCCTGTTCAAAAATCATGCTCCGAAATCAACTTTTTTCATCTCAGGGATTCATTTTGGGATGGTAACTAAAGTTTAAAGCAGAAATAGGGGCACTTTTAAAATTTTAATTTTTGACCAAAATCGATGGGTCCGGGGCTAAGGGAATTTCTCATATGCCCCAAAACCGTTAAAGCTCCTGTTCAAAAATCATGCTCCGAAATCAACTTTTTTCATCTCAGGGATTCATTTTGGGATGGTAACTAAAGTTTAAAGCAGAAATAGGGGCACTTTTAAAATTTTCATTTTTGACCAAAATCGATGGGTCCGGGGCTTAGGGAATTTCTCATATGCCCCAAAACCGTTGAAGCTCCTGTTCAAAAATCATGCTCCGAAATCAACTTTTTTCATCTCAGGGATTCATTTTGGGATGGTAACTAAAGTTTAAAGCAGAAATAGGGGCACTTTTAAAATTTTCATTTTTGACCAAAATCGATGGGTCCGGGGCTTAGGGGATTTCTCATATGCCCCAAAACCGTTGAAGCTCCTGTTCAAAAATCATGCTCCGAAATCAACTTTTTTCATCTCAGGGATTCATTTTGGGATGGTAACTAAAGTTTAAAGCAGAAATAGGGGCACTTTTAAAATTTTCATTTTTGACCAAAATCGATGGGTCCGGGGCTTAGGGAATTTCTCATATGCCCCAAAACCGTTGAAGCTCCTGTTCAAAAATCATGCTCCGAAATCAACTTTTTTCATCTCAGGGATTCATTTTGGGATGGTAACTAAAGTTTAAAGCAGAATTAGGGGCACTTTTAAAATTTTCATTTTTGACCAAAATCGATGGGTCCGGGGCTTAGGGGATTTCTCATATGCCCCAAAACCGTTGAAGCTCCTGTTCAAAAATCATGCTCCGAAATCAACTTTTTTCATCTCAGGGATTCATTTTGGGATGGTAACTAAAGTTTAAAGCAGAAATAGGGGCACTTTTAAAATTTTCATTTTTGACCAAAATCGATGGGTCCGGGGCTTAGGGAATTTCTCATATGCCACAAAACCGTTGAAGCTCCTGTTCAAAAATCATGCTCTGAAATCAACTTTTTTCATCTCAGGGATTCATTTTGGGATGGTAACTAAAGTTTAAAGCAGAAATAGGGGCACTTTTAAAATTTTCATTTTAGACCAAAATCGATGGGTCCTGGGCTTAGGGAATTTCTAATATGCCACAAAACCGTTGAAGCTCCTGTTCAAAAATCATGCTCCGAAATCAACTATTTTCATCTCAGGGATTCATTTTGGGATGGTAACTAAATTTTAAAGCAGAAATAGGGGCACTTTTAAATTTTCATTTTTAACCAAAATCGATGGGTCCGGGGCTTAGGGAATTTCTCATATGCCCCAAAACCGTTGAAGCTCCTGTTCAAAAATCATGCTCCGAAATCAACTTTTTTCATCTCATGGATTCATTTTCGGATGGTAACTAAAGTTTAAAGCAGAAATAGGGGCACTTTTAAAATTTTCATTTTTGACGAAAATCGATGGGTCCGGGACTTAGGGAATTTCTCATATGCCCCAAAACCGTTGAATCTCCTGTTCAAAAATCATGCTCCGAAATCAACTTTTTTCATCTCAGGGATTCATTTTGGGATGGTAACTAAAGTTTAAAGCAGAAATAGGGGCACTTTTAAAATTTTCATTTTTGTCCAAAATCGATGGGTCCGGGGCTTAGGGAATTTCTCATATGCCCCAAAACCGTTGAAGCTCCTGTTCAAAAATCATGCTCCGAAATCAACTATTTTCATCTCAGGGATTCATTTTGGGATGGTAACTAAAGTTTAAAGCAGAAATAGGGGCACTTTTAAAATTTTCATTTTTGACCAAAATCGATGGGTCCGGGGCTTAGGGAATTTCTCATATGCCCCAAAACCGTTGAAGCTCCTGTTCAAAAATCATGCTCCGAAATCAACTTTTTTCATCTCAGGGATTCATTTTGGGATGGTAACTAAAGTTTAAAGCAGAAATAGGGGCACTTTTAAAATTTTCATTTTTGACCAAAATCGATGGGTCCGGGGCTTAGGGGATTTCTCATATGCCCCAAAACCGTTGAAGCTCCTGTTCAAAAATCATGCTCCGAAATCAACTTTTTTCATCTCAGGGATTCATTTTGGGATGGTAACTAAAGTTTAAAGCAGAAATAGGGGCACTTTTAAAATTTTCATTTTTGACCAAAATCGATGGGTCCGGGGCTTAGGGAATTTCTCATATGCCCCAAAACCGTTGAAGCTCCTGTTCAAAAATCATGCTCCGAAATCAACTTTTTTCATCTCAGGGATTCATTTTGGGATGGTAACTAAAGTTTAAAGCAGAATTAGGGGCACTTTTAAAATTTTCATTTTTGACCAAAATCGATGGGTCCGGGGCTTAGGGGATTTCTCATATGCCCCAAAACCGTTGAAGCTCCTGTTCAAAAATCATGCTCCGAAATCAACTTTTTTCATCTCAGGGATTCATTTTGGGATGGTAACTAAAGTTTAAAGCAGAAATAGGGGCACTTTTAAAATTTTCATTTTTGACCAAAATCGATGGGTCCGGGCCTTAGGGAATTTCTCATATGCCACAAAACCGTTGAAGCTCCTGTTCAAAAATCATGCTCTGAAATCAACTTTTTTCATCTCAGGGATTCATTTTGGGATGGTAACTAAAGTTTAAAGCAGAAATAGGGGCACTTTTAAAATTTTCATTTTAGACCAAAATCGATGGGTCCTGGGCTTAGGGAATTTCTAATATGCCACAAAACCGTTGAAGCTCCTGTTCAAAAATCATGCTCCAAAATCAACTATTTTCATCTCAGGGATTCATTTTGGGATGGTAACTAAAGTTTAAAGCAGAAATAGGGGCACTTTTAAAAATTTAATTTTTGACCAAAATCGATGGGTCCCGGGCTTAGGGAATTTCTCATATGCCCCAAAACCGTTGAAGCTCCTGTTCAAAAATCATGCTCCGAAATCAACTTTTTTCATCTCATGGATTCATTTTCGGATGGTAACTAAAGTTTAAAGCAGAAATAGGGGCACTTTTAAAATTTTCATTTTTGACCAAAATCGATGGGTCCGGGACTTAGGGAATTTCTCATATGCCCCAAAACCGTTGAATCTCCTGTTCAAAAATCATGCTCCGAAATCAACTTTTTTCATCTCAGGGATTCATTTTGGGATGGTAACTAAAGTTTAAAGCAGAAATAGGGGCACTTTTAAAATTTTCATTTTTGTCCAAAATCGATGGGTCCGGGGCTTAGGGAATTTCTCATATGCCCCAAAACCGTTGAAGCTCCTGTTCAAAAATCATGCTCCGAAATCAACTATTTTCATCTCAGGGATTCATTTTGGGATGGTAACTAAAGTTTAAAGCAGAAATAGGGGCACTTTTAAAATTTTCATTTTTGACCAAAATCGATGGGTCCGGGGCTTAGGGAATTTCTCATATGCCCCAAAACCGTTGAAGCTCCTGTTCAAAAATCATGCTCCGAAATCAACTATTTTCATCTCAGGGATTCATTTTGGGATGGTAACTAAATTTTAAAGCAGAAATAGGGGCACTTTTAAAATTTTCATTTTTGACCAAAATCGATGGGTCCGGGGCTTAGGGAATTTCTCATATGCCCCAAAACCGTTGAAGCTCCTGTTCAAAAATCATGCTCCGAAATCAACTTTTTTCATCTCAGGGATTCATTTTGGGATGGTAACTAAAGTTTAAAGCAGAAATAGGGGCACTTTTAAAAATTTCATTTTTGACCAAAATCGATGGGTCCGGGGCTTAGGGAATTTCTAATATGCCCCAAAACCGTTGAAGCTCCTGTTCAAAAATCATGCTCCGAAATCAACTTTTTTCATCTCAGGGATTCATTTTGGGATGGTAACTAAAGTTTAAAGCAGAAATAGGGGCACTTTTAAATTTTCATTTTTGACCAAAATCATTGGTTTCGGGGCTAAGGGAATTTCTCATATGCCCCAAAACCGTTAAAGCTCCTGTTCAAAAATCATGCTCCGAAATCAACTTTTTTCATCTCAGGGATTCATTTTGGGATGGTAACTAAAGTTTAAAGCAGAAATAGGGGCACTTTTAAAATTTTAATTTTTGACCAAAATCGATGGGTCCGGGGCTAAGGGAATTTCTCATATGCCCCAAAACCGTTAAAGCTCCTGTTCAAAAATCATGCTCCGAAATCAACTTTTTTCATCTCAGGGATTCATTTTGGGATGGTAACTAAAGTTTAAAGCAGAAATAGGGGCACTTTTAAAATTTTCATTTTTGACCAAAATCGATGGGTCCGGGGCTTAGGGAATTTCTCATATGCCCCAAAACCGTTGAAGCTCCTGTTCAAAAATCATGCTCCGAAATCAACTTTTTTCATCTCAGGGATTCATTTTGGGATGGTAACTAAAGTTTAAAGCAGAAATAGGGGCACTTTTAAAATTTTCATTTTTGACCAAAATCGATGGGTCCGGGGCTTAGGGGATTTCTCATATGCCCCAAAACCGTTGAAGCTCCTGTTCAAAAATCATGCTCCGAAATCAACTTTTTTCATCTCAGGGATTCATTTTGGGATGGTAACTAAAGTTTAAAGCAGAAATAGGGGCACTTTTAAAATTTTCATTTTTGACCAAAATCGATGGGTCCGGGGCTTAGGGAATTTCTCATATGCCCCAAAACCGTTGAAGCTCCTGTTCAAAAATCATGCTCCGAAATCAACTTTTTTCATCTCAGGGATTCATTTTGGGATGGTAACTAAAGTTTAAAGCAGAATTAGGGGCACTTTTAAAATTTTCATTTTTGACCAAAATCGATGGGTCCGGGGCTTAGGGGATTTCTCATATGCCCCAAAACCGTTGAAGCTCCTGTTCAAAAATCATGCTCCGAAATCAACTTTTTTCATCTCAGGGATTCATTTTGGGATGGTAACTAAAGTTTAAAGCAGAAATAGGGGCACTTTTAAAATTTTCATTTTTGACCAAAATCGATGGGTCCGGGGCTTAGGGAATTTCTCATATGCCCCAAAACCGTTGAAGCTCCTGTTCAAAAATCATGCTCTGAAATCAACTTTTTTCATCTCAGGGATTCATTTTGGGATGGTAACTAAAGTTTAAAGCAGAAATAGGGGCACTTTTAAAATTTTCATTTTAGACCAAAATCGATGGGTCCTGGGCTTAGGGAATTTCTAATATGCCACAAAACCGTTGAAGCTCCTGTTCAAAAATCATGCTCCGAAATCAACTATTTTCATCTCAGGGATTCATTTTGGGATGGTAACTAAATTTTAAAGCAGAAATAGGGGCACTTTTAAATTTTCATTTTTGACCAAAATCGATGGGTCCGGGGCTTAGGGAATTTCTCATATGCCCCAAAACCGTTGAAGCTCCTGTTCAAAAATCATGCTCCGAAATCAACTTTTTTCATCTCATGGATTCATTTTCGGATGGTAACTAAAGTTTAAAGCAGAAATAGGGGCACTTTTAAAATTTTCATTTTTGACGAAAATCGATGGGTCCGGGACTTAGGGAATTTCTCATATGCCCCAAAACCGTTGAATCTCCTGTTCAAAAATCATGCTCCGAAATCAACTTTTTTCATCTCAGGGATTCATTTTGGGATGGTAACTAAAGTTTAAAGCAGAAATAGGGGCACTTTTAAAATTTTCATTTTTGTCCAAAATCGATGGGTCCGGGGCTTAGGGAATTTCTCATATGCCCCAAAACCGTTGAAGCTCCTGTTCAAAAATCATGCTCCGAAATCAACTATTTTCATCTCAGGGATTCATTTTGGGATGGTAACTAAAGTTTAAAGCAGAAATAGGGGCACTTTTAAAATTTTCATTTTTGACCAAAATCGATGGGTCCGGGGCTTAGGGAATTTCTCATATGCCCCAAAACCGTTGAAGCTCCTGTTCAAAAATCATGCTCCGAAATCAACTATTTTCATCTCAGGGATTCATTTTGGGATGGTAACTAAATTTTAAAGCAGAAATAGGGGCACTTTTAAATTTTCATTTTTGACCAAAATCGATGGGTCCGGGGCTTAGGGAATTTCTCATATGCCCCAAAACCGTTGAAACTCCTGTTCATAAATCATGCTCCGAAATCAACTATTTTCATCTCAGGGATTCATTTTGGGATGGTAACTAAAGTTTAAAGCAGAAATAGGGGCACTTTTAAAATTTTCATTTTTGACCAAAATCGATGGGTCCGGGGCTTAGGGAATTTCTCATATGCCCCAAAACCGTTGAAGCTCCTGTTCAAAAATCATGCTCCGAAATCAACTTTTTTCATCTCAGGGATTCATTTTGGGATGGTAACTAAATTTAAAGCAGAAATAGGGGCACTTTTAAAATTTTCATTTTTGACAAAAATCGATGGGTCCGGGGCTTAGGGAATTTCTCATATGCCCCAAAACCGTTGAAGCTCTTGTTCAAAAATCATGCTCCGAAATCAACTTTTTTCATCTCAGGGATTCATTTTGGGATGGTAACTAAATTTAAAGCAGAAATAGGGGCACTTTTAAAATTTTCATTTTTGACAAAAATCGATGGGTCCGGGGCTTAGGGAATTTCTCATATGCCACAAAACCGTTGAAGCTCCTGTTCAAAAATCATGCTCTGAAATCAACTTTTTTCATCTCAGGGATTCATTTTGGGATGGTAACTAAAGTTTAAAGCAGAAATAGGGGCACTTTTAAAATTTTCATTTTAGACCAAAATCGATGGGTCCTGGGCTTAGGGAATTTCTAATATGCCACAAAACCGTTGAAGCTCCTGTTCAAAAATCATTCTCCGAAATCAACTATTTTCATCTCAGGGATTCATTTTGGGATGGTAACTAAAGTTTAAAGCAGAAATAGGGGCACTTTTAAAAATTTCATTTTTGACCAAAATCGATGGGTCCGGGGCTTAGGGAATTTCTCATATGCCCCAAAACCGTTGAAGCTCCTGTTCAAAAATCATGCTCCGAAATCAACTATTTTCATCTCAGGGATTCATTTTGGGATGGTAACTAAAGTTTAAAGCAGAAATAGGGGCACTTTTAAAATTTTCATTTTTGACCAAAATCGATGGGTCCGGGGCTTAGGGAATTTCTCATATGCCCCAAAACCGTTGAAGCTCCTGTTCAAAAATCATGCTCCGAAATCAACTTTTTTCATCTCAGGGATTCATTTTGGGATGGTAACTAAATTTAAAGCAGAAATAGGGGCACTTTTAAAATTTTCATTTTTGACAAAAATCGATGGGTCCGGGGCTTAGGGAATTTCTCATATGCCACAAAACCGTTGAAGCTCCTGTTCAAAAATCATGCTCTGAAATCAACTTTTTTCATCTCAGGGATTCATTTTGGGATGGTAACTAAAGTTTAAAGCAGAAATAGGGGCACTTTTAAAATTTTCATTTTAGACCAAAATCGATGGGTCCTGGGCTTAGGGAATTTCTAATATGCCACAAAACCGTTGAAGCTCCTGTTCAAAAATCATGCTCCGAAATCAACTATTTTCATCTCAGGGATTCATTTTAAGATGGTAACTAAAGTTTAAAGCAGAAATAGGGGCACTTTTAAAAATTTCATTTTTGACCAAAATCGATGGGTCCGGGGCTTAGGGAATTTCTCATATGCCCCAAAACCGTTGAAGCTCCTGTTCAAAAATCATGCTCCAAAATCAACTTTTTTCATCTCAGGGATTCATTTTGGGATGGTAACTAAAGTTTAAAGCAGACATAGGGGCACTTTTAAAATTTTCATTTTTGATCAAAATCGATGGGTCCGGGGCTTAGGGAATTTCTCATATGCCCCAAAACCGTTGAAGCTCCTGTTCAAAAATCATGCTCCGAAATCAACTTTTTTCATCTCAGGGATTCATTTTGGGATGGTAACTAAATTTAAAGCAGAAATAGGGGCACTTTTAAAATTTTCATTTTTGACAAAAATCGATGGGTCCGGGGCTTAGGGAATTTCTCATATGCCACAAAACCGTTGAAGCTCCTGTTCAAAAATCATGCTCTGAAATCAACTTTTTTCATCTCAGGGATTCATTTTGGGATGGTAACTAAAGTTTAAAGCAGAAATAGGGGCACTTTTAAAATTTTCATTTTAGACCAAAATCGATGGGTCCTGGGCTTAGGGAATTTCTAATATGCCACAAAACCGTTGAAGCTCCTGTTCAAAAATCATGCTCCGAAATCAACTATTTTCATCTCAGGGATTCATTTTGGGATGGTAACTAAAGTTTAAAGCAGAAATAGGGGCACTTTTAAAAATTTCATTTTTGACCAAAATCGATGGGTCCGGGGCTTAGGGAATTTCTCATATGCCCCAAAACCGTTGAAGCTCCTGTTCAAAAATCATGCTCCGAAATCAACTATTTTCATCTCAGGGATTCATTTTGGGATGGTAACTAAAGTTTAAAGCAGAAATAGGGGCACTTTTAAAATTTTCATTTTTGACCAAAATCGATGGGTCCGGGGCTTAGGGAATTTCTCATATGCCCCAAAACCGTTGAAGCTCCTGTTCAAAAATCATGCTCCGAAATCAACTTTTTTCATCTCAGGGATTCATTTTGGGATGGTAACTAAAGTTTAAAGCAGAAATAGGGGCACTTTTAAAATTTTCATTTTTGACCAAAATCGATGGGTCCGGGGCTTAGGGAATTTCTCATATGCCCCAAAACCGTTGAAGCTCCTGTTCAAAAATTATGCTCCGAAATCAACTTTTTTCATCTCAGGGATTCATTTTGGGATGGTAACTAAATTTAAAGCAGAAATAGGGGCACTTTTAAAATTTTCATTTTTGACAAAAATCGATGGGTCCGGGGCTTAGGGAATTTCTCATATGCCACAAAACCGTTGAAGCTCCTGTTCAAAAATCATGCTCTGAAATCAACTTTTTTCATCTCAGGGATTCATTTTGGGATGGTAACTAAAGTTTAAAGCAGAAATAGGGGCACTTTTAAAATTTTCATTTTAGACCAAAATCGATGGGTCCTGGGCTTAGGGAATTTCTAATATGCCACAAAACCGTTGAAGCTCCTGTTCAAAAATCATGCTCCGAAATCAACTATTTTCATCTCAGGGATTCATTTTGGGATGGTAACTAAAGTTTAAAGCAGAAATAGGGGCACTTTTAAAAATTTCATTTTTGACCAAAATCGATGGGTCCGGGGCTTAGGGAATTTCTCATATGCCCCAAAACCGTTGAAGCTCCTGTTCAAAAATCATGCTCCAAAATCAACTTTTTTCATCTCAGGGATTCATTTTGGGATGGTAACTAAAGTTTAAAGCAGACATAGGGGCACTTTTAAAATTTTCATTTTTGATCAAAATCGATGGGTCCGGGGCTTAGGGAATTTCTCATATGCCATAAAAACCGTTGAAGCTCCTGTTCAAAAATCATGCTCCGAAATCAACTTTTTTCATCTCAGGGATTCATTTTGGGATGGTAACTAAAGTTTAAAGCAGAAATAGGGGCACTTTTAAAATTTTCATTTTTGACCAAAATCGATGGGTCCGGGGCTTAGGGAATTTCTCATATGCCCCAAAACCGTTGAAGCTCCTGTTCAAAAATCATGCTCCGAAATCAACTTTTTTCATCTCAGGGATTCATTTTGGGATGGTAACTAAATTTAAAGCAGAAATAGGGGCACTTTTAAAATTTTCATTTTTGACCAAAATCGATGGGTCCGGGGCTTAGGGAATTTCTCATATGCCCCAAAACCGTTGAAGCTCCTGTTCAAAAATCATGCTCCGAAATCAACTATTTTCATCTCAGGGATTCATTTTGGGATGGTAACTAAAGTTTAAAGCAGAAATAGGGGCACTTTTAAAAATTTCATTTTTGACCAAAATCGATGGGTCCGGGGCTTAGGGAATTTCTAATATGCCCCAAAACCGTTGAAGCTCCTGTTCAAAAATCATGCTCCGAAATCAACTTTTTTCATCTCAGGGATTCATTTTGGGATGGTAACTAAAGTTTAAAGCAGAAATAGGGGCACTTTTAAATTTTCATTTTTGACCAAAATCATTGGTTTCGGGGCTAAGGGAATTTCTCATATGCCCCAAAACCGTTAAAGCTCCTGTTCAAAAATCATGCTCCGAAATCAACTTTTTTCATCTCAGGGATTCATTTTGGGATGGTAACTAAAGTTTAAAGCAGAAATAGGGGCACTTTTAAAATTTTAATTTTTGACCAAAATCGATGGGTCCGGGGCTAAGGGAATTTCTCATATGCCCCAAAACCGTTAAAGCTCCTGTTCAAAAATCATGCTCCGAAATCAACTTTTTTCATCTCAGGGATTCATTTTGGGATGGTAACTAAAGTTTAAAGCAGAAATAGGGGCACTTTTAAAATTTTCATTTTTGACCAAAATCGATGGGTCCGGGGCTTAGGGAATTTCTCATATGCCCCAAAACCGTTGAAGCTCCTGTTCAAAAATCATGCTCCGAAATCAACTTTTTTCATCTCAGGGATTCATTTTGGGATGGTAACTAAAGTTTAAAGCAGAAATAGGGGCACTTTTAAAATTTTAATTTTTGACCAAAATCGATGGGTCCGGGGCTAAGGGAATTTCTCATATGCCCCAAAACCGTTAAAGCTCCTGTTCAAAAATCATGCTCCGAAATCAACTTTTTTCATCTCAGGGATTCATTTTGGGATGGTAACTAAAGTTTAAAGCAGAAATAGGGGCACTTTTAAAATTTTCATTTTTGTCCAAAATCGATGGGTCCGGGGCTTAGGGAATTTCTCATATGCCCCAAAACCGTTGAAGCTCCTGTTCAAAAATCATGCTCCGAAATCAACTTTTTTCATCTCAGAGATTCATTTTGGGATGGTAACTAAAGTTTAAAGCAGAAATAGGGGCACTTTTAAAATTTTCATTTTTGACCAAAATCGATGGGTCCGGGGCTTAGGGGATTTCTCATATGCCCCAAAACCGTTGAAGCTCCTGTTCAAAAATCATGCTCCGAAATCAACTTTTTTCATCTCAGGGATTCATTTTGGGATGGTAACTAAAGTTTAAACAGAAATAGGGGCACTTTTAAAATTTTCATTTTTGACCAAAATCGATGGGTCCGGGGCTTAGGGAATTTCTCATATGCCACAAAACCGTTGAAGCTCCTGTTCAAAAATCATGCTCTGAAATCAACTTTTTTCATCTCAGGGATTCATTTTGGGATGGTAACTAAAGTTTAAAGCAGAAATAGGGGCACTTTTAAAATTTTAATTTTTGACCAAAATCGATGGGTCCGGGGCTAAGGGAATTTCTCATATGCCCCAAAACCGTTAAAGCTCCTGTTCAAAAATCATGCTCCGAAATCAACTTTTTTCATCTCAGGGATTCATTTTGGGATGGTAAATAAAGTTTAAAGCAGAAATAGGGGCACTTTTAAAATTTTCATTTTTGACCAAAATCGATGGGTCCGGGGCTTAGGGAATTTCTCATATGCCCCAAAACCGTTGAAGCTCCTGTTCAAAAATCATGCTCCGAAATCAACTTTTTTCATCTCAGGGATTCATTTTGGGATGGTAACTAAAGTTTAAAGCAGAAATAGGGGCACTTTTAAAATTTTCATTTTTGACCAAAATCGATGGGTCCGGGGCTTAGGGGATTTCTCATATGCCCCAAAACCGTTGAAGCTCCTGTTCAAAAATCATGCTCCGAAATCAACTTTTTTCATCTCAGGGATTCATTTTGGGATGGTAACTAAAGTTTAAAGCAGAAATAGGGGCACTTTTAAAATTTTCATTTTTGACCAAAATCGATGGGTCCGGGGCTTAGGGAATTTCTCATATGCCACAAAACCGTTGAAGCTCCTGTTCAAAAATCATGCTCCGAAATCAACTTTTTTCATCTCATGGATTCATTTTCGGATGGTAACTAAAGTTTAAAGCAGAAATAGGGGCACTTTTAAAATTTTCATTTTTGACCAAAATCGATGGGTCCGGGACTTAGGGAATTTCTCATATGCCCCAAAACCGTTGAATCTCCTGTTCAAAAATCATGCTCCGAAATCAACTTTTTTCATCTCAGGGATTCATTTTGGGATGGTAACTAAAGTTTAAAGCAGAAATAGGGGCACTTTTAAAATTTTCATTTTTGTCCAAAATCGATGGGTCCGGGGCTTAGGGAATTTCTCATATGCCCCAAAACCGTTGAAGCTCCTGTTCAAAAATCATGCTCCGAAATCAACTATTTTCATCTCAGGGATTCATTTTGGGATGGTAACTAAAGTTTAAAGCAGAAATAGGGGCACTTTTAAAATTTTCATTTTTGACCAAAATCGATGGGTCCGGGGCTTAGGGAATTTCTCATATGCCCCAAAACCGTTGAAGCTCCTGTTCAAAAATCATGCTCCGAAATCAACTATTTTCATCTCAGGGATTCATTTTGGGATGGTAACTAAATTTTAAAGCAGAAATAGGGGCACTTTTAAATTTTCATTTTTGACCAAAATCGATGGGTCCGGGGCTTAGGGAATTTCTCATATGCCCCAAAACCGTTGAAACTCCTGTTCAAAAATCATGCTCCGAAATCAACTATTTTCATCTCAGGGATTCATTTTGGGATGGTAACTAAAGTTTAAAGCAGAAATAGGGGCACTTTTAAAATTTTCATTTTTGACCAAAATCGATGGGTCCGGGGCTTAGGGAATTTCTCATATGCCCCAAAACCGTTGAAGCTCCTGTTCAAAAATCATGCTCCGAAATCAACTTTTTTCATCTCAGGGATTCATTTTGGGATGGTAACTAAATTTAAAGCAGAAATAGGGGCACTTTTAAAATTTTCATTTTTGACAAAAATCGATGGGTCCGGGGCTTAGGGAATTTCTCATATGCCACAAAACCGTTGAAGCTCCTGTTCAAAAATCATGCTCTGAAATCAACTTTTTTCATCTCAGGGATTCATTTTGGGATGGTAACTAAAGTTTAAAGCAGAAATAGGGGCACTTTTAAAATTTTCATTTTAGACCAAAATCGATGGGTCCTGGGCTTAGGGAATTTCTAATATGCCACAAAACCGTTGAAGCTCCTGTTCAAAAATCATGCTCCGAAATCAACTATTTTCATCTCAGGGATTCATTTTGGGATGGTAACTAAAGTTTAAAGCAGAAATAGGGGCACTTTTAAAAATTTCATTTTTGACCAAAATCGATGGGTCCGGGGCTTAGGGAATTTCTCATATGCCCCAAAACCGTTGAAGCTCCTGTTCAAAAATCATGCTCCGAAATCAACTATTTTCATCTCAGGGATTCATTTTGGGATGGTAACTAAAGTTTAAAGCAGAAATAGGGGCACTTTTAAAATTTTCATTTTTGACCAAAATCGATGGGTCCGGGGCTTAGGGAATTTCTCATATGCCCCAAAACCGTTGAAGCTCCTGTTCAAAAATCATGCTCCGAAATCAACTTTTTTCATCTCAGGGATTCATTTTGGGATGGTAACTAAATTTAAAGCAGAAATAGGGGCACTTTTAAAATTTTCATTTTTGACAAAAATCGATGGGTCCGGGGCTTAGGGAATTTCTCATATGCCACAAAACCGTTGAAGCTCCTGTTCAAAAATCATGCTCTGAAATCAACTTTTTTCATCTCAGGGATTCATTTTGGGATGGTAACTAAAGTTTAAAGCAGAAATAGGGGCACTTTTAAAATTTTCATTTTAGACCAAAATCGATGGGTCCTGGGCTTAGGGAATTTCTAATATGCCACAAAACCGTTGAAGCTCCTGTTCAAAAATCATGCTCCGAAATCAACTATTTTCATCTCAGGGATTCATTTTGGGATGGTAACTAAAGTTTAAAGCAGAAATAGGGGCACTTTTAAAAATTTCATTTTTGACCAAAATCGATGGGTCCGGGGCTTAAGGAATTTCTCATATGCCCCAAAACCGTTGAAGCTCCTGTTCAAAAATCATGCTCCAAAATCAACTTTTTTCATCTGAGGGATTCATTTTGGGATGGTAACTAAAGTTTAAAGCAGACATAGGGGCACTTTTAAAATTTTCATTTTTGATCAAAATCGATGGGTCCGGGGCTTAGGGAATTTCTCATATGCCCCAAAACCGTTGAAGCTCCTGTTCAAAAATCATGCTCCGAAATCAACTTTTTTCATCTCAGGGATTCATTTTGGGATGGTAACTAAAGTTTAAAGCAGAAATAGGGGCACTTTTAAAATTTTCATTTTTGACCAAAATCGATGGGTCCGGGGCTTAGGGAATTTCTCATATGCCCCAAAACCGTTGAAGCTCCTGTTCAAAAATCATGCTCCGAAATCAACTTTTTTCATCTCAGGGATTCATTTTGGGATGGTAACTAAATTTAAAGCAGAAATAGGGGCACTTTTAAAATTTTCATTTTTGACAAAAATTGATGGGTCCGGGGCTTAGGGAATTTCTCATATGCCACAAAACCGTTGAAGCTCCTGTTCAAAAATCATGCTCTGAAATCAACTTTTTTCATCTCAGGGATTCATTTTGGGATGGTAACTAAAGTTTAAAGCAGAAATAGGGGCACTTTTAAAATTTTCATTTTAGACCAAAATCGATGGGTCCTGGGCTTAGGGAATTTCTAATATGCCACAAAACCGTTGAAGCTCCTGTTCAAAAATCATGCTCCGAAATCAACTATTTTCATCTCAGGGATTCATTTTGGGATGGTAACTAAAGTTTAAAGCAGAAATAGGGGCACTTTTAAAAATTTCATTTTTGACCAAAATCGATGGGTCCGGGGCTTAGGGAATTTCTCATATGCCCCAAAACCGTTGAAGCTCCTGTTCAAAAATCATGCTCCGAAATCAACTATTTTCATCTCAGGGATTCATTTTGGGATGGTAACTAAAGTTTAAAGCAGAAATAGGGGCACTTTTAAAATTTTCATTTTTGACCAAAATCGATGGGTCCGGGGCTTAGGGAATTTCTCATATGCCCCAAAACCGTTGAAGCTCCTGTTCAAAAATCATGCTCCGAAATCAACTTTTTTCATCTCAGGGATTCATTTTGGGATGGTAACTAAATTTAAAGCAGAAATAGGGGCACTTTTAAAATTTTCATTTTTGACAAAAATCGATGGGTCCAGGGCTTAGGGAATTTCTCATATGCCACAAAACCGTTGAAGCTCCTGTTCAAAAATCATGCTCTGAAATCAACTTTTTTCATCTCAGGGATTCATTTTGGGATGGTAACTAAAGTTTAAAGCAGAAATAGGGGCACTTTTAAAATTTTCATTTTAGACCAAAATCGATGGGTCCTGGGCTTAGGGAATTTCTAATATGCCACAAAACCGTTGAAGCTCCTGTTCAAAAATCATGCTCCGAAATCAACTATTTTCATCTCAGGGATTCATTTTGGGATGGTAACTAAAGTTTAAAGCAGAAATAGGGGCACTTTTAAAAATTTCATTTTTGACCAAAATCGATGGGTCCGGGGCTTAGGGAATTTCTCATATGCCCCAAAACCATTGAAGCTCCTGTTCAAAAATCATGCTCCAAAATCAACTTTTTTCATCTCAGGGATTCATTTTGGGATGGTAACTAAAGTTTAAAGCAGACATAGGGGCACTTTTAAAATTTTCATTTTTGATCAAAATCGATGGGTCCGGGGCTTAGGGAATTTCTCATATGCCCCAAAACCGTTGAAGCTCCTGTTCAAAAATCATGCTCCGAAATCAACTTTTTTCATCTCAGGGATTCATTTTGGGATGGTAACTAAAGTTTAAAGCAGAAATAGGGGCACTTTTAAATTTTCATTTTTGACCAAAATCGATGGGTCCGGGGCTAAGGGAATTTCTCATATGCCCCAAAACCGTTGAAACTCCTGTTCAAAAATCATGCTCCGAAATCAACTTTTTTCATCTCAGGGATTCATTTTGGGATGGTAACTAAAGTTTAAAGCAGAAATAGGGGCACTTTTAAAATTTTCATTTTTGACCAAAATCGATGGGTCCGGGGCTTAGGGAATTTCTCATATGCCCCAAAACCGTTGAAGCTCCTGTTCAAAAATCATGCTCCGAAATCAACTTTTTTCATCTCAGGGATTCATTTTGGGATGGTAACTAAAGTTTAAAGCAGAAATAGGGGCACTTTTAAAATTTTCATTTTTGACCAAAATCGATGGGTCTGGGGCTTAGGGGATTTCTCATATCCCCCAAAACCGTTGAAGCTCCTGTTCAAAAATCATGCTCCGAAATCAACTTTTTTCATCTCAGGGATTCATTTTGGGATGGTAACTAAAGTTTAAAGCAGAAATAGGGGCACTTTAAAATTTTTCATTTTAGACCAAAATCGATGGGTCCTGGGCTTAGGGAATTTCTCATATGCCACAAAACCGTTGAAGCTCCTGTTCAAAAATCATGCTCCGAAATCAACTTTTTTCATCTCAGGGATTCATTTTGGGATGGTAACTAAAGTTTAAAGCAGAAATAGGGGCACTTTTAAAATTTTAATTTTTGACCAAAATCGATGGGTCCGGGGCTAAGGGAATTTCTCATATGCCCCAAAACCGTTAAAGCTCCTGTTCAAAAATCATGCTCCGAAATCAACTTTTTTCATCTCAGGGATTCATTTTGGGATGGTAACTAAAGTTTAAAGCAGAAATAGGGGCACTTTTAAAATTTTCATTTTTGACCAAAATCGATGGGTCCGGGGCTTAGGGAATTTCTCATATGCCCCAAAACCGTTGAAGCTCCTGTTCAAAAATCATGCTCCGAAATCAACTTTTTTCATCTCAGGGATTCATTTTGGGATGGTAACTAAAGTTTAAAGCAGAAATAGGGGCACTTTTAAAATTTTCATTTTTGACCAAAATCGATGGGTCCGGGGCTTAGGGGATTTCTCATATGCCCCAAAACCGTTGAAGCTCCTGTTCAAAAATCATGCTCCGAAATCAACTTTTTTCATCTCAGGGATTCATTTTGGGATGGTAACTAAAGTTTAAAGCAGAAATAGGGGCACTTTTAAAATTTTAATTTTTGACCAAAATCGATGGGTCCGGGGCTAAGGGAATTTCTCATATGCCCCAAAACCGTTAAAGCTCCTGTTCAAAAATCATGCTCCGAAATCAACTTTTTTCATCTCAGGGATTCATTTTGGGATGGTAACTAAAGTTTAAAGCAGAAATAGGGGCACTTTTAAAATTTTAATTTTTGACCAAAATCGATGGGTCCGGGGCTAAGGGAATTTCTCATATGCCCCAAAACCGTTAAAGCTCCTGTTCAAAAATCATGCTCCGAAATCAACTTTTTTCATCTCAGGGATTCATTTTGGGATGGTAACTAAAGTTTAAAGCAGAAATAGGGGCACTTTTAAAATTTTCATTTTTGACCAAAATCGATGGGTCCGGGGCTTAGGGAATTTCTCATATGCCCCAAAACCGTTGAAGCTCCAGTTCAAAAATCATGCTCCTAAATCAACTTTTTTCATCTCAGGGATTCATTTTGGGATGGTAACTAAAGTTTAAAGCAGAAATAGGGGCACTTTTAAAATTTTCATTTTTGACCAAAATCGATGGGTCCGGGGCTTAGGGGATTTCTCATATGCCCCAAAACCGTTGAAGCTCCTGTTCAAAAATCATGCTCCGAAATCAACTTTTTTCATCTCAGGGATTCATTTTGGGATGGTAACTAAAGTTTAAAGCAGAATTAGGGGCACTTTTAAAATTTTCATTTTTGACCAAAATCGATGGGTCCGGGGCTTAGGGAATTTCTCATATGCCCCAAAACCGTTGAAGCTCCTGTTCAAAAATCATGCTCTGAAATCAACTTTTTTCATCTCAGGGATTCATTTTGGGATGGTAACTAAAGTTTAAAGCAGAAATAGGGGCACTTTTAAAATTTTAATTTTTGACCAAAATCGATGGGTCCGGGGCTTAGGGAATTTCTCATATGCCCCAAAACCGTTGAAGCTCCAGTTCAAAAATCATGCTCCTAAATCAACTTTTTTCATCTCAGGGATTCATTTTGGGATGGTAACTAAAGTTTAAAGCAGAAATAGGGGCACTTTTAAAATTTTCATTTTTGACCAAAATCGATGGGTCCGGGGCTTAGGGGATTTCTCATATGCCCCAAAACCGTTGAAGCTCCTGTTCAAAAATCATGCTCCGAAATCAACTTTTTTCATCTCAGGGATTCATTTTGGGATGGTAACTAAAGTTTAAAGCAGAATTAGGGGCACTTTTAAAATTTTCATTTTTGACCAAAATCGATGGGTCCGGGGCTTAGGGAATTTCTCATATGCCCCAAAACCGTTGAAGCTCCTGTTCAAAAATCATGCTCTGAAATCAACTTTTTTCATCTCAGGGATTCATTTTGGGATGGTAACTAAAGTTTAAAGCAGAAATAGGGGCACTTTTAAAATTTTAATTTTTGACCAAAATCGATGGGTCCGGGGCTAAGGGAATTTCTCATATGCCCCAAAACCGTTAAAGCTTCTGTTCAAAAATCATGCTCCGAAATCAACTTTTTTCATCTCAGGGATTCATTTTGGGATGGTAACTAAAGTTTAAAGCAGAAATAGGGGCACTTTTCAAAATTTCATTTTTGACCAAAATCGATGGGTCCGGGGCTTAGGGAATTTCTCATATGCCCCAAAACCGTTGAAGCTCCTGTTCAAAAATCATGCTCCGAAATCAACTTTTTTCATCTCAGGGATTCATTTTGGGATGGTAACTAAAGTTTAAAGCAGAAATAGGGGCACTTTTAAAATTTTCATTTTTGACCAAAATCGATGGGTCCGGGGCTTAGGGGATTTCTCATATGCCCCAAAACCGTTGAAGCTCCTGTTCAAAAATCATGCTCCGAAATCAACTTTTTTCATCTCAGGGATTCATTTTGGGATGGTAACTAAAGTTTAAAGCAGAAATAGGGGCACTTTTAAAAATTTAATTTTTGACCAAAATCGATGGGTCCGGGGCTTAGGGAATTTCTCATATGCCCCAAAACCGTTGAATCTCCTGTTCAAAAATCATGCTCCGAAATAAACTTTTTTCATCTCAGGGATTCATTTTGGGATGGTAACTAAAGTTTAAAGCAGAAATAGGGGCACTTTTAAAATTTTCATTTTTGTCCAAAATCGATGGGTCCGGGGCTTAGGGAATTTCTCATATGCCCCAAAACCGTTGAAGCTCCTGTTCAAAAATCATGCTCCGAAATCAACTTTTTTCATCTCAGGGATTCATTTTGGGATGGTAACTAAAGTTTAAAGCAGAAATAGGGGCACTTTTAAAATTTTAATTTTTGACCAAAATCGATGGGTCCGGGGCTTAGGGAATTTCTCATATGCCCCAAAACCGTTGAAACTCCTGTTCAAAAATCATGCTCCGAAATCAACTATTTTCATCTCAGGGATTCATTTTGGGATGGTAACTAAAGTTTAAAGCAGAAATAGGGGCACTTTTAAAATTTTCATTTTTGACCAAAATCGATGGGTCCGGGGCTTAGGGAATTTCTCATATGCCCCAAAACCGTTGAAGCTCCTGTTCAAAAATCATGCTCCGAAATCAACTTTTTTCATCTCAGGGATTCATTTTGGGATGGTAACTAAATTTAAAGCAGAAATAGGGGCACTTTTAAAATTTTCATTTTTGACAAAAATCGATGGGTCCGGGGCTTAGGGAATTTCTCATATGCCACAAAACCGTTGAAGCTCCTGTTCAAAAATCATGCTCTGAAATCAACTTTTTTTCATCTCAGGGATTCATTTTGGGATGGTAACTAAAGTTTAAAGCAGAAATAGGGGCACTTTCAAAATTTTCATTTTAGACCAAAATCGATGGGTCCTGGGCTTAGGAAATTTCTAATATGCCACAAAACCGTTGAAGCTCCTGTTCAAAAATCATGCTCCGAAATCAACTATTTTCATCTCAGGGATTCATTTTGGGATGGTAACTAAAGTTTAAAGCAGAAATAGGGGCACTTTTAAAAATTTCATTTTTGACCAAAATCGATGGGTCCGGGGCTTAGGGAATTTCTCATATGCCCCAAAACCGTTGAAGCTCCTGTTCAAAAATCATGCTCCGAAATCAACTATTTTCATCTCAGGGATTCATTTTGGGATGGTAACTAAAGTTTAAAGCAGAAATAGGGGCACTTTTAAAATTTTCATTTTTGACCAAAATCGATGGGTCCGGGGCTTAGGGAATTTCTCATATGCCCCAAAACCGTTGAAGCTCCTGTTCAAAAATCATGCTCCGAAATCAACTTTTTTCATCTCAGGGATTCATTTTGGGATGGTAACTAAATTTAAAGCAGAAATAGGGGCACTTTTAAAATTTTCATTTTTGACAAAAATCGATGGGTCCGGGGCTTAGGGAATTTCTCATATGCCACAAAACCGTTGAAGCTCCTGTTCAAAAATCATGCTCTGAAATCAACTTTTTTCATCTCAGGGATTCATTTTGGGATGGTAACTAAAGTTTAAAGCAGAAATAGGGGCACTTTTAAAATTTTCATTTTTGACCAAAATCGATGGGTCCGGGGCTTAGGGGATTTCTCATATGCCCCAAAACCGTTGAAGCTCCTGTTCAAAAATCATGCTCCGAAATCAACTTTTTTCATCTCAGGGATTCATTTTGGGATGGTAACTAAAGTTTAAAGCAGAAATAGGGGCACTTTTAAAAATTTAATTTTTGACCAAAATCGATGGGTCCGGGGCTTAGGGAATTTCTCATATGCCCCAAAACCGTTGAATCTCCTGTTCAAAAATCATGCTCCGAAATAAACTTTTTTCATCTCAGGGATTCATTTTGGGATGGTAACTAAAGTTTAAAGCAGAAATAGGGGCACTTTTAAAATTTTCATTTTTGTCCAAAATCGATGGGTCCGGGGCTTAGGGAATTTCTCATATGCCCCAAAACCGTTGAAGCTCCTGTTCAAAAATCATGCTCCGAAATCAACTTTTTTCATCTCAGGGATTCATTTTGGGATGGTAACTAAAGTTTAAAGCAGAAATAGGGGCACTTTTAAAATTTTAATTTTTGACCAAAATCGATGGGTCCGGGGCTTAGGGAATTTCTCATATGCCCCAAAACCGTTGAAACTCCTGTTCAAAAATCATGCTCCGAAATCAACTATTTTCATCTCAGGGATTCATTTTGGGATGGTAACTAAAGTTTAAAGCAGAAATAGGGGCACTTTTAAAATTTTCATTTTTGACCAAAATCGATGGGTCCGGGGCTTAGGGAATTTCTCATATGCCCCAAAACCGTTGAAGCTCCTGTTCAAAAATCATGCTCCGAAATCAACTTTTTTCATCTCAGGGATTCATTTTGGGATGGTAACTAAATTTAAAGCAGAAATAGGGGCACTTTTAAAATTTTCATTTTTGACAAAAATCGATGGGTCCGGGGCTTAGGGAATTTCTCATATGCCACAAAACCGTTGAAGCTCCTGTTCAAAAATCATGCTCTGAAATCAACTTTTTTTCATCTCAGGGATTCATTTTGGGATGGTAACTAAAGTTTAAAGCAGAAATAGGGGCACTTTCAAAATTTTCATTTTAGACCAAAATCGATGGGTCCTGGGCTTAGGAAATTTCTAATATGCCACAAAACCGTTGAAGCTCCTGTTCAAAAATCATGCTCCGAAATCAACTATTTTCATCTCAGGGATTCATTTTGGGATGGTAACTAAAGTTTAAAGCAGAAATAGGGGCACTTTTAAAAATTTCATTTTTGACCAAAATCGATGGGTCCGGGGCTTAGGGAATTTCTCATATGCCCCAAAACCGTTGAAGCTCCTGTTCAAAAATCATGCTCCGAAATCAACTATTTTCATCTCAGGGATTCATTTTGGGATGGTAACTAAAGTTTAAAGCAGAAATAGGGGCACTTTTAAAATTTTCATTTTTGACCAAAATCGATGGGTCCGGGGCTTAGGGAATTTCTCATATGCCCCAAAACCGTTGAAGCTCCTGTTCAAAAATCATGCTCCGAAATCAACTTTTTTCATCTCAGGGATTCATTTTGGGATGGTAACTAAATTTAAAGCAGAAATAGGGGCACTTTTAAAATTTTCATTTTTGACAAAAATCGATGGGTCCGGGGCTTAGGGAATTTCTCATATGCCACAAAACCGTTGAAGCTCCTGTTCAAAAATCATGCTCTGAAATCAACTTTTTTCATCTCAGGGATTCATTTTGGGATGGTAACTAAAGTTTAAAGCAGAAATAGGGGCACTTTTAAAATTTTCATTTTTGACCAAAATCGATGGGTCCGGGGCTTAGGGGATTTCTCATATGCCCCAAAACCGTTGAAGCTCCTGTTCAAAAATCATGCTCCGAAATCAACTTTTTTCATCTCAGTGATTCATTTTGGGATGGTAACTAAAGTTTAAAGCAGAAATAGGGGCACTTTTAAAATTTTAATTTTTGACCAAAATCGATGGGTCCGGGGCTAAGGGAATTTCTCATATGCCCCAAAACCGTTAAAGCTCCTGTTCAAAAATCATGCTCCGAAATCAACTTTTTTCATCTCAGGGATTCATTTTGGGATGGTAACTAAAGTTTAAAGCAGAAATAGGGGCACTTTTAAAATTTTAATTTTTGACCAAAATCGATGGGTCCGGGGCTAAGGGAATTTCTCATATGCCCCAAAACCGTTAAAGCTCCTGTTCAAAAATCATGCTCCGAAATCAACTTTTTTCATCTCAGGGATTCATTTTGGGATGGTAACTAAAGTTTAAAGCAGAAATAGGGGCACTTTTAAAATTTTCATTTTTGACCAAAATCGATGGGTCCGGGGCTTAGGGAATTTCTCATATGCCCCAAAACCGTTGAAGCTCCAGTTCAAAAATCATGCTCCTAAATCAACTTTTTTCATCTCAGGGATTCATTTTGGGATGGTAACTAAAGTTTAAAGCAGAAATAGGGGCACTTTTAAAATTTTCATTTTTGACCAAAATCGATGGGTCCGAGGCTTAGGGGATTTCTCATATGCCCCAAAACCGTTGAAGCTCCTGTTCAAAAATCATGCTCCGAAATCAACTTTTTTCATCTCAGGGATTCATTTTGGGATGGTAACTAAAGTTTAAAGCAGAATTAGGGGCACTTTTAAAATTTTCATTTTTGACCAAAATCGATGGGTCCGGGGCTTAGGGAATTTCTCATATGCCCCAAAACCGTTGAAGCTCCTGTTCAAAAATCATGCTCTGAAATCAACTTTTTTCATCTCAGGGATTCATTTTGGGATGGTAACTAAAGTTTAAAGCAGAAATAGGGGCACTTTTAAAATTTTAATTTTTGACCAAAATCGATGGGTCCGGGGCTAAGGGAATTTCTCATATGCCCCAAAACCGTTAAAGCTTCTGTTCAAAAATCATGCTCCGAAATCAACTTTTTTCATCTCAGGGATTCATTTTGGGATGGTAACTAAAGTTTAAAGCAGAAATAGGGGCACTTTTCAAAATTTCATTTTTGACCAAAATCGATGGGTCCGGGGCTTAGGGAATTTCTCATATGCCCCAAAACCGTTGAAGCTCCTGTTCAAAAATCATGCTCCGAAATCAACTTTTTTCATCTCAGGGATTCATTTTGGGATGGTAACTAAAGTTTAAAGCAGAAATAGGGGCACTTTTAAAATTTTCATTTTTGACCAAAATCGATGGGTCCGGGGCTTAGGGGATTTCTCATATGCCCCAAAACCGTTGAAGCTCCTGTTCAAAAATCATGCTCCGAAATCAACTTTTTTCATCTCAGGGATTCATTTTGGGATGGTAACTAAAGTTTAAAGCAGAAATAGGGGCACTTTTAAAAATTTAATTTTTGACCAAAATCGATGGGTCCGGGGCTTAGGGAATTTCTCATATGCCCCAAAACCGTTGAATCTCCTGTTCAAAAATCATGCTCCGAAATAAACTTTTTTCATCTCAGGGATTCATTTTGGGATGGTAACTAAAGTTTAAAGCAGAAATAGGGGCACTTTTAAAATTTTCATTTTTGTCCAAAATCGATGGGTCCGGGGCTTAGGGAATTTCTCATATGCCCCAAAACCGTTGAAGCTCCTGTTCAAAAATCATGCTCCGAAATCAACTATTTTCATCTCAGGGATTCATTTTGGGATGGTAACTAAAGTTTAAAGCAGAAATAGGGGCACTTTTAAAATTTTCATTTTTGACCAAAATCGATGGGTCCGGGGCTTAGGGAATTTCTCATATGCCCCAAAACCGTTGAAGCTCCTGTTCAAAAATCATGCTCCGAAATCAACTATTTTCATCTCAGGGATTCATTTTGGGATGGTAACTAAATTTTAAAGCAGAAATAGGGGCACTTTTAAATTTTCATTTTTGACCAAAATCGATGGGTCCGGGGCTTAGGGAATTTCTCATATGCCCCAAAACCGTTGAAACTCCTGTTCAAAAATCATGCTCCGAAATCAACTATTTTCATCTCAGGGATTCATTTTGGGATGGTAACTAAAGTTTAAAGCAGAAATAGGGGCACTTTTAAAATTTTCATTTTTGACCAAAATCGATGGGTCCGGGGCTTAGGGAATTTCTCATATGCCCCAAAACCGTTGAAGCTCCTGTTCAAAAATCATGCTCCGAAATCAACTTTTTTCATCTCAGGGATTCATTTTGGGATGGTAACTAAATTTAAAGCAGAAATAGGGGCACTTTTAAAATTTTCATTTTTGACAAAAATCGATGGGTCCGGGGCTTAGGGAATTTCTCATATGCCACAAAACCGTTGAAGCTCCTGTTCAAAAATCATGCTCTGAAATCAACTTTTTTCATCTCAGGGATTCATTTTGGGATGGTAACTAAAGTTTAAAGCAGAAATAGGGGCACTTTCAAAATTTTCATTTTAGACCAAAATCGATGGGTCCTGGGCTTAGGAAATTTCTAATATGCCACAAAACCGTTGAAGCTCCTGTTCAAAAATCATGCTCCGAAATCAACTATTTTCATCTCAGGGATTCATTTTGGGATGGTAACTAAAGTTTAAAGCAGAAATAGGGGCACTTTTAAAAATTTCATTTTTGACCAAAATCGATGGGTCCGGGGCTTAGGGAATTTCTCATATGCCCCAAAACCGTTGAAGCTCCTGTTCAAAAATCATGCTCCGAAATCAACTATTTTCATCTCAGGGATTCATTTTGGGATGGTAACTAAAGTTTAAAGCAGAAATAGGGGCACTTTTAAAATTTTCATTTTTGACCAAAATCGATGGGTCCGGGGCTTAGGGAATTTCTCATATGCCCCAAAACCGTTGAAGCTCCTGTTCAAAAATCATGCTCCGAAATCAACTTTTTTCATCTCAGGGATTCATTTTGGGATGGTAACTAAATTTAAAGCAGAAATAGGGGCACTTTTAAAATTTTCATTTTTGACAAAAATCGATGGGTCCGGGGCTTAGGGAATTTCTCATATGCCACAAAACCGTTGAAGCTCCTGTTCAAAAATCATGCTCTGAAATCAACTTTTTTCATCTCAGGGATTCATTTTGGGATGGTAACTAAAGTTTAAAGCAGAAATAGGGGCACTTTTAAAATTTTCATTTTAGACCAAAATCGATGGGTCCTGGGCTTAGGGAATTTCTAATATGCCACAAAACCGTTGAAGCTCCTGTTCAAAAATCATGCTCCGAAATCAACTATTTTCATCTCAGGGATTCATTTTGGGATGGTAACTAAAGCTTAAAGCAGAAATAGGGGCACTTTTAAAAATTTCATTTTTGACCAAAATCGATGGGTCCGGGGCTTAGGGAATTTCTCATATGCCCCAAAACCGTTGAAGCTCCTGTTCAAAAATCATGCTCCAAAATCAACTTTTTTCATCTCAGGGATTCATTTTGGGATGGTAACTAAAGTTTAAAGCAGACATAGGGGCACTTTTAAAATTTTCATTTTTGATCAAAATCGATGGGTCCGGGGCTTAGGGAATTTCTCATATGCCCCAAAACCGTTGAAGCTCCTGTTCAAAAATCATGCTCCGAAATCAACTTTTTTCATCTCAGGGATTCATTTTGGGATGGTAACTAAAGTTTAAAGCAGAAATAGGGGCACTTTTAAAATTTTCATTTTTGACCAAAATCGATGGGTCCGGGGCTTAGGGAATTTCTCATATGCCCCAAAACCGTTGAAGCTCCAGTTCAAAAATCATGCTCCTAAATCAACTTTTTTCATCTCAGGGATTCATTTTGGGATGGTAACTAAAGTTTAAAGCAGAAATAGGGGCACTTTTAAAATTTTCATTTTTGACCAAAATCGATGGGTCCGGGGCTTAGGGGATTTCTCATATGCCCCAAAACCGTTGAAGCTCCTGTTCAAAAATCATGCTCCGAAATCAACTTTTTTCATCTCAGGGATTCATTTTGGGATGGTAACTAAAGTTTAAAGCAGAAATAGGGGCACTTTTAAAAATTTAATTTTTGACCAAAATCGATGGGTCCGGGGCTTAGGGAATTTCTCATATGCCCCAAAACCGTTGAATCTCCTGTTCAAAAATCATGCTCCGAAATAAACTTTTTTCATCTCAGGGATTCATTTTGGGATGGTAACTAAAGTTTAAAGCAGAAATAGGGGCACTTTTAAAATTTTCATTTTTGTCCAAAATCGATGGGTCCGGGGCTTAGGGAATTTCTCATATGCCCCAAAACCGTTGAAGCTCCTGTTCAAAAATCATGCTCCGAAATCAACTATTTTCATCTCAGGGATTCATTTTGGGATGGTAACTAAAGTTTAAAGCAGAAATAGGGGCACTTTTAAAATTTTCATTTTTGACCAAAATCGATGGGTCCGGGGCTTAGGGAATTTCTCATATGCCCCAAAACCGTTGAAGCTCCTGTTCAAAAATCATGCTCCGAAATCAACTATTTTCATCTCAGGGATTCATTTTGGGATGGTAACTAAATTTTAAAGCAGAAATAGGGGCACTTTTAAATTTTCATTTTTGGACCAAAATCGATGGGTCCGGGGCTTAGGGAATTTCTCATATGCCCCAAAACCGTTGAAACTCCTGTTCAAAAATCATGCTCCGAAATCAACTATTTTCATCTCAGGGATTCATTTTGGGATGGTAACTAAAGTTTAAAGCAGAAATAGGGGCACTTTTAAAATTTTCATTTTTGACCAAAATCGATGGGTCCGGGGCTTAGGGAATTTCTCATATGCCCCAAAACCGTTGAAGCTCCTGTTCAAAAATCATGCTCCGAAATCAACTTTTTTCATCTCAGGGATTCATTTTGGGATGGTAACTAAATTTAAAGCAGAAATAGGGGCACTTTTAAAATTTTCATTTTTGACAAAAATCGATGGGTCCGGGGCTTAGGGAATTTCTCATATGCCACAAAACCGTTGAAGCTCCTGTTCAAAAATCATGCTCTGAAATCAACTTTTTTCATCTCAGGGATTCATTTTGGGATGGTAACTAAAGTTTAAAGCAGAAATAGGGGCACTTTCACAATTTTCATTTTAGACCAAAATCGATGGGTCCTGGGCTTAGGAAATTTCTAATATGCCACAAAACCGTTGAAGCTCCTGTTCAAAAATCATGCTCCGAAATCAACTATTTTCATCTCAGGGATTCATTTTGGGATGGTAACTAAAGTTTAAAGCAGAAATAGGGGCACTTTTAAAAATTTCATTTTTGACCAAAATCGATGGGTCCGGGGCTTAGGGAATTTCTCATATGCCCCAAAACCGTTGAAGCTCCTGTTCAAAAATCATGCTCCGAAATCAACTATTTTCATCTCAGGGATTCATTTTGGGATGGTAACTAAAGTTTAAAGCAGAAATAGGGGCACTTTTAAAATTTTCATTTTTGACCAAAATCGATGGGTCCGGGGCTTAGGGAATTTCTCATATGCCCCAAAACCGTTGAAGCTCCTGTTCAAAAATCATGCTCCGAAATCAACTTTTTTCATCTCAGGGATTCATTTTGGGATGGTAACTAAATTTAAAGCAGAAATAGGGGCACTTTTAAAATTTTCATTTTTGACAAAAATCGATGGGTCCGGGGCTTAGGGAATTTCTCATATGCCACAAAACCGTTGAAGCTCCTGTTCAAAAATCATGCTCTGAAATCAACTTTTTTCATCTCAGGGATTCATTTTGGGATGGTAACTAAAGTTTAAAGCAGAAATAGGGGCACTTTTAAAATTTTCATTTTAGACCAAAATCGATGGGTCCTGGGCTTAGGGAATTTCTAATATGCCACAAGACCGTTGAAGCTCCTGTTCAAAAATCATGCTCCGAAATCAACTATTTTCATCTCAGGGATTCATTTTGGGATGGTAACTAAAGCTTAAAGCAGAAATAGGGGCACTTTTAAAAATTTCATTTTTGACCAAAATCGATGGGTCCGGGGCTTAGGGAATTTCTCATATGCCCCAAAACCGTTGAAGCTCCTGTTCAAAAATCATGCTCCAAAATCAACTTTTTTCATCTCAGGGATTCATTTTGGGATGGTAACTAAAGTTTAAAGCAGACATAGGGGCACTTTTAAAATTTTCATTTTTGATCAAAATCGATGGGTCCGGGGCTTAGGGAATTTCTCATATGCCCCAAAACCGTTGAAGCTCCTGTTCAAAAATCATGCTCCGAAATCAACTTTTTTCATCTCAGGGATTCATTTTGGGATGGTAACTAAAGTTTAAAGCAGAAATAGGGGCACTTTTAAATTTTCATTTTTGACCAAAATCGATGGGTCCGGAGCTAAGGGAATTTCTCATATGCCCCAAAACCGTTAAAGCTCCTGTTCAAAAATCATGCTCCGAAATCAACTTTTTTCATCTCAGGGATTCATTTTGGGATGGTAACTAAAGCTTAAAGCAGAAATAGGGGCACTTTTAAAAATTTCATTTTTGACCAAAATCGATGGGTCCGGGGCTTAGGGAATTTCTCATATGCCCCAAAACCGTTGAAGCTCCTGTTCAAAAATCATGCTCCGAAATCAACTTTTTTCATCTCAGGGATTCATTTTGGGATGGTAACTAAAGTTTAAAGCAGAAATAGGGGCACTTTTAAAATTTTCATTTTTGACCAAAATCGATGGGTCTGGGGCTTAGGGGATTTCTCATATCCCCCAAAACCGTTGAAGCTCCTGTTCAAAAATCATGCTCCGAAATCAACTTTTTTCATCTCAGGGATTCATTTTGGGATGGTAACTAAAGTTTAAAGCAGAAATAGGGGCACTTTAAAATTTTTCATTTTAGACCAAAATCGATGGGTCCTGGGCTTAGGGAATTTCTCATATGCCACAAAACCGTTGAAGCTCCTGTTCAAAAATCATGCTCCGAAATCAACTTTTTTCATCTCAGGGATTCATTTTGGGATGGTAACTAAAGTTTAAAGCAGAAATAGGGGCACTTTTAAAATTTTAATTTTTGACCAAAATCGATGGGTCCGGGGCTAAGGGAATTTCTCATATGCCCCAAAACCGTTAAAGCTCCTGTTCAAAAATCATGCTCCGAAATCAACTTTTTTCATCTCAGGGATTCATTTTGGGATGGTAACTAAAGTTTAAAGCAGAAATAGGGGCACTTTTAAAATTTTCATTTTTGACCAAAATCGATGGGTCCGGGGCTTAGGGAATTTCTCATATGCCCCAAAACCGTTGAAGCTCCTGTTCAAAAATCATGCTCCGAAATCAACTTTTTTCATCTCAGGGATTCATTTTGGGATGGTAACTAAAGTTTAAAGCAGAAATAGGGGCACTTTTAAAATTTTCATTTTTGACCAAAATCGATGGGTCCGGGGCTTAGGGAATTTCTCATATGCCACAAAACCGTTGAAGCTCCTGTTCAAAAATCATGCTCTGAAATCAACTTTTTTCATCTCAGGGATTCATTTTGGGATGGTAACTAAAGTTTAAAGCAGAAATAGGGGCACTTTTAAAATTTTCATTTTAGACCAAAATCGATGGGTCCTGGGCTTAGGGAATTTCTAATATGCCACAAAACCGTTGAAGCTCCTGTTCAAAAATCATGCTCCGAAATCAACTATTTTCATCTCAGGGATTCATTTTGGGATGGTAACTAAAGTTTAAAGCAGAAATAGGGGCACTTTTAAAAATTTCATTTTTGACCAAAATCGATGGGTCCGGGGCTTAGGGAATTTCTCATATGCCCCAAAACCGTTGAAGCTCCTGTTCAAAAATCATGCTCCAAAATCAACTTTTTTCATCTCAGGGATTCATTTTGGGATGGTAACTAAAGTTTAAAGCAGACATAGGGGCACTTTTAAAATTTTCATTTTTGATCAAAATCGATGGGTCCGGGGCTTAGGGAATTTCTCATATGCCCCAAAACCATTGAAGCTCCTGTTCAAAAATCATGCTCCGAAATCAACTTTTTTCATCTCAGGGATTCATTTTGGGATGGTAACTAAAGTTTAAAGCAGAAATAGGGGCACTTTTAAAATTTTCATTTTTGACCAAAATCGATGGGTCCGGGGCTTAGGGAATTTCTCATATGCCCCAAAACCGTTGAAGCTCCTGTTCAAAAATCATGCTCCGAAATCAACTTTTTTCATCTCAGGGATTCATTTTGGGATGGTAACTAAATTTAAAGCAGAAATAGGGGCACTTTTAAAATTTTCATTTTTGACAAAAATTGATGGGTCCGGGGCTTAGGGAATTTCTCATATGCCACAAAACCGTTGAAGCTCCTGTTCAAAAATCATGCTCTGAAATCAACTTTTTTCATCTCAGGGATTCATTTTGGGATGGTAACTAAAGTTTAAAGCAGAAATAGGGGCACTTTTAAAATTTTCATTTTAGACCAAAATCGATGGGTCCTGGGCTTAGGGAATTTCTAATATGCCACAAAACCGTTGAAGCTCCTGTTCAAAAATCATGCTCCGAAATCAACTATTTTCATCTCAGGGATTCATTTTGGGATGGTAACTAAAGTTTAAAGCAGAAATAGGGGCACTTTTAAAAATTTCATTTTTGACCAAAATCGATGGGTCCGGGGCTTAGGGAATTTCTCATATGCCCCAAAACCGTTGAAGCTCCTGTTCAAAAATCATGCTCCGAAATCAACTATTTTCATCTCAGGGATTCATTTTGGGATGGTAACTAAAGTTTAAAGCAGAAATAGGGGCACTTTTAAAATTTTCATTTTTGACCAAAATCGATGGGTCCGGGGCTTAGGGAATTTCTCATATGCCCCAAAACCGTTGAAGCTCCTGTTCAAAAATCATGCTCCGAAATCAACTTTTTTCATCTCAGGGATTCATTTTGGGATGGTAACTAAATTTAAAGCAGAAATAGGGGCACTTTTAAAATTTTCATTTTTCACAAAAATCGATGGGTCCGGGGCTTAGGGAATTTCTCATATGCCACAAAACCGTTGAAGCTCCTGTTCAAAAATCATGCTCTGAAATCAACTTTTTTCATCTCAGGGATTCATTTTGGGATGGTAACTAAAGTTTAAAGCAGAAATAGGGGCACTTTTAAAATTTTCATTTTAGACCAAAATCGATGGGTCCTGGGCTTAGGGAATTTCTAATATGCCACAAAACCGTTGAAGCTCCTGTTCAAAAATCATGCTCCGAAATCAACTATTTTCATCTCAGGGATTCATTTTGGGATGGTAACTAAAGTTTAAAGCAGAAATAGGGGCACTTTTAAAAATTTCATTTTTGACCAAAATCGATGGGTCCGGGGCTTAGGGAATTTCTCATATGCCCCAAAACCGTTGAAGCTCCTGTTCAAAAATCATGCTCCAAAATCAACTTTTTTCATCTCAGGGATTCATTTTGGGATGGTAACTAAAGTTTAAAGCAGACATAGGGGCACTTTTAAAATTTTCATTTTTGATCAAAATCGATGGGTCCGGGGCTTAGGGAATTTCTCATATGCCCCAAAACCGTTGAAGCTCCTGTTCAAAAATCATGCTCCGAAATCAACTTTTTTCATCTCAGGGATTCATTTTGGGATGGTAACTAAAGTTTAAAGCAGAAATAGGGGCACTTTTAAATTTTCATTTTTGACCAAAATCGATGGGTCCGGGGCTAAGGGAATTTCTCATATGCCCCAAAACCGTTAAAGCTCCTGTTCAAAAATCATGCTCCGAAATCAACTTTTTTCATCTCAGGGATTCATTTTGGGATGGTAACTAAATTTAAAGCAGAAATAGGGGCACTTTTAAAATTTTAATTTTTGACCAAAATCGATGGGTCCGGGGCTAAGGGAATTTCTCATATGCCCCAAAACCGTTAAAGCTCCTGTTCAAAAATCATGCTCCGAAATCAACTTTTTTCATCTCAGGGATTCATTTTGGGATGGTAACTAAAGTTTAAAGCAGAAATAGGGGCACTTTTAAAATTTTCATTTTTGACCAAAATCGATGGGTCCGGGGCTTAGGGAATTTCTCATATGCCCCAAAACCGTTGAAGCTCCTGTTCAAAAATCATGCTCCGAAATCAACTTTTTTCATCTCAGGGATTCATTTTGGGATGGTAACTAAAGTTTAAAGCAGAAATAGGGGCACTTTTAAAATTTTCATTTTTGACCAAAATCGATGGGTCTGGGGCTTAGGGGATTTCTCATATCCCCCAAAACCGTTGAAGCTCCTGTTCAAAAATCATGCTCCGAAATCAACTTTTTTCATCTCAGGGATTCATTTTGGGATGGTAACTAAAGTTTAAAGCAGAAATAGGGGCACTTTAAAATTTTTCATTTTAGACCAAAATTGATGGGTCCTGGGCTTAGGGAATTTCTCATATGCCACAAAACCGTTGAAGCTCCTGTTCAAAAATCATGCTCCGAAATCAACTTTTTTCATCTCAGGGATTCATTTTGGGATGGTAACTAAAGTTTAAAGCAGAAATAGGGGCACTTTTAAAATTTTAATTTTTGACCAAAATCGATGGGTCCGGGGCTAAGGGAATTTCTCATATGCCCCAAAACCGTTAAAGCTCCTGTTCAAAAATCATGCTCCGAAATCAACTTTTTTCATCTCAGGGATTCATTTTGGGATGGTAACTAAAGTTTAAAGCAGAAATAGGGGCACTTTTAAAATTTTCATTTTTGACCAAAATCGATGGGTCCGGGGCTTAGGGAATTTCTCATATGCCCCAAAACCGTTGAAGCTCCTGTTCAAAAATCATGCTCCGAAATCAACTTTTTTCATCTCAGGGATTCATTTTGGGATGGTAACTAAAGTTTAAAGCAGAAATAGGGGCACTTTTAAAATTTTCATTTTTGACCAAAATCGATGGGTCCGGGGCTTAGGGGATTTCTCATATGCCCCAAAACCGTTGAAGCTCCTGTTCAAAAATCATGCTCCGAAATCAACTTTTTTCATCTCAGGGATTCATTTTGGGATGGTAACTAAAGTTTAAAGCAGAAATAGGGGCACTTTTAAAATTTTAATTTTTGACCAAAATCGATGGGTCCGGGGCTAAGGGAATTTCTCATATGCCCCAAAACCGTTAAAGCTCCTGTTCAAAAATCATGCTCCGAAATCAACTTTTTTCATCTCAGGTATTCATTTTGGGATGGTAACTAAAGTTTAAAGCAGAAATAGGGGCACTTTTAAAATTTTAATTTTTGACCAAAATCGATGGGTCCGGGGCTTAGGGAATTTCTCATATGCCCCAAAACCGTTAAAGCTCCTGTTCAAAAATCATGCTCCGAAATCAACTTTTTTCATCTCAGGGATTCATTTTGGGATGGTAACTAAAGTTTAAAGCAGAAATAGGGGCACTTTTAAAATTTTCATTTTTGACCAAAATCGATGGGTCCGGGGCTTAGGGAATTTCTCATATGCCCCAAAACCGTTGAAGCTCCAGTTCAAAAATCATGCTCCTAAATCAACTTTTTTCATCTCAGGGATTCATTTTGGGATGGTAACTAAAGTTTAAAGCAGAAATAGGGGCACTTTTAAAATTTTCATTTTTGACCAAAATCGATGGGTCCGGGGCTTAGGGGATTTCTCATATGCCCCAAAACCGTTGAAGCTCCTGTTCAAAAATCATGCTCCGAAATCAACTTTTTTCATCTCAGGGATTCATTTTGGGATGGTAACTAAAGTTTAAAGCAGAATTAGGGGCACTTTTAAAATTTTCATTTTTGACCAAAATCGATGGGTCCGGGGCTTAGGGAATTTCTCATATGCCACAAAACCGTTGAAGCTCCTGTTCAAAAATCATGCTCTGAAATCAACTTTTTTCATCTCAGGGATTCATTTTGGGATGGTAACTAAAGTTTAAAGCAGAAATAGGGGCACTTTTAAAATTTTAATTTTTGACCAAAATCGATGGGTCCGGGGCTAAGGGAATTTCTCATATGCCCCAAAACCGTTAAAGCTCCTGTTCAAAAATCATGCTCCGAAATCAACTTTTTTCATCTCAGGGATTCATTTTGGGATGGTAACTAAAGTTTAAAGCAGAAATAGGGGCACTTTTCAAAATTTCATTTTTGACCAAAATCGATGGGTCCGGGGCTTAGGGAATTTCTCATATGCCCCAAAACCGTTGAAGCTCCTGTTCAAAAATCATGCTCCGAAATCAACTTTTTTCATCTCAGGGATTCATTTTGGGATGGTAACTAAAGTTTAAAGCAGAAATAGGGGCACTTTTAAAATTTTCATTTTTGACCAAAATCGATGGGTCCGGGGCTTAGGGGATTTCTCATATGCCCCAAAACCGTTGAAGCTCCTGTTCAAAAATCATGCTCCGAAATCAACTTTTTTCATCTCAGGGATTCATTTTGGGATGGTAACTAAAGTTTAAAGCAGAAATAGGGGCACTTTTAAAAATTTAATTTTTGACCAAAATCGATGGGTCCGGGGCTTAGGGAATTTCTCATATGCCCCAAAACCGTTGAATCTCCTGTTCAAAAATCATGCTCCGAAATAAACTTTTTTCATCTCAGGGATTCATTTTGGGATGGTAACTAAAGTTTAAAGCAGAAATAGGGGCACTTTTAAAATTTTCATTTTTGTCCAAAATCGATGGGTCCGGGGCTTAGGGAATTTCTCATATGCCCCAAAACCGTTGAAGCTCCTGTTCAAAAATCATGCTCCGAAATCAACTATTTTCATCTCAGGGATTCATTTTGGGATGGTAACTAAAGTTTAAAGCAGAAATAGGGGCACTTTTAAAATTTTCATTTTTGACCAAAATCGATGGGTCCGGGGCTTAGGGAATTTCTCATATGCCCCAAAACCGTTGAAACTCCTGTTCAAAAATCATGCTCCGAAATCAACTATTTTCATCTCAGGGATTCATTTTGGGATGGTAACTAAAGTTTAAAGCAGAAATAGGGGCACTTTTAAAATTTTCATTTTTGACCAAAATCGATGGGTCCGGGGCTTAGGGAATTTCTCATATGCCCCAAAACCGTTGAAGCTCCTGTTCAAAAATCATGCTCCGAAATCAACTTTTTTCATCTCAGGGATTCATTTTGGGATGGTAACTAAATTTAAAGCAGAAATAGGGGCACTTTTAAAATTTTCATTTTTGACAAAAATCGATGGGTCCGGGGCTTAGGGAATTTCTCATATGCCACAAAACCGTTGAAGCTCCTGTTCAAAAATCATGCTCTGAAATCAACTTTTTTCATCTCAGGGATTCATTTTGGGATGGTAACTAAAGTTTAAAGCAGAAATAGGGGCACTTTTAAAATTTTCATTTTAGACCAAAATCGATGGGTCCTGGGCTTAGGAAATTTCTAATATGCCACAAAACCGTTGAAGCTCCTGTTCAAAAATCATGCTCCGAAATCAACTATTTTCATCTCAGGGATTCATTTTGGGATGGTAACTAAAGTTTAAAGCAGAAATAGGGGCACTTTTCAAAATTTCATTTTTGACCAAAATCGATGGGTCCGGGGCTTAGGGAATTTCTCATATGCCCCAAAACCGTTGAAGCTCCTGTTCAAAAATCATGCTCCGAAATCAACTTTTTTCATCTCAGGGATTCATTTTGGGATGGTAACTAAAGTTTAAAGCAGAAATAGGGGCACTTTTAAAATTTTCATTTTTGACCAAAATCGATGGGTCCGGGGCTTAGGGGATTTCTCATATGCCCCAAAACCGTTGAAGCTCCTGTTCAAAAATCATGCTCCGAAATCAACTTTTTTCATCTCAGGGATTCATTTTGGGATGGTAACTAAAGTTTAAAGCAGAAATAGGGGCACTTTTAAAAATTTAATTTTTGACCAAAATCGATGGGTCCGGGGCTTAGGGAATTTCTCATATGCCCCAAAACCGTTGAATCTCCTGTTCAAAAATCATGCTCCGAAATAAACTTTTTTCATCTCAGGGATTCATTTTGGGATGGTAACTAAAGTTTAAAGCAGAAATAGGGGCACTTTTAAAATTTTCATTTTTGTCCAAAATCGATGGGTCCGGGGCTTAGGGAATTTCTCATATGCCCCAAAACCGTTGAAGCTCCTGTTCAAAAATCATGCTCCGAAATCAACTATTTTCATCTCAGGGATTCATTTTGGGATGGTAACTAAAGTTTAAAGCAGAAATAGGGGCACTTTTAAAATTTTCATTTTTGACCAAAATCGATGGGTCCGGGGCTTAGGGAATTTCTCATATGCCCCAAAACCGTTGAAGCTCCTGTTCAAAAATCATGCTCCGAAATCAACTATTTTCATCTCAGGGATTCATTTTGGGATGGTAACTAAATTTTAAAGCAGAAATAGGGGCACTTTTAAATTTTCATTTTTGACCAAAATCGATGGGTCCGGGGCTTAGGGAATTTCTCATATGCCCCAAAACCGTTGAAACTCCTGTTCAAAAATCATGCTCCGAAATCAACTATTTTCATCTCAGGGATTCATTTTGGGATGGTAACTAAAGTTTAAAGCAGAAATAGGGGCACTTTTAAAATTTTCATTTTTGACCAAAATCGATGGGTCCGGGGCTTAGGGAATTTCTCATATGCCCCAAAACCGTTGAAGCTCCTGTTCAAAAATCATGCTCCGAAATCAACTTTTTTCATCTCAGGGATTCATTTTGGGATGGTAACTAAATTTAAAGCAGAAATAGGGGCACTTTTAAAATTTTCATTTTTGACAAAAATCGATGGGTCCGGGGCTTAGGGAATTTCTCATATGCCACAAAACCGTTGAAGCTCCTGTTCAAAAATCATGCTCTGAAATCAACTTTTTTCATCTCAGGGATTCATTTTGGGATGGTAACTAAAGTTTAAAGCAGAAATAGGGGCACTTTTAAAATTTTCATTTTAGAACAAAATCGATGGGTCCTGGGCTTAGGAAATTTCTAATATGCCACAAAACCGTTGAAGCTCCTGTTCAAAAATCATGCTCCGAAATCAACTATTTTCATCTCAGGGATTCATTTTGGGATGGTAACTAAAGTTTAAAGCAGAAATAGGGGCACTTTTAAAATTTCATTTTTGACCAAAATCGATGGGTCCGGGGCTTAGGGAATTTCTCATATGCCCCAAAACCGTTGAAGCTCCTGTTCAAAAATCATGCTCCGAAATCAACTATTTTCATCTCAGGGATTCATTTTGGGATGGTAACTAAAGTTTAAAGCAGAAATAGGGGCACTTTTAAAATTTTCATTTTTGACCAAAATCGATGGGTCCGGGGCTTAGGGAATTTCTCATATGCCCCAAAACCGTTGAAGCTCCTGTTCAAAAATCATGCTCCGAAATCAACTTTTTTCATCTCAGGGATTCATTTTGGGATGGTAACTAAATTTAAAGCAGAAATAGGGGCACTTTTAAAATTTTCACTTTTGACAAAAATCGATGGGTCCGGGGCTTAGGGAATTTCTCATATGCCACAAAACCGTTGAAGCTCCTGTTCAAAAATCATGCTCTGAAATCAACTTTTTTCATCTCAGGGATTCATTTTGGGATGGTAACTAAAGTTTAAAGCAGAAATAGGGGCACTTTTAAAATTTTCATTTTAGACCAAAATCGATGGGTCCTGGGCTTAGGGAATTTCTAATATGCCACAAAACCGTTGAAGCTCCTGTTCAAAAATCATGCTCCGAAATCAACTATTTTCATCTCGGGGATTCATTTTGGGATGGTAACTAAAGCTTAAAGCAGAAATAGGGGCACTTTTAAAAATTTCATTTTTGACCAAAATCGATGGGTCCGGGGCTTAGGGAATTTCTCATATGCCCCAAAACCGTTGAAGCTCCTGTTCAAAAATCATGCTCCAAAATCAACTTTTTTCATCTCAGGGATTCATTTTGGGATGGTAACTAAAGTTTAAAGCAGACATAGGGGCACTTTTAAAATTTTCATTTTTGATCAAAATCGATGGGTCCGGGGCTTAGGGAATTTCTCATATGCCCCAAAACCGTTGAAGCTCCTGTTCAAAAATCATGCTCCGAAATCAACTTTTTTCATCTCAGGGATTCATTTTGGGATGGTAACTAAAGTTTAAAGCAGAAATAGGGGCACTTTTAAATTTTCATTTTTGACCAAAATCGATGGGTCCGGAGCTAAGGGAATTTCTCATATGCCCCAAAACCGTTAAAGCTCCTGTTCAAAAATCATGCTCCGAAATCAACTTTTTTCATCTCAGGGATTCATTTTGGGATGGTAACTAAAGTTTAAAGCAGAAATAGGGGCACTTTTAAAATTTTAATTTTTGACCAAAATCGATGGGTCCGGGGCTAAGGGAATTTCTCATATGCCCCAAAACCGTTAAAGCTCCTGTTCAAAAATCATGCTCCGAAATCAACTTTTTTCATCTCAGGGATTCATTTTGGGATGGTAACTAAAGTTTAAAGCAGAAATAGGGGCACTTTTAAAATTTTCATTTTTGACCAAAATCGATGGGTCCGGGGCTTAGGGAATTTCTCATATGCCCCAAAACCGTTGAAGCTCCTGTTCAAAAATCATGCTCCGAAATCAACTTTTTTCATCTCAGGGATTCATTTTGGGATGGTAACTAAAGTTTAAAGCAGAAATAGGGGCACTTTTAAAATTTTCATTTTTGACCAAAATCGATGGGTCTGGGGCTTAGGGGATTTCTCATATCCCCCAAAACCGTTGAAGCTCCTGTTCAAAAATCATGCTCCGAAATCAACTTTTTTCATCTCAGGGATTCATTTTGGGATGGTAACTAAAGTTTAAAGCAGAAATAGGGGCACTTTAAAATTTTTCATTTTAGACCAAAATCGATGGGTCCTGGGCTTAGGGAATTTCTCATATGCCACAAAACCGTTGAAGCTCCTGTTCAAAAATCATGCTCCGAAATCAACTTTTTTCATCTCAGGGATTCATTTTGGGATGGTAACTAAAGTTTAAAGCAGAAATAGGGGCACTTTTAAAATTTTAATTTTTGACCAAAATCGATGGGTCCGGGGCTAAGGGAATTTCTCATATGCCCCAAAACCGTTAAAGCTCCTGTTCAAAAATCATGCTCCGAAATCAACTTTTTTCATCTCAGGGATTCATTTTGGGATGGTAACTAAAGTTTAAAGCAGAAATAGGGGCACTTTTAAAATTTTCATTTTTGACCAAAATCGATGGGTCCGGGGCTTAGGGAATTTCTCATATGCCCCAAAACCGTTGAAGCTCCTGTTCAAAAATCATGCTCCGAAATCAACTATTTTCATCTCAGGGATTCATTTTGGGATGGTAACTAAAGTTTAAAGCAGAAATAGGGGCACTTTTAAAATTTTCATTTTTGACCAAAATCGATGGGTCCGGGGCTTAGGGAATTTCTCATATGCCCCAAAACCGTTGAAACTCCTGTTCAAAAATCATGCTCCGAAATCAACTATTTTCATCTCAGGGATTCATTTTGGGATGGTAACTAAAGTTTAAAGCAGAAATAGGGGCACTTTTAAAATTTTCATTTTTGACCAAAATCGATGGGTCCGGGGCTTAGGGAATTTCTCATATGCCCCAAAACCGTTGAAGCTCCTGTTCAAAAATCATGCTCCGAAATCAACTTTTTTCATCTCAGGGATTCATTTTGGGATGGTAACTAAATTTAAAGCAGAAATAGGGGCACTTTTAAAATTTTCATTTTTGACAAAAATCGATGGGTCCGGGGCTTAGGGAATTTCTCATATGCCACAAAACCGTTGAAGCTCCTGTTCAAAAATCATGCTCTGAAATCAACTTTTTTCATCTCAGGGATTCATTTTGGGATGGTAACTAAAGTTTAAAGCAGAAATAGGGGCACTTTTAAAATTTTCATTTTAGACCAAAATCGATGGGTCCTGGGCTTAGGAAATTTCTAATATGCCACAAAACCGTTGAAGCTCCTGTTCAAAAATCATGCTCCGAAATCAACTATTTTCATCTCAGGGATTCATTTTGGGATGGTAACTAAAGTTTAAAGCAGAAATAGGGGCACTTTTCAAAATTTCATTTTTGACCAAAATCGATGGGTCCGGGGCTTAGGGAATTTCTCATATGCCCCAAAACCGTTGAAGCTCCTGTTCAAAAATCATGCTCCGAAATCAACTTTTTTCATCTCAGGGATTCATTTTGGGATGGTAACTAAAGTTTAAAGCAGAAATAGGGGCACTTTTAAAATTTTCATTTTTGACCAAAATCGATGGGTCCGGGGCTTAGGGGATTTCTCATATGCCCCAAAACCGTTGAAGCTCCTGTTCAAAAATCATGCTCCGAAATCAACTTTTTTCATCTCAGGGATTCATTTTGGGATGGTAACTAAAGTTTAAAGCAGAAATAGGGGCACTTTTAAAAATTTAATTTTTGACCAAAATCGATGGGTCCGGGGCTTAGGGAATTTCTCATATGCCCCAAAACCGTTGAATCTCCTGTTCAAAAATCATGCTCCGAAATAAACTTTTTTCATCTCAGGGATTCATTTTGGGATGGTAACTAAAGTTTAAAGCAGAAATAGGGGCACTTTTAAAATTTTCATTTTTGTCCAAAATCGATGGGTCCGGGGCTTAGGGAATTTCTCATATGCCCCAAAACCGTTGAAGCTCCTGTTCAAAAATCATGCTCCGAAATCAACTATTTTCATCTCAGGGATTCATTTTGGGATGGTAACTAAAGTTTAAAGCAGAAATAGGGGCACTTTTAAAATTTTCATTTTTGACCAAAATCGATGGGTCCGGGGCTTAGGGAATTTCTCATATGCCCCAAAACCGTTGAAGCTCCTGTTCAAAAATCATGCTCCGAAATCAACTATTTTCATCTCAGGGATTCATTTTGGGATGGTAACTAAATTTTAAAGCAGAAATAGGGGCACTTTTAAATTTTCATTTTTGACCAAAATCGATGGGTCCGGGGCTTAGGGAATTTCTCATATGCCCCAAAACCGTTGAAACTCCTGTTCAAAAATCATGCTCCGAAATCAACTATTTTCATCTCAGGGATTCATTTTGGGATGGTAACTAAAGTTTAAAGCAGAAATAGGGGCACTTTTAAAATTTTCATTTTTGACCAAAATCGATGGGTCCGGGGCTTAGGGAATTTCTCATATGCCCCAAAACCGTTGAAGCTCCTGTTCAAAAATCATGCTCCGAAATCAACTTTTTTCATCTCAGGGATTCATTTTGGGATGGTAACTAAATTTAAAGCAGAAATAGGGGCACTTTTAAAATTTTCATTTTTGACAAAAATCGATGGGTCCGGGGCTTAGGGAATTTCTCATATGCCACAAAACCGTTGAAGCTCCTGTTCAAAAATCATGCTCTGAAATCAACTTTTTTCATCTCAGGGATTCATTTTGGGATGGTAACTAAAGTTTAAAGCAGAAATAGGGGCACTTTTAAAATTTTCATTTTAGAACAAAATCGATGGGTCCTGGGCTTAGGAAATTTCTAATATGCCACAAAACCGTTGAAGCTCCTGTTCAAAAATCATGCTCCGAAATCAACTATTTTCATCTCAGGGATTCATTTTGGGATGGTAACTAAAGTTTAAAGCAGAAATAGGGGCACTTTTAAAATTTCATTTTTGACCAAAATCGATGGGTCCGGGGCTTAGGGAATTTCTCATATGCCCCAAAACCGTTGAAGCTCCTGTTCAAAAATCATGCTCCGAAATCAACTATTTTCATCTCAGGGATTCATTTTGGGATGGTAACTAAAGTTTAAAGCAGAAATAGGGGCACTTTTAAAATTTTCATTTTTGACCAAAATCGATGGGTCCGGGGCTTAGGGAATTTCTCATATGCCCCAAAACCGTTGAAGCTCCTGTTCAAAAATCATGCTCCGAAATCAACTTTTTTCATCTCAGGGATTCATTTTGGGATGGTAACTAAATTTAAAGCAGAAATAGGGGCACTTTTAAAATTTTCACTTTTGACAAAAATCGATGGGTCCGGGGCTTAGGGAATTTCTCATATGCCACAAAACCGTTGAAGCTCCTGTTCAAAAATCATGCTCTGAAATCAACTTTTTTCATCTCAGGGATTCATTTTGGGATGGTAACTAAAGTTTAAAGCAGAAATAGGGGCACTTTTAAAATTTTCATTTTAGACCAAAATCGATGGGTCCTGGGCTTAGGGAATTTCTAATATGCCACAAAACCGTTGAAGCTCCTGTTCAAAAATCATGCTCCGAAATCAACTATTTTCATCTCGGGGATTCATTTTGGGATGGTAACTAAAGCTTAAAGCAGAAATAGGGGCACTTTTAAAAATTTCATTTTTGACCAAAATCGATGGGTCCGGGGCTTAGGGAATTTCTCATATGCCCCAAAACCGTTGAAGCTCCTGTTCAAAAATCATGCTCCAAAATCAACTTTTTTCATCTCAGGGATTCATTTTGGGATGGTAACTAAAGTTTAAAGCAGACATAGGGGCACTTTTAAAATTTTCATTTTTGATCAAAATCGATGGGTCCGGGGCTTAGGGAATTTCTCATATGCCCCAAAACCGTTGAAGCTCCTGTTCAAAAATCATGCTCCGAAATCAACTTTTTTCATCTCAGGGATTCATTTTGGGATGGTAACTAAAGTTTAAAGCAGAAATAGGGGCACTTTTAAATTTTCATTTTTGACCAAAATCGATGGGTCCGGAGCTAAGGGAATTTCTCATATGCCCCAAAACCGTTAAAGCTCCTGTTCAAAAATCATGCTCCGAAATCAACTTTTTTCATCTCAGGGATTCATTTTGGGATGGTAACTAAAGTTTAAAGCAGAAATAGGGGCACTTTTAAAATTTTAATTTTTGACCAAAATCGATGGGTCCGGGGCTAAGGGAATTTCTCATATGCCCCAAAACCGTTAAAGCTCCTGTTCAAAAATCATGCTCCGAAATCAACTTTTTTCATCTCAGGGATTCATTTTGGGATGGTAACTAAAGTTTAAAGCAGAAATAGGGGCACTTTTAAAATTTTCATTTTTGACCAAAATCGATGGGTCCGGGGCTTAGGGAATTTCTCATATGCCCCAAAACCGTTGAAGCTCCTGTTCAAAAATCATGCTCCGAAATCAACTTTTTTCATCTCAGGGATTCATTTTGGGATGGTAACTAAAGTTTAAAGCAGAAATAGGGGCACTTTTAAAATTTTCATTTTTGACCAAAATCGATGGGTCTGGGGCTTAGGGGATTTCTCATATCCCCCAAAACCGTTGAAGCTCCTGTTCAAAAATCATGCTCCGAAATCAACTTTTTTCATCTCAGGGATTCATTTTGGGATGGTAACTAAAGTTTAAAGCAGAAATAGGGGCACTTTAAAATTTTTCATTTTAGACCAAAATCGATGGGTCCTGGGCTTAGGGAATTTCTCATATGCCACAAAACCGTTGAAGCTCCTGTTCAAAAATCATGCTCCGAAATCAACTTTTTTCATCTCAGGGATTCATTTTGGGATGGTAACTAAAGTTTAAAGCAGAAATAGGGGCACTTTTAAAATTTTAATTTTTGACCAAAATCGATGGGTCCGGGGCTAAGGGAATTTCTCATATGCCCCAAAACCGTTAAAGCTCCTGTTCAAAAATCATGCTCCGAAATCAACTTTTTTCATCTCAGGGATTCATTTTGGGATGGTAACTAAAGTTTAAAGCAGAAATAGGGGCACTTTTAAAATTTTCATTTTTGACCAAAATCGATGGGTCCGGGGCTTAGGGAATTTCTCATATGCCCCAAAACCGTTGAAGCTCCTGTTCAAAAATCATGCTCCGAAATCAACTTTTTTCATCTCAGGGATTCATTTTGGGATGGTAACTAAAGTTTAAAGCAGAAATAGGGGCACTTTTAAAATTTTCATTTTTGACCAAAATCGATGGGTCCGGGGCTTAGGGGATTTCTCATATGCCCCAAAACCGTTAAAGCTCCTGTTCAAAAATCATGCTCCGAAATCAACTTTTTTCATCTCAGGGATTCATTTTGGGATGGTAACTAAAGTTTAAAGCAGAAATAGGGGCACTTTTAAAATTTTCATTTTTGACCAAAATCGATGGGTCCGGGGCTTAGGGAATTTCTCATATGCCACAAAACCGTTGAAGCTCCTGTTCAAAAATCATGCTCTGAAATCAACTTTTTTCATCTCAGGGATTCATTTTGGGATGGTAACTAAAGTTTAAAGCAGAAATAGGGGCACTTTTAAAATTTTAATTTTTGACCAAAATCGATGGGTCCGGGGCTAAGGGAATTTCTCATATGCCCCAAAACCGTTAAAGCTCCTGTTCAAAAATCATGCTCCGAAATCAACTTTTTTCATCTCAGGGATTCATTTTGGGATGGTAACTAAAGTTTAAAGCAGAAATAGGGGCACTTTTAAAATTTTCATTTTTGACCAAAATCGATCGGTCCGGGGCTTAGGGAATTTCTCATATGCCCCAAAACCGTTGAAGCTCCTGTTCAAAAATCATGCTCCGAAATCAACTTTTTTCATCTCAGGGATTCATTTTGGGATGGTAACTAAAGTTTAAAGCAGAAATAGGGGCACTTTTAAAATTTTCATTTTTGACCAAAATGGATGGGTCCGGGGCTTAGGGGATTTCTCATATGCCCCAAAACCGTTGAAGCTCCTGTTCAAAAATCATGCTCCGAAATCAACTTTTTTCATCTCAGGGATTCATTTTGGGATGGTAACTAAAGTTTAAAGCAGAAATAGGGGCACTTTTAAAATTTTCATTTTTGACCAAAATCGATGGGTCCGGGGCTTAGGGAATTTCTCATATGCCACAAAACCGTTGAAGCTCCTGTTCAAAAATCATGCTCCGAAATCAACTATTTTCATCTCAGGGATTCATTTTGGGATGGTAACTAAAGTTTAAAGCAGAAATAGGGGCACTTTTAAAAATTTCATTTTTGACCAAAATCGATGGGTCCGGGGCTTAGGGAATTTCTAATATGCCCCAAAACCGTTGAAGCTCCTGTTCAAAAATCATGCTCCGAAATCAACTTTTTTCATCTCAGGGATTCATTTTGGGATGGTAACTAAAGTTTAAAGCAGAAATAGGGGCACTTTTAAATTTTCATTTTTGACCAAAATCATTGGTTTCGGGGCTAAGGGAATTTCTCATATGCCCCAAAACCGTTAAAGCTCCTGTTCAAAAATCATGCTCCGAAATCAACTTTTTTCATCTCAGGGATTCATTTTGGGATGGTAACTAAAGTTTAAAGCAGAAATAGGGGCACTTTTAAAATTTTAATTTTTGACCAAAATCTATGGGTCCGGGGCTAAGGGAATTTCTCATATGCCCTAAAACCATTAAAGCTCCTGTTCAAAAATCATGCTCCGAAATCAACTTTTTTCATCTCAGGGATTCATTTTGGGATGGTAACTAAAGTTTAAAGCAGAAATAGGGGCACTTTTAAAATTTTCATTTTTGACCAAAATCGATGGGTCCGGGGCTTAGGGAATTTCTCATATGCCCCAAAACCGTTGAAGCTCCTGTTCAAAAATCATGCTCCGAAATCAACTTTTTTCATCTCAGGGATTCATTTTGGGATGGTAACTAAAGTTTAAAGCAGAAATAGGGGCACTTTTAAAATTTTCATTTTTGACCAAAATCGATGGGTCCGGGGCTTAGGGGATTTCTCATATGCCCCAAAACCGTTGAAGCTCCTGTTCAAAAATCATGCTCCGAAATCAACTTTTTTCATCTCAGGGATTCATTTTGGGATGGTAACTAAAGTTTAAAGCAGAAATAGGGGCACTTTTAAAATTTTCATTTTTGACCAAAATCGATGGGTCCGGGGCTTAGGGAATTTCTCATATGCCACAAAACCGTTGAAGCTCCTGTTCAAAAATCATGCTCTGAAATCAACTTTTTTCATCTCAGGGATTCATTTTGGGATGGTAACTAAAGTTTAAAGCAGAAATAGGGGCACTTTTAAAATTTTAATTTTTGACCAAAATCGATGGGTCCGGGGCTAAGGGAATTTCTCATATGCCCCAAAACCGTTAAAGCTCCTGTTCAAAAATCATGCTCCGAAATCAACTTTTTTCATCTCAGGGATTCATTTTGGGATGGTAACTAAAGTTTAAAGCAGAAATAGGGGAACTTTTAAAATTTTCATTTTTGACCAAAATCGATGGGTCCGGGGCTTAGGGAATTTCTCATATGCCCCAAAACCGTTGAAGCTCCTGTTCAAAAATCATGCTCCGAAATCAACTTTTTTCATCTCAGTGATTCATTTTGGGATGGTAACTAAAGTTTAAAGCAGAAATAGGGGCACTTTTAAAATTTTCATTTTTGACCAAAATCGATGGGTCCGGGGCTTAGGGGATTTCTCATATGCCCCAAAACCGTTGAAGCTCCTGTTCAAAAATCATGCTCCGAAATCAACTTTTTTCATCTCAGGGATTCATTTTGGGATGGTAACTAAAGTTTAAAGCAGAAATAGGGGCACTTTTAAAATTTTCATTTTTGACCAAAATCGATGGGTCCGGGGCTTAGGGAATTTCTCATATGCCACAAAACCGTTGAAGCTCCTGTTCAAAAATCATGCTCTGAAATCAACTTTTTTCATCTCAGGGATTCATTTTGGGATGGTAACTAAAGTTTAAAGCAGAAATAGGGGCACTTTTAAAATTTTCATTTTAGACCAAAATCGATGGGTCCTGGGCTTAGGGAATTTCTAATATGCCACAAAACCGTTGAAGCTCCTGTTCAAAAATCATGCTCCAAAATCAACTATTTTCATCTCAGGGATTCATTTTGGGATGGTAACTAAAGTTTAAAGCAGAAATAGGGGCACTTTTAAAAATTTAATTTTTGACCAAAATCGATGGGTCCCGGGCTTAGGGAATTTCTCATATGCCCCAAAACCGTTGAAGCTCCTGTTCAAAAATCATGCTCCGAAATCAACTTTTTTCATCTCATGGATTCATTTTCGGATGGTAACTAAAGTTTAAAGCAGAAATAGGGGCACTTTTAAAATTTTCATTTTTGACCAAAATCGATGGGTCCGGGACTTAGGGAATTTCTCATATGCCCCAAAACCGTTGAATCTCCTGTTCAAAAATCATGCTCCGAAATCAACTTTTTTCATCTCAGGGATTCATTTTGGGATGGTAACTAAAGTTTAAAGCAGAAATAGGGGCACTTTTAAAATTTTCATTTTTGTCCAAAATCGATGGGTCCGGGGCTTAGGGAATTTCTCATATGCCCCAAAACCGTTGAAGCTCCTGTTCAAAAATCATGCTCCGAAATCAACTATTTTCATCTCAGGGATTCATTTTGGGATGGTAACTAAAGTTTAAAGCAGAAATAGGGGCACTTTTAAAATTTTCATTTTTGACCAAAATCGATGGGTCCGGGGCTTAGGGAATTTCTCATATGCCCCAAAACCGTTGAAGCTCCTGTTCAAAAATCATGCTCCGAAATCAACTATTTTCATCTCAGGGATTCATTTTGGCATGGTAACTAAATTTTAAAGCAGAAATAGGGGCACTTTTAAATTTTCATTTTTGACCAAAATCGATGGGTCCGGGGCTTAGGGAATTTCTCATATGCCCCAAAACCGTTGAAACTCCTGTTCAAAAATCATGCTCCGAAATCAACTATTTTCATCTCAGGGATTCATTTTGGGATGGTAACTAAAGTTTAAAGCAGAAATAGGGGCACTTTTAAAATTTTCATTTTTTACCAAAATCGATGGGTCCGGGGCTTAGGGAATTTCTCATATGCCCCAAAACCGTTGAAGCTCCTGTTCAAAAATCATGCTCCGAAATCAACTTTTTTCATCTCAGGGATTCATTTTGGGATGGTAACTAAATTTAAAGCAGAAATAGGGGCACTTTTAGAATTTTCATTTTTGACAAAAATCGATGGGTCCGGGGCTTAGGGAATTTCTCATATGCCACAAAACCGTTGAAGCTCCTGTTCAAAAATCATGCTCTGAAATCAACTTTTTTCATCTCAGGGATTCATTTTGGGATGGTAACTAAAGTTTAAAGCAGAAATAGGGGCACTTTTAAAATTTTCATTTTAGACCAAAATCGATGGGTCCTGGGCTTAGGGAATTTCTAATATGCCACAAAACCGTTGAAGCTCCTGTTCAAAAATCATGCTCCGAAATCAACTATTTTCATCTCAGGGATTCATTTTGGGATGGTAACTAAAGTTTAAAGCAGAAATAGGGGCACTTTTAAAAATTTCATTTTTTACCAAAATCGATGGGTCCGGGGCTTAGGGAATTTCTCATATGCCCCAAAACCGTTGAAGCTCCTGTTCAAAAATCATGCTCCGAAATCAACTATTTTCATCTCAGGGATTCATTTTGGGATGGTAACTAAAGTTTAAAGCAGAAATAGGGGCACTTTTAAAATTTTCATTTTTGACCAAAATCGATGGGTCCGGGGCTTAGGGAATTTCTCATATGCCCCAAAACCGTTGAAGCTCCTGTTCAAAAATCTTGCTCCGAAATCAACTTTTTTCATCTCAGGGATTCATTTTAGGATGGTAACTAAATTTAAAGCAGAAATAGGGGCACTTTTAAAATTTTCATTTTTGACAAAAATCGATGGGTCCGGGGCTTAGGGAATTTCTCATATGCCACAAAACCGTTGAAGCTCCTGTTCAAAAATCATGCTCTGAAATCAACTTTTTTCATCTCAGGGATTCATTTTGGGATGGTAACTAAAGTTTAAAGCAGAAATAGGGGCACTTTTAAAATTTTCATTTTAGACCAAAATCGATGGGTCCTGGGCTTAGGGAATTTCTAATATGCCACAAAACCGTTGAAGCTCCTGTTCAAAAATCATGCTCCGAAATCAACTATTTTCATCTCAGGGATTCATTTTGGGATGGTAACTAAAGTTTAAAGCAGAAATAGGGGCACTTTTAAAAATTTCATTTTTGACCAAAATCGATGGGTCCGGGGCTTAGGGAATTTCTCATATGCCCCAAAACCGTTGAAGCTCCTGTTCAAAAATCATGCTCCAAAATCAACTTTTTTCATCTCAGGGATTCATTTTGGGATGGTAACTAAAGTTTAAAGCAGACATAGGGGCACTTTTAAAATTTTCATTTTTGATCAAAATCGATGGGTCCGGGGCTTAGGGAATTTCTCATATGCCCCAAAACCGTTGAAGCTCCTGTTCAAAAATCATGCTCCGAAATCAACTTTTTTCATCTCAGGGATTCATTTTGGGATGGTAACTAAAGTTTAAAGCAGAAATAGGGGCACTTTTAAATTTTCATTTTTGACCAAAATCGATGGGTCCGGGGCTAAGGGAATTTCTCATATGCCACAAAACCGTTAAAGCTCCTGTTCAAAAATCATGCTCCGAAATCAACTTTTTTCATCTCAGGGATTCATTTTGGGATGGTAACTAAAGTTTAAAGCAGAAATAGGGGCACTTTTAAAATTTTAATTTTTGACCAAAATCGATGGGTCCGGGGCTAAGGGAATTTCTCATATGTCCCAAAACCGTTAAAGCTCCTGTTCAAAAATCATGCTCCGAAATCAACTTTTTTCATCTCAGGGATTCATTTTGGGATGGTAACTAAAGTTTAAAGCAGAAATAGGGGCACTTTTAAAATTTTCATTTTTGACCAAAATCGATGGGTCCGGGGCTTAGGGAATTTCTCATATGCCCCAAAACCGTTGAAGCTCCTGTTCAAAAATCATGCTCCGAAATCAACTTTTTTCATCTCAGGGATTCATTTTGGGATGGTAACTAAAGTTTAAAGCAGAAATAGGGGCACTTTTAAAATTTTAATTTTTGACCAAAATCGATGGGTCCGGGGCTAAGGGAATTTCTCATATGCCCCAAAACCGTTAAAGCTCCTGTTCAAAAATCATGCTCCGAAATCAACTTTTTTCATCTCAGGGATTCATTTTGGGATGGTAACTAAAGTTTAAAGCAGAAATAGGGGCACTTTTAAAATTTTCATTTTTGACCAAAATCGATGGGTCCGGGGCTTAGGGAATTTCTCATATGCCCCAAAACCGTTGAAGCTCCTGTTCAAAAATCATGCTCCGAAATCAACTTTTTTCATCTCAGGGATTCATTTTGGGATGGTAACTAAAGTTTAAAGCAGAAATAGGGGCACTTTTAAAATTTTCATTTTTGACCAAAATCGATGGGTCCGGGGCTTAGGGGATTTCTCATATGCCCCAAAACCGTTGAAGCTCCTGTTCAAAAATCATGCTCTGAAATCAACTTTTTTCATCTCAGGGATTCATTTTGGGATGGTAACTAAAGTTTAAAGCAGAAATAGGGGCACTTTTAAAATTTTCATTTTTGACCAAAATCGATGGGTCCGGGGCTTAGGGAATTTCTCATATGCCACAAAACCGTTGAAGCTCCTGTTCAAAAATCATGCTCTGAAATCAACTTTTTTCATCTCAGGGATTCATTTTGGGATGGTAACTAAAGTTTAAAGCAGAAATAGGGGCACTTTTAAAATTTTAATTTTTGACCAAAATCGATGGGTCCGGGGCTAAGGGAATTTCTCATATGCCCCAAAACCGTTAAAGCTCCTGTTCAAAAATCATGCTCCGAAATCAACTTTTTTCATCTCAGGGATTCATTTTGGGATGGTAACTAAAGTTTAAAGCAGAAATAGGGGCACTTTTAAAATTTTAATTTTTGACCAAAATCGATGGGTCCGGGGCTAAGGGAATTTCTCATATGCCCCAAAACCGTTGAAGCTCCTGTTCAAAAATCATGCTCCGAAATCAACTTTTTTCATCTCAGGGATTCATTTTGGGATGGTAACTAAAGTTTAAAGCAGAAATAGGGGCACTTTTAAATTTTCATTTTTGACCAAAATCATTGGTTTCGGGGCTAAGGGAATTTCTCATATGCCCCAAAACCGTTAAAGCTCCTGTTCAAAAATCATGCTCCGAAATCAACTTTTTTCAACTCAGGGATTCATTTTGGGATGGTAACTAAAGTTTAAAGCAGAAATAGGGGCACTTTTAAAATTTTAATTTTTGACCAAAATCGATGGGTCCGGGGCTAAGGGAATTTCTCATATGCCCCAAAACCGTTGAAGCTCCTGTTCAAAAATCATGCTCCGAAATCAACTTTTTTCATCTCAGGGATTCATTTTGGGATGGTAACTAAAGTTTAAAGCAGAAATAGGGGCACTTTTAAAATTTTCATTTTTGACCAAAATCGATGGGTCCGGGGCTTAGGGGATTTCTCATATGCCCCAAAACCGTTGAAGCTCCTGTTCAAAAATCATGCTCCGAAATCAACTTTTTTCATCTCAGGGATTCATTTTGGGATGGTAACTAAAGTTTAAAGCAGAAATAGGGGCACTTTTAAAATTTTCATTTTTGACCAAAATCGATGGGTCCGGGGCTTAGGGAATTTCTCATATGCCACAAAACCGTTGAAGCTCCTGTTCAAAAATCATGCTCTGAAATCAACTTTTTTCATCTCAGGGATTCATTTTGGGATGGTAACTAAAGTTTAAAGTAGAAATAGGGGCACTTTTAAAATTTTAATTTTTGACCAAAATCGATGGGTCCGGGGCTAAGGGAATTTCTCATATGCCCCAAAACCGTTAAAGCTCCTGTTCAAAAATCATGCTCCGAAATCAACTTTTTTCATCTCAGGGATACATTTTGGGATGGTAACTAAAGTTTAAAGCAGAAATAGGGGCACTTTTAAAATTTTCATTTTTGACCAAAATCGATGGGTCCGGGGCTTAGGGAATTTCTCATATGCCCCAAAACCGTTGAAGCTCCTGTTCAAAAATCATGCTCCGAAATCAACTTTTTTCATCTCAGGGATTCATTTTGGGATGGTAACTAAAGTTTAAAGCAGAAATAGGGGCACTTTTAAAATTTTCATTTTTGACCAAAATCGATGGGTCCGGGGCTTAGGGGATTTCTCATATGCCCCAAAACCGTTGAAGCTCCTGTTCAAAAATCATGCTCCGAAATCAACTTTTTTCATCTCAGGGATTCATTTTGGGATGGTAACTAAAGTTTAAAGCAGAAATAGGGGCACTTTTAAAATTTTAATTTTTGACCAAAATCGATGGGTCCGGGGCTTAGGGAATTTCTCATATGCCACAAAACCGTTGAAGCTCCTGTTCAAAAATCATGCTCTGAAATCAACTTTTTTCATCTCAGGGATTCATTTTGGGATGGTAACTAAAGTTTAAAGCAGAAATAGGGGCACTTTTAAAATTTTCATTTTAGACCAAAATCGATGGGTCCTGGGCTTAGGGAATTTCTAATATGCCACAAAACCGTTGAAGCTCCTGTTCAAAAATCATGCTCCAAAATCAACTATTTTCATCTCAGGGATTCATTTTGGGATGGTAACTAAAGTTTAAAGCAGAAATAGGGGCACTTTTAAAAATTTAATTTTTGACCAAAATCGATGGGTCCCGGGCTTAGGGAATTTCTCATATGCCCCAAAACCGTTGAAGCTCCTGTTCAAAAATCATGCTCCGAAATCAACTTTTTTCATCTCATGGATTCATTTTCGGATGGTAACTAAAGTTTAAAGCAGAAATAGGGGCACTTTTAAAATTTTCATTTTTGACCAAAATCGATGGGTCCGGGACTTAGGGAATTTCTCATATGCCCCAAAACCGTTGAATCTCCTGTTCAAAAATCATGCTCCGAAATCAACTTTTTTCATCTCAGGGATTCATTTTGGGATGGTAACTAAAGTTTAAAGCAGAAATAGGGGCACTTTTAAAATTTTCATTTTTGTCCAAAATCGATGGGTCCGGGGCTTAGGGAATTTCTCATATGCCCCAAAACCGTTGAAGCTCCTGTTCAAAAATCATGCTCCGAAATCAACTATTTTCATCTCAGGGATTCATTTTGGGATGGTAACTAAAGTTTAAAGCAGAAATAGGGGCACTTTTAAAATTTTCATTTTTGACCAAAATCGATGGGTCCGGGGCTTAGGGAATTTCTCATATGCCCCAAAACCGTTGAAGCTCCTGTTCAAAAATCATGCTCCGAAATCAACTATTTTCATCTCAGGGATTCATTTTGGCATGGTAACTAAATTTTAAAGCAGAAATAGGGGCACTTTTAAATTTTCATTTTTGACCAAAATCGATGGGTCCGGGGCTTAGGGAATTTCTCATATGCCCCAAAACCGTTGAAACTCCTGTTCAAAAATCATGCTCCGAAATCAACTATTTTCATCTCAGGGATTCATTTTGGGATGGTAACTAAAGTTTAAAGCAGAAATAGGGGCACTTTTAAAATTTTCATTTTTTACCAAAATCGATGGGTCCGGGGCTTAGGGAATTTCTCATATGCCCCAAAACCGTTGAAGCTCCTGTTCAAAAATCATGCTCCGAAATCAACTTTTTTCATCTCAGGGATTCATTTTGGGATGGTAACTAAATTTAAAGCAGAAATAGGGGCACTTTTAAAATTTTCATTTTTGACAAAAATCGATGGGTCCGGGGCTTAGGGAATTTCTCATATGCCACAAAACCGTTGAAGCTCCTGTTCAAAAATCATGCTCTGAAATCAACTTTTTTCATCTCAGGGATTCATTTTGGGATGGTAACTAAAGTTTAAAGCAGAAATAGGGGCACTTTTAAAATTTTTATTTTAGACCAAAATCGATGGGTCCTGGGCTTAGGGAATTTCTAATATGCCACAAAACCGTTGAAGCTCCTGTTCAAAAATCATGCTCCGAAATCAACTATTTTCATCTCAGGGATTCATTTTGGGATGGTAACTAAAGTTTAAAGCAGAAATAGGGGCACTTTTAAAAATTTCATTTTTTACCAAAATCGATGGGTCCGGGGCTTAGGGAATTTCTCATATGCCCCAAAACCGTTGAAGCTCCTGTTCAAAAATCATGCTCCGAAATCAACTATTTTCATCTCAGGGATTCATTTTGGGATGGTAACTAAAGTTTAAAGCAGAAATAGGGGCACTTTTAAAATTTTCATTTTTGACCAAAATCGATGGGTCCGGGGCTTAGGGAATTTCTCATATGCCCCAAAACCGTTGAAGCTCCTGTTCAAAAATCTTGCTCCGAAATCAACTTTTTTCATCTCAGGGATTCATTTTGGGATGGTAACTAAATTTAAAGCAGAAATAGGGGCACTTTTAAAATTTTCATTTTTGACAAAAATCGATGGGTCCGGGGCTTAGGGAATTTCTCATATGCCACAAAACCGTTGAAGCTCCTGTTCAAAAATCATGCTCTGAAATCAACTTTTTTCATCTCAGGGATTCATTTTGGGATGGTAACTAAAGTTTAAAGCAGAAATAGGGGCACTTTTAAATTTTCATTTTTGACCAAAATCGATGGGTCCGGGGCTAAGGGAATTTCTCATATGCCACAAAACCGTTAAAGCTCCTGTTCAAAAATCATGCTCCGAAATCAACTTTTTTCATCTCAGGGATTCATTTTGGGATGGTAACTAAAGTTTAAAGCAGAAATAGGGGCACTTTTAAAATTTTAATTTTTGACCAAAATCGATGGGTCCGGGGCTAAGGGAATTTCTCATATGTCCCAAAACCGTTAAAGCTCCTGTTCAAAAATCATGCTCCGAAATCAACTTTTTTCATCTCAGGGATTCATTTTGGGATGGTAACTAAAGTTTAAAGCAGAAATAGGGGCACTTTTAAAATTTTCATTTTTGACCAAAATCGATGGGTCCGGGGCTTAGGGAATTTCTCATATGCCCCAAAACCGTTGAAGCTCCTGTTCAAAAATCATGCTCCGAAATCAACTTTTTTCATCTCAGGGATTCATTTTGGGATGGTAACTAAAGTTTAAAGCAGAAATAGGGGCACTTTTAAAATTTTAATTTTTGACCAAAATCGATGGGTCCGGGGCTAAGGGAATTTCTCATATGCCCCAAAACCGTTAAAGCTCCTGTTCAAAAATCATGCTCCGAAATCAACTTTTTTCATCTCAGGGATTCATTTTGGGATGGTAACTAAAGTTTAAAGCAGAAATAGGGGCACTTTTAAAATTTTCATTTTTGACCAAAATCGATGGGTCCGGGGCTTAGGGAATTTCTCATATGCCCCAAAACCGTTGAAGCTCCTGTTCAAAAATCATGCTCCGAAATCAACTTTTTTCATCTCAGGGATTCATTTTGGGATGGTAACTAAAGTTTAAAGCAGAAATAGGGGCACTTTTAAAATTTTCATTTTTGACCAAAATCGATGGGTCCGGGGCTTAGGGGATTTCTCATATGCCCCAAAACCGTTGAAGCTCCTGTTCAAAAATCATGCTCCGAAATCAACTTTTTTCATCTCAGGGATTCATTTTGGGATGGTAACTAAAGTTTAAAGCAGAAATAGGGGCACTTTTAAAATTTTCATTTTTGACCAAAATCGATGGGTCCGGGGCTTAGGGAATTTCTCATATGCCACAAAACCGTTGAAGCTCCTGTTCAAAAATCATGCTCTGAAATCAACTTTTTTCATCTCAGGGATTCATTTTGGGATGGTAACTAAAGTTTAAAGCAGAAATAGGGGCACTTTTAAAATTTTTATTTTAGACCAAAATCGATGGGTCCTGGGCTTAGGGAATTTCTAATATGCCACAAAACCGTTGAAGCTCCTGTTCAAAAATCATGCTCCGAAATCAACTATTTTCATCTCAGGGATTCATTTTGGGATGGTAACTAAAGTTTAAAGCAGAAATAGGGGCACTTTTAAAAATTTCATTTTTTACCAAAATCGATGGGTCCGGGGCTTAGGGAATTTCTCATATGCCCCAAAACCGTTGAAGCTCCTGTTCAAAAATCATGCTCCGAAATCAACTATTTTCATCTCAGGGATTCATTTTGGGATGGTAACTAAAGTTTAAAGCAGAAATAGGGGCACTTTTAAAATTTTCATTTTTGACCAAAATCGATGGGTCCGGGGCTTAGGGAATTTCTCATATGCCCCAAAACCGTTGAAGCTCCTGTTCAAAAATCTTGCTCCGAAATCAACTTTTTTCATCTCAGGGATTCATTTTGGGATGGTAACTAAATTTAAAGCAGAAATAGGGGCACTTTTAAAATTTTCATTTTTGACAAAAATCGATGGGTCCGGGGCTTAGGGAATTTCTCATATGCCACAAAACCGTTGAAGCTCCTGTTCAAAAATCATGCTCTGAAATCAACTTTTTTCATCTCAGGGATTCATTTTGGGATGGTAACTAAAGTTTAAAGCAGAAATAGGGGCACTTTTAAATTTTCATTTTTGACCAAAATCGATGGGTCCGGGGCTAAGGGAATTTCTCATATGCCACAAAACCGTTAAAGCTCCTGTTCAAAAATCATGCTCCGAAATCAACTTTTTTCATCTCAGGGATTCATTTTGGGATGGTAACTAAAGTTTAAAGCAGAAATAGGGGCACTTTTAAAATTTTAATTTTTGACCAAAATCGATGGGTCCGGGGCTAAGGGAATTTCTCATATGTCCCAAAACCGTTAAAGCTCCTGTTCAAAAATCATGCTCCGAAATCAACTTTTTTCATCTCAGGGATTCATTTTGGGATGGTAACTAAAGTTTAAAGCAGAAATAGGGGCACTTTTAAAATTTTCATTTTTGACCAAAATCGATGGGTCCGGGGCTTAGGGAATTTCTCATATGCCCCAAAACCGTTGAAGCTCCTGTTCAAAAATCATGCTCCGAAATCAACTTTTTTCATCTCAGGGATTCATTTTGGGATGGTAACTAAAGTTTAAAGCAGAAATAGGGGCACTTTTAAAATTTTAATTTTTGACCAAAATCGATGGGTCCGGGGCTAAGGGAATTTCTCATATGCCCCAAAACCGTTAAAGCTCCTGTTCAAAAATCATGCTCCGAAATCAACTTTTTTCATCTCAGGGATTCATTTTGGGATGGTAACTAAAGTTTAAAGCAGAAATAGGGGCACTTTTAAAATTTTCATTTTTGACCAAAATCGATGGGTCCGGGGCTTAGGGAATTTCTCATATGCCCCAAAACCGTTGAAGCTCCTGTTCAAAAATCATGCTCCGAAATCAACTTTTTTCATCTCAGGGATTCATTTTGGGATGGTAACTAAAGTTTAAAGCAGAAATAGGGGCACTTTTAAAATTTTCATTTTTGACCAAAATCGATGGGTCCGGGGCTTAGGGGATTTCTCATATGCCCCAAAACCGTTGAAGCTCCTGTTCAAAAATCATGCTCCGAAATCAACTTTTTTCATCTCAGGGATTCATTTTGGGATGGTAACTAAAGTTTAAAGCAGAAATAGGGGCACTTTTAAAATTTTCATTTTTGACCAAAATCGATGGGTCCGGGGCTTAGGGAATTTCTCATATGCCACAAAACCGTTGAAGCTCCTGTTCAAAAATCATGCTCTGAAATCAACTTTTTTCATCTCAGGGATTCATTTTGGGATGGTAACTAAAGTTTAAAGCAGAAATAGGGGCACTTTTAAAATTTTAATTTTTGACCAAAATCGATGGGTCCGGGGCTAAGGGAATTTCTCATATGCCCCAAAACCGTTGAAGCTCCTGTTCAAAAATCATGCTCCGAAATCAACTTTTTTCATCTCAGGGATTCATTTTGGGATGGTAACTAAAGTTTAAAGCAGAAATAGGGGCACTTTTAAATTTTCATTTTTGACCAAAATCATTGGTTTCGGGGCTAAGGGAATTTCTCATATGCCCCAAAACCGTTAAAGCTCCTGTTCAAAAATCATGCTCCGAAATCAACTTTTTTCATCTCAGGGATTCATTTTGGGATGGTAACTAAAGTTTAAAGCAGAAATAGGGGCACTTTTAAAATTTTAATTTTTGACCAAAATCGATGGGTCCGGGGCTAAGGGAATTTCTCATATGCCCCAAAACCGTTAAAGCTCCTGTTCAAAAATCATGCTCCGAAATCAACTTTTTTCATCTCAGGGATTCATTTTGGGATGGTAACTAAAGTTTAAAGCAGAAATAGGGGCACTTTTAAAATTTTCATTTTTGACCAAAATCGATGGGTCCGGGGCTTAGGGAATTTCTCATATGCCCCAAAACCGTTGAAGCTCCTGTTCAAAAATCATGCTCCGAAATCAACTTTTTTCATCTCAGGGATTCATTTTGGGATGGTAACTAAAGTTTAAAGCAGAAATAGGGGCACTTTTAAAATTTTCATTTTTGACCAAAATCGATGGGTCCGGGGCTTAGGGGATTTCTCATATGCCCCAAAACCGTTGAAGCTCCTGTTCAAAAATCATGCTCCGAAATCAACTTTTTTCATCTCAGGGATTCATTTTGGGATGGTAACTAAAGTTTAAAGCAGAAATAGGGGCACTTTTAAAATTTTCATTTTTGACCAAAATCGATGGGTCCGGGGCTTAGGGAATTTCTCATATGCCACAAAACCGTTGAAGCTCCTGTTCAAAAATCATGCTCTGAAATCAACTTTTTTCATCTCAGGGATTCATTTTGGGATGGTAACTAAAGTTTAAAGCAGAAATAGGGGCACTTTTAAAATTTTAATTTTTGACCAAAATCGATGGGTCCGGGGCTAAGGGAATTTCTCATATGCCCCAAAACCGTTAAAGCTCCTGTTCAAAAATCATGCTCCGAAATCAACTTTTTTCATCTCAGGGATTCATTTTGGGATGGTAACTAAAGTTTAAAGCAGAAATAGGGGCACTTTTAAAATTTTCATTTTTGACCAAAATCGATGGGTCCGGGGCTTAGGGAATTTCTCATATGCCCCAAAACCGTTGAAGCTCCTGTTCAAAAATCATGCTCCGAAATCAACTTTTTTCATCTCAGGGATTCATTTTGGGATGGTAACTAAAGTTTAAAGCAGAAATAGGGGCACTTTTAAAATTTTCATTTTTGACCAAAATCGATGGGTCCGGGGCTTAGGGGATTTCTCATATGCCCCAAAACCGTTGAAGCTCCTGTTCAAAAATCATGCTCCGAAATCAACTTTTTTCATCTCAGGGATTCATTTTGGGATGGTAACTAAAGTTTAAAGCAGAAATAGGGGCACTTTTAAAATTTTCATTTTTGACCAAAATCGATGGGTCCGGGGCTTAGGGAATTTCTCATATGCCACAAAACCGTTGAAGCTCCTGTTCAAAAATCATGCTCTGAAATCAACTTTTTTCATCTCAGGGATTCATTTTGGGATGGTAACTAAAGTTTAAAGCAGAAATAGGGGCACTTTTAAAATTTTCATTTTAGACCAAAATCGATGGGTCCTGGGCTTAGGGAATTTCTAATATGCCACAAAACCGTTGAAGCTCCTGTTCAAAAATCATGCTCCAAAATCAACTATTTTCATCTCAGGGATTCATTTTGGGATGGTAACTAAAGTTTAAAGCAGAAATAGGGGCACTTTTAAAAATTTAATTTTTGACCAAAATCGATGGGTCCCGGGCTTAGGGAATTTCTCATATGCCCCAAAACCGTTGAAGCTCCTGTTCAAAAATCATGCTCCGAAATCAACTTTTTTCATCTCATGGATTCATTTTCGGATGGTAACTAAAGTTTAAAGCAGAAATAGGGGCACTTTTAAAATTTTCATTTTTGACCAAAATCGATGGGTCCGGGACTTAGGGAATTTCTCATATGCCCCAAAACCGTTGAATCTCCTGTTCAAAAATCATGCTCCGAAATCAACTTTTTTCATCTCAGGGATTCATTTTGGGATGGTAACTAAAGTTTAAAGCAGAAATAGGGGCACTTTTAAAATTTTCATTTTTGTCCAAAATCGATGGGTCCGGGGCTTAGGGAATTTCTCATATGCCCCAAAACCGTTGAAGCTCCTGTTCAAAAATCATGCTCCGAAATCAACTATTTTCATCTCAGGGATTCATTTTGGGATGGTAACTAAAGTTTAAAGCAGAAATAGGGGCACTTTTAAAATTTTCATTTTTGACCAAAATCGATGGGTCCGGGGCTTAGGGAATTTCTCATATGCCCCAAAACCGTTGAAGCTCCTGTTCAAAAATCATGCTCCGAAATCAACTATTTTCATCTCAGGGATTCATTTTGGGATGGTAACTAAAGTTTAAAGCAGAAATAGGGGCACTTTTAAAATTTTCATTTTTTACCAAAATCGATGGGTCCGGGGCTTAGGGAATTTCTCATATGCCCCAAAACCGTTGAAGCTCCTGTTCAAAAATCATGCTCCGAAATCAACTTTTTTCATCTCAGGGATTCATTTTGGGATGGTAACTAAATTTAAAGCAGAAATAGGGGCACTTTTAAAATTTTCATTTTTGACAAAAATCGATGGGTCCGGGGCTTAGGGAATTTCTCATATGCCACAAAACCGTTGAAGCTCCTGTTCAAAAATCATGCTCTGAAATCAACTTTTTTCATCTCAGGGATTCATTTTGGGATGGTAACTAAAGTTTAAAGCAGAAATAGGGGCACTTTTAAAATTTTCATTTTAGACCAAAATCGATGGGTCCTGGGCTTAGGGAATTTCTAATATGCCACAAAACCGTTGAAGCTCCTGTTCAAAAATCATGCTCCGAAATCAACTATTTTCATCTCAGGGATTCATTTTGGGATGGTAACTAAAGTTTAAAGCAGAAATAGGGGCACTTTTAAAAATTTCATTTTTTACCAAAATCGATGGGTCCGGGGCTTAGGGAATTTCTCATATGCCCCAAAACCGTTGAAGCTCCTGTTCAAAAATCATGCTCCGAAATCAACTATTTTCATCTCAGGGATTCATTTTGGGATGGTAACTAAAGTTTAAAGAAGAAATAGGGGCACTTTTAAAATTTTCATTTTTGACCAAAATCGATGGGTCCGGGGCTTAGGGAATTTCTCATATGCCCCAAAACCGTTGAAGCTCCTGTTCAAAAATCTTGCTCCGAAATCAACTTTTTTCATCTCAGGGATTCATTTTGGGATGGTAACTAAATTTAAAGCAGAAATAGGGGCACTTTTAAAATTTTCATTTCTGACAAAAATCGATGGGTCCGGGGCTTAGGGAATTTCTCATATGCCACAAAACCGTTGAAGCTCCTGTTCAAAAATCATGCTCTGAAATCAACTTTTTTCATCTCAGGGATTCATTTTGGGATGGTAACTAAAGTTTAAAGCAGAAATAGGGGCACTTTTAAAATTTTCATTTTAGACCAAAATCGATGGGTCCTGGGCTTAGGGAATTTCTAATATGCCACAAAACCGTTGAAGCTCCTGTTCAAAAATCATGCTCCGAAATCAACTATTTTCATCTCAGGGATTCATTTTGGGATGGTAACTAAAGTTTAAAGCAGAAATAGGGGCACTTTTAAAAATTTCATTTTTGACCAAAATCGATGGGTCCGGGGCTTAGGGAATTTCTCATATGCCCCAAAACCGTTGAAGCTCCTGTTCAAAAATCATGCTCCAAAATCAACTTTTTTCATCTCAGGGATTCATTTTGGGATGGTAACTAAAGTTTAAAGCAGACATAGGGGCACTTTTAAAATTTTCATTTTTGATCAAAATCGATGGGTCCGGGGCTTAGGGAATTTCTCATATGCCCCAAAACCGTTGAAGCTCCTGTTCAAAAATCATGCTCCGAAATCAACTTTTTTCATCTCAGGGATTCATTTTGGGATGGTAACTAAAGTTTAAAGCAGAAATAGGGGCACTTTTAAATTTTCATTTTTGACCAAAATCGATGGGTCCGGGGCTAAGGGAATTTCTCATATGCCACAAAACCGTTAAAGCTCCTGTTCAAAAATCATGCTCCGAAATCAACTTTTTTCATCTCAGGGATTCATTTTGGGATGGTAACTAAAGTTTAAAGCAGAAATAGGGGCACTTTTAAAATTTTAATTTTTGACCAAAATCGATGGGTCCGGGGCTAAGGGAATTTCTCATATGTCCCAAAACCGTTAAAGCTCCTGTTCAAAAATCATGCTCCGAAATCAACTTTTTTCATCTCAGGGATTCATTTTGGGATGGTAACTAAAGTTTAAAGCAGAAATAGGGGCACTTTTAAAATTTTCATTTTTGACCAAAATCGATGGGTCCGGGGCTTAGGGAATTTCTCATATGCCCCAAAACCGTTGAAGCTCCTGTTCAAAAATCATGCTCCGAAATCAACTTTTTTCATCTCAGGGATTCATTTTGGGATGGTAACTAAAGTTTAAAGCAGAAATAGGGGCACTTTTAAAATTTTAATTTTTGACCAAAATCGATGGGTCCGGGGCTAAGGGAATTTCTCATATGCCCCAAAACCGTTAAAGCTCCTGTTCAAAAATCATGCTCCGAAATCAACTTTTTTCATCTCAGGGATTCATTTTGGGATGGTAACTAAAGTTTAAAGCAGAAATAGGGGCACTTTTAAAATTTTCATTTTTGACCAAAATCGATGGGTCCGGGGCTTAGGGAATTTCTCATATGCCCCAAAACCGTTGAAGCTCCTGTTCAAAAATCATGCTCCGAAATCAACTTTTTTCATCTCAGGGATTCATTTTGGGATGGTAACTAAAGTTTAAAGCAGAAATAGGGGCACTTTTAAAATTTTCATTTTTGACCAAAATCGATGGGTCCGGGGCTTAGGGGATTTCTCATATGCCCCAAAACCGTTGAAGCTCCTGTTCAAAAATCATGCTCCGAAATCAACTTTTTTCATCTCAGGGATTCATTTTGGGATGGTAACTAAAGTTTAAAGCAGAAACAGGGGCACTTTTAAAATTTTCATTTTTGACCAAAATCGATGGGTCCGGGGCTTAGGGAATTTCTCATATGCCACAAAACCGTTGAAGCTCCTGTTCAAAAATCATGCTCTGAAATCAACTTTTTTCATCTCAGGGATTCATTTTGGGATGGTAACTAAAGTTTAAAGCAGAAATAGGGGCACTTTTAAAATTTTCATTTTAGACCAAAATCGATGGGTCCTGGGCTTAGGGAATTTCTAATATGCCACAAAACCGTTGAAGTTCCTGTTCAAAAATCATGCTCCAAAATCAACTATTTTCATCTCAGGGATTCATTTTGGGATGGTAACTAAAGTTTAAAGCAGAAATAGGGGCACTTTTAAAAATTTAATTTTTGACCAAAATCGATGGGTCCGGGGCTTAGGGAATTTCTCATATGCCCCAAAACCGTTGAAGCTCCTGTTCAAAAATCATGCTCCGAAATCAACTTTTTTCATCTCAGGGATTCATTTTGGGATGGTAACTAAAGTTTAAAGCAGAAATAGGGGCACTTTTAAAAATTTCATTTTTGACCAAAATCGATGGGTCCGGGGCTTAGGGAATTTCTCATATGCCCCAAAACCGTTGAAGCTCCTGTTCAAAAATCATGCTCCAAAATCAACTTTTTTCATCTCAGGGATTCATTTTGGGATGGTAACTAAAGTTTAAAGCAGACATAGGGGCACTTTTAAAATTTTCATTTTTGATCAAAATCGATGGGTCCGGGGCTTAGGGAATTTCTCATATGCCCCAAAACCGTTGAAGCTCCTGTTCAAAAATCATGCTCCGAAATCAACTTTTTTCATCTCAGGGATTCATTTTGGGATGGTAACTAAAGTTTAAAGCAGAAATAGGGGCACTTTTAAATTTTAATTTTTGACCAAAATCGATGGGTCCGGGGCTAAGGGAATTTCTCATATGCCCCAAAACCGTTAAAGCTCCTGTTCAAAAATCATGCTCCGAAATCAACTTTTTTCATCTCAGGGATTCATTTTGGGATGGTAACTAAAGTTTAAAGCAGAAATAGGGGCACTTTTAAAATTTTAATTTTTGACCAAAATCGATGGGTCCGGGGCTAAGGGAATTTCTCATATGCCCCAAAACCGTTAAAGCTCCTGTTCAAAAATCATGCTCCGAAATCAACTTTTTTCATCTCAGGGATTCATTTTGGGATGGTAACTAAAGTTTAAAGCAGAAATAGGGGCACTTTTAAAATTTTCATTTTTGACCAAAATCGATGGGTCCGGGGCTTAGGGAATTTCTCATATGCCCCAAAACCGTTGAAGCTCCTGTTCAAAAATCATGCTCCGAAATCAACTTTTTTCATCTCAGGGATTCATTTTGGGATGGTAACTAAAGTTTAAAGCAGAAATAGGGGCACTTTTAAAATTTTCATTTTTGACCAAAATCGATGGGTCTGGGGCTTAGGGGATTTCTCATATCCCCCAAAACCGTTGAAGCTCCTGTTCAAAAATCATGCTCCGAAATCAACTTTTTTCATCTCAGGGATTCATTTTGGGATGGTAACTAAAGTTTAAAGCAGAAATAGGGGCACTTTAAAATTTTTCATTTTAGACCAAAATCGATGGGTCCTGGGCTTAGGGAATTTCTCATATGCCACAAAACCGTTGAAGCTCCTGTTCAAAAATCATGCTCCGAAATCAACTTTTTTCATCTCAGGGATTCATTTTGGGATGGTAACTAAAGTTTAAAGCAGAAATAGGGGCACTTTTAAAATTTTAATTTTTGACCAAAATCGATGGGTCCGGGGCTAAGGGAATTTCTCATATGCCCCAAAACCGTTAAAGCTCCTGTTCAAAAATCATGCTCCGAAATCAACTTTTTTCATCTCAGGGATTCATTTTGGGATGGTAACTAAAGTTTAAAGCAGAAATAGGGGCACTTTTAAAATTTTCATTTTTGACCAAAATCGATGGGTCCGGGGCTTAGGGAATTTCTCATATGCCCCAAAACCGTTGAAGCTCCTGTTCAAAAATCATGCTCCGAAATCAACTTTTTTCATCTCAGGGATTCATTTTGGGATGGTAACTAAAGTTTAAAGCAGAAATAGGGGCACTTTTAAAATTTTCATTTTTGACCAAAATCGATGGGTCCGGGGCTTAGGGAATTTCTCATATGCCCCAAAACCGTTGAAGCTCCTGTTCAAAAATCATGCTCCGAAATCAACTTTTTTCATCTCAGGGATTCATTTTGGGATGGTAACTAAAGTTTAAAGCAGAAATAGGGGCACTTTTAAAATTTTAATTTTTGACCAAAATCGATGGGTCCGGGGCTAAGGGAATTTCTCATATGCCCCAAAACCGTTAAAGCTCCTGTTCAAAAATCATGCTCCGAAATCAACTTTTTTCATCTCAGGGATTCATTTTGGGATGGTAACTAAAGTTTAAAGCAGAAATAGGGGCACTTTTAAAATTTTCATTTTTGACCAAAATCGATGGGTCCGGGGCTTAGGGAATTTCTCATATGCCCCAAAACCATTGAAGCTCCTGTTCAAAAATCATGCTCCGAAATCAACTTTTTTCATCTCAGGGATTCATTTTGGGATGGTAACTAAAGTTTAAAGCAGAAATAGGGGCACTTTTAAAATTTTCATTTTTGACCAAAATCGATGGGTCCGGGGCTTAGGGGATTTCTCATATGCCCCAAAACCGTTGAAGCTCCTGTTCAAAAATCATGCTCCGAAATCAACTTTTTTCATCTCAGGGATTCATTTTGGGATGGTAACTAAAGTTTAAAGCAGAAATAGGGGCACTTTTAAATTTTCATTTTTGACCAAAATCGATGGGTCCGGGGCTAAGGGAATTTCTCATATGCCACAAAACCGTTAAAGCTCCTGTTCAAAAATCATGCTCCGAAATCAACTTTTTTCATCTCAGGGATTCATTTTGGGATGGTAACTAAAGTTTAAAGCAGAAATAGGGGCACTTTTAAAATTTTAATTTTTGACCAAAATCGATGGGTCCGGGGCTAAGGGAATTTCTCATATGTCCCAAAACCGTTAAAGCTCCTGTTCAAAAATCATGCTCCGAAATCAACTTTTTTCATCTCAGGGATTCATTTTGGGATGGTAACTAAAGTTTAAAGCAGAAATAGGGGCACTTTTAAAATTTTCATTTTTGACCAAAATCGATGGGTCCGGGGCTTAGGGAATTTCTCATATGCCCCAAAACCGTTGAAGCTCCTGTTCAAAAATCATGCTCCGAAATCAACTTTTTTCATCTCAGGGATTCATTTTGGGATGGTAACTAAAGTTTAAAGCAGAAATAGGGGCACTTTTAAAATTTTCATTTTTGACCAAAATCGATGGGTCCGGGGCTTAGGGAATTTCTCATATGCCACAAAACCGTTGAAGCTCCTGTTCAAAAATCATGCTCTGAAATCAACTTTTTTCATCTCAGGGATTCATTTTGGGATGGTAACTAAAGTTTAAAGCAGAAATAGGGGCACTTTTAAAATTTTCATTTTAGACCAAAATCGATGGGTCCTGGGCTTAGGGAATTTCTAATATGCCACAAAACCGTTGAAGCTCCTGTTCAAAAATCATGCTCCAAAATCAACTATTTTCATCTCAGGGATTCATTTTGGGATGGTAACTAAAGTTTAAAGCAGAAATAGGGGCACTTTTAAAAATTTAATTTTTGACCAAAATCGATGGGTCCCGGGCTTAGGGAATTTCTCATATGCCCCAAAACCGTTGAAGCTCCTGTTCAAAAATCATGCTCCGAAATCAACTTTTTTCATCTCATGGATTCATTTTCGGATGGTAACTAAAGTTTAAAGCAGAAATAGGGGCACTTTTAAAATTTTCATTTTTGACCAAAATCGATGGGTCCGGGACTTAGGGAATTTCTCATATGCCCCAAAACCGTTGAATCTCCTGTTCAAAAATCATGCTCCGAAATCAACTTTTTTCATCTCAGGGATTCATTTTGGGATGGTAACTAAAGTTTAAAGCAGAAATAGGGGCACTTTTAAAATTTTCATTTTTGTCCAAAATCGATGGGTCCGGGGCTTAGGGAATTTCTCATATGCCCCAAAACCGTTGAAGCTCCTGTTCAAAAATCATGCTCCGAAATCAACTATTTTCATCTCAGGGATTCATTTTGGGATGGTAACTAAAGTTTAAAGCAGAAATAGGGGCACTTTTAAAATTTTCATTTTTGACCAAAATCGATGGGTCCGGGGCTTAGGGAATTTCTCATATGCCCCAAAACCGTTGAAGCTCCTGTTCAAAAATCATGCTCCGAAATCAACTATTTTCATCTCAGGGATTCATTTTGGGATGGTAACTAAAGTTTAAAGCAGAAATAGGGGCACTTTTAAAATTTTCATTTTTTACCAAAATCGATGGGTCCGGGGCTTAGGGAATTTCTCATATGCCCCAAAACCGTTGAAGCTCCTGTTCAAAAATCATGCTCCGAAATCAACTTTTTTCATCTCAGGGATTCATTTTGGGATGGTAACTAAATTTAAAGCAGAAATAGGGGCACTTTTAAAATTTTCATTTTTGACAAAAATCGATGGGTCCGGGGCTTAGGGAATTTCTCATATGCCACAAAACCGTTGAAGCTCCTGTTCAAAAATCATGCTCTGAAATCAACTTTTTTCATCTCAGGGATTCATTTTGGGATGGTAACTAAAGTTTAAAGCAGAAATAGGGGCACTTTTAAAATTTTCATTTTAGACCAAAATCGATGGGTCCTGGGCTTAGGGAATTTCTAATATGCCACAAAACCGTTGAAGCTCCTGTTCAAAAATCATGCTCCGAAATCAACTATTTTCATCTCAGGGATTCATTTTGGGATGGTAACTAAAGTTTAAAGCAGAAATAGGGGCACTTTTAAAAATTTCATTTTTTACCAAAATCGATGGGTCCGGGGCTTAGGGAATTTCTCATATGCCCCAAAACCGTTGAAGCTCCTGTTCAAAAATCATGCTCCGAAATCAACTATTTTCATCTCAGGGATTCATTTTGGGATGGTAACTAAAGTTTAAAGAAGAAATAGGGGCACTTTTAAAATTTTCATTTTTGACCAAAATCGATGGGTCCGGGGCTTAGGGAATTTCTCATATGCCCCATAACCGTTGAAGCTCCTGTTCAAAAATCTTGCTCCGAAATCAACTTTTTTCATCTCAGGGATTCATTTTGGGATGGTAACTAAATTTAAAGCAGAAATAGGGGCACTTTTAAAATTTTCATTTCTGACAAAAATCGATGGGTCCGGGGCTTAGGGAATTTCTCATATGCCACAAAACCGTTGAAGCTCCTGTTCAAAAATCATGCTCTGAAATCAACTTTTTTTCATCTCAGGGATTCATTTTGGGATGGTAACTAAAGTTTAAAGCAGAAATAGGGGCACTTTTAAAATTTTCATTTTAGACCAAAATCGATGGGTCCTGGGCTTAGGGAATTTCTAATATGCCACAAAACCGTTGAAGCTCCTGTTCAAAAATCATGCTCCGAAATCAACTATTTTCATCTCAGGGATTCATTTTGGGATGGTAACTAAAGTTTAAAGCAGAAATAGGGGCACTTTTAAAAATTTCATTTTTGACCAAAATCGATGGGTCCGGGGCTTAGGGAATTTCTCATATGCCCCAAAACCGTTGAAGCTCCTGTTCAAAAATCATGCTCCAAAATCAACTTTTTTCATCTCAGGGATTCATTTTGGGATGGTAACTAAAGTTTAAAGCAGACATAGGGGCACTTTTAAAATTTTCATTTTTGATCAAAATCGATGGGTCCGGGGCTTAGGGAATTTCTCATATGCCCCAAAACCGTTGAAGCTCCTGTTCAAAAATCATGCTCCGAAATCAACTTTTTTCATCTCAGGGATTCATTTTGGGATGGTAACTAAAGTTTAAAGCAGAAATAGGGGCACTTTTAAATTTTCATTTTTGACCAAAATCGATGGGTCCGGGGCTAAGGGAATTTCTCATATGCCACAAAACCGTTAAAGCTCCTGTTCAAAAATCATGCTCCGAAATCAACTTTTTTCATCTCAGGGATTCATTTTGGGATGGTAACTAAAGTTTAAAGCAGAAATAGGGGCACTTTTAAAATTTTAATTTTTGACCAAAATCGATGGGTCCGGGGCTAAGGGAATTTCTCATATGTCCCAAAACCGTTAAAGCTCCTGTTCAAAAATCATGCTCCGAAATCAACTTTTTTCATCTCAGGGATTCATTTTGGGATGGTAACTAAAGTTTAAAGCAGAAATAGGGGCACTTTTAAAATTTTCATTTTTGACCAAAATCGATGGGTCCGGGGCTTAGGGAATTTCTCATATGCCCCAAAACCGTTGAAGCTCCTGTTCAAAAATCATGCTCCGAAATCAACTTTTTTCATCTCAGGGATTCATTTTGGGATGGTAACTAAAGTTTAAAGCAGAAATAGGGGCACTTTTAAAATTTTAATTTTTGACCAAAATCGATGGGTCCGGGGCTAAGGGAATTTCTCATATGCCCCAAAACCGTTAAAGCTCCTGTTCAAAAATCATGCTCCGAAATCAACTTTTTTCATCTCAGGGATTCATTTTGGGATGGTAACTAAAGTTTAAAGCAGAAATAGGGGCACT